>NC_079312.1:157033700-157650107 GCF_029931775.1 Euleptes europaea
ACTAATCACATGGCTGCTAAACCCTGTAAGCAATATAAAGAGATCCACTGTCGTGGCCATCAAAGAGGAGAGGCAGTTGTCAGGCACCCCTCCATTGTGCCTGGATCCAGCAGAGGATCCCCTCCATCCAGTTTCTCACTGCCACCACTGAGGCCGACACAGGGACAGTCCTTGCACATCAAAGACTCAACCGCACAGAAGATGGCAACATCTGGCTGTTGTGTGTAAGCTACATCTGTATCTAGGGGTGGCTGGTTGCATGTTTTGCTATCTTGTTGTATTTAGTGGCTTATGTAAGCCACGTTGAGACTAGGTAAATAACTACATCCGTGTAGGTTGGACATAAAAAAAATCATCATCATCTAACTAAATCCAAGAACATGCAGCTATAAGGCAACCCACGGGTTGTACTTCTGGAATGTGTTGTTGTTTTATTGTCTTTCACCTGGGCTTCTTCTCAAAGAGCATTGTTATTTTTGTTTCAAAATATGTGTCTGCCAATCTGAGGCTGACAGCTTTCAGACACTAGCCTGAGAGGTTATGTCTAAGGCGAAGGATTTAAGAAAGACCCCCTAACGATTTCCCCCTCAATATCGTTTCCTACTTCTGAGGCCCCGTGTACATAAGACAGCACAATGAGGTAATAAAAAATGCCCAGATGGCAGAATGGAGCGCTTTAGACTGCAGGTGAGGAATTGTGTTCTTCCGTGTTCCCCAACACTAACCTGCTGCAAACACCCAGCATTGCGAGTATGGTTAGGAGCCATTTGATACTTTGTAATTTTGTGTTTTAATTGGGATTTTAATGTTTTAAATTTAGATTCTTATTGTTGGTGTAGTGACGTTTTTACATGATGTTACCTGCTCTGAGCCAGCTTCTGCCAGGGAGGGCGGGTTATAAATGACAAAATAAATAAAAATAATTCCTTGAACACAGAAAGTAGCACTACACGCTTATAGATTGGCTAGAACTTTTTCTTCGTTCCCCCCCCCCCCCGGACAGGGCGTTTTAAGATGGAGGAGGAACAAAATAGGGCACGCACCCCCCATCCCCCCCCCGCCGCAGTGTGATTCACTTCTACCACTTCATTGTGCCTCTCCTGTAGACCAAGCGTAGCTCAGGCAACACAATAGGGCGGCACAATGGGTTGTACCACTCCAAACTGCAGGTGAGGGACGCTATTTCTGAATGCTCTTTAACCTTAAAAGCAGCCAACTCCCTGCAAACAGAAAACTAGCCCAGCACGGAACCGATGCTGGGCTAGCGCTTTCTTCTTCGCTGACGTGCTAACTTTCTATTGACGAGGACCATTTCGATGCATAAGAGCATTCAAAGGCGGTCTCCCCCCGGCTGCGGTTCTCAGTAGCACACCACAAACAGGGCCCCGTCATTCCGAAGCATGGGCAAGCCACCAGTTTGGTCGCTTGTCCGCCTTCCTCCGTTCCCGCGCGCGCACTCCTTTAATTAAAGACGGGGGTTGGGGGGGGGGACTCCACAAAACACGGACTGGCGGTTGGGAGCTGTCAATCTCGGCCGGGCGGGCTCGCTCAGCGGCAACTCGACCCGAGTCGTTGGTTTGATGAAGAATTATCTCCCATCGTGCCCTTCGGCAGCGCAAGCGTGGGGAGGGAAGAGGAGGAGCAGCGCCGCTTTCCCGCGAATTCAGTTCAAAGGAGGAAGGCGAGGGGAGGGGGGCCAAGGAAAGCTCCCAGCGGTGAAGCGCGCGGTCCAACCGAACTCTCGCAGAGCCATCCTTGGCGTCACACCTGGGCGGGACCTCCGTCGGCCAATGAGGCGGCACGGCGCCATCGCGACGGCCAATAGGCGCGCGGCGGAGGGGGCGGGAGCGGCGGCGGTGCCGTCGGGTTTGGGTGGGTAGAGAGGGCGCTTGAGGAGAACGGAGTGGGGAGACTTAAAGGAGTTGAAGCGCGGCGCTTCCACTTCCTCCTCCTCTCACCTTGCCTCTGGGGCCCCCTCCCCCACCCCGCTTCCCTGTCGGTCTCCGCCACACTCCCGCCCCGGCGAAGAGGCCCTCATGGCTCCTCAGAAGCACAGCGGCGGCGCGGGGCCCAGCTCGGCTGCTCCTAGCGGAGGGGGGGGCACCGTCGCCGCCACGGCCACGGCAGGAGGAGGAGGAGGAGGTGGTGCTAGCGCTAGCGCCGGCGGGGGGTTCGGCGGCTCTACCTCAGCCGCCACCCCGGGCGCCAAATCCGGCGGCGCTGTTGGCGGCGGCAGCGGCTGTTCCGGCGGCAGCGGCGGCTCGGCGGCGTCCTCGGCGGCGGCCGCCTCGGCTGCGGCCCTCCCGCCGGTGAAGAAGCCGAAGATGGAGCAGATCCAGGCCGACCACGAGCTCTTCCTTCAGGCCTTCGAGAGTGAGCTTTGGGGGTGGGGAGGGGAGTCGGGAGGGCCGGGACGGACCCCTTCCCCCCCAGCTTTTCCCCGGGCCGAGGCGGGATATGGGCGGAGAGGAGCAGCATCGCTCGCGCGTTGTAGGGACGCGGCGGAGGCATCTTCCCAGCCCAGGGTGCGCGATGCGACCTTTCCTGGGGGTCTTTCGGGCGGGAGTTGGCAATCTGGGGGGGGGGGCTCTGGAGGCAGGGCTGTTGCTTCTCTGTCAGGGTTGTCAGCCCGAGGGGATGGGGGGCGTGGGGGAATCCGTGCCGTGCTAATTGTTTCATTAACGAGGTACTGCCATCCACTCCCACGTCGACGTTTTTCGAGAGGGAGCCTCTTGATAGGGTTGCGTTTGGGGGCTCCTCTCTCTCTGGAGGGCGCCGAGATCCTGTAAGGTGATACCTTGTTGTTTCGGATATCTTTTTTTCCTCCCTACCTTTGAGAGTTTCTTCAGAGAAAGAGCTAAAGATATCTTCGGAAACTTGATCTTCATAAACTGTTTGGTTCTTTTTTTCTTTTGAACCGTCGATATCACATAATAATTAAAAATCTGTGCTACCAAACGAGGCACTGGTGTTTAGGGACTAAAAGGGGGGTTATGGTGCTTTATTATTGTGGTTATCTGCTTAGGAGAAACTTAAAAAATTCACGTTTAAGCTGCATGGTAAAGAGAGAGTGCCTTGATCAGTTGTTGAGATGGAGAGTTTGTGAGGAAAGCTAAGCAGAAGATGCCGCCCAGGTGTTGTTGTAAAGAGTGCTCAAGCTCTTGTTGTTTTGTGTGTTTCTTTTGCTTGAAGTGTGTTTGAACTTGAAAGGTTTCACAGTTCAGTTCCAACAGACCTTGATGATAAGACAGCAACTTAACTGCATTGTCAGCAGTGTAGCTGCTCAGAGTACAGTCAAAGTGTGTTGTCTTCTGTACCTCATGACAGAAAAATCTTAGATTGAAATTGTGAATAGTAAGCCTTTAATATGGTTTATGGTGATAGATTGAAAGTTGGCTGGGGCTGGAAGACAATGACATCAATTGGGTGTATGTTAAATTTATTATTCCCAAGTATTTGAGAAATTGTTTTTGTTGTAGACAGATTATAAGAATCTTTCTAAGGAGTACTGAGTTATAAGTTGACAATTCACTGTACTAGTAGTCGTGTACATCTTGAGTAAGCACCTAACTATTAATGCTCCCACCCCCTCCCAATATGTTGGTGTTTAGTTTTCATGTGCACATATGCTCCATAGAAAAAACTGTTAAAGCTGCTTACAAATGTAATAAAACCTTGTATACAAAAATTAGTGCTGTTCCTCTTGGTCATTCAAAAGTTGGTGACAGAAAATTAGGTTAGAATTTTAAAACAATGTGAGCTTCCACTCTGTAAAATGATGCTATAAATCTAAAGTACTGGCCATACCTTTGTATATTAAAGGTATATTTCCTGATTTATTAACCATATTGTGATGTATCATATGTATCACATTTAATATCCATGACTGCTGTGAATAGCTAGTGATGCTACACAGTATGCATCATTCAGTGGCAGTAGCTATTCATAGGTTACTGTTAAAAATGCTTACTTTATAGTCAAGGTATTTACTAAACATGGTTGAGTGAAGAATATTGTATGTTTAGAAGTCTGTTGTGCTTCTGGAAAAAGAAGAAAAGGTGTCAAATTGGCTGCTTGTTTTGTTTTTCTCTCATAGAACCAACACAGATATATAGATTTCTACGTACCCGCAATCTCATAGCTGTGAGTAATTTTTTATTTTTGCATTTAGTTTTAAACAATCCTTAATGGCAATGTTTGATGGACTTTTCCTTTTCTGTTGCAGCCAATATTCTTGCACAGAACTCTGACTTACATGTCCCATAGAAACTCCCGAACAAATATCAAAAGGTAACTTCACTCATTAAAAGGGCATGTTATTTAGCATGTTAAAGTCCCCTCCTTATCCAAAGATATGACAGTAATAGTATGCAACTGCTGGTGTTTGATATGAAATGTCACCGTTTCTATAACCGAGATCAAAATTATTGTGATTGCTGCATTTATGCAGTGGGGAGAATTGACGTATGTTGCGTGTCTTGACTTATTTGCATGGTATGAACAGTGAAACTGGACGTGGCAATTGTTTGGAAAGTTTACTTTCTTGATATTCAGCTATGAAAAGTATTGACAACTGTATGCTGGCAAAGATGTTAAAAACATCAACACAAGCCAAAGATCAGAAATGCAAAAAAATCAATATACCTCAGATACATTTCAGAACACTTGCTAATTAACACTGAACAGAGAATGTCATTTAATTGTTGTGCCTGGTCTGCTACACTATAAGGTCAGTGCTGTTTTTCAGCAGTTTTACTCATGTCAGGAATTGTCTATGCAACATTCGTTTGGGGCTTAGCTTTAATATAACGATGCAAAAACCAGCGTAGAAGATTGGTGTTGGTAACTCTAGCAGTCCATATTTAAACCTACAGCCCTTGATTTGGCAATCAAGGGATCTGAAAATCAGAACAAAAATGTAAACTCCCTTTAGCTTTGAAACATTTCAGCATGTTACATAGTGTTTATTTGGGATAAGATTAATTTTGTTACCTCAACGTGAATGTAATTGGAGGCACAAAACTTTGAGTCAACAAATGTAATGTGCTGTTATGAGGCTGACAAAACTTGTCTGTGTTCAGAGATAATGAAGAACACTTAGGCGTTTGAAGACACCTTTTTAACATAAAGAAGAGTACTACATAGATTCCATAAGTATGTAAAGGAGCTGCTGTTCAGACCATTACAATTAATTGTTTTCTGTAGCCACAGAAATAAAGCAAGAATATGCATTTAAGAAATATAGCCACAAATTTATCTAGTTACTTCATTGGAGTTTTTGAAGAATCGGTTTAGAAACATTAATCATGCTTGATAAGTTTAGGTGTAATTTAGAGCTGTAGCTTTTGGTGCAGGCGAATTGATAATGCCTTAAGATCATTGATTATGCAGCTCTGATTCTGTGATGTCATCTTAGGTAACAACCAATATCAGTAGTGGCCATTGCTGCTATTGGATACTAGTAGAGAGTACTTGCTAGTTGTAGCGTTGTCCATTGCACGTCTTGAGTTTTCTTGTATTGGTTGCATTTTGGGAGGCTGTCTACTGCTTGAAGTCTATAATTTGTTCCTTTGGAGTAACTCTTTTCTGCACACTTTTGTTTATATTTAGCAAGATTGTCCTTGTTCTGCTTCTAGCAAAAACCTTAATTGGCAATCTGTTGTATTTTGTGTGGCATACATCTCTCCCTGTGGTGCACTGAAGGAACATGAAACTAGATTTTTCTATACTGCAGCTAATTGTTGTATATCATATTTGATTATGGCCTAAATTCTTAACTGTTGTATTTAAGCCATGCTAGCAAGTAGTCACTTGTTTAGGTAAGCCTTTGGCACCAAGAGACCAGATGTGAAGCTTTGGGTACTGGAAAAATTGGTTCTTTGTTTTCCCCAACCCCCAGTCTGTGTGCTGCAAATTACTAGTGTGGCTAGGCTAGTAAATTTGAGGGCTGTGTGTGAACTAGTAGTTTCACCAAGTGATTTAGTTGTGAGTGTTAAGCATTTGCTATTCTACTGGGGGGAAATTGTATTTATTGTAGAATAAATTCTATGAATGAATCTATAGAAACATTTTGTCAAAGTACTTTAAGCTAAGTTGTAGAAAGTACTTTAAGCTAAGTTGTAGAAAGTACTTTAAGCTAAGTTGTAGAAAGTACTTTAAGCTAAGTTGTAGAAAGTACTTTAAGCTAAGTTGTAGAAATATATTAAAGCCAATAAATATTGTGGGAGGTAAGGCAGCATGGTGTATCCCAATCCTGTCAGAGCTGGGAAGCTAAGCAGGGTTATGCTTGGGAAGTAAGACTGCTAAGGAAGGCTCTGAAGAGGAAGACATTGGCAAACCACCTCTCCTTCTCATTTGCCTTGAAAGGCCCTTGGTAGTCGCCATAAATCAGCTGCGACTTGACAGCACTTTCTTTGCACACATGTAGGAATTTGAACACAATGTGTATAGTAACTATTGCAGGCAGTTTTTATTGCATGTTTCATGATGTAGGACTAAAAGTGCATAATTGTTCCTTTTCAGTAGCCTTTCTTAGGGATATACGTTTTATGAGTTAAAACAAAATGTTTAAGAGTTGTAATTCTCTTAGTGCATCATAATTTCTAATAAAGGAAGGTGGGGTATTTGTAACTTGACTTAGAGTGGAGTATATTACGAAAAGATTTTGCTGTTCGCAATTTGAATAAATTTACAAATCATACAGCCCATTCCTGAAACAACGGTGTGCGGAGTCGGCAGGGAAGAGGCGCAGCAGTGCCTCTTCCTAAGCCGATTTGTACACGCCAGGGGAAATAAAACAGTTTTGTGGCTTTTTTTGTTTTCAACGGGGCTAAAAGGTGGTGTACTTCAGCGAACCGGGATAGGAAGCTGCCTAACCCGCAGCGCCTCCCCCGGCCAGCCCCCGGAATGCGCGCCAGTGTGGCCTCTACACCGTGGCCTGCGCCACAGAGAGGCTGCGCTAGCATAGGGGCAAGGCACGGTCCCGCAGCGCTCAACCGCCGGCCGGACTGGCCTCGCCGCCAGTGTAAGTGTGTGTAATTGCGCAATTACAACCACTTATGCTGGCAGCAAGGTCACGCCGCCTCCAAAGAACTTTCGGCCCAATTCTCAGGAATGGGCTGATAGTGCCCAACACTATTTAAATGTAGAAGGAGCTTTGGCTGTTGGGCTTTTTACCTTGCTCTTTAATTTTACTGACTGTACTTCTACTTAATAGTGCTGAGAAGTTGTGTATAATCTGTAAAGGGGTCAAGCAAACTTGATTGACAGCAACTTTATGAACCCAACTTCTATATTGCATAAACATCCCTGGAAAACATCGTTTCCTTTATTAAAACCTTGAGAAATATAAGTATCTGTATTATGTAGTAGGATTTAAAGATTGACAAATAGATTTTGAAATCACTTGCAGGACTTTGTTAGGATACAGAACCAAGTTTTGTATTCAAAATTGAAAAATGTTTAACTTGTATAGACTTCTAAGTGAATGGGACTTTTTTTCATTCTGTAAAAAAGTATTCTTAGAAATATTTATGAAAAAGAATTATACTACGTAATGAAAATTTAATCTCTATTTTTATTACAGGAAAACATTCAAAGTAGATGAGATGTTGACGAAGGTAGAGAAAATGAAGGGAGAGCATGATTTGCAAAGGTAACATTCACTTCATCAACATTCATTTATTAACATTCATTTTCTCACTTTTCAGGTGCCATATCCAGCAGACGGCGAATTTCGAATGTATGTACCTAGTCTTGGGGTCCTTTGACAAGATGGGGATTCTGTTGGTATACCACTGCCCATATTGTCTGGATTCTGATGGTCTAGCAGAGACAGTCTCAGACTGGCTGTTGAGGACACCTATTTTTTTACTAGGGAACTTCAGCATCCATTCTGAACCTCTTTTATCTGGTGCAGCTTAGGACTTCGTGGCCCATTTAACTACCAAAGGACACTACCTGGTTGAATTCAGGCTTTTAGGAATGCCTGCCACGGTAGAGGTGATTTGGATGGACCAACCTTAGAATCTGAAGGATACAGATCCCTGTCTGATAGATATCAGTACATTTCCTTATCGACATGTCTGGGGATCTTGCCAAAGTTATGCACTCTCCCCCTTTTCTAAACGTACGGCATTCAGCTACTCGGTTACTGAAGCAGCAGGGATAATTGGTAGAGTAGAAATGGAAGAAGGCTTAGAGCCCATTTCGAGGTCTGCTATGCTAGTGATGGCAGAGAGTGCCATTATGTGTGCAGTATACTATTCAGCAAAGCTTTTCATTTGGTAAATGTTTTTTTAAAATTCATCTGTTACTCAGTTTGTGATTTATTCGCAAAGCACTTTGTTTACTTAGATGTCACATCTTACTTAGATGTCACTAATTACAAATAATAGTTTGAAAATTACACCTGTCTCCTCCATTTGAAAGTGCTTGTATGAATTTCATCTTGTGCATCCTGAGGATACAGAGTGCTTGGGTCAGTTTGGCTAATCACTTGCTTTCTAGATACTTGACATTTGTGGTTAATTATATCTAGTTGTCTAAGAGCCCTGTGGCGTAGAGTGGAAAACTGCAGTACTGCAGTCCAAGCTCTGCTCACGACCTGAGTTCGATCCCGATGGAAGTTGGTTTCAGGTAGCCGGCTCAAGGTTGACTCAGCCTTCCATCCTTCCGAGGTCGGTCAAATGAGTACCCAGCTTGCTGGAGGTAAAGGGAAGATGACTGGTGAAGGCACTGGCAAACCACCCCATAAACAAAGTCTGCCTAGTAAGCTTTGGGATGTGACGTCACCCCATGGGTCAGGAATGACCCAGTGCTTGCCCGGGACCTTTACCTTTTTTTAGGAGGTTAAAATCTCTCAGTGAAAAAGGGGGTTGTAGTCTCTACTTTGTAAGAGGCAGTGGTGAGGTAACTATTTAAGCCCTATTTGACCAGCACAACTATCACCCTGTGGTAGTTGCTTTCATTTTCAGGTAAGGTGCTTGAGCATGTGATGGTAATTCAATTCCAGTCTCTTCTGGGTACCTGTCTAGATCAGGGGTCCCCAACCTTTGAGCCTGCGAGCACCTTTGTAATTCTGAGAGAGTGATGGGCACAGCCACAAAACGGCTGCCACAGGAGGCAGAACTAGCCACAAAATTGTTGCTACAGCTTCACTATCCCTACCTGGCATTTAGATGCTAGAAAGTGGTGCTTTTCCACCCTCTGTAGTATCCCAAAGTTCCACCTCATCCCTCATGTTTAATGTCATCATGAAATTTTAGGAGAAGTGGTTGATATATTAGGGCGAGGTATTATCAATATAGTGAAGATGTTGGGCTGTTCTTACATGGTATTGACCAGACTCAGGGCCTAGGAGCAGTGATAAGGGCTGGCACTGAGATGGATTTTTATGATTAGGGAGCTTGGTTCCCTTTCACCCTTTTGTGTCTTATACCCCACCAAAGAAGCTGGGTGCCATCATGATAAAAGCAAAGGCCTTCTTTTTCTGAGAACAACATGAACATGTTGACAGGCATTCTATTACATTTCTCATTTACACTAAATTTTAAGACCTAACAAAGGCTACTACCAACATGTCAGAAGGTCACAGATGGATAATCCATAATAGGTCCTGGATGGAGGGAGAATGAATTTTTAATAAAGGTTATAAAAACTGAATATTTGGCCCCATCCCCAATGGCTGGCCGCTTCCGTGCTCTTTTAGGAAGTGGGCAGAAGTTACACTTGTTTAATTTTATTCCTGAATGTTCTGTACATTTCTATCCCATTTAGCTTCACAGTAAGGATTCAAAATGGCTTACAAGGGAACATAAAACTACAGTTTAACCAGACAAAGATGAAAATACAGAAAAGTTCCTAGACTGGGCATGGATTCACTGGTCTGGTTCACCCAGGTCTACAGGCTATGGGCTGAGTATCCCTTTGTGTCTTGTTAAAAGGTTTGTGCCCGGCCACGCCCAAACTTAAATACTCATAACAGGGAAGGAAACAAGCTCATTCCAGTTCTCACTCATCCGATAGACATATTGCCAAGATTTCCCTCCCCTGCTAAAATGAAGCTAAGCCAGTTCTATGCACATGTATTGCATTTTGCTGTGTTCTTAAAGGTTAGCTGTAAATTTAGTTCATCAGTTTTTATCTGCTCTTCCATAATTTTGTTTTGGGGCAGAAACAGTAATATACATTTGAAAATATATTTCAAGTGTTTCAGTAACAATAGGTTGGCACTCCAGGTGTTAAGTTCCATTTTTAAAAGTGACTATTTCCTGCATTTCTCTTCTTGCAGCAGCCCCTCACATACTCTGAAAAGCTGTTCCTGGGGATTGAGGGGCTCTTGGGAGTGGAGTCCTCAAGATGTGGTTCATACACTCACTCCACACATGCCTTGTGTGATAGGAAGTGCCTTCTGCCTGTGCTAAGTGGTGTGCGTTTGACCCACATTTCAACAGACGGTGACATATAATGGGATGGTTTTTGTCAGTGGCTCTCTCTGTTCGTATCATACATTGGTATAACATAAGGCTGAGAACAGTTTTTCTTGCAGTAGGTACTTTGCTTTAGAATACTGCAAGAATTATCTCAGAATAACAGTTTCAAAACCCAGGTGTCAGGTGCAACAAATTTAAATTGTCTAATGCAGGGTTCCTATGTAATTTACTTTTCTTATAATAATATATTAACGTACTGATTCTGTGACAGATAAGAAAGACAGCTGAACAGCTTTAAACCACAACACCCTGCAACAATAAGAATGTGCTTCCCTGGTGCCTGCATTTTAATGATGATGAGGCACTTCAACAGAAAGAGCCATATCTTCCTCTAGGACAATGGTTGGCAAACCGTGGCTCGCGAGCCGCATGCGGCTCTTTGGCCCCTTGAGTGCGGCTCTCGGGGAGGAGGCGGCGCACTGCGGCTCCTCCCTGCAGGTGGAGGCGGCGATGGGCGGGCGGCTGTCGCCTCTGCTCCCCCCTGGCTCGCGGCCCTCCACCAGGGGGCGGAGGCGTGGGGTCGCAGCCCGGGCAGGCCAGGGGGGAGCAGAGGCGAGGCGACCGTGTGAGAGGAAGCGAGAGAGGGGCTGGCGACTGCAGCCCAAGAGCCGTTGTGTAAGGCCGGACCGTGGGGGAGGGCGGTTGACATGCTTTCCCCGTCGAGCGGCTGCTGAGATGGAGGGTGGGGAGGGGGGCTCGCCACCCGCAAGGGGAAGGAGCCCGCTTGAGTGTGGCCGTTGCCTGGCGGGGGGGGGAGGGAGAAGTGTTGCCGCTGCCTGCTCTGATGCTACCGCCGTTGGGGTGAGTGTGAGGGGAGGCTGTTCTGTCAGGGGGGGTTGGCATGGGACATGGCAAACTCAGCTAATACAAACCCCGTGGTAAGGACCAGGGCCGGGTGTTCGTGAAGTGGAGGCGGGGGGGCGCTTAGGGCGGGCTGGGCGGAGGGCAGCGGTGGGGGTGGCAGCAAAAGAGGCAGTGGGATGAGTCCCGGACCCCGGGGTGGGTGGGTTGGGGGGCTGGAGCCCCGCTCTTCTTTGGCTGACGGGGCAGAGCTGGGGTTGGGGGGGTTGAGCTGGAGCAGCTCTCCACCTGCAGCCCACGCGTCTCTCTCTCTCAGCCTGGGGGATGGACGGTGGTGGGCTGCCCTCTCCTTCCCCCCTCCCCCCCTCGGAGAATATGCTTGTGTTTCCTTTTTATTTTCCATCTTTCCTTACTCTTAAGACGTTGGTGGTCGAAACCATCCACGGAGCCTTTTTTTAATTTAGTGTAATATATATATGACGGTGATGGAAGGTTGAAAAAAGGTAACGAGAGAGGAGGGGACCCGGGCCTGGCTGCGGGGGGCGCCCTGGGGCAGAGGCCCCGGCGTGGGGCCAGAAGAAGAGCAGAGCCTCAGGGAGGGAGGAAGAGGGGAGGCGCCCAACCGCTGCCTGGAGGTCAGTGGGGGGGAGGGGCAGGTCACTCGGGAGGGGGGAATTTGAAAAGGGGGCAGAGTCTCATGCTGGGAAGTGAACAGCCCAGGGCTGGAGCCGGAGGGTGAGGAGCCGTGGTATGGGAGAACTTAATTAAGATTATTCACCAATGGCATTTTTCACCTGTTAAGCTTGCGAAGATTTATAAGGCAGTACCTAGCAATAGTTAGTATTGTGAGGAATAGAACACTGATTAAATCTACATGTAGTAGAACTGCACGAGAGCAATAAATTATTGGCATATGGTCAAAATTATGCTTTCTAAAGGTATCCAACATGTGTCATTTCTGTATATTTGTAAAGTTATGTTATGAAAATTTTTTTTAAAAGTTTTTAAAAGAATGCAAATATAAGCTTTAAGAAGAAATATCAGTGGCAGTTTCTCTTTTGGCTCAATTAAAGTCCCCACCCAAGTGCAAGGCCATTGTTCACATTAAGTGTTTGTCAGTCATTGTCATGATTTAATTTTATGGATACCTTACTTACAATTTAATTTTTATCAATAAATAAGATCATTATTAAGTATGATATCAAGTTTTATTCAGTGTACCTATAGTTTAATTAAGACTTAAAACTTTAATTAAAGTTTATTAAGTTAATAAACAGTGTACCTACCTATATAGTTTAGTTTAAGAAATTTGGCTCTCAAAAGAAATCTCAATCATTGTACTGTTGATATTTGGTTCTGTTGTCTAATGAGTTTGCCGACCACTGGGCAGAGCATTCTCCAAGGAGAAAAAATACAGAATTGTCTGTCTTTCCTTCAATAGGGCTGCAGCTGACACACAAACCAAAGTTGGTCAAAAGTGGTATCCCACCTCTCCTGTCAGCTAACAAAAGAGCCTCTTACATCAAAGGAAGTTGCTGTTATTAGTTGAGCTGGATATCAGCAGACAGTAAAAAAAAAATCCAATTTGCCCAGTAACCATTGGGTTTTGCTTCTAGAAAGTCCTGGGCCTGGTTTAGCAATGCTTTGTCCCCTGTGCTTCATAAACAAAGAGGATGTCTTAGTATTGTCGAAGGCTTTCACGGTCAGAGTTCATTGGTTCTTGTAGGTTATCCAGGCTGTGTAACCGTGGTCTTGGAATTTTCTTTCCTGACGTTTCGCCAGCAGCTGTGGCAGGCATCTTCAGAGTAGTAACACTGAAGGACGGTGTCTCTCAGTGTCAAGTGTGTAGGAAGAGTCACAGAGGGGTTGGGTTTGAGCTGAGTATTGTCCTGCAGACGTAATGTGCTAATCATTGTCCTGTAAGTATCAAGATAATGTACTAATGAGAGTGGTATGTCTTAGCTTCATATTGCTTTTCCTGCTCGCGTTCCCCCCTGGAGGAAAGTATACTTGCAAATGTACACTAGAGAAAAACAGGGCCTTCCGTCCTAAGCATTGTTTCCATTTGTGCCTGCTTACTTCTGTTGCAAAGGTGTTACATACTGTTCAGCTCATTGAAAGACTAGCTTTGCACGAGCAGGAGAGATCAGCTCCTCAGCAGCATACTCCACAGCAGAGGACTGCCTCCAAAATGGACTCAGACAAACAGAAGTGGAAACAAGGCTTAGGATCTAAGCCAGAGCTCCATTAATTTTGTGGGTGGCCCTCCTTGTCTCCTAGATTCTGAGGTGCAATGCTGCACGAGCAGAAGTTTTGGATCGGCTTCTGAATAGTATAATGGCTGCATGTAATTGTAAATTACTTGCCTTTATCAATCTTCAGTTCAGGAAATGAAGTACAGAGGGAAAACTTGATTCACGTCGGTAATTAAAATTGTTAGTGTTAAAGTTCTTTCAGTGTGTAACTTGGAGTCAGATCAAACTTGCTAACCAAACAGATGTTAAAATGCTGCTCTTGTGAATGACTTAACTCCAGACACCAATAGACATTCCAAATGTAAAGTTCATACAGTGCATACGAAAAGCTCAAGCTTTGGTGAGTCCCTTGGGAAAAGCAGCCCTAATCTTGTGGTGTAGTCAATGTATGAAGTCCTGTGCTCTAAGATAACATCAGCCTTGGGCTGTATCAGAACAAACAGAAGGTGCTGATTGGTTATAACATTTTCTGGCTGTCTTTAGCATGAGCTTGTAAGTATTACTGCTTGTTTTCTTTTGATCACAGTGTTCCTTTAGCCCGAAATATATAAAGCATCTTCAACTGTTCTGTTTCCAGATGTGTGTAGAGTAAATATCTGAAGAGTTATAAACAGAATATTCTATGTTCAAAACAGTAAATTCACGTTTGTTTCCTTAATTTAGTTTGTCCGCTCATCTGCAACTCACCTTTACTGGTTTCTTCCATAAAAATGGTATGTATTTCATTGCTTCATCTTTTGTCAATGAATGCCACTAAACGGAGAAAAATATGTCAGGACTCAAAACGTATAAACACCACATTGAAAAACCATACAGAACCTATCAATTCCTTCTTTATCTAGTGTAATAAATAGTCTTAGCTTTTGGCTGTGCAGTGAAGTAAAAGTTTAGAGCCAATCCCATAAATTCATTAATTAGTTATTACTTTTGAGGTTATCAAGTGATTAGATGATGAAATGTGAAATATAATTGTTTTCATTGTTCATATTAATTGCATGGATCTTAATGAGAAGTTGCTCCTTATGTTGTAGATATATACATTTATGTTATATTAAAGTTAAGGCTACTGAGGAAACTACACATGAGGGAAATCAGTAGTGATTTAGTGCCTAAAAATCTTAATCTGTGGAAACTGCATTTTTTCATCCTTGGAGCTTGTACTTACTATGTTCACTGTAGACTTCTAAAAAAGATTTTTCTGGACTGCAGTATTCCCCCTGGACCTGGGGCTCATGGTTCTCTGTCTAGTCTTCTACTGGGTTGGATATTTGGGGCAGTTTGGTAATATAGTTTGGCTGCACACTGTGCCTCTATAAAACCTTTCCTTTATGGCTAAACTGTAATGGTATGTAGTTTCAAAGTTTTATAGAGTTCTATATCAAGTGATGGAGTTGTTCAAATAGGTTTCTTTCCATTTATAGGTAATTGGTTTTTCCCGCTCTGAAGGAAGGTCATCTTGAGCTCTGGGTGTTTCTCGTCCCATTGCTTGGAGAGGCAGGACTTAATTTTAAACTACTTCCTGTCTCGGGGCGAGGAACGCCCACACTTCCAGTTATTCTCCTGCCTTGCTGGAGAGAGGACACTCCAGCCATAGCTGGAACTTAGATCTTAGCAGATTAACTAGGTGAATTCTTTCCTCTTGTTTTACTCCATTTGTTCCCCTCCTCCCCTCCTAACTGTACTGTGTTGGGTCCCTTTGTGTGTCTTGCCTTCCCGGTCCGTTCCGCAGTGGCATAGCCGGTTTGCATCAGGCTTGTGAAAGGAAAAAAGATGCGCCCCAAAATGGACGCCGCGACTGCAGTAGCGGAGAAAGTCAAACTTCTCTCCGACACAGATCACAATGCAGCGCTTAGCAGCCATAACAAGCCGGCTCCCACTGTTAGCTGCTCCGGTGGACTTTCAGAGAGGGAAGCCAAGGAAGCTCAAAAGCGGCGGCAAAGGCGACCGCGAAAAAGAGCGGGAAACATTCAAGACGACACACTAAGCTGAGTGCCGCCTCGCCCTTCCAAGGTCCCTGCCGGTTCCTCCGATCGCTTAGTTGGCAAAAATCCTTCCAAGACTTCAAAGGGTAAAGTACCCCCACCCCTGAATGGGAGTGGGGGCCCAGGGGAATTAACTGAGGAAAGGGTTTACCTGAGAAAGGGGTGATTTTCATAGTGGAAAACACTTTCGAACGACATTTTGAAAGGCTGCAGGCCTTGATTTTATCTATCCCAAACCCAGGGGGTGCCACAGTTCACACTCAGTCTCTTCTCAGTCCTATGCAGGCTCAGATCCCATGTAAGAGGAGCCATGCTGCAGCCATTCTATCATCACAAACAATGGTAAACGTAGGCTGCCCTAAAAATCAGTCCCCAATAGGCATGAATTGACCATTGGTGATGACTGTTTTTCTCTCGGCCAGGGATCCGCAACCGAGGAGGTAGAAGAGGGAGATTTTTGTCTCTGACGAAGAGCTCCCTGTAATTCAAGAGCAACAGCCTAGGCTGTTTAGCCCTGATGATTATTCAATCCCTGCTAGCCTAAGCCTTATTTGCCCTGGATCTATTAAGCGAGTCAGAGGCTTCTGATGAGCCCAAACCAAAAGCCAGGCGCTAAGGATCCAAGGATTATTTTCCTCAAGGTGATTCACACATTTTTAAGGTTCCATTGCCAGAGCACTTTCAGAACCTAATAAGGTCCGAGTGGGAAAAGCCACTCCATAACTAACAGTTCTCTGGCAATGCCAAGAAACTGTATGAGATGAATCCTGGGGCCATGGGTATGCTGGAATTACCTGTTGTAGATGCCCCAGTTACAGCCCTGCAGTCTTCAAATTTTTTTTACTGAAGATGGGGGAGGATTTATTAAAGATATGTGGACAGAAAAATGGACTTCCTGTCTAGAAAGGTGCACGAGGCCTCAGCCTTGGCGATTCAGGCTAACGCGACCACAGCACTCCTAGCCAGAGCCACTAATGCTTGGACCAAAAAAAGCATATTAAGCTTCTGCCCACAGCCGATAAAAGGGTGGCTGAAGGCCTTTCTAGAGTTCTACAGGCGTCTTCCTTCATGGCAGACGCATCCCTAGATGCCCTAGTCTTTGCCTCCAGAGCTGTGGCTTCTAACACAGCTATTAGAAGGGCCTTGTGGCTACGATCTTGGCACGTTCTCTATAGATCTAAAGCCATTTTTGCTGGCTCATCCTTTTAAGGGAGGAAAACTCCTTGGAGAGAGATTAGATAAGATGCTGTTCGACACCAAGGACAAGAACAGATACATGTTAAAGAA
Organism: Euleptes europaea; assembly: GCF_029931775.1. NCBI lineage: Eukaryota > Metazoa > Chordata > Lepidosauria > Squamata > Sphaerodactylidae > Euleptes > Euleptes europaea. Next base: position 157,050,519 of record NC_079312.1, read on the forward strand.
CCATAGGAAGGACTATAGGCCAAATCAATACCAACAGTCCTTTCATTCCTCCCATACGCTGTCTAGGTTTAGACAGGATCAAAGGCGTTCCTCCCAACCCTCCCAGAGAGGCTCCTTTCGAAGGTTCAATAGATTCAACACCCCCCCAGTCCCAACCTTCAGAGGGGACAAATCGGACAAATTCCCAAGAAGGAACAAACAGGGACGCCAACGTCACAGTAGTGGGGGGAAGACTGCAAATGTTCCTCCCACAGTGGGACAGAGCCCAGGCGAATGCCTGGGATCTGCAATTAATCCAGCAGTGATATGCAATAGAGTTTCAAAGGAAATCGCCAGATCGAAGTGTGAAGTCCCCACAATATCGAACCAAAGACAAAAACAAGAGAACTATGGAGGCCATTTTGCATCCCTTCAAATAGGAAAAGAACGGGGACTGGAGGGCGGTTTTAGATCTCAAATTTGTCATTCGCTTCATCCCGACAAGACGTTTCCGTATGGAGACGCTGAGAACCGTTGTCGAAACCCTGCGACCTGGCACCGACATGACTTCCATAGATCTAAAAACCGAAGCCTATACGCATATCCCTATTCACACTGCCCATCCGCGCCTTCTCAGGTTCAATTACATGAACCTCCACATGTAATTCAAAGCCTTGCCCTCCGGTCTTACATCCGCCTCAAAGGTCCTAGTGACTGCTGTCGCCCTATTGAGGAAGGAAGGGATCCAGCTGCATCCCTACCTCAACGACCTCCTCATATGCGCACCTTCCAAGCAGCTAGCCACCAGACACACCAACCGAATCATTCAGACCTTACAGGGTCTTGATTACCTAATCAACAAAGCCAAAAGCTACCTGATTCCAGCCCAATGCATCCTTCACCTGGGGGCCTTCATAGACTCCAAGGTCTTTCTACCCGAGGCCAAGGCACTCAAGATAGCTTTGCTGGCCAAGTCCACAGCCAAAGCTCCACACCATCGCCTCATGGCTCTCACAAGACTTCTAGGATTAATGACATCCTGCATCGGCTTAGTGTCCTGGTCCCGGTTCCACGCCAGGCCCCTTCAGGTAGCTCTACGACCCTTCAAGCTGCTCATTTCGCACAAGATCGACAAGCGCATCTGCCTGCTGCCAGCAGCCAGATCCAGCCTAAGACGGTGGATAGACCAGACCAATCTGACAGTGGGCCAGACTTACCTACACGAGACTCCCATCCAGTCTTCTGCTCAGGGCGTTTGGGCCCCTCAGAAACCAACTCCACATCAATCACTCGAACGGTGAGGTAGCTCTGCTGGAGTTCCATCACATCCTGAAGAACAATCATGTCCTCATACAAACCGACAATGTGGCCTCCCAGGCCCATATCAACAAATGGGGCGGATCCAGGTCCTCACGCATTAGGAAGCCTCCATCATCATGATCTGGGAGGAGAAACATCTACTTTCCTTGAGAGCGGAACACGTCAGAGGCATACACATCCAGTCCATCCAGGAAGGGGAGTGGTCATTAGACCCTCACATCTTCCTCTTAATAACCAACCGATTTGGTATCCCGATGTGGGCCTGTTTGCCTCCGCGCAGAATCAACAAGTTCACTGATTCTTCTCCTGGTTCTTCCACCCGAACGCGGAGCAAGCGGACGCTCTATTGTTCCCCTGGCCTCAAGGTCTGATGTACGGGTTCCCTCCTCTGCCGATTCTCCCGAAAGCCATCTGAAAGATCAGGTCAGAGAAGGCAGAAATAATACTGGTTTCCCCAAACTGGCCATGCCGGCCGTGGTTTGCAGCTCTGATGGAAATGTCAGTTCGTACTCCATGGCAGTTACCGATAAGCCGGGATCTCCTACGTCAAGGTCCATTGATCCTCCTGGACCCAGGATGGTTCTAGTGGAACGTGTGGAGGTTGAGAGGGCTAGGCTTCTAGACCCGGGCCTGTCACAAGATATAGTCTCAACCATTTTACAAACCAGACAACCTTCCACTAAAAGGATATATGAGTATACTTGGAAGACCTTCTCCAGGTGGTGTGGACGAAAGGCCCAGATCACCTTCCTTGCCACAATTGTTGGTGTTCTTACAGGACGGAGTACGTCAAAATCTCAGAGCATCCACTCTCCGAAAGCAATCTCAGCTATTGCCTCAATATGTCCAAAGCTTGATGGGATTCCGCTGTCTTCTCATCTGGAGGTGAAATCCTTATCAAGGGAGTGGCGCAATCTACTCCCCATGTTGGCGCATAGTTTTCCAACTCGGAGGCTTAACTCAGTTCCTTTAGCTCTCACCTAGAAACCATTCGAGCCAATGAGGGAAGTTCCCTTACGTTTCCTCAGAACGACATTTCCTCAGACTGAAGACGTTGTTCCTAATGGCGGTCACCTCGGCCAGACGCGTGTCGGAGTTGGGAGCACTTTCCATACGCAAGGATCTATGCATATTCCACAAAGACAAGGTGGTCCTTCGAACCGACCCCTCCTTCACCCCCAAGGTGAACTCATATTACCACCATGCTCAGGAGATTCATCTCCCTTCCTTCTGCCCCAATCCAACCAATCCCAAAGAAAGTAACTGGCATACCTTAGATCTACGTCGGGCATTGAGCATATACATTTCAAGAACAGTTACAATCAGGAAAACGGAGTTCCGTTTATCTCAATATCAGCTCCCAACAAAGGCATGCACATGTCACGCCAAGCGATAAGTTCGACCATTCACAGCTGTATCAGAGAAGCATACCTGGCCAGCGGCCTGCACGTACCATCCGGCATCACTGCACACTCCCTGCGATGTACTGTTACCTCAGCGGCCTTCTTTAAGCAAGCCTCCACAAAAGAAATCTGTAAGACGGCTACGGGGTCCAATGTCTCCACGTTCATCAGGCAACACCGTATCAATACAATGGCATCGGCAGAAGTAGCCCTCAGGAGACGGATTTTACAACTCGTGGTGGAAGATGATGACAACTAATTCCCACCCGATACAATTGCTCTTGGACATCCCAAAGCTCAAGATGACCTTCCTTCAGAGCGGGAAAGGTACATTGTTTACTCACAGAGAAGGTCCTTTCCACTCTGAAGTAGGTCATCTTGCCCACCCGGAGATGGATCATCATCTTCCAGGGTGGCTGACCAACGGGACTCAGCCAAGCAGTTACTGGTATACAAAGATAAATGATACTAATGCACAGAGTCCTTGTTAATGTTTGTGGTTTAACCACTGAGTTGTGTTCCTATGTTATAAGGGTTATTGTTACATTCTTGTTACAGAGTTAGACAGTTACTATGAGTTAGCTGTTATGTTAGTTTTACTTGTTTTCCTTGTCTCTCGTGAGCTTTTAGTAGAAAAATTGGATGTGTGGGCGTTCCTCGCCCCGAGACAGGAAGTAGTTTAAAATTAAGTCCTGCCTCTCCAAGCAATGGTACGAGAAACACCCAAAGCTCAAGATGACCTTCTACTTCAGAGCGGAAAGGACCTTCTCAGTGAGTAAACAATGTACCTATCTGCCATGTCATTAAATGTCCCCAGGGTAACAACCAAAAAAAGTTCTAAAAAAAGTAGGGGGATCATAGGGCAGTGAATTTGACTTATTTGGTTAACCTTCTACATATAAACACATTTAAACATTAGTGCTGCTACATCAATAATCCTAATGGGAAATGAAGAGGCAGAAGTATTTAGGAACTATAGGCTCTTCATCTGTTGTGTATTGTAAAATTTGACAATATGTTCACAGTTGAAGGGTGTGTGAGAGAAAACTGTTTCCTGAGCTAAAGAAAACAAGGCAGTGGCAGAAAGTGCCGTTTATTAATTTAAAAGATTTGGAGCCTCCCATTCAACCTAAAGGTTTTCCTTTGTGTCTGAGTGATAAACTCTTGGGCAGCTATTGTTTATGTAGAAGAGCAAGCTAGTGGCAAACTGCTCAAGTGCAGTAAGATTTTGCTATCTGTTACTATGTGATTGATAGTATCTACCAGGACTAATATTTCTATACAATCACAGTGGGCATTATTTTCCTGCTATACATAGAGCAGAGTGCTTGCTTTTTTCAGAATTTAATTTTCCCCCCTTTTTAGATAAGCCATTGCAAAACTCGGAAAATGAACAAAATTCTGTAACTCTAGAAGTACTACTTGTAAAAGTTTGCCACAAGAAACGAAAGGTAAGTTTTAGGGGTGCTTTTCTAATACCTTGGTAAAGCATAGTTTATAACATTGTCTAAATTGGGGCTGCCAAACAGCTGATCATGAGCCACCAGTAGCTTGACAGCTGGCCAAAAGTAACTTACAAGAGGAAGCTTCCTTCTCATCAGCTGTTGAACACTGACTTCTCAGTGCCAAAAGACTAAGGGGGCAGAAAGTTACCAGCACCAAATTGCTGATGGAGCCAGGATGCACCAAGCAAGCTCTTTAGTCCAAGTGTGCTTGGCCTTAGCTGTTTGGCACTGGCAGGAAGAGTGTGCCAGTGGGGTGGGAGGGAGCACATGGGGGAGAGCGGACCTGCCGCCACAGGAAAATAGCTCTGGGCTTTTAGTCCCATTGAAAAGCAGCTTTTGCCAACTAAAAAGTTGACTTTGTTTTACTAATTTGTGCTCTTAAAACGATAATATCATGTTTTGTTGATTTGCTTTATACATTTTTCTGGCATTTGTAATTTATTACTGCCTTGTTATTAAGCTTCTGAAGCTTTCTGCCTTAATCTTCTGTTTAAAAGTATATTGCTGCTTTAAAGTAACCATATATAGTTGAAAACCAAATTAGTTACAATTTGGATGGACATTTTGTTTTGAACCCTCTGAAACTGCTCAGTTGCATGAAATGTAGCCAGTGTGTAACTAATTTGCAAATACTTCTTTGTTTTTAGATTCAGACTATCAATTTGCCATACTTCAGTAATCATGTTGGATTAAATATTAAACAGTTGCCTGTTTAGGAAAATTTGCTTTCTAGTAAAATACTCATGATTCAGGATTAATCGTGTCACTTGTATTCCATTGCTGTTTTCAGATTGAAAGTAGAAATTTTTGTTTTAGTTTTGTTTTAGTGCATGTCTAAGTGTTTGACATCTTCTGAACTCTTGAAGGCAGAGGCTTGCCTGCTTATGACTTATCTCCAGTAGGTGTAGAGGATTCCTCTTAATGACTTATGCCGGCTTTCTAGTATGTGTTATGCCCACATGGTCTTGTATTTGGATATAGTCAGATGAACAGTATTTTAGTACTTTGGTTATAGTAATGACATGTTCATAACAGGGGCTCTTAACTTCTGAAGGTGTTGTGTTTCCACTTTTCCAGAATCACTGAAATGTTTTAACTGAATTGTATTTGTCTACAGGATGTTAGTTGTCCCATAAGGCAAGTTCCTACTGGTAAAAAGCAAGTACCTTTGAATCCAGACCTCAACCAAATGAAACCAGGCAGCTTTCCATCACTTGCAGTTTCCAGCAATGAGTTTGAACCCAGTAATAGCCATATGGTGAAGTCTTATTCATTATTATTCAGAGTAACTCGTCCAGGAAGGAGAGAATTTAATGGAATGATTAATGGTGAAACTAATGAAAACATTGGTAAGTATGCATGAAGTCTATTTGGAACTCCTTGTTCATTTAATCATTCCAGCTGAGGAAAAAGATCAAGTGGTTTCTTTAAGATATGGATAGAGCAGGGCTTTGTGTATCAGTTTTATGAGCACATTTACTTCTGCCCTAGTTGATGTAATTTGTACAACTATTGAAGAGTGTCTGTTTTTATATGCTTATAGAGGGATACAAATGGAATCTAGTAGTAATTGATATTTATACAGTGCTGTACACTGAGCTTAAAAGATAAAAGCCTTGTCTACATTTGCAGTTGCACAGGACAAGGCAGGAAAGAAGGGATGAAGAAGGATAAAAAACTTTGCTTGGATTCTACCAAACATTTCCATAGGTGGAAGGATTTCCGTAAATGGAGTGCAATTTTCTCACCCCCTCCTTCCTGCTGCTGGCCAAAATTAGGGGCATTTGGATGTATAGCAGGAATGAGAAGTAAGAAAGTCATATGCCATTTATGGAAATCCTTCTGTCCGCAGAAGTGTTTGCTTGGACCCAAGTCCTTAAATATAACCCTACATTTCTCTTAGGTTTTGCTGCTACTAAGCATGAATTTTGAAACTTGTATTAAGGCAGTTGGAACTGACTAATTCATGGCAAAGTAATTGTTAGTATATTTCTATGTTGGCTAGAAATATGCTGTTGTACAAGGCATCCTGATGACTGGCAAAATCTGTAGATGCTGTACTTCATGTTGCTCTCTTTGAAGCCGATCTTGAAATGTAGCCCTAAAATGACTGGTGTGTTGGCATTTGCTACATAGTCAATATGCAGGACATGAAGTATGCTTCAGAATGGAGAACAGTACTGCCAAAACAGAAGTCATACTGTAAGGTGAAATACTGGATTTGGGGGGTTTACTGACCCATCCCATTTGGTTGAATTTCTGTTTCTCATGGGAAATGTCCTGTAGCTGCCATGATCTTGGATGTATTTACTAGTGGCCCTATTCATGCAGGGCTTCTGGGAATAATTTGAAGGAAAACATACCCTGTCCTTCTGTATTCCTCCAGAGCAGTGGGCATTTTCCATGTGCATATTGGAGCCACTACCTACAAAGGAATGTTTTCTATAGATATTTATTTAGATTTCACACTTTTTAGCACTTAGGAGCTTAGCGCTTTTTTCTGAAACTCAGTTTGATGTCTGCATTTTAAAAGTCAAGATCTGAAAGGCAGGAAATTCCTAACTTCTTGACATGTTCGCTTCTTAAAATACATGTCCTTTTCAAACTGCATCTGCTCAGATCTAAAGTAAGTTACCATTGTCATCGGTCTCCCCTATCTTCATGTTCCACCATCTTTTTGCCAATATTAGTACATTACCCTTTAATTAGCTTGTCAGCAGAAAATAAGGATATAGTTGCCCAAATATTCTGTACTTCATGTATCATCAGCCTTCCTGGAGGGCAGAGTCAGGAATGTGGTGGAAAGTTCTGTGAAGTTGCAGATGACTTATGGCAACCCCATAGGGTTTTCGATTGAAGAAGCGGTGGAAGGTGGTTTGCCATTGCCTGCCTCCGGGTGGGCTGAGAGTTCTGAGAGAACTGTGACTGGCCCAAGGTCACCCAGTAGGCTTCATGTGGAGGAATGGGGAATCAAACCAGGTTCTGCAGATTAGAGTCTGCTGCTCTTAACCACAAAACCCGCAGGCCTTCAGAGTCAGGTATAGAGGGAGGGTAAACAATTAGGAAATAACACAATGACATGCTGCTGCAGAGCTTTGGGGTTAGATGAGGAACTTCCTTTCTGAACCCTGAAACTCAGAAGTCTAGCTTTGCAGGGTAATTGCCTTGTAGTTCTGATTGTTGAACAGAACGTTTCTTACCTGTTTCCAAATCTAAGGAGTACAGTGTGTGAGAAACGTTGTCTCCCCATTCTGTACATAGGAGACTGATGTTATAGTGTGCATCCCTGACCCTAATTTCTTATATACCCCGTTACAGGGTATTCTAAACTATTAGTGGCATGTGTCCCTTGCAACCTAAAAAGCTGGGGAGAGAACCACAGTTAATGAGGACTGAAGGAAATGCTTTTCTTACAATCCTAACTAGTTCACTTACCAGCCCCCAGGACCTTTAGCTCCAAAGACTATTGTACCTGGATCTTGGGGTTGGTTCGGAATGATTGGGATTGAGGGATGCGGACCTCATGCATGTGTCCCTCAGCCCCAATCTTTCTGCTCCCAAATACTGAACTGTTGGTGGCTTGGTCAAGTCCATGCTTCTCTCTCTTTGCCCAGCTGTCCTCGATATTTTGTACTCCCTGTAGGCAATAAGCATGCTCAGGGATTATTGGGTTATTTGGTTTATGAGCTGTATTTTTCCATACCTTTTAGTATACCTTATATTCTATACCTTATAGGTTCCTGAGTATGCGGGACCCTTTTCTATGGATAGCCCCCTTTTGCTGCTATACTGTAGGCATGGGACCATGAAGGTTGCTGGAAGGCTATAATTGTGCTTGTGGTAGTGAAGCCTCTTGTTACAAATGGATTGAGCTGGTCTGTTGATTCAGCATTCGTTTGTTCAGGACGCTAAACATTTTTCAGCTTACTTGTATAAGAAGTTTATACGTTTAGCTTGGGCTAAAACTGCATAAATGAGATGTTGAGCACTGGAAAGGGATCACTGGACAAAGTGAAGTAAAGGGACCTGTAACCCAGAGGCGAAATAAAGGATAAATAGAGACTATGTAATGGTCAGAGAATTAGGAGCCAGAAGGAACGGTAGACAGCTTTACAGGAGCCAAGAAGTATGTGGGGAAGGTAGCTTAAATTCATGTTGATTTAAACTAATTAAGAGCCCCATGGCACAGAGTGGTAAGCTGCAGTCCAAGCTCTGCTCCACAACCTGAGTTCGATCCCAATGGAAGTTGGTTTCAGGTAGCCGGCTCAAGGTTGACTCAGCCTTCCATCCTTCCGAGGTCAGTAAAATGAGGACCCAGCTTGCTGGAGGTAAAGGGAAGATGACTGGGGAAGGCACTGGCAAACCACCCCATAAACAAAGTCTGCCTAGTAAACTTTGGGATGTGCCATCACCCCATGGGTCAGGAATGACCCGGTGCTTGCACAGGGAACCTTTACCTTTTTTAACTAATTGGCCAATGCTTTGGGCTTCTATAGCATGGCGGGGGGGGGGGGGCGGGGGGTGTCAATTGATCAGAAGTCCTTAGACCGTCTTCACTTTTTCCCTAAACCACCCTTGGACCAGACAAGTCCACAATCAATACTAATGCTGTTATCTACTGTGGTGGCAGATATGACTAACTCCTATTATTACTCAGCATATATTTTGTTAACCTGTGCTAAAACAGTATTTTTAGGTCATCCTGATGTCATGGACAGTTTAGAGTTATCAGAAATGTAGGACACTACTTAAAATCGAATAGCCCAGTTGTCCCATCTGTGCAGCTTACAAATAAGGCAGAAGGGAATGTAAATCTTCCAACTGTGTTTGTGTTGTCATACTAAAATGAGGTGGGAGGAGTGCAACGCTTCCCCACTTAATCATGCTGTCTCTAAAAATAGCATCTCCATTAATCAAATTCAACATCTCAATTATTAAACAAGCATTCCAGTAAATTTGTATATTTGTATCCTGTAACTAGAATTTTTGCTCTGTTAAATACAGATGTTAATGAGGATCTTCCAGCTAGACGAAAACGTAATTCTTCCAATCGTGAAGATGGAGAAAAGACTTTTGTAGCACAAATGACTGTATTTGATAAAAACAGGTAATGGTTTTTTAAAAGATTTTCCTGTGACATGCTTCTTTCAGGAATATTTCTGGATTTCTTTTTCATTAAAGTGCTTGGTAGTAATTCAGACTTCTTCTTTTGGACACTCCTCTTCCCCAGAATATAACTGAGAATATTTTTAGTCATTGTATTTTATAAGAGTTGACTGAGGCATGCTTGTTGCCTTACCTCCATTTAAAATACAGGTTACTATGCATATGCAATGGCTTGGATCCAGCAGTGCAAAAATGGAAATGACGGGATCTTATGCAACTCCTACTACTTTCCTCCCTACATATTGCAGTGGCCAGAAACTGGTTGCACAAGATCTTGCAGAAACACAAGGAGGGATACTATAAGTTTAATTTGGCACAAGTAGCTTCCATAGTCTTATTCTTGTATTTCCCCTTCTGAAAGAGGTTTAACACAAGCAGAAATTTTGTGCTGGATCCAACCCACTGACGTATAATAATGAATAGATTTGATTGTCTGTTGGAACTCGAATGTCCAGAACAGGTAGGCATTTTAGTTGTCACATATCTTGTGTCGTGACCCAGGGGTGGGGTGTCTCCTTTACTTTTGTACATTTGTTCAGCCTTTCCTTGTTGCTTTCTGAAACGTGGTACCATTTTTGCAGTTACATTTTATTTAATCGATGAATATGTAAACAATTATTTCTGCCTTCAGGAAACAGCATTACTGTAAATTATAACTATCTGTGTTTCATGATTAATGCATTATTAGTGTTTTCTGTGTTATAACTGGTACCTTTAAAAAAAGTTAAATCAGTAAAATTTAGGTTTGATAGGAAAGTATAGCATACACTTCAATTTTCCCCCAAATTGGTGGGTTTTTCCCCCAGAAAGCAAGGGTTTCCCCCCATGGCTTCAAATTTTTTAGAAAATTTATATCTCTTGGTCTGTGGGTAGGGGGTCTCCCATGCTGCTTAACATATGAAACTGCTGGGACATATTGCCTGATGATTTAATGTTGGATATCGTCAATATGACATGACTCTGATTTCGGCTTCATTGAATTAAATTGAAGCTCAGTCCAGATAAGACTGAGGTGCTGTTTGTTTGTAATAGCCTTAAGAGGCAGGGTTCAGTCATAATCATCCATGTGTGAGTCAAGTCCACACTGGCTTCTTTCAGTGTGCTTAATGTGGGGCTACTTCTGAAGAAAAGTTGGAGGCTACAGTTGGTAAAAATGCAGCAGCAAGGCTGCTGACAACTAATTATTGAGATAGCTGTTTTAAACTTTTAAAAATTAGCTGGTTGCCCATCTACTTCAGACATGACATATAAAATCCAGAACAACTTAAAACCAGAGGAGTTTGGGTCCTATACAAGCCTACCAGAAAACTAAGACCTTACATTGAGTCCCTTCTCCAGGAACCCTACTTTCAGAGCTAATGTGGGAGGCTATCATTGAAAGCTATGGTAGCATTTGAACTGTGGAGCTCCCTCTTTACAGCTCCCTCTAGGATGCCTGGTCTATTTAGCTTCATTCTCCACCCTGGCCTTTGGTTGATTTGACATTTTTTGCAAGCTCTCAAGCCCTCTCCCCAGTCCTTGTCAGTGCTTGCTGGCAGCCCTGATTTCAAAGTTATGTGTACCTTGAGGCCAGTGTCCTTGGAACAAAACAGTAAGAATCGGATTGCCTACAAATCAAGAGCCAGTGTGGTATAGTGGTCAGAGTTCAAATCCCTACTCTGCCGTGCAAGTTTCCTGGGTGACCTTGAGTATGTTGCACACTCTGAGTCTAACCTACCTAAATAGAGGAGGGGATGTAAGCTGCTTTGGATCCGCGTTAAGAGAAAGGTCAGGTGTAAGTGATGTAAATGTATTCTGTACGAGGCCTACAATTATAAATGTGTTAGGCTTCTAATGCACATTTTTAAATGCACCCAATACTTAAGAGAGAGCTGTATCCTATTCTACCTCAGCCTGTGTATCTTAATTTTTGCTATCTCAGAAGTAAAAGTTGAAAATAGAAGACACACTTTTTTGTAGTTTGTTTTTTATTGTAATTGTTGCAATTATGTTACATAATAGCTTAATACAAAGAAACAAGTGGGGGGGAACAATGCAATAATTCATAAAAATCAAAAGGCTACCGTATATACCCATGTATAAGCCGACCCGCTTATAAGCCGAGGTGCCTAATTTCTCCCCAAAAATGGGGAAAAATTAGGCACCCGCGTATAAGCCGAGGGTCGGCTTATAACCCCTCCTCCCCCGCAGACTTCCCTTCAGGCCCGGCGAAGGCGGTGGTGGTGATGGCGGGCCTCCTGCAGGAGGCTTCCCCCGGCCCTTCCAGGGCAGGGGGAGCCAGGCGCGCCCGGCAGCGGCAGCCGCGCGGCCTTCCAGAGGCCGCAGGAGGCTTCCCCCGGCCCTTCCAGGGCGGGGGGAGCCAGGCGCGCCTGGCGGCGGCGGTCGCATGGCCTTCCAGAGGCCGCAGAAGGCTTCCCCCGGCCCTTCCAGGAGGAAGCCGGGCGCGCGGTCTTCCAGTGGCCCCAGGAGGCTCTCACAGGGTGCTCCTGGCCGGGGGAAGCCGCATGGGCCCGGCAGCGGTGTCGGCGGCGATGGCGGCGGTAAGTTGCCCCCTCCCTCCTCCCTCCTCCCCTCCCCTACTGTATTGACTCGCGTATAAGCCGAGGCCGGCTTTTTCAGCCCTTTTTTGGGACTGAAAAACTCGGCTTATACGCGAGTATATACGGTACATCTTGCCTATAATGTTTTTCATTCTGATACATAATAAAAATTGTCCAGCACTCATAAAACATATTCATATTTGTATAACATGAATTATTGCTAGTTTAGTTAGCCTAGATTCTACATAGAAGTAAACCAATCTTTTATAAGGGGACCTGTTATATTTCAATGTGTTGCAATTACCATTTTAGCAGCTGTAGTCAAAGTCCAAAACGAAAGCAGTTAGCAATCCTTTGAAATATCCCAGTAGGCTCATAGAATCAAGTGGTATATTATTGCACAACATATCATTGATAAACTACCTTTTTTGCCAATATAGTTAAAAGTTTTGGATATGTATAAGAGTTTTGGATATGTATAAAATCTGCATGTCCCCAACCACATCTCCAACATACATCAGATAAAGTTCTGTGTTTAATAACTAATTTGTTAAATATAAGATACCACTGCAAAAGTATTTTACAAAAATTCATTCATTACCTTTAAGGTGATATTTCTCAGTTCCATTTCCCTTCCTGTGAACTCAAATCTGTTCATAAATCTCCCATTTCTTCACGTAGCTTAAAGGGGTGGTATATACATATAGTAACAATGAATATACCTAGGTTGCTCTTCTGCTAGAAATACGATTGTTGCTTATTAGATACAAAGGTGGCTTTTATTTAGACAGTTATAGTTTTTCAGTAGGATGGTAACTAGCCTTATTTGAAAATAATTGAAAAAGTAGGTGTTTTATTCCCTCTAATTTACATGTAATGCCTTCATAATTCAACATGTGATCATCCACTAACTTTTCTAGCATATCTAATTTAATTTACCATTCCTCCAGATGTTAAGACTGCTTAATGAGAACCTATCATGAAGTTGATCATTAAACAAAGCAGAAGTTAGAAGTAAAAAAACAGGACTTTAAAATTATTTTATACCTCTCATCTTCAGGCCTTTTTCCAATAAAGATTCCGGTGGGTTGGATCCCGTGACTGCCTTCCACACAGTTTTTTCTCTAATGGAGAAAGATTTCCTTCATCAAAAGAAGGCTTTTCTTCATCTGAGTGAAATCTTTCTCCATTGGACAAAGTCTTTCTTTTTTGAAGGAACACTTAGTGGAAGGCAGTCATAGGATTCAACCAAGTGTCTTTTTATCTTCCATAAATCACTCTTCCGCTGGCGTCCCAGCTTTCCGGGGGGGGGGCTGGGGGTGGAGTTGCCTGTAGGCAGCTTCCTGTCCCCATTTAGCATCGAACTCCAGCAGGGAGAACGATGTTGCTGCGCCTGCTTTTTAGCATCTCTATGGGCCGAAAAACCCCGTTTTTACAAAAATAGCCTCTATAAGGCTTTTTTGTCTTTCGGCGGCCATGAAACGGCTTTGGAGGCGCCGCAGCAGCGCCTCGGCTACGCTGTCCCCAGATGCCAAAAGGTAAGGAATGCACTGTTAGGCACCCCCAAACCACCTCTATTAAGAGGGTTGCATGAGTGTATTTGATATCCCTTGAGAATGTAGAACACACATACATTTCTTAATAAAGTGTTTAGACGAGGGCCCCCCAACATTTTGAGCCTGTAGGCACCTTTGGAATTTTGATGGAGGATGGTGAGCACCACTCCAGAATGGCTGCTGCAGGAGATATAGTCAAACCTCAAATGGTTGCCGCAGGAAGTGAAGCCGAACACAATACTTCCTTCCCCACTTTACAAAAGAATCACAGAAGGGGGTATAGGAAGGAAAACCTGAGGATGTGGGGAGAAAGAAGGAGAAGGGGGCAGAAATATATGCTGACTTTCTCTACCACTTAAGGCAGAATCAAACCAGCTTACAATCACCTTCCCTTCCCCTCCCCACAAACACCCTGTGAGGTAGGTGGAGCTGAGAGAGCTCTTAATAGAACTGTGACTAGCCCAAGGTCACCCAGCTGGCTTCATGTGGAGGAGTGGGGAAACCAACCCAGTTCACCAGATTAGCATCCACCACTTACGTGGAGGAGTGAGGAATTGAACCTGGTTTTCCAGAAGGGAGAATAAAAACAACTAATGCTTGAAGGGAATGAAACCACACACTGACTGAGGAATGTTAGTTCTCCTGATCTTCTAGTGGCTGTGGCTACTATTGCCCTTTCTTTTGAATGAGGACAGCCAGTTACAAGCCCTTCCTACAATTTGAAAATCTTGGCAAGCACCTGCTGAAGTACTGGTGGGCACCATATTGGGGAACTCTGGTTTAGACAATCTCAGACAATCACAGTAGAGCTAGCAGTATATTTGGATATTACGTCACACTTTACAATATGAAAAACATTGCACTGTTCAGTATTATATGCAACATACGGACCAACATGGATTTAAGCAGATTTGTGTAAATGTCTACATTATGCACAAGTATATTTATCTAATGCTGTTGATGGTCTCATAAAAGCTTCCATGCTACACATTCTGAGCAACTAAAAGTTTATCTTAAAGCATGTCACTCATTCCAAAGAAAAATATTTCATATACGTTTTTGCAGTACTCCACCAGATTTCCAATTTTTCAGTTTAAGAATGTATTGGGTGAGTTGGGGGGGATTCTTTTCCCAACTTTTCCTACTTTTTCTCTGCCATTCTAATCTTGGAATTTGTATCGGGGACAGCAATACATTTCCTTGTTGGTTAATAACTTCTAGATAGAGACTGGCTGACCCAGACGTGGGAGCTTCCAGAGCTCATCTTTGAAAAGTGAGGCATGGCTTTTTAAAAAAATTGTTTGAGAATTAAAGAGGCTGGTGTGTATGTGAAGCTCTTACGTAACACAAAGGGGTAACCTCATCCTTCAGGAGTAAGGGAGGAGGTACCGTGTTTCCCCGAAAATAAGACATACCCATAAAATAAGCCGTAGCAGCATTTCTAAGCATTTGCTTAATATAAGCCATACCCCGAAAATAAGACACCCCGGGGCTGGTGTGGAGAAGACCAGGAGGAGCCCAGCTGAGCAGAGGCGGTCTCCCGCAGCCGCTTCAAAGGCTCTGCAACCAGCGTGCCTGGGCCTCTGGGGGCGGGGAAGACAGGAGGAGCCCAGCTGAGCAGATGCAGTCTCCCGCGGCCACTTCAAAGGCCCGGCAACCAGCGCGCCTGGGCCTCTGGGGGCGGGACCGGAAGGGGGTGGTAAGGGGAGAACGGGAGCCGAGAGGGAGGACAGTTCTGATTCCCTCGGAATAAGACATCCCCTGAAAATAAGCCATAGTGTGTCTTCTTGAGGAAAAATAAATATAAGACAGTGTCTTATTTTCGGGGAAACACGGTATACACAGGGGACTTCAGTGGAGAAAAAGGAGTCTGAAAAGATACCATGTGCCCATGACCTGGATCACAATCAAGATATATATGAAGAATTCATGTAAAGTACCATATATAAAATCAAGATACATATTTGATAGGCTTCTATAAGTCAATCGAGGAGATCCACACAGCCACTTAAAATTTTGGGGAAGTTTTAAAATAAAACTTCCTTGTTACAAGATATAGTTCGGGTTGTGAGTATAAAGACTTTGGGGTTTGCTACCGAGGTAAGTTTTGTGGTGAGCAAGAAGACCGGATATCAGAGTCAGGAATTGTATAAAAACAACACAGATGATTTATTTATATACAGGTTGTTTTTAAAGAACGGTTAATCAGCACAGGTCTCTAGACAGTCATAGGAAAAGATACAAGCTACTTTTGTTTTTAGATTGTGATTTCCGTTTAACACTTGTGATTACAAACAGGCTTTCACTGCTTAGCCACCAAGTTGAATCCTTTTGCACCCAGACAGGATTCCACCCACAGCAGCCTGCCTTTTTGCAAGAATCAGGCTAAATGGTACTAGGCCTCACAACTGGATACTTTCTCAGAGGTAAATCACTGTGCCACACTACCTGGCAGAGCTACCCTTTAAAATATTGTCGAAGGCTTTCACGGTCAGAGTTCATTGGTTCTTGTAGGTTATCCGGGCTGTGTAACCGTGGTCTTGGAATTTTCTTTCCTGACGTTTCGCCAGCAACTGTGGCAGGCATCTTCAGAGTAGTAACACTGAAGGACAGTGTCTCTCAGTGTCTTGAGAGACACTGTCCTTCAGTGTTACTACTCTGAAGATGCCTGCCACAGTTGCTGGCGAAACGTCAGGAAAGAAAATTCCAAGACCACGGTTACACAGCCCGGATAACCTACAAGAACCTACCCTTTAAACTTTCTGCTCTCTTGCTGAGGCAGACCCAAACTGACTGCCGCTGTGCTTCCCTCCAACAGTCCATTCCCCCCTCTAAAAGGTGATTGGATGCTGGACCAGCACTCCCATAGGCTCAGGTGCAAAACAGCTGGTTGGCAGTTTTACCTCTCTGGGGCAGGACAGCCACCTGTCCATCAAAACATGGCCACTGAATATCAGTAAATGTCTATCCTTTTTTTCCACATAATAGACGACTTCAGCTTCTTGATGGAGAATATGAAGTTGCCATGCAAGAAATGGAAGAGTGTCCCGTTAGTAAGAAGAGAGCAACATGGGAGACGATACTTGATGGAAAGGTATGCGGCATTGTGTTGCTTTTTCAGAAGGTCATATTTAAATGCATATAAAACAAAGAGCTGCTTGAATTTGTTTCCAGTCTTCAAAACACTGGAAAGTAGTGGTTGTTCTTGGCAGCAGTTCAGACCGGGTGCTGTATTTCCCTGATTCCCCTCCACTCAGCAGTTGATTCTTTGGGTCGCAGGACCCATGTGGACTAACAGCCACAGGGTTGGGAGGACAAAGGTGACAAAAGTCCCCCTGCCACCTTCCTCTTGCAGTGATTTTGCAAGAATTAGAGAAATTCATCCCCTTCACCCTCCTCAGTGTAGTCCTCTGATCCTCATGTCTGTTTGTTCATGTAAGTCCTACAACTCCAGGGATCAACTATCCCAGGATTGGAAATGGTAGACGGGGATGATCCTTGTGCCCATGGTTTTTTTTCCCCCTCTTGGGTGTGGTGTAGGGTAGAACTTCAGAGAATCATTCAGAGGTTTTGAGAAGGGAGATTTAAATGGTACAGTTCTGATAGGTTATTGGAAGTACCTAGCTAGAGTGACTGGACTGTTTTATTTGGTGAACACTAAACAGACAAATAGTCCACCACCTGATTTACTTAACTAATTTGATACAGAATTGAAAGGAATCAATTTACCTGTAATGTCCTTAAAGAGATGTAGAAGAAGAAGAGTTGGTTTTTATATGTCGACTCTCTACCACTTAAGGGAGACTCAAACCGGCTTACAATCACCTTCCCTTCCCCTCCCCACAACAGACACCCTGTGAGGTAGGTGAGGCTGAGAGAGTGTGACTTGCCCAAGGTCACCTAGCTGGCTTCATGTGTAGGAGTGGGGAAACAAACCCGGTTCTCCAGATAAGACTCCACCGCTCCAAACCACCGCTCTTAACCACTACACCACGCAAGTGGAGACCTGCAGTAATCTCTGCTGGGTGAAGGAGGCTGGGAGTGCATCTGCTCCTGGTATACATATGTGCATCCTCACACACACATGCAACCTCCTTGTGCATACATATTTGAATAAATTTATTTACAGCCAAAGCCAGAATTACACGACCAGATACAACCTGTGAGAGATTAAGGTCTCTCTTGTTTAAAAATCTCACAGTTTAAAATTGTGCATACACAGTATCCTCTTTCAGTACAGAGGATACATGTACCTTTTCAGCTGTGCCCTCTATAACCTTCAAGCCTCGCTGTTCATGTTGCCACTGCTATAGCACAAACAGGGGTTAATTAGTCTGGGCAGTCAGTCATGGAGGGTGGTGGTTTCCTTAGATTCTTGCTTTAGAAAGAATGTCTGTCCATATCTCCCCTCCCAATTATCATGTTGGCCTGGATGACAAGGGGGAAAGAAAGTTAATGAAGACCAGTACTGTAGGGAAATAATGAACCTTCATGACATCTCTCCTTTTGCTATTTGGGCTGCCATGCACCATCTGAACAGAAAGGGTGGAGGGACTTTGAAGGTCAGCTCCTCAACTACATGGCTGATAGATAGCCAAAGTTATCTTCCCTTGGAACTGAGTAACTCAGATCTCAGACGCATCAGAGACAATTTACCGTTCCACCCACCCCCAATTTGTCAATATGGTAAAAGGTTGTATTTTTATAACTTTTCATTGAAGACTTGCTATATTTTACTTAGCACTTAAATGTCTTGAAATGCCTTCTGTGAAAATCTCATGAGGAAGTGTTTTTATTGCAGAGGCTGCCTCCGTTTGAAACATTTTCTCAGGGACCAACGCTCCAGTTTACCCTTCGATGGACAGGGGATGCCAGTGATAAACCCACAGCTCCTATTGCCAAGCCCCTTGCAACGCGGAATTCAGAAAGTCTCCCTCAAGAAAACAAGCCCAGTTCTGTTAAACCTGCTCAGACGATAGGTAAGTGAATACTTCAAGTTGATAAATGCTAATTACAAAGTGGGCCCACTTGCTTACCTTGGGCTGCTTTTTAGTTGCAGTTCTTAACCGTTCTAATATGTCTTGCAGACAAACTGCAAATGTGGAATCAGACAAACTGATAAAATGTGTGCTGGTTTTCTTGGTATTCATTCAGAGTTGGGGAAGGATTATTTGTACTATGTTGCAATGCATTAAGCTGACTGATAATCTGTTTGACTGAGGAAAGGTGATAACTGTTGTGTCAGAATACAGAACATTCTTGCTTGCCTCCTGGCAGGCTTGTGTGGAAGAGATCCTATCGTTCTGGAGTTGGCTTCAAATTTTGTTTCACAGTCCAGCTCAAGGTATTGACCTTTAAGGCATTTGGTGGCTAGGTATAGTAGAAGAAATGTTTCCATAGGTACCTCCTTGCATTCTGAGAGCAGTAAATAAAGCCCTGGTCTATTCTTTAACAGCAGAGAAATCCACAAGAGCAGAAGGTACCATCTTTCATCCATGGCACTTTTTATAGGTCTTTGCGTAGAGTATTCCTGCTGTCTCCTTGTACAGCTGTTGTCAGCAGCTTAAGATACTGGGTTTTTTTTAATTCGTTATTCGTTATTCCTAATTCTTGTTTTAAAATCTTATGCAGTTGAATGTCACGTCACTGTTTTGTAGATCTGATGGTTTATTGATGTGTTTTGCTATTTATTTTCTATTTGTGTGTTTCTTTAAAATGTTGGGAAAGTGATTCAAATTTTATAAACAGACATGGTGAAGTCCTTAGCAATAGAATGCAGAACAGGAGTTGAGCTGTATTCAAACACCTTTGTCACTTTGAAGTTAATAGTATGCAAGCCAATGGCAAACCACCCCATATACATAGTCTGCCTAGTAAGCATCGGGATGTGACATCATCCCATGGGTCAGTAATGCCCTGTTGCTTGCACAGCGGACTACCTTTACCTTTAAGCACACATCAGTGTAACTTAGGTTTGTGTTTTGTTTTTCTAAGTCAAGTCAACTAACTTGGCAAACTATGTTCACTGTGATATGTCCGAAATCTCTCCGTTTACGCCAATCTTTAAAATTCAAATTGCTTAACATTTAGCTGTCATTTGAAGTATTGTACTTGGTTTCCTAAGTTCTATAGTGAAAGGTATGCATTCCTGTTTCTAGCAGTAAGTCTGAGGTCCCAGACTGTGATTTTTTTACATTGGTTGGGAAATAGTTAGTGCTATATAGTTAGTACTATATACTAGTACTGCAGTGTGGTTACTTACAGTAATTGTATAAGAGTTTCTCCAACTGGGGAAGGAGGTCATCTTATGATGGGTGCTTCCGTCCTCTGCTACTCTGGGAGGGCAGGTCTAAAGACTTCCTGTCCAAGGAGGGAACGCCCCTCTACTTCCAGTTCTTTCCTGCCTCGCTCGGGAAGAGCAGCTTATTCGCAGCTCCCTGCAAGCTTAGGAATAGAGACAGGCATTGTACCCTTTTCTTCTGTCTCCCTTTCGTTATATTTCATCTTTAACTAACCTAAACTATTCTATACTCTGATTCTTTCTGACCCGATTTTTTCCCTCTTTCATCTTAGTGAATAATAAGTTCTGAGGGGAAGCCTTCCCGCCAAAACAAAAATGGTGGACGCTCAGGACAGTTTTCTTGTTCCAGGAGATCTCGAACCTGGCCAACTTATCTCCTCGTCCCAGAGCCTTAAAAAGCCCCCCCGGGGGCTCTAAGGGGAAGGGCAAGAAAGCAGGGGCGGCATCCGTTAAAAGGAAGCATGTCGACTCGGCTGTGTGCACGGGCAAAAAGATTAAGTCTGTGGCACGAGCCGTCTCGGCTCAAAGCGCTGCTTCTGCTGCTTCAGTTTTTGTGCCAGCCGCTCCTAGCAACCTTGCTGCGGCTGCCGCCGCGGCTGAAGCCCTCCCAAGTGCATCGGGTTCCGCGGCCGGGACCACTTCGTTCCTTTCAGACCCAGCGGCAGACGCCGCTTCCTCCCTACTAGATCTTGCGGCGGCTGCCGCTCCCGCTCTGCCGGCACCGTCCTCGGCTCTGCGAACGACTTCTCTAACTACAGAGGGTATGATTCCCCCCATCTTTCGGGCCCCAGAGGCGGCTGCTCCCGCATCCTCTTTTGAGGTGGGAGGAATGGCGCAGTTAAGGGCAGAGCTTGCCGCGCTCATTAAAGACGCCTTTACTGACGGCTTGAGGGCCATGCAGGTGCCCTCTCCAGCTCCTTCCCTCAGCGGAGGGGTAGCCCCATCCCTGTTAGATGACCCAGGGGAGGGAACTAGTGCCTCCTACTCCAAAATCAACGAGGGGGGAACTACAAAGCCCGCACGATCAGAACCCTCTCGGGAGCACCCTACCTGCGTTATCCCCCCCCCAAGACTCCTCCAGTGAGGAAAGGGAGGAGGGAGAGTTTTCAGACTCTGATGAGCCCTTAACAGAGGAGCAACAGCTTAGGCTGTTCAGCCCAGAGGACTTTCAGTCCCTCATAAATAAAACCTTAGCTGCACTTGATCTTGTTGGGCAATCAAACTCCCAACCTAAGGAAAAACCCTTTGGAATGCAGGAATTTTTCCACAAGCATAACGTCTCACCAAAGGTTATACCCGTTCCTGATTATTTTTTGACCTTAATCAAAGCAGAATGGGAAAAACCCATGGCGTCTCGCCAGGTTCCTCCCCTTGCTAGGAGGTTTTACAAACTTGCTGATAATGCAGCCGACCTCCTCAAAATCCCTGCTGTCGAGTCCTGTCACTGTCCTTGACTCTTCTGACCTGGTCACTGAAGAGGGATCCAACATGATAAAGGATCCATCTGACAGAAAAGCCGACCTAGCTTGTAAGAAGGCTCATGAGGCGGCCGCTTGGGCCATTAACTCTTCAATTACTTCGTCCCTAGTCTGCAGGGCGGCCATTTTATGGACCAGAAAACTGGTCCAGCTGATACCCAAAGAGGACAGAAATGCCCTAGAAGGAGCTTCTCGAGTCCTCAAGGCAGTTTCCTTTTTGGCTGATTCTACCCTGGACACCATGTCGTTTTCAGCCAGGGCTCTTTCTACCATGATTGCTGTCAGGAGATCCCTGTGGCTATGCCCTTGGCAAGTGGAGCACAGATCCAAGTCGATGTTAATGGGCTATCCCTTCCAGGGCAAGAAATTATTTGGGGAGAAGTTAAACGAGATTTTGGTGGAAACCAAAGACCAGAAGATGGTGCTCCCCAAAAGCCTCCGCAGGGGGGCTAGGAATTTTACATCACAAAGCTCCTTTCGGGCCTATAACCCCCAATCCAGGTTCAGACAAGATCAACATCGAGGTCAATGGCATTACCACAATTCCTTTCGGAGGGGCGGTCGCAGGTCAAAACCTACCCGCTTCTCCAACTTCCAATCTGACGGGAGACAAGGGACCACGCCAGCAAAAGCAGTGACGCCTCATCTCCGCCTGTGGGGGGCAGGCTGCCAGCCTTTCTTCACCAGTGGGAATCCTCCCGTGCAGATCACTGGGTATCCCAGATAGTGGCTACACGTTACAAAATAGAGTTTGACAGAACACCCCCAGACCATTTTGTAGCCCCTCCAAGATCTTCCAACAAACAAAAACGTCTAAGGACAGCGGCCGCTGTCCAACATCTACTGAATATTCAGGCGATCAAGCCAGTCTCTCCCCAGGAACAATCATTAGGAATTTACTCCATTTTCTTTACCGTTCCAAATCAAAACGGAGGCTGGAGAGCGATACTAGATCTCAAATTCCTAAACAAGCATGTCCTGAAGAGGCGTTTTCAAATGGAAACGCTACGCTCGGTCAAAGAGGCCTTATGCCCCAAAGATTTCCTCACATCCATCGACCTGAAGGAAGCATACTTGCATGTTCCGATTCATCCCAATCACTGGAAGTTTCTTCGCTTCTGCGTTCTCGACCGACACTATCAATACAGAGCCCTTCCATTCGGCCTCTCCTCAGCACCACGAGTGTTTACCAAGCTTCTCGTGACCCTAGTGGTCCTGGCCAGGACCAGAGGAATTCGTTCATCCTTATCTAGACGACCTGCTGATATGCGGACCAACGGAGGACCTCAGCAGTCATCACACCAACATGGTCATAAACATCCTGGAGGAACACGGCTTCATCCTGAACCGAGAGAAAAGCCACCTGTGTCCGACACAACATCTTACTCACCTGGGGGTCATTATAGATACCACGTCAAATACCCTTTTCCTCCCGGAGGACAAAATCAGAAAGTTTTCATCACTGGTGAATCCAATTCTACGGTCACCAACCTCACAGCTCATGATTATGGCGAAACTCCAGGGGCACATGATATCTGCCCTCCCAGCTGTCCCTTGGGCATGTTTTCACGCGAGCCCCTGCAGGGATTCCTCCAACCCTATCAGGAGGACATTTCCAACAAACACCGCAAGGCACTGGTACTAGGCAGATCAGTGAAGACCAGTCTCAGATGGTGGACTCGACTCGGCAACCTATCCAAAAGGTCTCCCTTACATACTACCGACCCCGTGCCAGCTATTCATGGACGCCTGCCTTACAGGCTGGGGGGCCTCCTTTGACAACCAACCACCCCAGGGGACCTGGGACATTCAAGAGAAAAAGATGAGCATAAATGCACTAGAACCTCGTGCTATATTCAGGGCCATACTTCACTTTCAAGACCTGATCCAGGGACAACACCTGCTGGTGAGAACGGACAACATATCTGCGAAGGCCCATGTGAACAAGCAGGGGGGGTCTCGATCATCTACCCTTCACCGAGAAGCCACTCAGATCCTGTCCTGGGCAGAGGTAAACCTCGCCTCTATCTCAGCAGAACACATTAAGGGGGAGTTGAATACGCAGGCAGATTGGCTGAGCCGCCAATCTTTGGAGGAATCGGAATGGTCTATACACCCGGTAGTCTTCAGACTCATAACCATGAGACTAGGGAAACCGCAAGTGGACCTCTTTGCATCGGCTTCCAACTACCAACTACCGCGGTTCTTCACTCGTTTCCAACATCCCAGGGCGGAACAAATGGATGCCTTGACAGCTCCCTGGCCTCTCGCCCTACTATATGCCTTCCCCCCCTCCCGCTGATCCCTTGGGTCATCAGGAAGATCAGATCACTGAGGGCGACAGTACTACTAGTGGCTCCATACTGGCCGAGACGTCCTTGGTTCCCAGCCTTGTTAGAGTTGTCAACCCAAGATCCTTGGCGACTACCAACACGCCCGGACTTGCTCAGGTAGGAACCAATCCTTCATCTCGATCCAGACTGGTACCATTTGACCGTGTGGTCGTTGAAAGGAACAGGCTCCTAGCCACGGGATATGACTTGGACATCATAGATACCATCTTGGAGTCCAGAAAACCTTCCACAAGAAGGATTTACAACACCACTTCGAAGGCCTTTGTTAGTGTTGCCGTAAAAAAGTTGATCCCCTACGACCACGCATCGGGGATCTACTAGCTTTCTTGCAGGATGGCCGCAAACAGAGCCTAAGACCGGCCACGCTACGGCGGCAACTGGCAGCCATAGCCACTATTGTGTCTAGAATATCAGGGTTCTCCATAACTACGCATCCCCACATCAAGGCTTTCTTAAGGGGAGTAACCTCCACCTCTCCGGCAGTGGCCCACAGCTTTCCGATGTGGAACCTTCACACCGTTCTCACAGCCCTTACTAAGAGTCCCTTCGAACCCTTACGCTCCATCGATCTCAAGTGGCTACGCATGAAAGCCCTTTTTCTGACAGCACTCACCTCAGCACATAGGGTCTCGGAATTGGGTGCTCTATCGATTAATCCCGGCCTGTGCGTATTCCATCGGGATAAGGTCGTACTTCGACCAGATCCATCCTTTCAGCCCAAGATTAATACGCCATTCCATAGGGATCAGGACATTAGTCTGCCCTCCTTCTGCACCAGTCCGAAACACCCTAAGGAGAAGGAGTGGCATACTCTCGACGTCAGAAGGGCCTTAAAGACCTATATCAAACAATCCGAGGACATCAGGGCTACTGAGTCACTTTTCATAAATCTATCTCGTCCCAATAGGGGAAAAACCATGTCCAAAGCAGCCATCAGCCGCAGCATTAAAACCTGCATATCTCAGGCTTACCTGCATAGTAATCGGCCCTTACCAGGGGGAATCACAGCCCATTCGGTGAGAAGCGCCTCCACTTCAGCGGCCTTCCAACGCCAGGCCTCCCTGGACGAAATTTGCAGAGCGGCCATGTGGAAATCAGCCTCCACGTTCGTCCGTCATTACAAACTAAATTTGTATGCTTTGGCGGACGCTGCCCTTTGGCAGACGGGTCCTACAGAGCATCCTACAGGACGTCTAGTCCCACCCATTCCTGGGGACAGCTCTTGTAGGTCCCAACATAAGATGACCTCCTTCCCCAGTTGGAGAAAGAGCCTTGTTACTTATGTGAAGGCTCCTTCTGAACTGGGGAAAGGAGGTCATCTTGCCCACCCTGACGGACTATCAGTTAAGAGGGCTTATTACCCACTATGTCTTGTGCTCCACGTAGGATGTCTGTACGAGAGTTATCTGTTATTATCTGTTTGAATTTGCTGCAGTTACTAACTTTTGCATGCTCCTTGCCTTCCCCTAGGGGAATATCACATCTACCAGTGCCACTTCTGGCATGACTATTTGTATTTGTTTATATTTATTATACTGGTTAGTTCTCCTATCCATTGTTACAAGTTAATATTTTAGAGTTCATGAGCTTGGAAAGTATTGAACTGGAAGTAGAGGGGCGTTCCCTCCTTGGACAGGAAGTTTCTTTAGACCTGCCTCCCAGAGTAGCAGAGGACGGAAGCATCCAACATGACCTCCTTTCCCCAGTTCAGAAGGAGCCTTCACGTAAGTAACAAGGCTCTTTCCATTTTAGCCTTTAACTGTCAATATGTGACTGATAGAAAAATGAAAATCTTAAGGTTTTTTAAAATAAAAAGGTGCCTGGGTGAATTTTTGGTCTGAAGAATTCTAAATGATTGAGCTGTTCCGTAACTCTTGGCCCCTGCCCCTGGCAATAACAATAGGATGCTCTGGAGGCTAGTGGTGCCCACTTGTCCATTTGAGAGTACAGGCATTTGTACTGGAAACCACTATCCACAGTATGTGTATTCTCTCTTAGAAGCCTTTTATCAAAAGAAGAATAATTCTCATTGGTGGTGCAGTTTTAAAAGCTTTCAAGCTTTGCCTTTAAGTTTTGCCTTTTTTTTTTCTTGACGCTTTCTCTTTTTCCCCTCAGCAACCTGTTAGCGCTTCCTGTAAAGGCTTCTCGTAGCAGATTGGGAGTCGAGATTCAAACTGTGAAAGTATTAGTATTTTAAAATGTTTCACTGGTTTCAAGCAGTGCTAGAAAACTTGCCTTTGAAGGAATTTGATTTTGAGAATACTTTGCATAGGAATGATTGGAATTATATGTATTTTTCAGGGACCTAGTATAAATGTAGAACTTCAATGATGTGGCATCATTTAGAAGACAATAATAGTGAGGAACAGGCAGTAAAACTCATGAAAGCAGGATAGAATTGGGGGTTTACTGTACTATCATATTGGTTAGTTTAAATATATTTCAGTGCATAGGATGGTCTACTTTAGAAATAGATGCTATCTTTTTGTACTTGTTAAGTACATGGGTCTTGTACTGTAAAAGTTGTTGCAGTTACCAGTATTGTGCCTTCAGTGACATTTCTAACATCTTAACCTTACATGGGGTCGTGGAATTACTTCCGTCCAGTTGCAAGCAAACTTCCCAGCCAGATTTTAACTTTGACTAAGTAATGTTAGAGAGAGAATCTTTGTTAACCTTGAACACAAGGCCAGTGTCAGTTCGTGCCTTAGCGGATTGGAGGGAGGGAATTTCATGCCCCCCACCAAATCTCAACAATACTTAAGCGATCAGGAGCACTAACTTTGCCTAATAAATACATGTCAAAACATACAAGCTAATTAACAGTTCTTAGAACTGATGGAGTTTAGCAGATAAACATGCCCGTTTAGCTTGCCAGTCATTCCAGTCCTCCTGAAATAATTGGCAACTGTAGTGTAGCTTGGCTTACACTATAATGACAGATGGCTCAATAGAAATAGACATAGTCTTAGCCAAATACCCCAACTCTTCGGAACTATTTTGGCTCCCCTGAGAGCTTCAGGAAACTTTTTGTTAGCTGATGATTGAGCTAGACCAATACTATCCCAGCCACTACCCCTTGATTTCCCAGCATGTAGCTTCAAAACCAAGAGGAGGGGAATTCAAAATGCTGCACAGGATGTAGAAATAGCCTTTTTCAAACGTGTGACATAATGGTACTCCTGAACATTGCAATTTTATGAGGCTTCAGGGTGTGAGCAGTTGTGTGCACTGCTGCTTGAATGCTTAAGACACAAAAGTGCTGAACAGGTTTTTGAAGAGAAGGTGGGTGTACCTTTGTACAGGATGCAAAATGAAACTGCTTGGATTCTTTAAGCTCAAGTGGGCTGCCAGTACCCTAGTGGCTCAGTTGTGTAGCCTGCTATGCCATGCCAGCAGAAAAACACTTGAAGTTCCCTGGCTGCTTCTTCAGTCCTCGGCAAATAATAGCCAACAGCACAATAATAGTAGCCAACAGCGTACTGGTAAGAGCCCCAGTGTCAGTCCATAGTATCTTACAGGTCTGTAGCTTATCTCTGTAATGAATGGAGAAATAATAGGAACAGGTCCTGCTTTCACATGCCTGTGGAACATCTTTTTAAAAACTTGTATCAGTTGCGCATAACAGTGTGACTCTTGTATAGAGAGTGTTGCACAGAGAGCAGTTGTGCCCTGTCCCACATACCAGGTCTTAGAACTAGAAGCCACTTTAGAGGATTGATTTGTCTGATCATTAAATTTTTGCCATATTTGGGAAAGCGGTGGATCTATACATACAAAATTAGGAAGGAGTGCAGGTCCTGCAAGTGGACGTAAGTGGTATCTTAAAAAAAAAAACCCAACCAGTGCTCAATGACATTCCGGCTTTGAAACATTAATGCTACCTGCCTTGTATATTTCCTTAATCTGTGAGTTGCCTCTGTTCTTTTTCATCAACAAGCAGTTGCACAGGTACGGAGTGGTTAGATGGAAGTCCCTTTCGTTCCCAAAAAGACTGGAGCGGGCAAATGAAATTGATATGAAAATGACATGCATTTAGCCACAATAACACAAGTGTCCATCACTACCCTTTAGTCTCACTCGTTAAAAAGCAATGTTTGATATATCAATTTGTCTTCTACTTTGGGGTGCAGTGATTGCTTATTTTCCTGACCTATTAGGTAGATCTTGATAGTATATTGTTATGCAGTTTGGTGAGAAGGAATGGTCTACAGTGAAGAAGTCTAATAAGGATATATGTGTGCGATTAACCTTATGTTAACCATCTTACATACCCACTAGGATCTAGTATGGTGTAGTGGATGGTATGTTGGGCTTGAAACAGGGAGACCTGGGATCAGCTGTCCACTCAATCGTGAAGCTTGCTGGATAATCCTGGGCAACTTCCAGTGTTTTATAAGAACTGAATGGGATAATGAGTTCCTTGGATGACTGGTAGTATTCGAATATGATAAAATACCAACATGTGAGGTCTGTGCGCGTTTCCAATATTAACATAATTTATTTTTGAATATTTATTTGGAAACAAATCTAGTAAGTATGTCCAGTATAATAGATTGGAGCTCATGCTGAAAGCTTGATCATGTATGACATGCCTTAATTGGGGCACACATCTTGTGTTCTGAAGGACCATGTATAATTACAAATTCAATGAGACCACTCAATTGCATTTTCCTAGACTAGTGCATTTATAACAGAATGATGGGAACTCTGCCTGCAAAACATGGCTAAAGTGCCGTGTACTGATTGCATGAAACAGCAGTGCCATTATTGACATCCGTGTTCTCTTTCAGCTGTGAAGGAGTCCTTGCCATCAGATCTGCAAACAAGAAAAGAAAGAGATGTTTCGAATGAGCCACGGCAGAAACTGAGAATATTTTATCAGGTATCAGTAATCCGATATTTGTAGTTATAACTTATCTAATCCCAATTTTTGCAAATGCTTTTTTTCATTTTGTGTGGAAAAACAGGGAGACCTTGGTCACTATCTGTTGCATACTGTGTTTACGATATGTCCACCCGTTCCACCTGCTAATGTGATGATGGTGATGCCTGTGGAATCTTTAAAAAGTAGTGTTATTTTTGGACATTAGAAAGTTCACTTTGACTTTAAATTGTACTACCTTGAGTGTCAATGTTTGGGAGAGCACTGTGATACCTAGTGTGAGATTTTATGAGATTTTTAGAGGTGGTCCATTGATTGAATACAAGTGAACATGTTTATGTGTGTTAACGCAAACTTTTTGTTTGCCCCAGTTCCTTTACAACAACAACACAAGGCAGCAGACTGAAGCTAGAGATGACTTGCATTGCCCGTGGTGTACATTGAACTGCCGCAAGCTTTACAGCCTACTCAAACATCTGAAGCTTTGTCATAGCAGGTTTATTTTCAATTATGTAGTAAGTATTCTTCCTTGATATTTCTAACTCTGTAGCCTAATACTATTGCAGTTTGTATTATACGATTATAGTGAGGCAGCGGGTCAACGTTAAACAGATTTAGTATTGCCAAAGCAGGCTAACTCTACACAACTGCAGTATCTAATAATATTGCCTGTATCACCTTTTTATATTCCCAGTAGTATTTCATTGATGGTTTGATTTTTTTT
This sequence comes from Euleptes europaea, assembly GCF_029931775.1. NCBI lineage: Eukaryota > Metazoa > Chordata > Lepidosauria > Squamata > Sphaerodactylidae > Euleptes > Euleptes europaea. The sequence goes on from NC_079312.1 coordinate 157,079,730, forward strand.
TTCAATTCTTTGTGTTGCAAAAGGATGAGATTAGAAAACTCAGCCTGTTTGGATCATTTTTAAAAAGTTTCCTATGAAGTTATTTATGCTGTAGCTTTAGTATCCTGAGGTTTTTGGCTAGAGTTAAGTGAGAAATTACCAAGAAGAAGAGAGTTTCAGTAATTAATGCTTCTGAAAGAGAATAGGTGGGGGACCAGCAAGTGCCTGGTTGCCATTAAGATACTTATTTTGTATAAAATATTTATTTATTACAGTATCATCCAAAAGGTGCTAGGATAGATGTTTCTATCAACGAATGCTACGATGGCTCCTACGCAGGGAATCCTCAGGATATTCATCGTCAGCCTGGGTTTGCCTTCAGTCGTAATGGGCCAGTCAAGCGTACTCCCATTACGCATATTCTTGTGTGCCGGTAGGTGGAAAGCTTGATGTTGCTTTGGAAACATACGCAGGTCTGCATTCATAGCATAATTCGTTTGATTCCTCCTTGACCTTGCGCATTTCCCAGTCCAGCTGTCCAGTGTTGAGGGAAATCCATTGATGATCCTCCCTGTTGTCTTTTGTTGAGAGGGAGTGGGTAGGTGCATATGCATGCAGGAGTCTGTAATTTGGATTATGGAGAAAACTCAGATTTGCAGATTTAAGTTCAGACCTCAGTTGTAAATGCTAATTTCCCCAAGTTTTCTGTCATTGGTGTACCATAAATGAGATATTTATCCTCCTTATTGTAGGTGTTAAGAGTGGTACACTTAATTTCACTCATTGGCATGTGTGCTTATAAAATGAAGCCAGTGGAGGTAGGCATTCTGGCTGCAGCTACTGCTTTTTGGTTTGCTGGAATTACTTGAGGCAGTAGAGAGCCCTAGCCAATCTCCAAGTTCTTTTTAAGTGGACTATTATAGTTCTGTCAGAAGTAGAACCTGGGCCCTCTCCCTGGCATAACTGTACCTAAATAAAAACCTCAGGTAGGTCTAATCAATGCTTAAATTTAGAACAATAGTCAGTATAAAACATAACAACTTTATCATCTGTCACATTGAGTGATTAATACTTAATGTTTTACATATTCACCAGAACTTCAGTAGGTTCTCTTCTTTAGATATTGAAGGAAACATTTTCAGAAATCACAAGCTACCACTTGCTGGAAGAAAAGCCTTCTTTAATAATTTGTAAACATTTATTAGAGTGATGTACAGGATACAGAATAAACTCAAAAATAGTATGCCCAGAATTCACAACCCTGCTGATTGATCAATGGATGCCAATTTTAAAGATTGAGCTGTTAATTTTCCAGTGAAAAATGAAGCTGGTAGCCTTGATAAAATTGACTTACAACATTCAATGACAGCCTAGTGAACTTAGATGCATGCGCTGTAGTGATCAGAATATTAGGCCTGTAGCCATAGAAGGTGTTTACTGTATTCTGTTTCTAGGGTGCCCAACTTGCTGTGTTGCCAGCACAATGCTACTTTATTTTTACAGAAGTAATGGCTGTGAGTCAAAAGCATTTAACACACACACGCTCAATGCCTATCCTAGATCCTGAATTGATTTCGGGCTCACTAGCTTATCAAAACAACAAATGGTATAATGTGTATACAAACAGAATACTGTTAGATCAACTGATAACTTCCATGGACAAAAGGATATCTGTCAATGGAGCATGATGTCTTTGCCTCCCCCCCCCCCCAGCAGTCTGCAGGGCATGAGACTCCTAGGAGCAGAATGAGGGTGGAATTGCATCAGGTCTGCAGCAAAAAAAAAATAACTTCCATGCACTTCTGTCCACAGAAATCTTCAGTTGATTCCAAGCCACTTCATCTGGTTAGGGTTACAGAAATACCCACCAGTCTTGAAACTGAAATGTATGTGATTTAAAAAAATGTATTTCTGTGGGTAGGTTGCTGCTTGGATAGCAACTGCAGGCCAGTGGTTAGCCTAGAGGTAGAAGCATGCTCTTCAGGTACCATCTAGCTCCCTGTGCTGTAGATTCCTGCTGCATTGTTATTTGTACCAATTAGACGGGTATTCATGTTCCTTAGACCAAAGCGTACAAAAGCCAGCATGTCAGAATTTCTTGAATCTGAAGATGGAGAAGTAGAACAGCAAAGAACATACAGCAGTGGACACAATCGGTTATACTTCCACAGTGATACATGCTTACCTCTCCGTCCACAAGAAATGGAAGTTGATAGTGAAGATGAAAAGGACCCTGAGTGGCTAAGGGAAAAAACTATCACGGTAACTATCTGTATCATTACTGAGTATGTTCTCTACATGTATATATTGGGTGTATGGTCTGTGTGAATGAGCCACTTTCCAGACTTAACCCAAGGTCCATATAAACTAGCCAGGCATAGGAAAGCAACCTCTCTTCTGCTTTCCCTCACAAGGTTCACTAGGGCCCTCTGCTGTTCCTCACTAGGCTTGCAAGACTGAGTATGGCAAAGGCTGGTCACGAACCCAAGGATTGTTGGAGTAGAGACAATGGCCAACAAAGTGGGGATTTAAGGAACATAGCAGTACTCTGTCATATTGCAGACCAGGCCACTGTACACATGCAAGTTGTAGCACCTTGTCTTAACCAGCAAGTGCAATTAGCAGCTGCGGGATAGTGTTGTAATCTTCTGCTTAGCTCTCTAAGCTTCTAAAGCGCATTGGAAAAACCTCAGGTATAGCTAAAGATGTACCACTCAGCCACTATTAGAATATTGAGTAGCACTGGTAAATTTTCTTTGACAGAGTACCCCTTGATCCTCCATGCACAAAACAGTACCGACCACCTAGAAAAACAGAAGCTAGACCTAACAAACCGCATATTGGCTGGTGCCATAGATTTTAATAGGTGCCGTGTGTTAAAACCACTGAAATGCCTGTTGTAGTGTTACTGCCCTCCTGGTCATCTCTCATACAGAGTGGGAGAGGAAGTAGGCTTCTTCCTCTCATGCTTGCTTACTGCTCTCATTACCACGGGAAAAATGAACCTAATGAAATCAGAATAATTCATATTTATATCATGGCCAGGGCAGTAGTACTAATGGGGAATGTGAGCCCAATACCTTCTTTCAGTCTCTTTCTAACACTTTTAAAATTTTATATATTCCATTTCTTCCAAAAGAACTGAAAATAATAATGTATGTGTTCAGCAAACAGATTGGCCTTTAGACAACTCTAGCTATGGTGTCCTGGCTGTATAGTATTTTTTTGACTATGGAGGAACAGTTATGACTGTAACAAGCACTGTTGGGGGTGGGAATGAATAAATCAAGAGCTAAAGAAATGTAAATGGTTGTCTCACCACAGCAAATTGAAGAGTTTTCTGATGTTAATGAAGGAGAAAAAGAAGTAATGAAATTATGGAATCTTCATGTTATGAAGCACGGGTATGTTAGCGGAGCTTTAAATTACTTTTCACAATCCCACTTCTTAGTTTAAAAATATAATTATACTACTGACTTGGATCCAAAGCTGCCTATTGACATAAAAAGTCCTTCAGTGAGCAGAAGAGCGCCTTTTGATCCAACCGGTAAAGTTGAAATGTACTAATTTAAATGTTTTCATTGTTCTGTTTTATGTATATTTTGTTGTGTAAATTTAAAACAAATGTATGAATTTGAAAAGCAAGCAAAATCTAAACAGAATGCTGGGAGAAACTTAAATTATTTTGAAGCTTTAAAAGTCCAAATACACTTCTGGTTATATCTGTGAGCATAACTCATAGTGATTTATTCTACTTTTTTATGTGACAGGTTTATTGCTGACAATCAAATGAATCATGCCTGCATGCTGTTTGTTGAAAATTATGGACACACAATAATTAAGAAGAATTTATGTCGAAACTTCATGCTGCATCTGGTCAGCATGCATGACTTCAATCTTATCAGCATAATGTCAATAGACAAAGCTGTTACTAAGCTTCGAGAAATGCAACAGAAGTTAGAAAAAGGAGAATCTGCTGCTACCACAACAATTGAGGAGCTTTGTGAAGAGCAAACTGGGACAACTAATGGCTGCATTGAAATTAATATTAGGGAGAAAGCTTCAGAAATTGATAATACCTCATGCATGACTAAACAGAGTAGAAAACAGAAAATCTGAAGGGAGGAGTGAAGGCCGTTCAATGGACATGTTTTGAAATGACATTGTTAAGAAGCATGAACTCTGTGGAATTGAATAAGATACACAGGTTCCTAATGGGCACTGCTGGAAACAAAGGGTTTCAACAAGGATAGTGTTAATATGATTCCTATTGAGTTAATTATGCAAGTACTACATGTATATCAGTTCTAGTGATGTAATGACAATACTCAAAGTTTGAGCATGAAGAGCAATACAATTTTTGGGAATTTTAATTATGAACTGTACTGAATTTACATAACTTGAGTATATGTAAACCAGTTTTTATATAAAGATTTTTGCATCTGTACTTGGCTGTCTTTCCTACCATGGAGTTAAAAAGATGGGGGAGGAGATTGGGACAGTTTATTCTTTTGTACTTAAATTCTTCAGGTTAGCTTTATATGGGAAATAACTCACCATTCAAAGTTTAACTTGGATCGCTCTCTTTTCTCTCTCTTTATTAATGGGTGTCAAACTACAGCTTGCAGATTTAATAACACATTTTTAAATATTCAAATGTAACATAGCACTTCTTCATCTCACACCTGTTTGGAAAAACCTTTGCTTTTTCTCATCATTGCAGACATGGGAAATACCATTTGAATAGCCAGTAGAGTGTAAAAGAGTTCGTAGGTAACTCTGATCACTCAGCATAATAGATCAAATCTTATCTGTTTCTACAGAACTGTCAAGTAGTGTCTAGGACTTGGTCATGGCATGCCATGATGAACACCTAGAAGCTACAGCAGGCAGTGCTTGGAACTGTGCTATTCTGCCTACGTACAGACTGCAAGATCAGACTATGGAGTTGATTTGAAATGGTTGGATGCTACTTTTGAGGGGGAAATGCACTGTAAAATTGGACCAGAAAATGTGTTGCACTTCTTATGCAAGTATTCTGTGATGTATTGCATTCAATACAGATGCTAACTAGTTTTCGTGCAGTTTTGCACTGCTGTTAACACATTTTATGCATATGTTTACAGATTTTTTTCTTTTTTCCAATGGAAAGTAGTTTCACTACTGGTATAGTATCAGCACCAAGGGTTTATTCCAGCAAGCACTGTGGTTGAGTGACATCACCTCATTTTTTATTAAATAGTTCATTTTCATATTCTTTATTTATAAAGGATCAATTATGTAAATACAGGTATTTCTAATTTTTTTATTTCATTCCACCACCATAAGAAGGCAGTTCCCTATTTTTTGTTCATTTGGTTTTGGGTTTTGTTTCAGTTTGGGGGCTGAGGGGTGGGGGAAGAAGCTTTCTAATGTGGGGTTTTCCCCCCAGAAATTTATAAAACTGTAAATACTGACTTTGGTCCCTAAAGATGTGTTTAACTGTGAGACTATTTAACTAATGGTGTGGATGTGATTTGTCATCCAGTATTAAGTTCTTAGTCACTGATTTGTGTCAATAGGAAAGAGGGAAACTGCAGCTTTCATTAGACTTTTTGATTTGCCTGCTCTGAGTTGTAGCAAACCCTAATTACACCTTTGAATAGCCGATCAAGCATTTCTCTTGGGCTTTAATTTGCTAAAGCTGTGCATATATGTAAAGAATATATTTTAGGAGAGACGGTAGTCCTAGAACTATTGCTAACGTCTCTTAAGCAGTTGCGCTGTTAATGCTTAAAAGGAGGCTAGCATTGTTTGCACAAAAAGTTGGTGACGCCCCCAAAAATTAGTAATGAAATTACTTCTGTCCAGTAAACTTCGTATGTCATGTCAATTTATATTAAAAGCTGAGAATCCCTTTGTTTCTATTTATAATAAAGATGGATTTTCTATATGTACCCTTAAGACTTTGAAGAAATCATGTAAACTGGGTGAACATTTGAATGGTACAGTAGATATAAAGAAACAATTGTTTAATGGACCTTTTTGTTTTTACATTAAATGTTTTATTTGAAATTGGATTTTGTACATAAAGTTCAATAATATAAAATCTGCAGTGTTGTCCAGTTTTTCATGTGAAGCCAGAAAAGTATTTTGTGTGAAAAGCATGCTTCAGGTTTGGACCCAGGCACACAAATTCTGTAAACACTCAACGGGATTGAAAGATGAACAGAGAAGGCACAGCGTGATGTGTTGTGAGGTATATTCTGAACTGAAATGGACAATTCATGTATGCAAATGTTTTGTGAATAATATCAGTATTAAACACTTTCCTTGTTTTTTGCTAATGAAAGGGAATCCTGGTTACATATAATGTACATCTTGTGCATTTATATATGCTAGGATTGCTTTAGTTAGGCATGAATTTAATTGATACTCATGCAGTAAGTTTGTTCATTGGCTTGACTAAAAAGGCACATCTCGGATTTTGCAATAGGGGTATGACAGAGGGACTTACTTTGAATAATAAGATGGTCACAAATATTTGGCACTCGAGAGGTTTTTTGAAATACAACTTAAGTTTTATTTGTCTCTTTTTGTGGGATTTAAGTCAATTTAGCAGTTCATAACAGGAAATGTAGACAGTAACAGAAATGAGAATAGTTACAGTTAAGTGATATATTGTACTTCCAAATGTATCAAAGTGGTTCACATACAAGTGTTTAAACCTTTGTTCTATTGAGGGTGTTTTCTCTTAACAGTCACTGGTTGTTTCTTAAACTTAAGCTTCCTTTACACTTTAATTGAAGCTTCTTTTTTAGAGTGGTTCTTTAGTTGTAGGAGTTAGGAACATTAACACACTTCCCAGTTTTCCCTTTAAACTGGTATGGGATCACTCCTTTCAACAGAGCTATCTCCCAGTACTCTTAGGAATCACTCTATAAACTTTGGAGCAATTTTCCCTAGATAACTGGTTATGAATGCTGTCCTGATCCAAAAACCCAAACTGCGGCAGGATCCATAACTGGGTCTTTAAAGATTTGAACATAGATGCTTTCAAGCAGCAAAAAATTATGAACTACATTGCTATCAAATCCTTTACCATTACTTAACACAAAACAGTGTTTAAAAACAATAAAATTGAAAGCGTAAACGAGCTCTACAGTCAAACTGCGCTTTTCTGTCTGCTTGGTGTATTCATTGGAGTTTATTGCTTAGCCTATCATAGTGGTAGGGAGCAAATAAATTAAAATGGAAACTGAGCATGACCTGCTATGAAATTGTTAAATTTAACCTCCCTGAAGAGAGCCGCTTTAGTATCCATGTTTGTATGGAAGCTGCCTAGCCCGAAGATGCCCCCCCCCCAAAAAAACTTGCTACTTCAACATTTACTGACTCCCTTTGAGAATGTGCCAAACATATTGCTTAAAATTGTTACTGAGTCATCTAATATGCCTGCCACAGCTGCTGGCGAAACGTCAGGAAAGAAAATACCAAGACCACGGTCACACAGCCCCGATAACCTAGAAGAACCATCTAATATACTATTTTCCCTAGTAACCATTACTGAGTAGAATGGTTACGTGCTGCTGAAAGACGTATAACAATTTAACTGTCGGTAGGAACACAAAGGCTCCCTTTTTTAAAACTCTTGTAAACACAGTCTCCTTTTGTTTCTAAAAATGATGTGCCTAAAAAGCAGTGAACCTTCATTGCTGGGGAACCAGAGTAGAGCAGTGCTTACTGCAAAAAAACTAATAGTCCCCATAAACAAATTATTTTAGATCTCTCCCTGTATAATCTGAGGACATATTTTAATAAATAGTTTCTTTACAAACCACTGTTTGTACTTGGGGATATTGGAAAATTGTCTCAATATGATGGATTCAGATTTCCTCTGTCAAGTGGTCCAACAAAATGAATGGCAGAGCAAGAAAGGCTTCTTGAGCCAAAAACGGCTATGTGGCGCTGCAATTGTGAACTCTTGGGGTACAAATATTGAGGGCAGGATTTGCAGCAGCCTATAGAAACCAACGGCATTAAAAATTGTTCAGATTTATTGAAGTAAAATTATACCAGAGCTTTTGTCTTAGGAGAAGGTCTGAACCTATTTCACAGTTAATCTCCAGGGAGCAGGGATTCTTACACTGTTAGAAAAGCCACCCAAAACACAAATTTGTAGACTAAAAGCAGTGATGTGTGTCTTAGATGGGGGTGGGGGGTTTGTCTGGAAATTCCTATCTTCTCTGTGTGGTTCAAAATCTAACCTGTATGTACTCCTTCAGAAGAAGTATCCCTTAATACAGGCTTCCATGGTTGCCCATAGTTATAAGAGGTAAATGATCTGTGCAAAGACCAGATCATTACTAAGGGTGTGTACCAACGTTTTCCCTGGGTTTTGGGTTTTTTGGGTTTAATAGACCCAGAAATTTTCAAAAAAGACCCTGAAAAAGCCAAATACTTAATCGAATTAATAAACCCAAATTTGAAAAATCCGGTGCAAAGCTGAAGGCTGGGCTCGGAGCAAACCCAGCTTTCAGTTCTACAGCTAAACTCCATGGGAGCTCCCAGCCAGCCCCATCTTCAGTTGTGTGGAGTTCAACTGCCGTGGTGAAGCAAACAGCAGGTAAGTGAGGGAGGGGGTTAAAAAATGGCAGCGGGGAATAAATTCAGCATGATTTGGGACCCGCTTTTTCGGCTCCCTTTTATTGCTGCCATTAACCACCCCCCCAAATACCAAAAAGGTATTTTTCAGGGACTTTTTTAGTTCAGCATGTTGATATGTGCACCCCGAGTTATTACTGACCCATTACTAGGCAGACAACGTCTATGGAGCGGTTTGCCATTGCCTTCCCCAGTTATGTACACTTATAAGAGGTAAGCTACTGTACTGACGGCAGGAAGGGGGGGAAGCATCTGCCTATGAAGATGGTGTGCTAACCAACAAAACGGGGGTGTAGTTGACCAGATATACTTAGAACAAGCCAAACTTCAGTGGCACTGGGTTTCACCTTGGATTCTGCTGGTGGTTGTAAAAGCTAGAGGGGCAATGACAAGAACAATCCATGCCTGTTGCTTTCTCCCTCAGTGCTGCCAGTACCTTTTTTGCTTGGGCCCTGGGTGCCACCACTGGCATATGTCCTTGCTACCCATGATTTATAACATAGGGAGACAAGAGCCAGGAAGACAATAGTATCAATTTCCTAAGCAACTGCATTTGTTTCTAGTTGATGGCTGGAACTCGCTCTTGATCTTGTTTCAAATACATTTTGGTTTTTTAAAAAAATATACCAATATTGCTACAGTTTGAATTTTTCCAGCTAGTTACCGTATTTAAATCTTTCTAGCACTTTCCCAAAATTATATTAGTATATAATTAGTATATTATTAGAGTGGTATATTAGTAGAATGGAAGGACCAGCTAGAAACTTAGCTCAAAAATTAGCATGCCATCTTACAGGAAGAAAAGGAGACTTAAATCTTTACCCACAGCTATGCCCAGGGCCAGTGTGGTATAGTAGTTAGTGTTAGACCAGGATCTGGAAGACTGAGGTTCAGATCGCCACTCTACCGTGGAAACTTGCTGGGTGAACTTGGGCCAGTCACACTCAATCTACCTCATAGGGTGGTTGTGATGATGAAGGTGAGGAGAATGAAGTAAGCTACTTTGGATCGCTACTGGGGAGAAAGATGTGGTATAAATTAAGTAAAGAAAATATTTTAACCTTGCCTATCTCTAAAAGTTACAGAAATCTCCCATGGTAAAACCTAGCATTAGAGCCAGGTTCAAATCCAGCTCAGCCATTACTTGGTAACATGCACCAATTAATAACCTAATCTACCTCCCAGGTTTTTTGTGAGGCTAAAAAAGCAGGGGAATAAGAAGATATCTAGCCCATGAAAGGAAGCATCAGTTCAATTATTTCAGAATACTTTTATTAAACAGGTGAAGGATAAACCTTTATTTTCAAAGTCATGATACAAAGTATTTTGAGGTAAATGAATACACATTTCATAAAACAGTTTGAGCACAAGCTCACCTCCAAGCACTATTACTTGAGTAACACTGTACATTTTCAAAGGAACAAACTTTTGCAATTAAGTATGAAAACTCAAAGGTAAACTGTTTTGACGCATTAAACGTAAGAGACCTGCATAAGATCAGAACTTTACGTGACACAAGCTTTTTCCTCTCCCAAGGCCCATCGAAGCCCCGCTACATTTTCAAAATATCAGCTTCAGCCACCACTACAAGAATGCTTGGCCTTCACTATTAAAAAAAATGAAAGCAAGTCAAATCTTGGGCTTTATCAAGGGCTCCTCAAGTGGGAGCTACTTACTCCAAGATGGGGCTGAAAAATAAATTCTAAAATGAAGATCTCATTTTACTACTGTCTGAGGGAAGCTTTACTTTACAAATGACACTGGCCTGCATGCTGTACAGTGGGTTTAGTAGATGCAAGCCTAGGGTCCGGGCCCCCTACTCTTCCACCGTATGCATAATAATCTGGCTGGCTGGCCAATCTTCTGGGGGCAGGGTATACTTACAGGTACATGAATACATATATACTCAGTTTCATACAAAAACATTCTATGGTGGAATGGGAGGACTATAGGGCTATGATTCATACTCAGCCACCCATGGTGCAGAGAACATATAGTTCAAGACTAAGTATCAACTGTGCCCTATATTCATTCTAGTATAGTTTCTGTTTCAAGTACATAGCCAAGAAGATTTTAAAAAAATGTGATAGAGAAAAGCCCCAAGCCATTGTTTTGACTACCTACAACTCCGCAGTCTACATAAACACGAAGAAAATAATGCAAAACTACCGATTGTCAGTGCAAGGAAATCTTTTTTTTTTTTTTTGGTCTGCCTCAATTTTAATGGGTTGCACCTGGCTCAGGAGAACTGAGAAACAAACAAACAAAAACCAGTCACCCAACTTTTGATCAAACTGTTCAAGACAACAGAAGAGAAGTTTCTTCCTCATACACCTCTCAATGCAAATAGGCTTTGCCTCCACAAGGCATTAGAGGTCATGACTGTGCCCAGGGCAGCTAAAGAAGCCTTTTGCACAGAGAGAAAGTGTCATCCACAGCCCTGGTGGTTTGCTGCAGGGATGAAGCCCCTGCCTGGTGCCCAATCAGTCCTCAAGAGGCCTCTTTTTTAAAAGGGACACCTTCAAGCCCTAGCAGCCCAGCCGAAGGGCCCCTGGACCTCCTGTGCCCGCACAAGAGGGCTTAACACGAAGGCAGCCAAGCAATCACTGCTAAGAGGTTCCTGATTGTTTGTAAATCAACAAACTCTTCACTTTGCTCTTCCCCCAAAGGATGGATGGTATGGTAGCCCAGGCCATTAAGGCCAAAGCCGCTGCTGGAGAAGCTGCAAACCAGGATAGGACCAGATGGCAGGCAATATTAACTAGGACCCTTTTCAGTTGTTCCTAGAGGAACACAGCTGTAATCAAACCTGGGAACCACGTGGGCTCCTAACCACACGGGATGTCGTTTTTGTGATGTGGCACTCACATAACCTGAGCTGCCTTAGCCACATAAAAAGAAATACCCTTAAAATGAAGAATTTCAAAGACTTAAATGGGGGGGGGAGGATTGAAACTTGGGCCTTGTTCACATAAGGTATGCCCGTGCTACACTGCAGTTGTTCCCTGTTAAAGAGCATTATACGGACCCTGTATTGACCCTGTGTGAACTAATGGGTATTAATATTTCACTATGGATGCATTTACATGTACCGTTTTCTATACGGTATCTCCTTGACTACAGGACCAGTCACATGTCCCAATGCCCACTTCTCCTCAGCTACTGCAGAGTTGTTCTTTTAACTACTCAATCAGTATGGAAAAGCCTGACAAGATATTCTGTATAAGAGCGCTTTTTAACAGTGGGTTCTCCTCAGGAAGGTTCAGAACCAACACAGAACCTTCTTAACCCAAAGGGATATTGCTAAGCAACACAGACATTCCCCTGACATTGTGGGATGTCATCATAGTAAGGGCACTTGTTGTGGGACTTCCTGCAGCAATTCTGAAGTTAAAAAAGTGTGAATGCACCAAAGCTTGACCTAAGTGCCAACAATCCAGTAGCATATAACTGGATGCGGCACAGTTATTACTGAAAACCTAATTCTCCTACACATACAATACTGTTCAATAAAAGCCTGCAACTAAGGCACATGGTTAAGGAGCAGAGGCAGAGGAACCGTACCTCCAAACAATTTCAGCTTAAGATAGAGATGTTCTCCTGCAGTAAAATAGTGGTATTACCCACCAGAGGAAAAGAAATGTTCCAGTGGGCAAAATGCATCAACCTCAGATTTCAAAAATCCAACGGGCAAAAACTGAAGCATGATTAAGACTATGCTCGGCTCCGGGTTACTGTTGCAGTACCTTCCTCTGGGTGAGATAGCACATGTGTATGAGTTTGGTCCATTAACCCTGAGCCAAAAATAAAAGCAGCATTAGACAGCATTAGTCTAATCTGTACAGTAAGCACAACCATACATAGATAGGAACACAGTCATAGGATTGACACTGGATCCCCCCTAAAAAAAATAAACATGTAAGTTGATATCAGCCCTGAAGGTCTACTTAATTTTCCAGATTTATTCCAAACGTTTCACCTCTACATTAAGTGAATCCAGTGAAGAGGACGGAGTTCAAGTAATTTTATCACATAGGACAGGATTTTGTTATGGGGCTTCCTCCTGTACAGACTCTACCCCAGTGTACTAAAAACACACACCGTTTGGGAGTCTGCTCTAGCAAACCACTGCATCACTGAGTCCAACTGCAGGGAGAGACACAAATCAATCATGGTTTCAGAGGCTAGAACACCAGCACTTTCCAACCCGGATAGGAGAATGAACATCCAAAATACAGAGAACCGCAGCACTGATCAAGTACCCAGTCAAAGACCACTTCCCTGTTGTTAGAACTAATTGTTACTCTAAGTTTGGAGTTTCCCCCTTCATCATGGTTGGAAGGACCCAGGCTCACAGCTTCCATGTCAAACGTCACAGCTGATCCTGAAGTAACTGCAGGCAACTGGTTTGTCATCTCTTTGCCGTTCACAAATACAGCCCCTGAAACAGACAAGGTAAGAAAATTAGTATAACAACCAACAACACCTTTATTGGCATATATTTGCAGCGAAGTACAAAAACAAGAGAACACAGAAAGCTAGGGCTAAACAAAAGCAGGGTTTAAATTCTCGGAGCCTCATAACCAGTTGCAAAAATTTTGCTATCCTGTCTAGCGTGGTAGGATTTTGTCCAGAAAGGAAAAGCTGTAGCTTGCACTTTTCTGAGGCTCAATTCCATGTGACTTGGAGTGAATTAAGAAGTTTAGCCCGAATGTCAACATAAAGAGGCAGTACAGAAAAACATGTTGCAGTGATAAACCTCCCAAATAGCACAGCTGAAGGTAAGACATTAAACCTTGCAAGTATAAAAGCTGTAATTTGCTGTGTGTTAAAGGTGGTAAAAATAGAACACCGGGCTGTCCAAAGGTAGTGAAATCCCCAAATACAGTGGGGAACAGGTTTTCCTGGCTGCACAATTAAGTTCTTGAAATTCTAAGTCTAGGATTTTATGTTTTATGATTGTATATGCAGATACTTCAGAAACCAATGCAAGCAAGTCTAAGGAGATGCCTGAAGTTTTAATTTTTTGCTCAATATGGCTTAACCATTTAGAAGACTGATATTCGGTGAGCATTAAATGGGAAAAACTAGTGGAATCAGAGCTAAAAAGTAAGTGCAGCCAGAACTTGATTGTTAGCACCATGCTCTGGGGAAAAAAATTAGTATTTACACAATACATACAGGTGATCCTGACCATGAAAATCCAATAAATTCTGCACCATGGTCTCAAGTTGTATATATGGGCTTGGATCCAGTGATGCACAAGTGGAAACATAAACATACTGCAGTTCTGTTTGTGCAAGATCTTGTAACAACTAGCACTTCCCCCCTATATATTATGTGCCATCATGACACTTCTGACTTATGGCGACCCTAAGAATTAATGACCTCCAAAACTTCTTATAATTAACAGCCTTGCTTAGGTCTTGCAGACTGAGAGCCGTGTGGCTTCCTTGATTGAGTCAGTCTGTCTGATGCTGGGTCTTCCTCTTTGTCTGCAGTCTTCAACTTTTCCTAGCATTATTGTCCAGTGATGCTTGTCTATGTATTATAGTGCTCACAAATTGGTTGCACAGCATCTTGCGCAAGCGGACAAGCAAGTGAGGACACAATAAGTTTGACTTACAGTGCAATCCTGAGTGGGCGCAGCAAGCCAAAAACACTATTTTGTAGAAAACCACATGAAACCACCCCATAGGGTTTCATGAGGCTGCACCAGCAGTTTTGCAGGTGCAAGTTAGCACCTGCAAAAGGGGCGTTCCCAGAGTGAAAGGGCTTAGGGAGCTAACTAAAGTCAGCTCTGCCCCCGGGAACACCCCAGCAATGCCCCCTTCAGCCCAGCATGAGCCCTTGCGCCAGGGAAATGCTGCTGACGAGGGTATGCTGGTGCCTGAGTCTAGCACTGCTGCACTGCTCCCCAGAGCCGGTGTAAGTAGCCCAGCACCAGCATTAGTGCCAGTTTAGCCAGCGCAAGTGGCACTAACGCCAAAGCAGGGATCAGGCCGGTTCCTATTACCTCCCCCCCCCCCACTGTGGATTGCTTTTCCTGTGAAAGCAGCCACTGGGCTCTTTCTTGTGTTTCCACTTGTGCAAGAGCTGTAGCTCTTTTGCAGGGGGCAAAAAATAGCTCTTCACCTCCCTCATCTTTATCAAAGCTGCCCTGCCTGGTCACCTGGAAGAAGTTCTTAATCACTACAAGTGACCAGATGAGTGACTGTTTACAAGCATACCTAAAAGGCATTCCTTCTAGTCAACAACACACTGGTTCTATCTTTCTAAAATGTGTGACGATTAGAATGCATTACAGGCCACACACAGAGTGTAAAGCAGAGTGCAGGCAAAATTAGATGCTCAGTCACCTTTACCCAACTTCCTTGTCTGCAAGAGATCCTCAAGCAACTCACCGTTGGTGCTCACACACACTGCTTTGTCCCGCTGCAAAGAATCACAGCCATTCTGCTGCTCCACACAAACTCCTATGCTGTCTTTTTTGTCCACTGGGCCAACTGTTTCAATTCTGTGGAGGAAAAACCCACAAGAGTTTGTTACACTCTGAAAGTTTAAAATTAACAATTGAAGTCCCCTTTCAGTGTTATTGTTAACAGCGCCCTAGCTAATGGCAACAGTGCCTGTGGTTTTATGGGTCTCCATTCCTTAGTTGTCATCAAGAGAAGAAACTCCACTTCTGAACCTAACATTTGTCTAAATGGTTCCCTTTTTGTGATGCAGGCAACTGGAACAGCCACCCAGTTCAAGAAATCCTAACGTACATTGAATTGACCTGGATACAGAGAGTGGGGAAAGCCTGCCCCACTATGGGACCGCAGGTGAATATTGGATTAAGTGCTTTCATGACAACGTTAGGTAACGGGGCATTGATATTGTGCCCTTTCGAGGCAATCTGAGGATGCTGAACAACTGCATACATAAAAAGGCAATTAAAACACACACACTTACGCCCAAGTGAAACTATTTCCCATGGCTAGATTGTACCTGGTATTTCTTTAAATGTCTACCAGTCACAGATTTAGAGAAGGTTTCTTTTCAATTAAAGAAAAGGCTCGAGATTTTAACTTGGTTCACCATATTAGAGTCCACCACTCATGTGGAGGAGTGGGGAATCAAACCTGGTTCTCCAGATTAGAGTCTGCTCCTAACCACCACACCGGCTCTCATGCAAACCACATGGCAAAACAAAGGTATTTTGTCTTCAGCTCTATGTTTGCTTTTTCACAAGAAAGAAGCTTCCTGCAACACCTGGAATAATTTGCTCTCGCACCTGTGAGGACTCAAACTACAGCAGCTCTTAATCCTTGGCCCTTTCTGGGTCTCAAGTAGGGGCTTGGCCTCAGCACCGATTGCTACCAAACTCTGGCCACCTGCGAAACCATCGACCAAGCTGGCAAGCACATCCAGAACAGCACAGTGCCATATGACAAGCCTGGGTGCTTCTTTGCACTGTGCGAGAAAGGAAATCTCACCCTGGCCTTTGCCAAACCTTGCCATTAACCAGTCATGAGGACCCCAGGCTGACAGTGATCACATAAAGGACAGCTCAATAAAACATGAAGCTCCTGTCCAGAAGGCGGGATCAGTTAGCAAGATGTTGGGTTCGAATATCACGTTTTGCAGCTCTCTCACTCTTTGCTTTGAAAAATCCTAGATCTTAATTTGCACCTTTCTTTAAGGGTGCATTGGAAGGCAATCCTAATAATGACATACAGGTGCTCCCTTTAACCAAGTGCCCCTCCA
Source organism: Euleptes europaea (assembly GCF_029931775.1). Lineage (NCBI taxonomy): Eukaryota > Metazoa > Chordata > Lepidosauria > Squamata > Sphaerodactylidae > Euleptes > Euleptes europaea. The sequence goes on from NC_079312.1 coordinate 157,096,104, forward strand.
TTTCTTTAAGCAAGAAGATACGCAGCAAGCATTTTCACTGTTCTCCAAAGCAGGCAACACATTTCAATGCTATGATGTACATTTTGAAAACTGTTTGAAATTTCACATTGTGCAACACCCACTGCTGGGATCATGTGTATCCCAGTGCTTCTGACCTCACAAGCTTGAGCTGCAGGGGATACAAAATTTAAACGTGCATGAAAACAGGAAAAATTCCCGTTCTGAAGTTTGTTTCCCCGTTTGCAATGTATTGTTATGGCTCTGGGAAAGACCTAACTGAGCAGTGACATCAAGTATGCATTGTGCTAGAAATGATACAGGAAGCAAAACAGACATTACCCTTCCTCAGATGGCTCATGCTTTTGCAACAAGAATTATGGCTGACATGATACAAAAGGCAAGGCTAAGATGGGGGGGTGTAGATGGGAGGAAGCAGCATTGACAAAGGAAGCAGAGGAGCTGTAGCTCAGACCGACACAAGGTGAGAAACTACATGCCACAGAGAGTTAATGGCTTTTCTTCCTGGTCAGAATATCAGTCTGTACATTTATTTTACACTATGACATAATTCTCCATGAAAACAAACTGGCTATGGAATGTTTGTCAAAACTATCAAAAAATTTCAGCACAATCTTTTCAGAACAGGAAATTATAAATGGTTTTGCTTCTGTCTGGAAAAAGGGCAGGCTGGGGAATAATGAGTTAATTCTTCCATGATATTTGGACTACAATTCAAAATTGGAACCATGTTGCACTCCTAGTACTTAAGCAAAGCTTTCCGATCCTCTGGGAAAAGTCATAGATAGCTGAAGTCAGGCATTGTTGGCGGAGGGATGGGGGGGATGTTTAAATCTTGAACATCTGGAAATAATCCACATGTGGGCTGTTTGTAGAAAGTGAACCAGAGATTTACGATCTCCAGCTGCCTTATTTTCAGCTTTAAATAATATCTTGTCAACTGATACAATTTTAAAATACTGTTTTATACGTCAACTAATATAGCCACGGGCTCAAGTGTCTCTCTGGTTGGAGGATAAGAAACCATATATAAAACCCTTAGTCGCTTACTAAAACCGACTAAATGCTGCATCACTATGTTTAAAGGAATAAGAACCCCCTTGAGGATCGTCTTCAGGTCAGATTTATCCTGGTCTAAACATATTCAGTACATTAAACATAAAATTGAACTGTCATTGTTAGCACTTAATCATTTTTTATCCAAAGCGCTCAGTTCTACCCTGCATGCTATATGACACTCAAATCTGGTTCTCAGGTCCAGTTGAATTATTTGACAAGCGTCAGATTTTTTTTGGGGGGGGGGTAAAATCTTTGCCTTACCCCCACGAACAGCATCTTCAGGTGTCTGCTTGGAACTGGGTCTTCCTAAATTTCTACTTTGATTTGGAAAGCCATAATCAATTTCAAATATAGGCTACTTAATGCTGAGAACCTTCAAATGCTTACTAGATCAGCAGCTCAAGAGAACAGCTGGTCATGGTGGAATGAAATCGTAGGTTCTGAAATTGCATAACTGGCTCCTTTGAGGTCTTCCAACCTCTTTGATAGAGAAGGAAAGAGTGTTAATTATTAAGAAGCTTTTTAAACAAGACTGGAACCTATTAATCCAAGATGCTACACAGAAATGTTCCCCACTCCATCTGGGAATCAAATATTTAGCCAAATTTGAATTCCCATCCTATCTTTCTATGATGACGATATCTAAATTAAGACGGTCACATATGCTTGCATGCTGGAATGTACTACCTACAGCACAGATGAAGGGGTGTCTTGCTGGGATTCCTCCAGAACAACGTTTTTGTGATTGCTCCTTACCTATGGTTGTTTTGTTATCGCACATTTTCTTTTATTGTTCATAAGAACATAAGAAAGGCCCTGCTGGATCAGACCAAGGCCCATCAAGTCCAGCAGTCTGTTCACACAGTGGCCAACCAGGTGCCTCTAGGAAGCCACTAACAAGACGAGTGCAGCAGCACCATCCTGCCTGTGTTCCACCGCACCCAAAATAATAGGCATGCTCCTCTGATACTAGAGAGAATAGGTATGTAGCATGACTAGTATCCATTCTAACTAACAGCCATAAATACCCCTCTCCTCCATGAATATGTCCACTCCCCTCTTAAAGCCCTCCAAGCTGGCAGCCATCACCACATCCTGGGGCAGGGAGTTCCACAATTTAACTATGCGTTGTATGAAAAAATACTTCCTTTTATCTGTTTTGAATCTCTTACCCTCCAGCTTTAGCAGATGACCCCGTGTTCTAGTATTATGGGAGAGGGAGAAAAACGTCTCCCTGTCCACTCTCTCCAAACCATGTATAATTTTATAGACCTCTATCACGTCTCCCCTCAGCCGCCTTCTTTCCAAGCTAAACAGCCCTAATCGTCTTAACCGCTCCCCATAGGACAGTTGCTCTAGTCCCCTAATCATTTTGGTTGCTCTTTTCTGCACCTTCTCAAGCTCTGTAATATCCTTTTTTAGGTGTGGTGACCAGAACTGTACACAGTACTCCAAGTGTGGTCTCACCATAGATTTGTACAAGGGCAGTATGATATCAGCAGTTTTATTATCTATTCCTCGTCTAATTATGGCCACCATGGAATTTGCCTTTTTTACAGCAGCCGGACACTGGGTTGACATCTTCATTGAGCTAGCCACTACCACCCCAAGATCCCTTTCTTGGTCTGTCGCTGCCAACACAGATCCCATCAGTGTATATGTGAAGTTGGGATTTTTTGCCCCAATATGCATCACTTTACACTTACTCACATTGAATCTCATTTGCCATTTTAATGCCCATTCTTCCAGTATGCAGAGATCCTTCTGGAGCTCTTCACAGTCCGATTTTGTTTTAGCCACCCTAAATAATGTGGTGTCATCTGCAAACTTGGCTACTTCACTGTTTAACCCCAACTCCAGGTCATTGATGAGGTCAGTGTGTTCCAAACACACTGTTATCAGGGAGAAATTTCTTGCAAATTGGCTATTAAAATATTCAGCCACTTCTGATACCCACAAATTAAGATTGTTTCTGAGTGGCTTTCGTAAAGAACGTATGGTTGATGTGGCAACATTCTTCCTTGCTGTTGTTTTTAATTCTTAAATATTTTGTTGGTGTGTGGCTTATGGGCTGTGAAACCTGAATAAAGTGAAAGCGAAAACCCCCTTGCTGGATGAGAGGAAGATCCATCTCACCCAGCATTCTGTTTCCTAAAGTCGCCTGCAAAGCCCCCCGGAAACTCCCAAGGAGGACATGAAAATGATGGTTAGCCTCTTTTTACCCCAAAATCTGGTATCCGGCTACTGCTGTTCATGGAGGTTCTATTTAACTATCACAGTTAACTTTTGCACTGACCAGGTGACTACTTGTAAGTGTGAGGGCCCAAAGAAATCTCCTTCAAGAGCTTCTTTATTTAGAAAGCTTAGGTGCCACCTCTCCAGAAAACCTGGATGTTCCAACTCCTTTTAATGGAGGAGGAAGTCCAGAAAAGCCCTGGCTTGCATAAGGGCGAAAACGCATGGTCGCTTTAGCCTCCTTTATTCACTGTTTCAGCCAGGATTCAGCCAGGATCGAACGCATGTTCGGCAAAAAGCATGCATTCGATCCTGGCTGAATCCTGGCTGAAACAGGAAATAAAGGAGGCTAAAGCAACCATGTGTTTTCGCCCGTACATCTCAAACGAACTGAGATGGCTGTGATCATAGGAGCTCTTGTTTTGGGGAAAACACTGCATAAGGGCAATTCTGAATTAGGGCATTTGTCCCCAAATACCCACTGAGGATCAGTTCACAATTTTTTTTAAAAAACTCAGCTTCTATGAATTCAATCTGTCAATCTGTAAATCCATTTTACAGACACTTGAAGGATGGAATGGAAGGGAATAATTGTTCCTTGACAGATATTTATTTATTAAAACATCATAGAAGCATAGAGTTGGAAGGGCATCTAATCCAGCCCCCTGCACCATGCAGGAAATTCACAACTACTTCCCCCACTCCCCCAGTTACCCCTGCTCTATGCCCAGAGGAAGGCAAAAAAAACCCTCCAGGATCCCTGTCCAATGTGGCCTACCGGAAAATTCCTTCCTGACCCCAAAGTGGTGATTGGCATTACCCTGGGCATGTAAGAAAGGGCCATGAGAGTTGAGCACTGACTAAACCTTTCCTGCCCTCCCTCTCATGATCTGCCTAAGTTCAAAGAATCAGCACTGCTGACAGATGGCCATCTAGTTTCTGCTTAAAAACCTCCAAAGAAGAGCCCACCACCTCCCAAGGAAGCCTGTTCCACTGAGGAACCGCTCTGTCAGGAGGTTTTTCCTAATGTTTAGCTAAAAACTCTTTTGTTTTAATTTCAACCCACTGGTTTCTTTCCAACCTTCTGGGGCAACAGAAAATAACTCCACACCATCCTCTACATGACGGCCCTTCAAATACTTGAAGATGCCTTTCCCACCATCTATGGTGGTTCAAGGTTGCTTACAGAAACCAGCAAAACAAGCAAGACAATGAAGCCACAGAAAAACCCTGTTATGAAAACCAAACAGTAAATAATCTGTCCTGATGCCCTCCACAGCATTAAAAACAGTACCCATAGATTACAAATACAGGGGAGATTCACGTAGTTAAGTGAGGTGGGGGTTCCTTCGGTCAATATGCAAAAAGAGGAAGTGACTGACCGGAGGAATCTGGCTAACAGTAACAATATCTGCAGGAAAGAAGGGCACCCTAGTAATGTAAAACCAAGTAATGGTTCCCATTCCTCATGTGCAAATGCAAGCAGTAAATCCAACCATGAATGCACTGAGTCTGTATCACAGTGTTATGACTGTAGGATACAAAATGAATGCACACAGTGTCAGATTTACTGCTCTGATTTATTCAAACACCTAAGAAATTAGATGACATCTTCTTGAAAAGGGAAGCCAGACAGATTATCAAGCTACAAAATCTGGCACCTGGAGGGGTTAAGTGAGGAGCTTCCTTTCATACCACTGCTGTGGAAAGGACCAAACTAACTGGATTCAGATGCTGGAGCACTTTTCATAGTACAAAGGTTCTTCTTTAAGGACTTGCAGATGGTAAACATCACTCTTTTTAGAGGGCAGGCCTACCTTCACATATGGCTTGCACAAACCCTAGTTTGCATGCAAGCCAGAACTAGAAGCCATGTGAATTCCAGCTCTGGCTTGCAGACAACTATGATGAGTACAAACCTGTTTGCCCAGTTCAGATGCAACAGTAAACTATGGCTTGTTCACATTAGGAAAGAAGGGAATGCATCAGCTTTAGGTTAATTCATTATGAAGTCTCCAACCAGCCTGCAGAAAAGTGTCCTGTCCCTTTGTGTGCCTAAAGTGCCATCAAGTAGCAACCAACTTATGGCAACCCAGTAGAGTTTTCAAGGCAAGTGATTAAGCAAAGGTGGTTTGCCATCGCCTTCCTCCGCAGAGTCTTCCTTGAGGTCTCCCTTCCAAGTACTGACCCTACTTAGCTTCCAAGATCTGACGAGATCAGGCAAGCCTGGGCCATCCAGGTCAGGGCCCTGTTCCCTTAACAGAAATTTAATCAGATGTTACTTACCGCCATGCCATGAAGAGCTTCAGCTGCCCATTTCCAAACATTAAGCTTCTATTAAAGGGTCACAACTCCTTTTTAAAATCTAAGCCAGTTGGAACTTTCCTGTTTCTGTCATTCCAAGGATCTCCACCACATGCCGCTTCTGGGTTACAGGGGACCCGAAGTAACAACATGAGGGAGGTCTGTAGTGGGGTGAAAGAATCAGTGGAAATTGCCAATTTCGTATGGAGCTAAATGTAGGTGAGTGACATTACTTTTTTTTTTTTTTTAGGTTCCTTGAATGGCGGCTTAAACACTAACATGGGATCAATTTACATATAAAATTCCACCAGAAAAGCCAGAGCCTGTGATAAACTGTAATGTTTTTTCTAACTGTAAGACAGCCTAGAGCAGGGGTCCTCAAACTTTTTAAACAGGGGGCCAGTTCACTGTCCCTCAAACACTGTTGGGGGCCGGACTGTTTCGAGGGAAGAGGCGGCGGCGCGAGGGGGCTCTCCGGAAAAGCATCCTCCTTACAAGCCCGGTCATTCCCCCTGTAGTGGTTAAGAGTGGTGGTTGGGAGCGGGGACTCTAGAGAACCGGGTTTGATTCCCCACTCCTCCACGTGAGAAGCGGAGGCTAATCTGGTGAACCTGGTTGGTTTCCCCACCCCTACTCACGAAGCCAGCTGGCTGACCTTGGGCAAGTTACAGCTCTGTTAGCGCTCTCTCAGCCTCACCTGCCTCACAGGGAGTCTGTTGTGGGAGGGTATGGGAAGGGGATTGTAAGGCAATTTGAGTCTCCCTTTAGTGGTAGAGAAAGTTGGCATGTAAAAACCAAGGCCATTTATTCATGGAAGGGTTTGCCTTGGATTTGCCGCTCTCCAGATGCACATTTTCCCCATCCGAATTCTCCAAACTCTCCCCTGGAGTGGGGGGGGGGGGGAATTTACTTTTGAGTTCTGAGAATTCGGATGGGGAAAATGTGCAGCTGGAGAGCGGCAAATCCAAGGCAAAACCTCCTGTGCATAAATGGCCACAAGTCTTTTTCTTCTCCCTGGAGATATGCCCAGCCCTCCCAAGGGGCCCCTACAATTACCTCCAGGCCACAAGGATAACCCCAGGAGGAGAGAGAGCCCCAAGCCGTGAGAACGCTGCCAACTGTGGCCAAAACAGGAACGCCAGGACAGGAAGGGGGCGACTGGGCGGCGTGCGAGGCAGCAAGACGCCTCGCGCACCCAGGAAAGGAGGTTTTGGGCCTGGGAGGGAGAGGGGGAAGGGGGCGACCGGGCGGCACGCGAAGCAGCAAGATGCCTTGTGTGCCCAGGAAAGGGGTTTGGGGCTGGAGAGGGAGAGGGAGCAGGGAAGGGGGCGACTGGGGCAGGAGGGAGGCTTCCAGTTGTGCGTACACAGCCAGGAAGCCCAGAAAAGCTCTGGGGAGGGGGGCAAGGGGGGACTGGCTTCCTTGGTCCCCGGGCCGGACAAAAGCCCTCCGGGGGCCGGATCCGGCCCTCGGGCCTTAGTTTGAGGACCCCTGGCCTAGAGCACTGAGATCGTCTCGTAAATATCATCTAGCCCAATTTTGGATGGTCTTATTTTGCCATTGTGATACAGAGAGACCAGTATTATTTTGCCATTGTGACATTTATTTATTTTGCCGTTGTGATACAGAGAGCCAGTATGGTGTAGTGTTTAAGAGCGGTAGTTTGGAGCGGTAGACTCTAATCTGGAGAACCGGATTTGATTCCCCACTCCTCCACATGAACAGCAAACACTAATCTGGTGAACCGGGTTGGTTTCCCCACTACTACACATGAGGCCAGCTGGGTGACCTTGGGCTAGTCACATCTCTTGGGGCTCTCTCAGCCCCACCTACCTCACAGACTGTCTGTTGTAGGGAGGGGAAGGGAAAGTGATTGTAAGCCGGTTTGATTCTTCCTTAAACTGTAGAGAAAATCGGCATATAAAAACCAACTCTTCTTCTTCTACTACTAAATCCTCAGGGAATTGGGGGGACGACAACTCTGTTAGGAAGGAAGGAAGGAAGGAAGAGGAAGGATTTGCTTGGGAACATTTCATTGTTAGAATGGATTCTCTTGGGAAGGGTTAACTTCACCAATTGAGCTTTCATACACAGAGTTTACATTTGCTGTAACAGAAAGCAGGTTTCTTTGGGTGCCTGCACACCCTTCGTCACATACAGAAACAGCAGCCAACAACATGTATTCCAAATAAATGAAAATCTGCCTCACAATATCTTAAAACACAATCATGCTCTCCTTTACCTGGAAAAAGGAATCGAGCAATAGCTTTGTGAGAATGTAATAATGAAACAGATTAATAGAGGCTAATCACCAAATGCACAGAACCCCTAGGCTAGCCAGATCTAAAATAAACTTGGGGCTGGGAGAGAGAAACTGGGAGGGGTGAGGGTAGTTAAATAACATGTCAGTTTAAGAGTATAAGACACCTGCCGGGTCAAATTGAGGATCTCCTTTGGACAGCCATCTGTTTGCAACAGCAGCCTGCTATATGTTTCCAGGAAGTATACCCACAGGCCATGAAGGCAACTGCCCTCCCTATCTATTCAGAGATACAGTGCTTCTGAATAAGAAGGTTCCATTTTGATGTCATGGCTACCAGCCAATGATAGAATGTCCCCCATTAATTTGTTATGCTGTTTGTTAAAAGCCATGTAAGTTAGTGAACATCATCATGTCCTGCAACAGCGTGTTAAATCGACTATGTGTTGCTTGGAATATTCCTTCCCTTTGTTCATTTTGAACCTTCTGTTGATCAATTTCCTTGTATGACCATGAATTCTGCTATTAGGAAAGAGAGAGGGAAAGGCCTCTCCCAATCCCACTTTCTCCGTTCCATGCATAATTTTATAAATCTTTGTTTTATAAATAATTTTTTCCAAACTATGAATTTAGGGGTTTCCCTCATAAGTAAGTAGCTCTAGCACTTGGATAAAGCTGCTTTATACTGAATCAGACCATCAAGGTCAGTATCATCTACTCAGACAAAGTGGCTCTCCAGGGTTTTAGACAGAAATCTTTTACATCACCTACTACCTAATTGTTTTTTAGCTGAAGACGCCAGGGATTGAACCTGGGACCTTCTGCATGCCAAGCAGATGCTCCACCACTGAGCCTCAGGCCCCCTCCGATTATTTTGACTGCTCTTTTCTGCATCTGTGCCAGCACTATACCATCTCCTTTTTTTAGATGGAAGGTACAAAACATTAGTATTCCAAACAACTTAATTGGCATTTTCAAAAAAATGTTAAATGTTTAAACCAACGTAGTCTCAACAAAAATACTTTTGAGGCAGTTTGCAACTTTAATTAAAATGATTAAGCTAAAAAAAATAGAAACCAGCAGCATAAAATTCAATCAAAACGGCAATAACTGCATAAAAAGCAGCAATAAAAGAGAAAACAATCCAGGCAATTGGTAAAAGAAGCAATACTCTTAACTTAGAGCCATCAGTAAAAATCAAATAAAGCCAGCAGAGATCAAACATGTCATGTTCATTTACAAATTCTTGATCAGATCTAATATGGCAGAATTCTCTCTTTTCTGACATAGCTGCTTAAATCCCCCCCCCCAAAAAAATAGGTCTCTCTTCAGTTCCAGAATAAGAACAGAAGCATGGAATTCATGTAGCTTCTCTGCAGTCCCTGACCTCCTTCAGTATTCCTTTCATACCTCCCTGGTTCATTCCCTGCTCCTGATATCATGTCACTAATATTTGTTGCTTCTTTTTATGCCTTTCACTAGTTGCTCCTCTCATTCCATCTTAGCTTGCCTCATCAACTTTCATATATGTCAGATAGGGCTTCTGACAGCTCCGTTCCTAAACAAGATGGTTTCCCCGCGAACAAGATGGAGTTCTCCGTGCACTCCTCCCCCCCCCCCCCGTTTTGCACATGAGCTTTGGCCAGGGATTTACAATTGTATTGGGACCTGCCCGTGTAAATCTCCGATCTGATATCGGGTCCCACGCACAAAGCCGAGAGCTCGGCCATCTCCTCCACTGATTGCTCACAATTGTTTCTGTTCAGTTTTACTTAAGTCGTTACCGGCAGGAAACGACTACATTGTCTCTTTGTTCCTGTAACCCTATTGTATCAGCGCTATATATGTATCCATACTCCCCCAGTCATGTATTCCAGCCTTGCTCGTCTCCTTACTGAAATCACTGTCTTTCGGAATAAATCCCTGAATCGCTGCTCTGTCTGGATTTGAGTTCTATTGCCTGAAACGCCGTGCATTTGCTGAAGCCTGACAATATACTTTCCCAAAGGTTCTGCCCTTTTTAATTTTCCTCATCTGAGCAAGGCACCTGCTTTTTAAAGGATGACTTCTCTCTTTAAGGGCTCTGTTATTTGATCACAGTGGCTTCTCTTGGATTTATTTGCATCTTTTCTTATAGCATCTTTTAGCCAAGCCTTTAATATCATGGCTTTAAATAACCTTCAAGCAACAAAAGGATCTATTATCATTACTCTTTTCTTCAATTTGCTCTTAACTAATCCCTTGGTTTTTGAGATAAATTCCTGCTTTTGAAATTAAACATTACTTTATTGGGCTTCTAGGCAATTGTCCACCCATGTGCACTGAATTTGATAATATTGTGGTCACTATTTCCAAGCTGTTCAGTAATACTTGCAGCTTTTAACTTCTCTAAAATACACCATCCTACTAAGCATCATATAAACAGCTTAATGACAGTACATGATATGGAAAGATCGCCAAGTCCTCAGGAAGGAAGGGAAAACATCGGAAGGGAAGGAGCAGCATGAACCCCAAGGAAATTCTCCAGTTAATATCAGAGAACGGATCAGTTTCTGACCAAGCAAATGTTACATTCACAGCAGGTCAGTGTTTCCCAGACTTCCAGTAGCAGAAGCACACTTCCTTTTCTGAACAAAAACTGGAGACACATTTCATTCTTGACTTACTTTTATAATCTGAAACAGTCAAAAACTACCTGCTACTCCCCATGGGTCTATGAGAGCCACTGCTGTTTGGAAGGCGGCAACTACTTACCAGTGACTCACGCAGAGATGCAGAATGTGGCCTCCTCTGAAAACAGGTCATTTTGCTTCACCCATATATTGGAATGCTTAAATTATCCAATCATGCCTAATGCAAAAAAGTGACAGAATAGCTGCAGAGAAGCAGCAAGAAGGCTCCCCCCTGGGATGGAAACTTGGGGTCATGGGAGGTTTTTATTATTAGACTGATTTCTCACAGTGCAATACTGTGCTCAGCACACAGCAAAGGAAACACTGCTCTAGAAATTCATATGGAAAGGGGCTGGTGGAGCTGCTAACATCCACCTAAAGACAAATGCAAATCCAACAGATGACTTGGTCCTCCGAAATCAGAAGATCCATGCTTGGAGGAATAATAGAGGACCTGAAGATTCTTGTGGACAGACAGCCTAATGAGAAATAAGGGATAGCACATGGAGCTTGTTGCAGTATTTGGGAAGCCCGTTAAGCCAGGAGTGCAAAGCTTACATAGACACAGTCTATGTAACCAGAGAAGTCCCTTGAGCTGGTAATGACTGCTGGCACCAGGACATTCCCGCTGGAACCTGCCCTGGCTGACACAGCCTCATCTCAAGAGGAAGCAGCTCAGAGGATCTGCCAAGATTTCTAATCTCATTGTAATGAATTAGTGAGTTTATTTCTAGAAGAAAACACATAACCCAAGCAGCCTTCTCTCACAGGGAGTTTCTGCTCCAGGCAGCCACCTGGAGCCTTGCATGAGCTATAATTATGTGGAAGTACATGACTCCTGGATACCAGCAAACCTGCAATTCTCATGTGGAAGGAAACCAGCTGCAATTGGGAGTCTTTTGAGAAAGCTCCTGAAGAATGAGCAAGTTTCTCTACCAAGAAACATCTGGTTAAGGCAGGGGTGGGGAATGTCAGGCCCGGGGCCCATTTAAGGCCCGCGAAATCATTTGGTCTGGCCCTTTGTGGGTCCTGGCAGATCTCTAGCTCAGAAGGATCTAAGACTGGTGATCCACCCACTCCTGCAGACAGGAATAGCCTCTACTCAAGGTGGATGTGTTTGTTTTTTCCCCCTTGCAGAAGAGTCGTTAGCTATGGAGCTGTTAGGACCGCCCAAGAAACTGTATTAACCTTTTCCCACCAGGGCCATGGAGAAACATATTCCCTCTGTACTCAAGAGGGCGGGGGGCAAAAGTGGCGACAATAGAGGGGTTAAAGGGGGCAGGGCCAGAATGCGCGGAGGGAGTGAGTTCTTAGCCAGTGTGTCCTCATTTCATCCCTGCAGGCAGAGGTAGCAAGAGCCGGCTGTAGAATCCAGCCCCAACCATGCAGAGCAGGAGCAACTCCAGCATGCGGCTGGATGGCTACGCCCGGCTGGTGCAACAGACCATCCTGTGCCACCAGGTGGGCAAGTGCACCACCGGTTGGATGCCTGCCTGCTTGCCAGTGCGTGGCGGGGGGGTCATCTGGGGCAGCTGCCTGCTTGGGGCTTGGTTGGCTAATTTTTATGTTGATAATTTTGTATGGCCCGCGAATGATGTTATAAATATCCAAATGGCCCTTGGTGGAAAAAAGGTCCCCCACCCTAGGTTAAGGGGCTGACCAGAACAATTTAGACTCTGGGCTTTCCAAGAGCACTGAATGTTCCAAACTGAACTTTTGGAATGTAGGGAGGTTCCTACAACATATAGAGGCATATATAATTTACAAACACAGCATGGACAGGAATACATAGAGCAAAGGGTCCAATGCTTATACAGAGACACTGTCCTTCAGTGTGACTCCTCTGAAGATGCCTGCCACAGCTGCTGGCGAAGCATCAGGAAAGAAAATACCAAGACCACGGTCACACAGCCCGGATAGCCTACAAGAACCGATGAACTCTGACCGTGAAAGCCTTCGACAATATTTCTTATACAGAATCTTGCGACTTCCAACTCTGAATTTTAAGAAAGCAGGTTTTTGGGCCTTGAGGTTTAGTACAGAGGAGGTTGAGGACACTGAGAAATTATGTGGGCCCCAGGAAGGATTCTTCTCAGCTCCCCTTCTCTGTCCCTGCAAGCTGTCCACCCCCATTAGGGTTGCCAGCTCCAGGTTGGGAAATACCTGGAAATCTGGGGGAGAGCAGGGCTCAGGGAGGGACTTCGGTGGGGTATTGTCAAACTTCAGCAAATGCACAGCGTTTCAGGCAATAGAAATTCCAATCCAGACAGCGCAGTGATTCAGAGGTTTATTCTGAACGTCAGTGACTTCAGTAGAGACGAAGAAGGTTAGAATACAGAGCATTGGGACATTGTTATATTTATAGAACGGATACAATGGATGAGATAGAGTTACAGCAATACAAAGGAAACAATGAGATTTCTTTCTCCCGGTAACGACTTCAGCAAACCAAGTACTGGATACTTAAGGGCCATCAGAGAAGGGGCTGGTGGAGTTCCTGGCATTGTGAGCAAGGCCCGGTATCAGATGAAAGATTTACACGGGCGGGTCTCCATACAATTGTAGATCTCTGACCGGAGCTTGTGGCTCATGTGCAAAACAGGAGGGGAGGGGGGAGTGCACGGAAGGATCCATATTGTTTACAGAGGAACCATCTTGTTTGGCCCATGCTGTCAGAAACCCTATCTGACAGGTATAATGCCACAGAATCCACCTTCCGAAGCAGCCATTTTCTCCAGGTGAACTGACCTCTGTTGCCTGGAGATCAGTTGTAATAGCAGATCCCCAGCCACCACCTGGAGGTTGGCAACCCTACCCCCCATCCCTTTCAGTACATGTCTCCATTCTATCCCTCATGCTCTGGATCCCTTTTACTCCACTCTCTAAGAAAGAAAGAAAATGCAAGGCCAGCAACAACAATGAAAGAGAACAACCACTGCACACTGCCTGATTTTAGAACTGGTTGCAGTGAGGAAAATATAAATAAAACCTAGCCAGCATCCAAAGAACTGCTTAGACTCATGTAAGGAGCCTGCACTTAGACCCAGGGGAATTTTTGAGTTTCTGCTTCTTTGAACAGCTGCCCCCCATGCTATTTCACAGGCTCCCCTTGGTTTCAAAAGCAGTTTGCCATGCAGCATTAAAAGTTGTTATTAGAAACCCCCCGCCCAAGGCCCTTTGGATTCACAGGGTAGGAGCTCTCTTGATCCTGACCACTTTCATTAACGTATCATTTATTTTGTTCTAAGTATTAGGGTGAGGGTGTGTTTTTTTAGTGCAGAATCTAGAGCTCTTGGTTGCAAGTATGCAAGGAAGGAAAGGAGTTAAAAGAAGGCTATGATTAGAATTCATTCACAAACAGAGGAAGCTACCAGCAACTTAGTCAATGTGTTTAGGGAGTCTGGATCTCACACTAGCTATAATCAGAGGCAGAAAGGCATCAGTTTTCCAAATTCTACTTCTTTTTTTCTTTGAATGTGCAGCCCACATATACCTTAAAAGAACCACTAATTGTTGATTAGTCCACTAACATAGGCTTTGCAGAGACTGATGATGCCTGGAAGCTTATTTTTTCATTATTTAACTAAACAGACCAATTGAAGCTGCTTACATTTTTAAAAAATCATTATGATAAAAAGTCCAAATACAAAACTCACATCTTTTTAAAAGTCCAAACAGTACATCAAAGGCATCCATGGGAAGAACCAGCGTTGTATGGTGGTGCTCAGAACGCCAGACTAAAACTGAGCAGATGGGGGTTTATGTCTCCATGAAGGTCTCTGGGCAACCTTGGCCAACCTCCCTTTCTTTCAGTGTAACCTCCCCCACAGGATAGTTGTGAGGATAAAACGGAAGAGGGGAGATCCTTGCATGGAGCCCCTGGGCTCCTCAAAGCTAGGATGGAATTAAAAGACAAAAAGAACGATGACAGACACCCAGGGAAAATGCAGCACGACACATACTTACCGGAATGTCAACGTCTGACCACAATAGTAGGTTGGAGCCTTGGAGTACAGCACCCCACCAGACTGTGAATCATTTCGAAGTGCTATATTTCTTCGGCTACTCAGGCTATAGCCATCAAAGCCAGGTGCCCATTCTAATAAGGCAAAAGCAAATAGTAACTGAAACACAGGTGTCCATCATCCAGACAGGTTTTTGGGTTGTCTCTCGAGGCAGTCCCATGTAAAGCACATTGTAGTGATCTAGCCTTGAGATAGCATGAATCAGCATGGCCAAGAATGATCAGGACTGGCAATGTGTTTTGTAGCTGAGCATAAGATTCAATCAAAATGAAACATTTATACATCAAATCACACGAGCATCACAGGAATGAACTACATTTAGAAAATGGAAATGAGTGAGACATGCAATCGTGATGAAGGGGAGGGGCTGTGGTTTGAGGTAGAGCATCCGCTTGGCATGCAGAAGGTCCCAAGTTCAATCTCCGGCATCTCCAGTTAAAGGGACTAGGCAAGCAGGTGATGTCAAAGACCTCTGCCTGAGACCCTAGAGAGCCGCTGCCAGTCTTTGACAATGCTGACTTTGATGGACCAAGGGTCCAACGGTATAAGGCGGTTTCATGTGTTCAAGATGCTTCTTAGATTGTTATGGGAGATTTTGTGTGCACAGCAATATTCAATGGGGGCATGAGAAGGGGGTGGGGGGAGGCAGGGACTGAATACAGTATAAATATACACACCATGAGGCACTAATGTGGTACAGCCAATCTGAGAAACGCTCCATGGACTCCATTCCTGCCGACCATCTCCTCTAGCACAAACCCTGAACTGATAATCGACGTTTGGGTCAATGTGCAACACTATGAATTCTGCCTCTGAGCCCACATACGCATCTTCAAAGTGGCTGGCATTATTCTTGCAATACTGAAGCCTGTAGTCTTGCGCTATGAAGTCATCATCAACCTGAACAGAGTAATTTATTGGATTAACACACTACCTTCAATAGATCATCTGTTTAACTCTCTGAAATGAGAGTTATTATCCACGCAAACTCTCTGAAATAACTGAGTTATTATCCACGCAACTCTCTGAAATGCGAGTATTATCCACGCAAAATAGTAGCATATTTTCCTGGCAGGTTTGTGCCAACAATGAGCTGGATCCAACAATCCATCAGCAAAAGGTGTTGACTGTCACAATCTTTCCAGTTTTCCCTTCCCCCAGCAGCCCTGTCCAATCTTGGAAGGTTTTTGGGTTGTCTCTTGAGGCAGTCCCATGTAAAGCACATTGTAGTGATCTAGCCTTAAGGTAGCATGAATCAGCATGGCCAGATCAACTTAACCTTAAGAAGGAAACTAGTTGATGTGCCAGATGTAACTGGCAGAAGGCACTTTTAGTAATCTGCCTCTTCACCAGTACAGCCAAATCCAAATGTACGCCTCAAACTCTTCATATATTCTGTCAGTGACAGCATTATCCATCTAGAACTAACAGTACAATTCGCTCAAGACCTTCAGGTTTCCCAACCAGTATCACTTAAACCTTGTCTGCATGCAGCTTCAGTTTGTTCCCTGTTAATCACCTGACCACCACATCCAGACAGTGGGCCAGGGCAGAGATGGCTGCTTACAGAGGCTCAGTTAAGGAAATTCAGAGCTAAGTATCATCTATTGATAACAATCTCATTCAGTGGCTGAACATTCACATTAATCAACATGAGCAAGAGGACTAAACCCTGGGTCATCCCATATGGCAGATCCCAGGAGGCTGATTCACCATGTCCAATGACATCTTTCTGTGACAGAAATGACCAAAACTATTGCAGCACCACTTCCTTAACACTATTTCCTCCTGTAGATAATGTACAGAATAACATGGTCCACAGTGTCAAAAGCAGTCATCAAATCTAACAAATGCAGCAAAGAAGCACTGCATTTATCCCATCTGCAGTCTTGTCTTTGATCCACTAGGTTACAACTACTTCCCTGGTGGTATCAGAGTTTGCTATGGAATCAGAGAACGAGCCAACATATTTTGAATAGTAAGGAACACTTTATTTATTTTTATTCTTCTACCCTGCTTTCCCCAACAGAGCTGGGCTCAGAGCGGCTGACAAAAGTTAAATGCATTAAATTCAATAAATACATTAAAACCACTTGTATATTAATAATTATAAAAGCCCCATATATATAACAATATACCAGAATATTGGTATATTATATATATACCAGAATATTCTGGTATATAAGTACCTAAATGGTGCAGCTCAGCGGTGTCTCTGGTGAGCAGGGCCAACAATGGCAGGTCAAGGGCAGTAAGTCCCCCCATCTAATAATCAAACTAGCTAAATATGTGAAAAGTGGAGGGGGGAACAGGGAGGCCAGCACGAAGTGAAAAACCATAGCTGTCCTCAACCAAAAGCCCGGCGGAATAGCTCCATCTTACAGGCCCTGCGGAACTCCTTTAGGTCCTGCAGGGCCCTGCTCTCATTTGGGAGGCTATTCTACCAGGTGGGGGCCAGGGCAGAAAAAGCACTGGCCCTGGTTGAGGACAGCCGGACATTCCTTGCCCTGGGGACCAACAGCAGAATATGGTTGTGGTGTCTGAAATTAACCTGTTTAAGACTATGGGCATCCTCACCTGCCATGAGATACTTGAGAAAATTAAGTTTAAGAGCATAAATGTTCAGATGTAGGGGTTATGTCATGGGATCTGTGTGACAGGGTATCAGATGTCAGATATAGCCCTGGATTGATAACAGTTTGATGTCAGGGCCATATCAGAATACGTAAGCCACATGATCACAAAATCAATTGAATTATACAAATAGGAGAGATCTTTTAATTTGGGAGCTTTCCGACTCTCTCATTTCCAACAATTCTGTATTCTTAAGGACAGAGTGATTCGGTCCAAGGAGACAGAGATGTACTCTGCATTCCTTTTCTTAGTTTTTGGATGCAACATATTTTGTATTGGCAAGCAGCTGCATGAAGCCTGAGGAAACAGCTCCAAATAGCACCATTTTGTAATCTAAGCCAAAGCAGATAAACAGCAGATTGCTTTTGAAAACGTGGGACCTAACTTGCACACAGACATGATAGCCAAAGCATTCTATCAAGTCACACTAGTTGAAAATAATTGTCTAGCATCACAAGCTTGAACAGTTCCAGAGTGTTAGCTAAGCACAAATTCCAGGAAGAAAGCATACAAAATGATATTGTATTTGCCCACCTTACACCATCGCACCAGGATACTCCCCGGCTTCTCAATAAGCTCTTCTATCTGAATTGGCGGTCGAGATGCTATTGCTCCATGGTTGAAGATCTCACTTTTCACTATTGTAAGAAGAGAGTCGTCTAGTTGGGCAGATAAACAAGGCACATCTACCAACGTGGGCACTTCTGGCAAACTAAAAAGGGAAAAAATACTATTAGAGCTGCTACGGACTGATAAGCAGCTCTTTTTATCCATGAAGAGAGAAAAGGGTTTGGCGACAAAGAGTTACACATTATAGAGCGGTAACCCTGCTATTCTGTTGCAGCAAAATTAAACAGGAGCCGTGTATTACTTTAAATGTTACCAAGATCTTATTCTGGCATAAGCTTTTGTGAACTAGAGCACGTTTTGTCAAACAGAAGATGTACAATCTTTGTCATATTTACAAAGGACAATATGTGTACTGGATTATTTATCCTGCCTCAACTCTTCTTTATTGAAAGGTTTGTGTAAACATAAAATATATAACAATTCCAAATATCTTTTAAAAATCTTTTGCAATTTATACAACCATGAAAACTAATACAACTGTAAGCTCTAGCCCTGCGGCAAACCCATAAACAGATTCCAGCAGACGGCAAGTCCACGAAAGCAGTTTTATTGGTTAGAATCGACAGGTTTTAGAAGCCATATTCAAAAGGACACTAGAGTAAGCGGCAAAGGAAAGGTACATGGAATACATGGAAAAGCAAAAGGAGATAACTGGTAACCCAGGCAACCCCCACTCCCAGAGGGAGGAAGGAGTACTTGGCGATTCCCACAGTATGGGAATCTATGAAGACTAAACACGGGGCATAGACTGGCCTTGGACAGAATAGCACAACAGCACCTGGAAGCAGCACAATCGCATTACCACATACCATCCTCATGGCCTGCTCCTGGCATTCTGCCCCCCCAAAGACCCGCCCTTCCCACCTTGGGTTTGTGAGGGTAGGCTAATGGAATTCTTGTACTAAGCGGGGGGCGGAGACATCACAGGCGCACATCCATTCATCCTGGGCGGGACTAAAATGTTTCCAGCGGACCAAGTACTGAAGGGTACCGTAGCGAATGCGAGAATCCAGTATTTTAGCTACTTCAAAATGCTCCCCCCCACACCATTTCAGGCACTTCGGGTTGTGGTTCAGGATGCCATTTTTGGGAAGGAACATACTGTTTTAAAAGACTGACATGGAACACAGGATGGATTCTCCGGAGGAACTTGGGCAAGGAGAGTTCCACAGCCACTGGATTAATAATCCGGGAAATGGGGAACGGACCCACAAACTTGGCACTGAGTTTATCACATGGGCAGGTGGATCATAGGGTTTTGGTGGATAGATGAAGTCCCCCACTTTGCATTCCATACTGGAGTGATGTTTGTCAGCCTGAGCCTTGTAACGTCGTTTGGCTCGCTCTAGATTTTTAACCAGCCATGGCCAGGTAGTTTGAATTGAACGTACCCATCCATCCACATCAGCTCCCCCCTCTTCCCCAGAAACATCAACATGACCAGCGGGGCCAAACTCTTTACCATGGACAACCTGGAAAGGGATGAACCCTGTGGATTGGTGAACCACATTATTATAAGCATACTAGTGGTACCCGGCCACGCGTTGCTGTGGCCCAGTCTGGTGAAATGGAAAAGAAAGAAAAGAGAAAGCGCACGTTTATAAAATGTTTAATTGCACAATGCTTGTGGGTATACAATATTTTGTGTTGTTCCATAGTCTGTGCAGATATAGTGATTGTGTGGTTTGCCGACTCTAGAACATGCAACATATAATTGTCCATGTGAGAAGCACTCCGTGTCTAGATCTAAACAGCACAATTCGAAAGATTGCCCCTGAGCTTTGTTGATGGTGATTGCAAACGCCAATCGAATTGGGAATTGCAATCTCTTAAATTGAAATGGCATATCCGTTGGAATCATAGAAATGCGAGGAATGAGGACATCTTCACCTTTGAAAGGCCCTGTCAAGATTGTTGCTTCTACGACGTAGCTCATGAATTTTTTTACTGCAAGCCGCGTGCTGTTGCAAAGCTTTGGCTGGTTGATATCTTGCAACATGATAATTGGCACGCCGATTTTCAATTGCAGTATGTGCGGTGGCATCCCTGGCAGATCGAGTGAATTAAAAAATTCTGTTGGATAATTAACCGCTTCATCTGCTTCCACAACAGTGTCGACGGACTTGTATGTGACTGCCTCGCTTTGAATGTGAGACTGAATAATATTGGTAAGTTCGTAGACATCTTTGTTCTTGGACGCAAGAATAGCTCGTTCACTCAGCCAATCGTGATTCTTATAATTGGTTTGAATATTGGGAAATACTTTTTCAACCAATTCTTCTTTTGACGTCACTAAATTGCAGAAGTTATGAGACAATGAAATTTGTCCTGAGGTCAGATCAACCGGTAACTTTCCGTTCCCAATTTCCAGCAATTGATGTTAGAATATCTCAGCTCATCGATCGTTTTGCAGCTGGACACGCATATTTGTAGTTAATTTTAACGTCTTTACGTGTCACCACAAAGTAGAGTACTTCAGGCAAGCATTTATTTTGTCCGCTGGTGTCGACCGAGGAATTACAGGTAATGTTTGCCTGAAATCTCCTGCAAGCAATATTAATGCGTTTTCAAATGGTCTGATGTTTCCATACAAATCTTGCAATGATTGATCCAGAGCCTCGAGCGATTTCTTGTGCGCCATTGTGCATTCATCCCAAACAATAAGTTTGCATTTCTGCAATACTTTTCCCATGCCGGATGCTTTGGAAATGTTGCACGTGGGAGTTTCAATGAATTGCATGTTCAATGGCAATTTCAAAGCGGAATGAGCAGTTCTTCCATCTGGTAGCAATGTCGCAGCTATTCCGGACGACGCAAGAGCTAAGGCTATGTCATTTTGGGATCGCATTGCTGCCAGAATCAGTCTAATTAGGACCGTTTTACCAGTTCCTCCTGGTGCATCTAAGAAGATAGCGTGTGTTGCTTTTACGTCCAACAGATGGAACTGTTTTTCAAGAAAAGCATGTTTTTACCTGTCACAGGTGTGACATCTATATAATGTAGGTATATAAAAACACACGCGTATTCAAATGCAACGTTGTGTCAAAATTTCAAAGCAATCGGTGAAGAACGTTAGGAGATTTAAGATTTTGAACAAACAAACATTTACATTTTTATTTATATAGATTCAGCAAAAGGCAATAGGTCTACCCAATCATCCTGATGGTAATTAACGTAACAATGTAAATAGCATGCCAACACCGCATTCACCCATTCAGTTTGACCATCCGTTTGGGGATGGAAGGCACTAGACAGTCCTTATTCTACTCCGACCAACCTGAGAAAAGCCTTCCAAAATTTGGCCACAAAATTTGAACCCCTGTCCATGATTATTTTGCGTGGAAAGAAATGGAGACGGAAGACATGTGACACAAAGAGGCAGGCCAATTTTGGGGCGGAAGGGATACCTGCACAGGGTACAAGATGCACCTGTTTCGAAAACAAATCAGTAATCACCCAAAGAACTGTCTTTCCCCCACTGGGGTAGGTCCGTCATGAAATCCATTGCAATTACTTCCCATGGTTTCGAGGGAGTCTCTAATGGTTGTAAAAGTCCGGACGGCTTGCCCTGAGATTGTTTGGCTGCTGCACATATGGGGCAGCTGCGGAAGGAGTCCACATCTGACCGAATGCCCGCCCACCAAAATTGTCTCTGTAGCAAATGCAATGTCTTGAGAAATCCGAAATGTCTGGTGGTCTTGGCGCCATGAACTAAACCCCAAACCTCCCCCCGAAACACTTTCGGAACATACAATTTAGAATCTTTGTACCAAAACACCCCGAGTTTAATTAGAGTAGCTGGAAGGGCCTGCGAGGACAGTTCCACTTGACAACTGCGAAGGAGAGTCTCCTTAAAGCACTGGTTCCCAACCTTTTTTTGACCAGGGACCACTAGGACTTTTTTGTTCGGTGCAGGGACCCCAAGGTTCAAAATAAAAATTCCAAGAATTTGAAAATAAACTTTAATCATAACTGTTAGTTAAACATTAAACTTAGAATAATATTTGAATATATATTTTTATAATAGAGAACTTTTAATTGAAAATATTAATTTATTATGGGTTTATAACTTTGTTTCGCGGACCTTAATTTCGTTCTCGCGGACCCCTGGGGGTCCATGGACCCCCGGTTGGGAACCAGTGCCTTAAAGGAATCAGACAGCCCTTCCACCATCCCTGGAGAGGAGTCGGCGGGCAGCTTGACCGGGGACGGGGCCGACACAAGTGCAGGGAGCGACTGAAAGGGGCGCTCGGGCCCCCGCACCTCGGGAACTGTGGCTGTCAGTCGCTCAGGGGGAGGAGGAAGCGAGGCGGGCAGCGCTGCCGGCTCAGCCGGGCGTGGGGCTTTCCCCTCCATCGAAAGCGGCGGCGGGAGGGATCGGGTCCGAGAACAGGTTTGTACGGCCAAAGTGGGCAACAGACCTCGTTGGGCAGGGGTAAAAAGCGACTCTGTGGGCCGATCAACCTTGGTGGGATATTGGGGAAGTCTGGATAAAGCGTCAGCCAGAAGGTTTTGCTTCCCTGGTACATATTTTAGGATGAATCGAAATTGGGCAAAGAAGTCCGCCCAGCATACGTGCATCGCGGACAGCTTGCGAGCCCCCAGGTTTTTGTGATCGGACCATACTTCAAAGGGCACCTTGGAACCTTCTAAAATTGCCTCCACGCTGTCAGGGCATGCTTTACTGCAGTGGCTTCCTTTTCCCAAATGGCCCAATTGAGTTCGGATTGAGTGAACTTTTTAGAAAAATAAGCGCGCGGATGCAGGTGCCCATCCTCCCCCTGCTGCAGGAGTGCACCCCCCATCGCTACGTCAGAAGTGTCTACATGCACTATGAATGGTTGATTGCAGTCCGGGTGCTGCAAAACAGGCTCGGGTGTAAAAAGCTGTTTAAGACTATCGAAGGCGGCTTGACACTGGGGGGGTCCACTCCACCCGGGCGTTGGGTAAGGTGGCTGTATTCCCCTTTCCCTTAGTTTTAAGGAGGTTCGTGATGGGTAGCGCAATCTGAGCGAAATGTGGGAGGAACGCCCTGTAAAAATTTGCGAACCCGAGAAATCTTTGGAACTGTTTACGAGTAGAGGGTGGTTCCCCACTGAGCACTACTTGCACCTTTTCAGGATCCATAGTTAGTCCCTGGTGAGAGATAATATATCCTAGGAAAGTCAATTGCTTTTTATGGAACTCGCATTTAGACACTTTAACATACAGTTGATTGAGACGTTGCAACACCTCTCGAACCAAGGCAACATGCTCATCCATGGTTTTAGAGTAAATGAGGATATCATCTAAATAAACCACAACTCCTTTGAACAGTAGATCATGGAGGATCTCATTAATGAATTGCATGAAGACCCCCGGGGCCCCTTTTAGTCCAAAAGGCATCACCATAAATTCGAACATCCCAAACCAACTGGAAAAGGCTGTCAGGGATTCATCTCCCTCCTGGATTCTAACTCTGTAATAAGCCTCGACTAAGTCCAATTTGGTGAAAATGTGTCCCTCCTTCAATTGTCCCAAGAGATCAGAAATGAGGGGGATGGGATAAGCATTCGTTTGAGTAACAGCATTGAGTTTTCGAAAGTCAATACACAAACGCAAATCTCCTGTTTTCTTATGCACGAAGAAAGCCGGTGCCGAACAGGGCGTGGTGGAGGGTCGGATGAAACCGCGAGCCAAGTTCTTGTCTAAGAATTCACGGAGGACCGTCCGTTCCGTAGGACTCATTGGATAAATTTTACTTTTTGGCAGTTTTCCATCCCCCACCACTTCAATAGTACAGTCCGTCCGGCGGTGGGGGGGGTAACACATCACACTCCTGCACATTAAAAATGTCTGTAAAGTCCTGATATTCGGGCGGCACTTGGGTCGGACTGGAGGTGTCTGAGGCCAGGGCAGGAGTTGGTTTGATTACAGTTTTAACGGCTACTTCATATCGGTACAACTCACACCGCGGGCTATTAAACGTTAAAGTCCCAGCTTCCCAGTCTATGGTGGGACTGTGTCCTTTGAGCCAATCTGCTCCTAACACCACAGCATATCGAACATTGGGCACAACTGTAAAGTTGATTTGTTCCCAGTGGTGGCCGATTCCCATCGCCACTCTGTCAGTGCGACAGTCGACTGCCCCCCCCTGAAATCACTGCCATCCATTTGAGCAAATTGAACAGGTGCCGGCAAAGGAACCGATTTCACCTGGAGCGCCTTAAAGGTGGTTTTGTTAATTAACGAGCGGGCACACCCAGAGTCTATTAGGGCCTTAGCTTGTAATTGAGGACCTTTTCTGTAATATTACAACATTATAGAAAAGGTCCTCAATTACATCTACATATACAGTCTCTTCTACTTTACTCACCATGACAGGAGCCTCGGGTTTCGCAGGAACACCTGCGGAGGTCTGCGATGTCGCTCCTTCTACCGCAGACCCAGTCCGTTTTTTGGCTGTTCTAGGGGAGCCTCCAAGTTAAGAGCTGGGGAGTTCCAGTGGTCACCCTCCTCTAAAGAAGCGAAGCTGCCCTCCCCAGGAGTAGTAACTGTAATCCTGGACCCCGATGGGTCCGCTGGCGAAAGGTCCGTTGTCATTTCTCCGGCATGCAGAGCTGGGGGCACTTTTCGATGCTCTGCTCAGCTGCGGTGCCCCTTCCTCAAGCGCGTCCTCTTTCATGAGGAGTCCCCTCTGGTTGGGGAATGGGACTTGGCAGTCCCGAACGTGACGGACATGTGGCAGCAAAGTGACCCATGGCACCGCAAACGAGAAAGGCTCCCCTTTGAAACCACAACGCTCGGTCTTACGGAGGTAGAGCCGGCCTCCGCGGGGCCTGAGGAGCGGCAGGTTAGGGAGGGTTTTTCTGGCTTCCCCCCTCCCTGGCCTGCCGTTGGGCGAGGGAAATGAACTGGCGGCACCTTTCCACTTCCTCTGCCAGCAAAATCCATTCTTCCAAGGTGGCTGGGTCTCGCTGCATGTATGCCCAGTTTAGAATCTCAGAATGCAACGCTGCTCGGACGTAATGCACCCTGGTAGCTTCCGTCCAATCCACTATTTTATTAGCGAGTCTTTGGAACTCATCCGCAAACTCTCGGACTGAGGAGGATCCTCGACGGAGCTGTAGGAGGGCTGCTTTGGCCTTCTCCCCTTGAAACGGATCCTTGAAACATCTCAACGCTCGCATGAATTCATTAAGCGACCGTATGGAGCGGGCCCGGGTATCAAACTGGAGGACCATCCATTCTGCAGCCTTTCCAGCCAAAAGTGAGGAAACGAACGTTACTCGGCTGCCTTCTGTGGGAAAGGTATGCCCCTGTTCTCGCATGTAACTGTCCACTTGGTGTAGAAAACAGGGCAACGCATCCGCGGAGCCATCAAATGTCACTCGCAAACGGGGTTGCTTCCACTGCACAATCGGGACCACAGGGGGTGGTGCCGGTGGTTGCCCGGGGGCCGGTTGTACCGGAGCCGGCTGCCCCGAAAGCAGCTGCACCGGGGCCAGCTGTCCCGGAGGCAGTTGCACCGGAGGTTGCCCTGAAGCCAGCTGTAGCGGAGGCTGCTGGGCAGGGGGTTGTTGGCCTGGGACCGGTGCCTGTGCAGGCGCCACTTGAGCCCGCTGTAGGCGACCGTACTCATTCATCAACAAGTCCATTTGATCCTGCATACGGGCCATACGATCCAACAGCTCTCGGTTTTGAAACCTCAAGGCATGGATCTCCTCCTCAGCCCCCCCCCCAGTTTGTCGGGCTTGGCGAACTCGGTAGTTTGTATTCCAGTCACCCTCCTCTGCGTACAAGTCCACGTCCTCCGAATATTCTTGCACATCAGGAGCAAAGGTGAGCCGTTGCCGGCGCGCTACTTCCCTTGGCAGGCCAGGTTCCGGGGTGTCCGGAGAGAATGAGGGGAAAGACCAGTCCAGTCCCCCGCTAACTTTCGGCCGCGCTCCAGTCCCTGCTGTCGCTCGTGCCCGAGCGGCAGCTGCATCCACCAACAATTGCTCTTTCGCCCGCCTCTGGTCAGCGAGCGCTCGGTCCGCCTCGAGTTTGGCAACCGCAGCGGCCGTCACAATTGGTTCGGCCGCTTGTTCCAAGAGCATTAGGATCTCCTTGTGTTGGCCCAACAGAGGTTGGACCTGTTGAGCAAGATCCGCAGAGGAAGGACCAAACTCAGGGTTTAGTAATTTCTTGACATCAGCCGCCGTTGCTGTGGTTGGCGGTAAGTCCATGAAGACCAGGACTGTCCTGGCGGCAACGCTCTGTGCTTCCCGGCGGCATAGGGTGGGATCCGGAACAGTTTGCGGAACGTCTCCCTCCCGAGCCCCCGCCATTGGGAAACAGAACTCTAGCCCCTGGATTGGGGCCGCCGACTCCTGTTGCGCCCCGCGGAGCGTAAGCTCAGCCAATAATCGAGTTAGCAGAGCAAAGTCCTCTTGCGCTAACCGGGACTCCTCCAGCAAAGTATCCAGTCCCAAAAGGTCGTTGTGGGCACGTAGATCAGCGTCCTGAGTCCTCCAGGGAGTCGCCGCTGCCAGGCGACACCACTGATCAATCACCAGCCCAACCAGCCAGGTGGACTCCTTGTAAGTCCGCTGTGCCTCCTCCAAGACGGCACGCAGAAAGTCAGGGTCCCCGAGGAGCTCGTCCGGCGCCCCAAACCGAGGAGACGAGTGTCTAGGCGAACCCTCCAGGGCTCCAGCCAAGGTCAGTAAGTAAGGATAGGACTAGTGTCCTAATGTCAGCTCTAGCCCTGCGGCAAACCCATAAACAGATTCCAGCAGACGGCAAGTCCACGAAAACAGTTTTATTGGTTAGAATCGACAGGTTTCAGAAGCCATATTCAAAAGGACACTAGTAAGGGTCAAAGGCAAGGTACATGGCATACATGGAAAAGCCAAAGGTAACCCAGGCAACCCCCCTCCCAGAGGCAGGAAGGAGTACTTGGCGATTCCCACAGTATGGGAATCTATGAAGACTAAACACGGGGCATAGACTGGCCTTGGACAGAATAGCACAACAGCACCTGGAAGCAGCACAATCGCACTACCGCATACCATCCTCATGGCCTGCTCCTGACAACAAAAACAATCACCTGACACAAACTCATTGTACCATGAACAAAGTACCAGTCCAAAAGGAAGATGCATCATAACTCCACAACCTCCATCCTTTGAATAAATGGATACTACAAAGCACCCATTTTTTTTACACATCCAGATATTTCTGTATGGCAGTAAGACTAATTAAGATGAACATCTCCTTTATTATATCCAACCAGTGCCACATCTCAGGAAAACTTTCCGGCGTCTAAGGTCTAGCATAAATCAGCCTAGTTCCTGTGATCAAGTTCAAAACAGTCACTCAATATCTTTTAGGGATCACTGGGACATAATTTAGCTCCAGAGTCTTTCCCCTAAATGAAGTATCACTGCCTACTTCCTGATTTATCAGTTTTACTATGTATTTCTAGTATTTGTGGCCTTGCTTGCACATGTCTACCACATGTTTAAAAAAACCTGCCCAAGGAGATTTACAGAACCAACACCTGCCAGCAGAAATATTAATATTTTGCCCAACCACGTTTTTAGATGCCACTGATAAACCATCTTCATAAAATTTTTGTTGGAGAAAAAAGAAATACAGGGAAGAAGAAAACACACACACACATTTCCATACTTCATCATCAGTCTCATAACCAAGATCCTTTCTCCATTTAATTTGAAAAGCTTTCCTTGCTTTACACTCTCTGCACTATATAACTTAGAGAAAACATGCTTGTTCTCTTGAATCAAATTTTTTTTCAAACCTTGTGAGTCCCCTCAAAGAGCTCTTATTACAAATGATAGAAAACACAAAATTCTTCATCTGCAAGTACTCATAAACTGAAATACAGAAATTACAAGCTATGGAGACATATTTAAATGATATTACCCCATTACTGCATATTAAAGCCTTAGAAATATCAAGGATGGATCCTTCCCATTTCACCAAGGACTTTAATTGAAACCCTTGAATTTTATCAAGTTCTCTAGCAACCAAAGCTGAAATATATAATGAGGGATATGTAAGGCCTCCTCGCCCCTTAATGCTTCAAGAGTCTGGTCATCATGTCAAAAGAACTTCAAGCTTCAGATACCAAAAAATGTCTTGAGATGGCATTTTAGCCTAATTAGGTTTTCTATTTGTCAGTAATCTCTTCTGAAATCCAAGCTTTTCAATTTGTCTCAAATGATAAGCCGGCTTCACATTAAGAGGGAGCATCTGAAGGTTGAACAACACTCTAAAGACCAGCGCTGTCAGTTCACAGATGAGCAGGCAGAGAAAGTCCGCGCTGTAATTTTAGCTCCTCCTAACTCAGATCTATTGTTGTAAATGAAAGGGGGGGAGTTCTCAACAGAGCAAAGAGACCCATCTCCCAACTTGCTGCAGTATCAACACTCCCACACCAATCAATATCTCTTACCTGTCCAGCTGAATATGCAAAGCCTTTTTGGTAAAGCTGCAAAGTTTGTCACTGTCCTCCCCTATAGCTCCATGGATAGCATTCTCGCCTGAAATGAAAAGAGTGTAAAGGCTTCTGTTAAAAAGAACTCCACAGGGGGTAGCCATCTTAGCCTTTTGCAGCAAAACAAACAGAAGTCCAGTGGTGCCTTTGAGAAGAACCTTTGAACATTGAGAAGACATAGCTCTCCTTTACACCACAGAAATTGAAATATGACCCAGTGGCCACAATGTTTGCAACTATAATTTGTAAGTTGCTTACAATATGAATCTGTGAAGTTCAAATACAACAGATATAAATCTTGACCATTAAAAAAATATGACTGTCTTGTTGCCTTGCACCATTTTTGAGAACTCCACTGCAAGGTTACTGCTTTTTTTTTTCCTTCATTTTTCTGCCCAGGCCATCCCAAGATGCCTTTTGCCAGTAAGGTTGCCAAATGATCAAAACAAGAAACTTCAGCCTGACCTGCTCTTGTACTTTCAATAACAACTTCACTTGCAGAAATCAACAAGAAAGCACAAAGGTAAGTGGTTATCATCTGTTAACACTGGCAGGAAAAGTAGCAGTTAAAAGCACAGGAACAGGGCCCAGTTGGCAGCTCTGCTGAGCAAGGAAAGGGGCACGTCACTCCAATCCCTTCTCCAACTAGTTGGCGAAGCCACAAAACACTACCCCTCCTACATTGCTGGAAATTGCAAGTGAAAGAGGAGACTGCACCAGAAAGTTATCAAGCCCCCGCCAGCCATTTTGAGGCTGTTGGTGTCTGTTTCATCTGTACACTTTTCCACAGCTGCTTATGAGAACCAGTCAATTGCTATTTCCTCCAGTCCATCTACATGTACCGTACTCCCCCCACCCCAGACATGTCATGCTTAGGAACAAGCAACTGTAGGACCACAGCCTGAATTCTTGTTGGTAACTTCCTTTCTTTCTCCCCTTTGTTCTGCTCCACAATCTCCAAAACAATTTTGTTGGAGAGACAAAAGCAGGAGAACGCCAGGAAGAGAGGGAAGGTCTGACTTTGCCTTCTGATGTTCTTTTCTTGTGTGACATGAGAGAAACGAGCCCCCCCCCTGCAAAGTTGCCGCTGAGTGTGAAATATAGTACTTGTTATGGATTTATCTAAATTTAGAATTATAGAATAATAGAATCATAGAGTTGGAAGGGGCCATACAGGCCATCTAGTCCTACACTCTGCTCAATGCAGGATCAGCCTAGAGTATCCCTGACACACGTTTGTCCAGCCTCCGCTTAAAGACTTCCA
Organism: Euleptes europaea; assembly: GCF_029931775.1. Lineage (NCBI taxonomy): Eukaryota > Metazoa > Chordata > Lepidosauria > Squamata > Sphaerodactylidae > Euleptes > Euleptes europaea. The sequence goes on from NC_079312.1 coordinate 157,125,691, forward strand.
GTGAGTATGAGTTCACTACCTCCCTAGGTAGCTGCTTCCACTGTCAAACAACTCTTACTGTAAAAATGTTTTTCCCAATATCCTGCTGGTACCATTCCTCCGGCAATTTAAACCCATTATTGCAAGTCCTATCCTCTGCTGCTAATAGGAACAGCTCCCTGCCCTCCTCTGACAGCCCTTCGATACTTCAAGAGAACAATCATGTCCCTTGAAAAGAGAAAACTAATAGAGGTTTATAACATTATATACGGGATAGAGACAGCGGATAAAGAGAACTTTTTTCTACCTCTCCCCAAATATTAGAGCTTGAGGGCATCTGATGAAGATGATGGGCAGTAGATTCAGCATGGACAAAAGGAAATACTTCTTTACTCAATAAGTGATAAAAATGTGGAATTCTGTGCCAGAGGATGTAGTGATGGCCACAGGCACAGAAAGTTTAAAACGGGGATTAGACAGATTCGTGGAGGACATATCAGTGTCTACAAGCCATTGTGACTGAAGGGGACATCCACATCTGGAGGCAGTAAATCTGTGAATACCAGTGCCAGGAGGCAACATCAGAGGAAAGCCTCAGCCTCTATGTCCTGTTGTTGGCCCTCCAGAATAACTGGCTGGCCACTGCGTGAGACAGGATGTTGGACTAGATAGATCACTGGTCTGACCCAGCAGAGCTCTTCTTATGTCTTCATGAGTTCCCTGACCTTCTGCAACAGCTGTGGGGGGGGGGAGGTTCCATTCTGTGAATGTCAGTTTGTAGTATCCAACCCAATGATAAGTAAAAGCATCCATATTCAAAGAGCCAGTACAAAACCATATAAAGATTGATCAATTCCATGCAGAACAGGACAGAGACAGTGATTTTGTCTTGTGTATCCTTGAATCGTGCACAGAGGTGGAAGAGCAGACATCACTGAGCAAGTCTAAAGCAGACAATTCAGTCCCAAGAATTTCCTATTAAAGGATTTCCACAGTACCAAGAAAGAGCTCTCACTGAGAGTGAAGACACTTGGCCCACGACTACCCAGTAATGCTTAGCTAAATATGATGTGTGGCATGACAGTGTTCCCCTACTTTGGCTCTGTTTCACTACCTAATGCTTGTAAGGGGTGGGGTCAGGAGGACATCACATCCTGCATCTTGTTTAATGTTTAATTGAACTTTACCAGGGCAGAAGAGGCGTGGAACAACGGCAGCCACACACCCCATGGATGTTTAATTCAGCCCAAAGACGCTGGAAAGCTGGTACCCCTGGACTAGGCATCCCACCGCTGATTCAGCTCTGTTTAGGACAGCTCTTTATCTCCTTGGGCGTTTCACTCTAAACCACAGAGACAAAAACCATTCCACAGATATGTGCTAATCTTCACTTTGAGACTGAAAAGTCTTGAAATCTCAGGCTGAATGGACCTTGTGGCCCACTCCCATGAATCTAGAACAGGGAGCCTACTCTTATGCCTGCTGCACTGTGAATACATGAACACATGAAGCTACCTTTTACTGAATCAGACCCTCGGTCCATCAAAGTCAGTATTGTCTACTCAGACCAGCAGCAGCTCTCTAGGGTCTCAGGTAGAGGTCTTTCACATCACCTACTTGCCTAGTCCCTGTAACTGGAGATGCTGGGGATTGAACCTGGGACCTTCTGCATGCCAAGCAGATGCTCAACCACTGAGCCACGGCCCCTCCCCATGAATGAATGATCACATATTGTTAAAGAAATGTACATTTTACTTTTTTTTTAATGTGCATTTTTAGCAGATAGCCTCCTACCTTCTCGGACAAGTTCGTCAGCCGTACTGACTCCGTGTTCTATTAGCTTCTGGCACTCATCCAAGGGCTTGATGCTTTCCTGTTCTATGGCATCCACTTCGTGCAGCAGGAACACCAGCCTCTCGTCCAGCAGCTTTCTCAGGGTCCCTTTCAAATCGTTAAAATGTTGCTCAAGAACATCCCTCGTCAGAGCAGCGCTCTCTTTGATCTGAAGGGAGACAAAGGAAAAGGGGATGCAGAAGTTAGGCCTTAGGAGGGGTGGCGCTAGAGGGCATACAGGTCAAGCCAAACAGGCTTTTACCGTTCTCAGTCCAGAAGCCTTTTTTGTTTCATTTGGTGTACCCTCAGCAGATCCCTCCTTCCTAAACAATTTTTTTAATGTTTTGTATGTATTTTAACTCTAAATATTGTCGAAGGCTTTCACGGTCAGAGTTCATTGATTCTTGTAGGTTATCCGGGCTGTGTAACCGTGGTCTTGAAATTTTCTTTCCTGACGTTTCACCAGCAACTGTGGCAGGCATCTTCAGAGTAGTAACACTGAATATTTTAACTCTGTTTTAAATTATTTTTAATGATGTATGTTTGGGGGTGATTTTATTGGTTTTCAAATATGATTTTATTGTGTATGTTTTAAATTTTTGGCTACGATGGAGGCCCTTGTGAGAGCAAAAAGGCGGCATAGAATTATTGTAAATAAAAATAATACGTAATAAAACTACAACATAGCATGACAGTCCATTTTGTTCAGTATACACTGCTCATTCTCAATCCAAGACAAGCCCTCAAGGTGCCGGCTGTACTACTGGAGCTCAGCTTGCTCCCAGCACATCTAGCCAAGTACAACCTTTGTCTCTGACATCCCCCATTTTGTTTCACGATGCACCTGTCAGGCCTGCTCTCCTTTGCTCTCAGCAGCCTGTCAGACTGTGGCTGTTTTAGTTTTGATTCCACCAGGTGCCTCTCAAGGTCGAACTTGCTAACTGCTGAATTCCTGTTCCAGCGCTATCTCCCGTGGGAACGGCTCCTCGGTAGAGGGGGGGGGCGCCTTGACCCGTTGTGCCTAATACTTTCCCTTATAGGCCTGCACTGTGCTCCCAATTGCGATTCGTGCTTTGGGTTTTGCAGGAACAGCTGTGAGAGTCCGCGGTGTCGCTCTACTCATCGCAGCCGCCTGCCCGCTTCGGCCGGAGCAGTTGGTCCCTTCTCGACAGGATGAACCACCCCGGAATCGGGGACGACCTCAGCGCAGAGTCACCGCGGCCAACCGTAGCGCTGCTCCTGGACAGGCCGCGCCATCAGCTCTCTGTGTCGGAGAAGCACCGCACGATCCTGCACCAGCGAACCCATCGGGATCCCGGATTATAAGTGCCCCACTTGGGGACAACTCGCCGTCTTCGGACGAAGACAGGGACTGGGACTCCCCTGCTTTGAATCTCAAATCTCCTCTGGATCTGTCAAAAAACGGGCAGGGTCTGCGGTGAGTGGAGCAACACCGCGGACCCTCGCAGCTGTTCCTGCAAAACCCAAAGCTACGGTGAAGGTGAGTGAGGTCGAAGAGACTGTGTATGTGGACGTAGTATTACAGCGCCATAAAGGGGCCCCCAAGTTACAAGTTAAAGCACTCATAGTCTCTGGGTGTGCCCGCTCCCTGATCAACGTAACCACTTTCAAAGCCAAGTCAGAGCCCCTGCCAGCTCCCATCCAGTTCGCCCAGATGGATGGCAGCGACTTTAAAGGGGGCCCAGTGGATCGTCGCACTCGCGGGTTGGCAATGGGCATCAGCCACCACTGGGAACAAATTGACTTTACCATAGCCCCTATCAGATACGACGTGGTATTGGGAATTAACTGGCTCAAAGGGCACAGCCCTTGTATTGACTGGGGGGTTGGAACTATAAAATTCTCCGATCCTAATTGCGATCAACACCGTTTCGAGGTAGCTGTTGCACCTCCGTCAGCTTCGGCTTTAGTCTCAGACCCCCCCTCGTCCTTTCCTCTACCTGTTGAATATCAAGACTTTTCGGACGTTTTTGATGTACAGGAATGTGATGTACTGCCCCCCCACCGCCAGACAGTGCTATTGAAGTGGTGGGGAATGAAAAACTGCCCAAAAGTAAGATTTACCCCATGAGCGCTACTGAACGTACTGTGCTACGTGAATTCTTGGACAAGAATTTAGCGAGAGGTTTCATCCGGCCGTCTACCGCCCCTTCTTCGGCCCCTGCCTTCTTTGTGTGCAAAAAGACGGGTGACTTGCACTTATGCATTGACTTCCGAAAACTCAATGCAGTCACCCAGTCCAATGCCTATCCCATCCCTCTGATCTCGGATCTCTTGGGACAATGAAAGGAAGGGCGTATTTTTACGAAACTTGACTTGGTAGAAGCCTACTACAGAATCAGGATTCGAGAGAGCGATGTACCTCTCACTGCCTTTTCCAGTTGCTTTGGCATGTATGAATTCTTAGTGATGCGTTTCGGATTAAAAGGGGCCCCGGGGGTCTTCATGCAATTCATTAATGAGATCCTACATGACTTGTTGTATAGGGGCGTGGTGGTTTATTTGGATGATATTCTTATTTACTCTAAAACTATGGATGAACACGTTGCCTTGGTGAGGGAAGTATTGCAACCCCTCAGAGACAATCAGCTCTATGCTAAGGTGTCTAAGTGTGAATTTCACCAAAAACAGTTAACCTTCCTGGGCTATATAATTTCGCACCACAGACTTACCATGGATCCTGATAAGGTGCAGTCAGTAACCGATTGGGAACCACCCTCCACCCGTAAGCAGGTTCAGCAATTTCTTGGGTTCGCTAACTTCTACAGGGGGTTCATCCCCAACTTTGCTCAAATTTCACTCCCCATCATGGATCTCCTTAAGACTAAGGGGAAAGGCAACGCCACCACGTTGCCCTCAGCCAAAATCAACTGGACCCCCCATGCCAAACCGCCTTTGATACTCTCAAACGACTGTTTACCTCCGAACCAGTATTAAAGCATCCCGATCCTGATCAGATGTTTGTAGTTCAGGTTGACGCCTCAGACGTGGCAATGGGGGGGCACTTTTACAGCGGGGGAGGGATGGTCTTCTGCATCCATGCGCTTACTTCTCTAAGAAGTTCGCGCAATCTCAGCTCAACTGGCCAATCTGGGAAAAGGAAGCGGCTGCCGTCCACCATGCCCTTATGGTGTGGAGACAGTTTTTGGAGGGGTCTAAAGTCCCTTTTGAAGTGTGGAGCGATCACAAGAACCTGGAGGCGCTCACAGGGGCCCGGAAACTGTCCGCAAAACAAGTTCGCTGGGCGGACTTCTTTGCTCAGTTCCGTTCCGTTTTGAAACATGTGCCGGGGAAACAAAATGTTCTGGCTGATGCTCTATCCAGACTTCCCCAATATCCAACCAAGGTTGAACGCCCCACGGAATCCCTGTTCACTCCTGCTCAAAGGGGCTTGCTGCCCACTCTAGCAGTCCAAACCCGAGCGCAAGCCCGGCTCCCACCGCAACCCCCACAAGGGGGGGCACCTTAAGCCCACCCACACCGGTCAGCCCGACCGCGCCTCCTTCGCCTCCATCGCCAGCACCGCCGGCACCCAGTCACTCTGACAATCCAGCTGTCCAACCCCCCTCAGGGACATCCCCTTCCTCCACCACAGAGCCCACACCGCCAGATGGGTTGGATCTCACAGACTCTTTTTAAGCTTCACTTTGTTCCGCTTGCCAAGCCGAACTCTCTGAGCGGACCCTCCCCTCTGCTCTAACTGAACGTAAAGGCTTATGGTACAAAGACTCTAAGCTGTATGTACCTAAAGAGCTCCACAAAGAAGTCCTACAGCTGGTCCATGGTGCCAAGACCGCGGGACACTTTGGGTTTCTAAAAACATTGCATTTGCTACGGAGGCAGTTTTGGTGGCATGCGGGCATGCGGACTGACGTGGATTCCTTCATTTGCAGTTGCCCAGTCTGTGCTACGGTCAAAAGGGCCCAAGGGAAACCTCACGGATTGTTGCAACCATTAGAGACCCCCACCAGACCTTGGGAGGTGATTGCTATGGATTTAATGACTGACCTCCCCCTCAGCGAGGGAAAAACTGTACTTTGGGTAATCGTCCCTTGCGCAGGTATCCCATCCGCCCCGAAACTGGCCCGCCTCTTTGTGTCACATGTCTTCCGTCTACATTCCTTTCCGCGCAAGGTGATAAGCGACCGCAGAAGTAACTACGTGGCTAAATTTTGGAAAGCTTTCTTAAAATTAGTGGGGGTAGAACAAGGTCTCTCAAGTGCTTTCCACCCCCAAACCGATGGCCAAACCGAACAGGTGAATGCTGTGTTGGAATGCTACTTGCGCTGTTATGTTAATTATCATCAGGATGATTGGTTGAATTGTTACCCTTTGCTGAATATGCGTACAGTAATGCTGTGCATCAGTCAACTGGGTTTAGCCCCTTTCGGGCCGTTTATGGGCAAGATTTTGGTCCCATTAGCCATAACGATGTCTCCAGGGTGGAGGGGGGAGAAAGTATTGCTGACTGGGTGCACACGATTCAGACAACCTGGCCTTGGCTGGTATGAAATCTAGAGCGAGCTAAACGTAAATACAAAGATCAAGCTGATAAGCATCGCTCACCAGGCAAGGACTACTCAGTGGGGGACATGGTTTATTTGTCCACCAAGAATCTACGGTCCAACCGCCCGTGTAACAAACTCAGTGCCAAGTACATGGGTCCCTTCCCCATTGCTCGTATCATCAACCCAGTCACTGTGGAACTTTCACTCCCAAAGTCGCTCAGGAGAATCCATCCTGTCTTTCATGACAGTTTGCTGAAACCACACATGCCTTCCCCCGAGTGGCATCCTGAACCACTTCCTGATATACCAGTGATGGTTGTGGGGGGAGGAACATTTTGAGGTTGCAGAGATCCTGGACTCACGCATCCGTCATGGGTCTCTCCACTACCTAGTCCGTTGGAAACATTTCGGACCCGCCCACGATGAGTGGGTACGCGCATGTGACGTGTCTGCACCCCGTCTGGTCCTCCAGTTCCACATTGCCTACCCTGACAGGCCTGCGCCTCCGAATGGTCCAGTGGGGAACGGTGGGGAGGGGGCCTAAAGGGGGGGCAGGATGTCAGGCCTGCTCTCAGCAGCCTGTCAGACTGTGGCTGTTTTAGTTTCGATTCCACCAGGTGCCTCTCAAGGTCGAACTTGCTAACTGCTGAATTCCTGTTCCAGCGCTATCTCCCGTGGGAACGGCCCCTCGGTAGAGGGGGGGGCGCCTTGACCCGTTGTGACTAATACTTTCCCTTATAGGCCTGCACTGTGCTCTCAATTGCCATTTGTGACAATGTACCTGTAAGCTCTGCATACCTGAATGTTTTCCAATAAATCAGCTCTCTTTTGGACTCCTTGCTGTGGATGCTGTTTGTGGGACTACCATGGGGACAAGTGCTTACAGCACCGACATTTTCACAGGTCGACATGGGGTGGGTGGTGCACTTGGGTCTAAAAGATTGCCTGCACCGGCTTGCACTTTTACAACTTTACTCACAAGTAACTCCCTCAGCATTCCATCAGACTTAATCTGACTTAAATGCAGACATATCTGAGCCTTTTGTCCATACAGTCTGCAGAAGATAACAATGAGAATATTTTTGAATTAGTACTGTGGTGTGTTCTCAAACCCATTTTGCACAGTAGAATAGAATTAGAATAGAACAGAATTAGAATAACCTGTCTGAACAAATAGGTATATACTTTGGTATAGAAAGCTAAGCTCAGACCGGGATGGCCCAGGCTTGCCTGATCTTGGCCCTGCCTAGTACTTGGATGGAAGACCACCAAGGAATATCTGGGTCTCTATGCAGCAGAAGGCAACAGTAAACCACCTCATCTCTTGCCTTGAAAACCCTACGCTGCCGTAAGTCAGCTGCGACTTGACAGCAGATTTACACACACACACACAGAAAGATAAAATTAAACCCAGGCTGTTTTCCTGATTCTGAGAAGCTAGCTCATAATTAAAAAACCAAAAATCTCTGCAGAAAATGCAGAGAATTCCACCATCTGCAGAATTAGAGTGTCCCTGCAGAAGAAATTTATTTCAGTCTCTAATAGTTCAGGGTTAGCTTAAATGCTAACATTGCAGGCAGACAACCCTCTCAGTTTGGTTTCTTTGTTGTTGTTTTTTAACGGAGACAGGCTTCAATAAAACACAAAAAATTAAGTCAACCACAGGAAAAGAGCCATTTGGCATTATTTTAGAGAAGGTTTTAACATCGGCACAGGTTTCAATAGATCTGTATGCTAGTGGGACAGTCAAAGAAAATCTGGAGATTTTCTTTCAGAATTCCAAGACTTTCATCTCTCGTTATTATCAATATAAAATTTAAAGGTGTCCAGTTTACATTATTACTGAGAAAATCTATTACTTAAAAAAACAACTGGCCTCTTATCCAAGAAGCTCAGGGAGGGCAGTTCTCTCCTCCATTTACTATCCTGCGAGGATGGTTAGGCTAAGAGTGTGATTGGTCCAAGACCACCTAGGAAAACCAGCAAACAGAAACATGTACATGGAGCATTTAAATACCGGACTTTAGATATAAAGAAAGGCCTTTTATGCATGGCAGTTTCCCTCGCTGTCACCCCTCTGATGACTTCAGGTCTTTGTTTTGATTATGCATGCCGTTTACGACCGTCAGAGGTCGTCTCACGCTTCCCCTGCATTTCCCCACGTTTTGCCTGCGTTTTCAGAGGCCTGTTTTATCTTGAATTTGAAATCGCGGGCAAAACACAGGGAAACGCAGAGGAAGAGCGAAGCAACCTCTAGTGGCATGCATAATCAAAACAAAGACCCGAAGTTGTCAGAGGGGTGACCGCGAGGGAAACAGCCATGCCTAAGAGGCCACAGTTTGCCTTCAACTTTATAGCAGTATATTCTAGGGGTAGAAGATAGCTAGCCAGTTATGGTTAGAAACCAAGTGCGTCACTCAAAACTACCTCAAGCATGAATATTCGGTTCAACTGCCTGGTCTTTCCACTCTGCCACTCATTTACATGAAACACAGATTCAGAACTATGTAACTGGTCAGAAATTCCCCCTTTCTTATAGAATCTGCCTGCTCTTTCACCAATGATCCAAAACCTAACTCAGCTTTCTCTGCCACTCAACAAATGAGAGTTTGCACAGCCAATATTCTGTAGAAGAGAACTCAAAGGCTGCAATCCTAAAAACAGTTTCTTGGGAGTAAGCCCCATTAAATAAAATGAGACTTACTTCCGAGTAAGCTTGCTCCCACAGCCAGTCTTACACTGCCACCCTTGCCACATCAAGCTGAAAAAAGCCAAAGAGGAAGGACAGGGTAAATCTTCAGAATGGCTTTTCTTAAAAAAATAAATAAATACAAAACCATGATCAAAGCACAGGGGAAGGGGGCAAAAGCAGGTGTTAGATCAGGATTCTGAGGCAGAGGACTGAAGGAAGAGGAAAAGAGAGCCCGCCCTCTTCTGCAACAACGAAGCAAAGCCCACACAGAGGCTGCTGTGTCCATCCCCCTACCCAGTCCTGCTCTTTTTAAAAGGTAAAGGTCCCCTGTGCAAGCACCGGGTCATTCTTGACCCATGGGGTGACGTCACATCCCGACGTTGCCTAGGCAGACTTTGTTTTACGGGGTGGTTTGCCAGTGCCTTCCCCAGTCGTCTTCCTTTTACCCCCCAGCAAGCTGGGTCCTGCTCTTTTTACTGTTTGCCAAAAGGAGGGGAGGGAACCGTGGTAACCCACCTGACATCTCCTCTCACCCTCTGCAAATCAGAAGGCAGCCAGCCGTAAAGGCCTTGCTTCCACTGCAGCTACTCAGCACGCCTTCCCTCTCTGAGCCCCTTCTCCTGACAGCTCCCTCACTTCAGCAGGGCTGGGAGCCATGGTGGCCCACGGCTGTGCCAGCGCCCCGTTGAAGTATGGGGCTCTAGGCTGTCACCGCCATTGCCTATATGGTCAGGGTGGCCCTGGCTGCCTCTCCCACCTGTTGCACTTCATGTGTACTTATTGTAAACTCTTGTTCTAAATTGTTTTAATGATGTATTTGTATGTTGGTTTTAATGGCTTTTGAGATTTTAATGTGTATGTTTTAATTTGTTAGCCACCTTGGTGGCCCTATGCGGGCAGAAAGGTGGGGTAAAAATCATACTGTTAATAATACTAATTTCCTATTCTGTTAGTGCCATATTTTTTTTGCTGTCAAGTCACAGCTGACTTAAGGCAGCCCTGTAGGGTTTTCAAGGCAAGAGATGTTCAGAGGTGGTTTGTCATTACCTGCCTCCCCGTTACACCCTGGAGGTCTCCCATCCAAATACTAACAAGGGCTGATGCTACTTAGCTGCCAAGATCTGACAAGACTGGGCTAGGATTACTAGTATTACCATGGGAAAATATCAGAATAATCCCAAATAAGAATTTCAGTAACATCAGAGCAGCGTGTACAACTCATACCAAGCAAAACATTTTGAGTTTCAGTGCAAAAATTCTGACAGCAGTTATCAGTGTCAGAAAGACTCATTCAATGGACATGTACACTTGATACATTCTTAAGCGACTTCTCAACCTTGCACAGATCGTATGTTTTCACACATCCCTCCTTCTGGGCAGAAAGTGAACTGGGTTGTACCACACTAACATGAACACAATATCTGACTGCACAATCTATCTCTAGAAGACTATGGAGCTTCTGCTTTCAGATAAACATAGTATGACCCAATTCACTTATTACATTCCCTCCGCCATAACAGGTTGAGATTTATCCCCAAATGCAAGCCAATAGCTACAATGACATTTTGTTCCATTAGGCTACCAGAAGGGTATCGTAATTAAATACTCCATTTAATTTTACAGCTGCGGAATGAAGACAGCTTGAAAACTGAATCTGGTTTAGGGAAAAGAATAAAAGGGCTTAGCTGGTGAGAAATTTCTCATAAACCAAATGTAACCTCTTGCACAGAAAGGCTGCAGAGATGTTAGCCAGATGTAACTTCTGATCTTCATAAGTACTGACACAGGATGCTCTTGGGTTATGAAAAACTAACTTCCTCTTTAAACTGCATTCACAGGGCTTTGTAGTCCGTTTGACTTTTCTTCATTTGTTATTTCAGTACTTCAGAAAACAAGGAAGTGTTTAGGCACATAGATGAAACAGAAGTGGCGGGAAAGAGAAACTTTCTCTGTGAATCTTTTAGTCCTCTTACAGGCAGCACCTATAGCCTAGTGTGCAAGGCAAAAAAGAGGACAGGATCAAAAGCAAGGGTTTTGGGTTGCATCACCACAATTCATTAAAGTGCATATGTTAATTTTACAAAAGAGAGAGGTGTTGCAGCAGTTCAAGACACCAAAACAGCTGATGCCACTGCACACTGCAAAGAGTTGCACGTAAATCAAATGTGGGTGAAGAGGGGTAAGATGCAAGAATAGTAACATTGAGTCCATTGCACTGGTACAACATCACAACTCAGTACACAAGTATGGATTCACTGGGATGAGTTGTGTGCAAAAACGAACCACGGTTTGTCATTCAGGAATCGGTCTGGAGAATCCATGGGCTTCTCACCTTGTTCACAGGTAAGGCATGAAATGATTCTACAGTAAACCATAGTTTGTTTTTTTCTCTCTAAATCAGGATTCCAAAACATTAGTTTCTAGGGTAGAGATCAAACCAATCACAAAGACAGATCACGATGGGTAGCCATGTTTGTCTGTAGCAGTAGAAAAAAGCAAGAGTCTGGTAGCACCTTAAAGACTAACATAATTTCTGGTAGGGTGTGAGCTTTTGTGAGTCTTTAAGGTGCTACCAGACTCTTGCTCTTTTCTAAACCAACCACAGTTTGCAATCTGGATGAAACAACCACCAGCGGTTTGCTGCAGAAGAGTTTAATTTCCTAGCCACACACAACAAGAGGGAGAGGGACTATGCAAGCACCAGGTACCTTGCCAGAATGATAAACCGTGATTTGTTGTAAATCCTACAAAAGATACAAATACTCAAGTCCACAAACCAAACAGACCACAGGATGCAAATGAGCATAGCATGCACTGGAGTAGATGCAGCCCTTGCAGGCAGCCACAGTATCAGGGTGGAGCAGGGTCACAAACAGCCACTTGCTAGTCAGCTACAGCAAGCACAAACTGCCTCCAGATCACCAAATAAGAAATGTTTACTACCGGTATATGATAATTACATTGTCTGTGTTTAGGCTATAAATAATTAACAGAATGAGCAGACAGGCGAGCCAATAACAAATAGTGGACCAGTAACTTTGGTGGACTTATTTGCAAGGCTTGGCTAGATATGTTTGCAAATTCATTCATTAACACAATCAGCATTTAAAACCGGTATGCATCAGGTGGATTTGTCAACAAAATTACTGGTTTGAGCAATGTTCTGAAGCCCAAGGTCTTTTATTTTGTGCCATCAAGTCATAGCTAACTCATGGTGACCCCATAGGGTTCTCTAGGCAAGAGACATTCAGAGGTGGTTTGCCACTGCTTGCCTCTGCGTCACGACCCTGGAGGTCACCCATCCAGATACTAACTAGGGCTGACCCTGCTTAGCTTCTGAGATCTGATGAGAGTAGTCTAGCCTGGGGCTATCCAGGTCAGGGTGCCTAATAGGGTTGCCAACTCCGGATTGTAAAATTCCTGGAGATTTAGGGGTGGAGCTTTAGGGAGGGGAGGACACTCAGCAGGGATGTGGTGCCATGGAATCCATTCTCCAAAGCTGCCATTTTCTCCAGAGGAGCTGATCTCTAGTCTGGAGATCAGTTGCAATTCCAGGAGAACTCCAGGCTCCACCTGGAGGCTGGTAGCCCAGGCAGCTAAGGTCTATGGAACTTATAACCAGTAAAGATTACAATAATGTAATCTGAATGAGGCAAGAATTTTTCTTTAGGACATAAGGCTCAAGTATATGGCATCAGATCCTTTCAACATCTATACTCTTACCAATAGCTCTGGGCCCCCAGGATTCCTAGTGTATCTAGGTAACACTGGGGAAAATTAGGTTGTTAAAGAGAGACTGGCTCAAAGTTGCCCAAAGACCATCACGGCTGACAAGGAATCAATATTTCCCTAAGTCATATCCAGCACTCTGTCTATTGCACTACATCATTTCTCTCTGTTCTCAAATTCACATTTGGTCTCAGAATCACCATATGGCTACTCATGAATGCCTCAGAAAGAAAATAATGATACTGATATACCTACAGTTCTGGATTAAATGCACAAATATAAAGCCAGCTAGATTTTTCCAGCCAACATTTATCTGGCACTAGCAAAATAGCTGCTAAGAACAGGTGCCAAGAATCTGAGACTGCTCAGCAGCAAACTGCTGTAATAAGCAGTTCGGCAATAAAGGCAGACCTGGGAAAGTCTATTACATAGATGAAAACAAACCTTCTTGGCCTATTGTGCATGTGGCTGTACTAACTGCACACCTACCTTCTAAAAACAGAGGCAGATTTCCAACCAGGAAGCATTCATCGTATGTTCCTTCCTCCTACCCTCGAATAAGTAAATATGTAGCACGTTTCTCCCTATGTAGAAACTGCAACCAAATGTGACCACAACATGCAAGACTTAGTCCTATTGTAGCTCATCCATCATTCTCCTGTATCCCTGAAAATAGGCCTTTTCATCTCCATCTACTCAACAAAGATGGCAAAGGACACCAACTAAGCCATGCGTCACCCACATTCCAGAACGTCATGGTTACATTAGTAACCTGACATATCCACGTTTTCTCTCTAATGCAGTGGTTCCCAAACTTTTCGGCCCACTGCCCCCTGGTTCCACAAACTCAACCCCAGTGCCACCTACCCTATCCAACAACCTCTAGCATCCGCTGCTGTCCCCTTGCCTCTTAGTGCCCCCCTAGGTAATCCCACCGCCCCCCAGGGGGTGTTACCGCCCACTTTGGGAACCACTGCTCTAATGAGACAATCCCAGATGTACTAAATTCTGCCAGGTCTAACTAGATTTTTTAACTTGAAAGACATACAAAAGTATGGCTTCAGTATCTCAAGTGTATCTGCTTCCAAGAGACAACTGATTCATTGCTCCAGCTAATTAATTGCTGTATGCCAAAATAACTGAAAAAAGAATAGCAGACACCTTTCTGGCCACACACTTTATCTCGCCCTTTTCATCCTTAATCCTTATCACACAAATATTTCTATGTGCCCGGGTCGTGATAACACACTGAAATCAAAGGCAGTATCAAGGTTAAGTATGCACACAACACTGGGATAAGTTAAACATGCAGCCAATATACTAGATTGGCTTTATATGTTAGAGCAGGGGTCCCCAACCTTCTTGAGCCTGCAGATTAGGGATCTGACACAACATGATGGGCACAGCAACAAAATGGCTGCCACAGGAGGCGGAGACAGCCACAAAATGATTGCCACAGCGTAATTTCAGCAGCACAGTTCAGATCCTTGTGCTGTGGTGGCAGCTGCTGCCAAAAAGCAATACTTTTAAAAATCTGCAATCAAATCTCCAACAGTCAATCAGAAGCTTTGTGGGCAAAAGCCCTACCTGGCCCCACCCGCTTCCTAAAAACATTTCGCGGGCACCAGAAAAGGTGTTGGTGGGCACCATGGCACCTGTGGGCACCACGTGGGGGACAGCTGCGTTAAAGCAATTCACCTTGCTCATTGGTCATAACTCAGAGAAGCACATGCTGTGCAACTTTTTCTTCTGGGCACCCATGTTTTTGTACCTATGTGGAATTCCCAAAGACGCCTGCAAATTGGCAGCAGGAGACTCTACAATGCAATTCTTTGCACAGAAGGAAAAAGGTTCTTCAGATTACGGTTTAGGATGATAATACCTAGACAGTTTTAAAATTAAGCGTATTACTTATGTATTACATTTGCCAAAGGGGAGGATCCACTTAAACTTAGTAAATTCCCATAGGGTTATAATAGTGGCTTTGCATGCACTTTTTCATATTTAACTACACTCTAATGGGAGGTCACACTTACTGGAACTACTTTTATAAATTTACACCATTTTAAATTACTCTGAAATTAATTTTAAAAGTCTGCTTTTAGAGAAGTGCAGCCTGCTGTGAATTTCTGGAACGGGATAGGAGACCAAATCTAAAATCTGAAGTCGCACAGGAGCTGGAAGGCATCTCAAACTCTTCCAAACTTCTGTAACTAAAGAAAGCCACCTCCATTTGTGCTGACTGCATTCTGATCAAGCTTGGACCTCTAATCACAATCAAATTATACAAGGATGGAAACAGACAACCTTGCATATGTGTGTGTTTTTCAAGTCATTATGGATTGTCTCCATGCTATCACCTTGACACAGTATGGATTTCTAACACATATTTAAATTGACACGGTGCTAATTCATCTTTGCACCTAGCTCGCTATATATCTCTCCTGGATATCAGCCAAGGGCCATCCAAAATCTCCACAGCCCACCACAGTCCTGACCAGAATATAAACAACATCAGCTTTCAAAAAGTCATAGAACTATTCTTTCTGCCCATTTCGATACCAGTTTACAGTCCACTATCTTACTATGGATTCAAACCCTATACTAAATAGCCTACATCGTAATCTATGAATATTTATTCAGAAGTAAAGCTCATTTGATTCAGTTGGATTTACTCCCACACAAGTATATAGACTTGCAACCCTATTGCCTGGGAAGATGGCACTCATTTGAACTTGGCAGTGCCTCAGGTGAAGCAGCATATTAGGCAGGAAAATGAGGTGGAATACTGAGGTGAAAGAATGGCCTGCCCCACTTCAGGCTGCAGGTGGAGAATCATGGAGGATTTCGGAACGCTCCCCTAGGTAAGAAGCTCTTTACAAAGAGAAAGCCAGTACAGCAAGCAAAGTGAGGGGGTAAAGTTGTTGTTGCTTTAATGCGAAGAAAAATTAAAAGCTGGACGACATCTTTCACAGTTTAAAGGGACATATTTCATTCTACCCCTCATGCTCAGGTGTGCGTAACCCAGACGTACAATAAGATTGGAGAGGCGACACCGGGCATAGTTTCGCTTGCGGAATTTCTGCCTGCACCGCAGTTGTCAAAGACACAGAAGCCCTCCCGGGAAAAGCCCGACCAGCACTAGTAAAGCAGACACTTGCAAATAACTTTGGAGGGCGAGCCGGAGAGCCCAAGGCTGAATTTTCCGCAAGCAACACGTACAAGACTGGAAGGAGAGAAGCTCCTATGCCGGTTGACTCAGAAGTCAGTCCCCAGATTATTCCGTGAGGCTGGCTCCCAGGCCAGCGCGCCCAGAACTGCCTCGCCTGAAGGGGACTGACGCGAAAAGGGCCGAGAGCGCGCACGGCTCCCGCCGCCCCGCCGCGACCTCCCCAGGATGGCTCCCCGGGAGAGCCACGCCCACCCCTTACCTGTTGGCGGGCCAGGTGCAGCCCCTTTAGGCGCTGCTGCAGCTCCCGCCGATAGGTCCGCGCCGCCTCCACGCTCTCGCGAGCCTCCTGCAATAGAACCTCCGTCTCGAGCTCCATTCCCCTCACTGCCAGCGTACGGCAGCGACGCCAGGCCGACCTATGATTGGCAGCAGCCTCACACCCGGAAGCTAACGACATCCGGGTATCTGGCGACCAAAAAAAGGAGGGAAGGGCGGGTTCCTCCTTTGTTTTCTTGTCCTCCTTTCTAAACCGCAACGCGTACTTCTCACAGTAGTTTAGCTTTGGGGTTTAACTTCGCAGTAAAAGTAGTCGACCTTTTTGAAAAAGGCCATGTCGTTCCTTTGTTTTCCAAGACAATACAACACGGTGTGGAAACTTTCAGGTTGGTTGGTTGGTTGGTTGGGGTGGGGAGAGAAGAAACAGATGTTTTAGATCCTTCTCTGCATCTGAGTAGAATTTGTGTATTAATTGATGTGCACGCGCCCCTTCTTAATGGGTGCTTCGCATCGTTTTCTCCTCATAGCAACCTTGTCGGGTAGGTCGTGCTGAGAGTGCGACTGGCCAAGCAAGTTTCCATGGCAAAGTGGGGATCAAATCTGGGTCTGCCAAATTGTAGACCGACACTTTAACCACTAAACCACGCAGGCTGTCAATTCCAGGCAGATTTGAATAATGCAGTACTAGGTGGAGCTGGTATCAGTTTGGATTTTCTGTATTCTTTTCGGGGATGATTTCAATGCCTAACATGGGGTAGTAATAGTAGGCATCGCCTCAAAATATTACCTGCTCCTTCTCCTGTTGTTAAATCCTATAACATGGGTGAAAAACATTTCCCTCCGCTTAAATGTTAATAATACCAGAATCCTTTGTCACAGTTCAGGAGATATATTGCTGCTGACATTCCATAGATATGTTGAAAAGACCCTAAATTGTATAAGAATTGGTAAAGATTAGTGTTAGAAAACTCTCTGTGGTCTGTCTGTAACAGAAGCTGTTGCTTCTCTCTGGGAAAGTTGCCAGAGAGATAACATAATGTGGAGAGACTTGTTGCATGTTAGTGTGTGAAGAGAATTGAGGTGTCAATGCCTTCCCTCAGTCAAGGTCGATATTATGCAAAAGGGATCTGTGGATTCACACCTATCTTGAGGGGTGCCGACTTAGTTATTTCATAACATGAAAGGCTAATGACTGAATCAAAGAGGCACAACTCTCACCTTAAGGCTGAGAAGATAAGAAAGGTCATCTTGAGAGATGGCAACGCTGACAAGTGAGGTGTACCACATGCTGACAAACTGCTGACTTAATCTCAGTCACAGCTGGAGTATGATTCTGTGCTGTGATTGGGTCTCGAATATTAAGTCTCAAACTGATGTGCTGCAGCCTCCCAAGTGAGTGTGAATTGGGAGTGCAACATCACACTCACATGTCCACTGAAATACATTTCCACACAGCTGACAACACAATTCCAAAGAACATATAAGCTGAAGTCAGACTGTCCAGGGTTAGAGAGCAATTGAAAGACACCCGTCTAATATAGCTTTCCCATCTCTTACTCGAGATGTAAAACTTAGACTCAGAAGCTATGATTCTTGCATGAATGAAAGCTTTAAACTTAGAAGATTTCTCTGAGCATTTAATTATGCTTGTGAGACTGAAGACCTCCCAAAAGGAGTTTAAAATATTTCCATATTTGGAACAAAGAGAATACATTAATAAACCTAGGATTAATGGATTCTCACACAGATCTGAATGGTCTAATTTGGCCACCAAATGCTGAACCACTTAAAGATCCTGATCACAGGAAACCTTAACAACCATTAACTGATATTAAGAGACTGCACAAAGCAGTGTTCTTATATTGAACCATAAGTTCACACACACAGCCAAAAAGTCTTAAACAGCTTTAAAGCTAACATGTAGTATTGAATGGCTTTATAAATAAGCTTTGCATAACTGTCTAAATTGGATAATAGATGGCATGCATAACTCACAGATACTCTGGTCTATGTAGTTCCAAGTTCCAAGTCCTATAACAAGGCTAATAAGATTTCATAGATTGGCCCTTGTATAGACTGGTAACTGATGGTGTCTTCCATAGGAAATTCATGGAATTTGAGAACTGTTAATCCTTTGCAGATACATAGCAAAGGCAAAACTAAAATGAAAGATCAAATGGGTTTAAATATCCTAAACATGAATTCAGAACTGACCACTTCCAGCAAAGAATTGTCAGCTTAACAAATAAGGTTGAGAAGGGTTGCAGATGACATGGTAAAGTGAAAGCATGTCCTCTAAAATAAATTATTTAACACATCATAATATTGTAAGTCAAGATGCCTTAAACTAACAAATCTTATTCCATAGAAATAACCCTTTTGATAGGATTTCTGTAATAGAATAAATGTGCATAAATATGTCCTAACTACATTCTTATATTCTGTAACTGAAGTATATTCTAAATGAATTATCAAACAAGATACTCTTTCATAAGAGGCATGGAGATGGCTTACTATGTAAACATGTTTTAAGACTAATAATGTCTAAACTTCATAGAAGGATTTGTAACCACAATACAAGTCTATTTTTATGCGATGTAAATAAATATGTTTTATTATACAAACAATGGTCCTTTATTATTATAAATTTACTGGAAGTATATCAATAAAAAGACTTGCTTTTTGAAAGTAGGTAAAGTAGTTGAGTCCTGCTTACTCAGTGATTGGCCGAATAGATAACACCTCACTTCTCAGGAAGTGGTCCGTTCTATGAGCCTAATCACTTTAACAGCACGACCCGCTTCATCTTGTTCCCCTAATAATGAGTTTGAGCATTCCTTTGCTTCCTCAGCCTGATTGTCCTAGAATTGCCCCTGATTCTGTTATTTGGTTTAATTATCAATTGGTTTTTTAAATGTATAGGCCAGTGTCATGATTTGGCAAAATTGTCAGGATGTATTAAAGTGATTGACAAGAATATCCAGTGGAAACTTTTAGTTTTTATTGAAATAACATTCCGGTATTTTGAGCCCTCAGAGATTTACAATCCTACACAGAAGATCCGTCAAGATTATTCTTAAGCAAGAGCATGGGGTCACAGCCTGGGGCTAGTAATATAGTAATTAATTTAGTGGGATTTGTTTCAAAGTAAACATACATAGGATTGGGTTGTTCAACTGCAATCCTAGGTATGCTTACCTGAAAATGAGTCCCACTGAACTCAATGAGACAGATGCAGATACATTAATCCATAACACTATCATCTCCAAATTAGATTACTGTAACACTTAGGGTTGCCAACCTCCAGGTACTAGCTGGAGATCTCCTGCTATTACAACTGATCTCCAGCCGATAAAGATCAGTCCACCTGGGAAAAATGGCTGCTTTGGCAATTGGACTCTATGGCACTGAAGTCCCTCCCCAAACCCCACCCTCCTCAGGCTCTGCCCCAAAAACCTCCTGCCAGTGGCGAAGAAAAAACTGGCAACCCTAAACACACTCTATATGGGACTGCCTCTTAAATTAGTACAAAATATGGAAGCAAGACTCCTTTCTAGAGTGACCCCTGGAACATTTAACTCCAGCGCTGCATCAACTACTAATTATTACCTTTAAAGCCCTTCACCGAACTACTGGCCTCATGTTTATTAAACTGCATATAGGTACATTCTTCTTTGTGCAGTGCTCTATTTTAGGATTCTGTCTGACAATGCTTAGGGCTGCCAGGTGGGCCTGGAGATCTCCTGGAATTACAAGAGGTCTCCAGACTACAGAGATCAGTTCCCTTGGGGAAAATGGCTGCTTTGGAGGGTGAACTCTATGATCTTACACTCTTCCAAGGTCCCTCCCCAAGATCTACTCAAAAATCTCCACGAATTTCCCAACCCAGAGCTGGCAACTTTGGGTTGTGGATTCTCCCCCCCCCCCCATGACAGGACCAGCCCTTTAGAATTACCAGTGGTTACAAAAATCATCTTCACTTTCTGAATTCAGGAAGAGGTGTAAAATGCTTATATTTCAAATGGTGTTTGGTGTATGGTAAACTATTTTCAGCAGATTTTACTGCTGTGTTTTTATATTGCTGTCCAACCGTTGCATTGTTTTTGTTTTGCAGTCTGTCGATACTTTGTACACCACCTTGAGTTTAAGGAGATACAGCACAATATAAACAATTCAAATAAATAAAACAAATAGTCGGTGCGGTACAAAAAAATTATACCAGCATAGCCTTTTCTGGACTAGAGCCCACTTCTTCATATGTGGCGAACAGATCTTCAATTAACAAGAATGTATACAGAAACACACAGACAAAAGTATGCATAGTGACGATCCACTCCTTGCATCTGAAGAAATGGGCTCTAACATAAGCCACTAACATGACTCCTTTATATTTTTGCTGCAACAGACTAAAGAGACTACCCCTCTGAAATTATCACCATAGACGCTACAGAAAAAGAATTGGGAACAAAAATAATGGAAATCTGTAACGAAGCAGACCGCTAGACTCGTTATAGGCCATTTCAAAAGCAGAGCAAGAACACTGCCCTTTGAGCAATTGTGACCCCTAAGGGCTACCGTTTGGCTCATTCTCTCTCTTTCCCTGCCCTGCTACGCCCACTCCTCTTCGTCGCAATCGGCGGGAAAAATAATCTTGACAGCGCTAAACCGCCCCCGCTGCGAGGATCAAGCGAGCGAGACCTACGCGCTGCGCGAATAAAATCTCGCGTAAGTGGGAGGGGGTGGGGACTAGCGGTAGCCAGGGCGCTCACGTGACAGGGGAATGGGCGTAAAGCCAACGTTTCCGTTACTCCCTTGCCACGTGAGCCTCCAGCGGAGCACGCCCCGCCCCTCATCCTCCGTCACGGGGCTCCGAATCCGTCCCGCGCGCGCTTTTCTGTTTTGCCCGAATGGTGCCTCCCGCGCTCAGGTTTCTGACAGACCCCGCCGCGCGGTCGAAGGAAAGCGATTGAGGGCTGCTGCTGCGGCGGCGGGTGGGGGGAGAGTAGGGGGAAATGTCCCTCACGGCGGCGACTCCGAGGACCTTCTGCCGGGGCTGAGGGATCTCGGCGGCCGTTGCAGGGAAGCGGATGGTGGGGAGGGTGGCCATGGCCGCGACGGCTTCCCCATCCGACAAGGACGGGGATGCTCAGGTGAGCGACGGGGCTCGGAAGGGGCGTGAGGGTCGGCTGAAGCCCAGCACTCTTGCCTTGGGCGGGGCAGCTTTGGGCGGGCCGGGGGCTCTGCGGCCAAAGCAGTTCCGAAAACTAAACACGGGTTAGAAGTCTGTATTATTGTCGGTTTAATGCCCCCGCTTGCCTGTCAAGGAGCTCAGGGCGGATTACATGGTGTCCCCACCCCCATTTTATCATCACACCAACCCTGTCAGACAGGTTAGGCTGAAAGAGAGAGAGAACGGCTGACCTCAGGATACCCCGTAAACTTTGTGGTGGAGTGGATTTTTTGCATTCGGCTCTTCACGGCTAGATCTGTGTTTTAACCACTGAATCACAAGCCCAGGCACAGAGGTCTGTACTGTTACCACACTGTTTTTTTCCTGCCTTAAGACCGAGTTCCCTTTTATCATTTCATCCCACAATTATGTGTTTGCATTCTATTTTAAAGTAAATAATAAACCATTGTTGACATGTTCGGTCCCGAAGTGGGCCAGATGTGATCCAAAATACTCTTGTTGGTTGTATATTTTTAATGGCTCAGATGAGTTGGTAGGATGGAGGAAGAAGTTTCCGTAAAAACACTCCCCCCTCAAAACCTGTATGCATAACAGACTACCGGTAGCCTATGAAATTTAATTGGTTTTAATAGTCATGCCCTCTTCCCAAGCAAATCCTGTATGTTTTGTGGGAAGAGGGAGAAGTCCAGAGCAAGTCTGGTACTGTCAGAAATTGCAATTTCCAAGCTCCTCTGGAGATGCCATGATGATAGTTAAAACCAACACACGTACATTATATAAACTAGCATAGATATGCCTGCTATATTGAGATGTTTCATAAAGGGAGTTCTTTTTTTAAAAAAAATAGATGCGTGGATCCCTCAGCAGGGGGTATTTCCATAGGGTGGACCAGCCCAATAACTTCATGTTTTTTTAGACCCTTGGGGCTCATCCTCATACTCCGTTACCTTTCTACAAAACTGAGCTTAAGTCTAGTCATTGCAGGCTTGTACTTATTATATTTGTACTTATTATATTTTCCCAAAAGGAAGATGATCTTGCTAAAAAAAGGTATTACATGAAACTTTTATAAATCACTATGTACTTTAAGCTTGTATGTAAATTTAAGATGACCTCTTAATTTTCTTGATGATACTACTGGGGGGGGGGAATGAGTCCTTCCTAGGTCCTCTTTGTTTACCAGGCAGGTAACTTACTAGACTGACAGCATGGTCCACTCTTTGCAAGTGGCATATTATGTTTGTGTTGTTCTTTTCTGCAAGGCTGGGTTGGTGGTAGAACTGGAAGGTAACCAATGTTGACTGGGTCTGATTTTGAAAAGACCATGGTTTGAATTCAGAGATAGTACTTCACAATCAGTGGTGTGACAGCAGTTCTGTTGGTGTGGGGAGTGAGGTTTGTTGATTCTCCTCAATGTCTCCTAGGAGCAGAATTAGGGGAGTAGGCTCAGCAGACTCCCTAACTAAAGGAGGAGGGAACAGGAAAATCCAGTTTTGTTTCATTAGCTTCACACATGATAGTTTGGATGCAACCCTATGTCAATAAATATAAAAAAACTGAGCTATATGGGTGAGGTAATGAAAATGAACACTAAAGTTCTAATCGCTTTAACAAGATGTTACATATCTTTTTTTAATTCACTTTTTAAAAAAAGTTCTGGTAATTCCATGTATTCTGGCTTTATAGGTGACAAGATTCTTTAAATTAATTTAAAGTATTATATGATTATGCTAGATCTTAAGCAAGGAACTTCTGGGAGTTCTGTTTCTGAGGGGCTTTGTAAATTTGACAGAATATGGTTGGTTTCCTGATAGAGCCAGTAACACAGCTAAAGCTTTGTGTTGTGGCTTTGAAGCACAGTAATAGCAGCAGTGTGGCTATATGATCCTAGAGTATTATGAGGTTTGTGGTGATACTTAAGGTAATGTGAATGGAGCTGGATAGGATATTGTGTTGCCCAGTATTTTATGGGAAACTGTAGCCTTCTGTCCTTAAAGTTGTAGTAATGCCCATGTTTTAATTTAAATCTAAATACTGTACTGCAAGATGGAAGGGCAAACGTACATATTGTTGTAAGCTACCTGTAGTGCATTATTATGAAGTACTCTTGTATATTATGAAGTACTCTTGTATATTTATCAATAGTGCCTGTTTTGCTGGTTCATTGTTACTTCCCGAAAGGCTCATTCTCTCAGGCTGCAATCTTACATGTAACCATTTGGGAGTAATCACCATTGGATTTCTCATTAGATATGCATAGGGTCAAGCTTCATGTTAGTCAAAAAAGAGAGGAAAATGGGGAAAAGACTTAAAACGGTGAGGTGTGCAAAAAGTACATTGCTACTTAGTTTATAGAATCATAGAATTGGAAGGGGCCATACCGGCTGTCTAGTCCAACCCCCTACTCACTGCAGGATCAGCCTAAAGCATCCCTGACAAGTGTTCGTCCAGCTGCTGCCCAAGACTGCCATGCAGGGAGGAGTTTATGAACTCTTGTAAGAATGAATTTGTATAGGTTTGTCCCTTCTCTTTCCATTATCAGCTATAACAACACAGGCCAGAATTAAACAAGACTTTTTGCTGCAGTTGGGTCGGTGTTCTCCCTACCTAAGTTACGTTTCTTGCAGCCAGATGGCAGCTCTGGGGAACTTATTTTCTCAAGTGCCGGAAGGCCCAGTTGAGATCAGGACCAGAGTAGGGGAAAGAAGGGGTTTTAGCCGCCTTTCCGCACTAATTTTAATAGCTGAAATGTCCCCAAGGGGTAAATAACACTCCGTTGCAGAGCTATGCATGCACTGACTACTGCATGTGCAGCCATGGGCCTGCCCCCGAGGCTGTTTTGACTCAGAAAAATGGTACGTGGGAGTCTGAAGCCCCTTCTCCTTTCATGCTGTAGTCCCAATTTGGTGCTTGGGGAAATAAGTTCCCTGCAGGCGCTGTCTGGCCACAAAAAAGGTGACAGCAAACCAAAAAAGGAGAAACAGATGCAAGGTGATTGGTGACTGAAAGGTTCAGCAAAAAGAACTCTGATCCCCTGATGAAGCTTAAACAGCTAAACACGTAGGGGCTGTACATGACAATAAAGCTGTCACCAGTCACTTTGCATCCTTTTTCCTTTTTTAGTTTGCTGACACATTGCTTAGTTAAGCCCCATTTTTCTTCTCTGCCGTAAAGGTGACCCAACTCATTCAACAAAATCTTTTGTAGTTTGGGCCACCTCTGTCAGAGACACTGGTGTTGAAGAATGGTGTTGTCCTCTCTAGTACTGCAGTATACCACAATCCTCTTCCCCTGCTGGCTAATTTGATGTGTATTACCGCATATAATATCCCTTTCCCCACCGTAAAAAATATTGTAGCATCTTAAAGATTAATATAGCAATACAGAACAATGAATTAAGTATAAAAGTATAGGGAAATAATGCATTGCAGGCATACTTTGTTTTATTGTGCTTCGCTTTATTGCGCCTTGAAGATATTGCGTTTTCAAGCAAGTCCATAGGTGCCATTTTTTCCAACAGCATGTGCTCACTTCATGTCTCTCCGTCACATTTTAGTAATTCTTGCAATATTACAAACTTTTTCATTATTATTGAAGTACCTTTTTCAAGACATAATGCTTCTGCACTCTTAATAGACTATAGTGTAAACATTACTTATATATACTGGGAAACCAAAACATTTGTGTGACTCGTTTTATGCGGATATTCACTTCATTGCAGTGGTCTGGAACCAAACCTGCAATATCTCCAAGGTATGCTTGTATTTTTGTATAATAAGCTTAACAATGGTGTGAAACCTTCCGTGTTCTGACTAAGGAAGGTGATAAGTAAGAAAATATGCATTTTAAAGTACACTGCAACTGTTTTTAAGATAATTCTGTTTTTGCTTTATAGCCATGTAAGAAACGGAGAGAAGATGATCCTTCAGTTAAAGCAATTACAAACTATTTTTCACCATTAGCTAAAAACATGGATAGAGTGTTGTCACCACCAAAATCCAACAATATAATGGATTACTTTAAAAAAACTTCCCCTTCTAATGAGAAGATTGCTTCACCTGTGACAGAGAAGGAAAGTAAGACATGTATATTATCTCTGGAAAATGCTTCAAAACCTTTGTCAAAACTTAAGAGGAGAGGAAAGAGATGTAATTTAAATAATAAATTAAAGGATATGAAAACACTTGAGCATGATGCTATGAATGCAACTAACAATGATGACAAAGAAAAATGCAGTCCGAAGGAAGAGGACTTGAAAACCAATTTAATTGGTCACAATGCTCCTGAATTGCTTGACCAAAGTGTGGAAGGAATGTTAAATGATTGCAGCAAAAACCCTTCCAATGCTGTCAGGGGCAAAGATGAAGAAATAAAACAGAAGATAGAAGAGAAAGTAATAAATAATAAATTTGAAAGATCTAAGAAAAGGAAGCATAAAGATGAGACAGATGTCCCTGCAAGTTTTAGTTCTGAAACTGAAACTCAGCTGAGTGAACAATCTAAAGACGTTGATCAGATACAACTTGTTTCTACAAGTGAACTTGAAAATGAAAGCATAGTAAGCATTTTGGGACCTGAGAGTAATACACATGAGACACTAGAGTTAAATGATAGTACAGTGACTGTGTCATTTGAAGACTTTCTGAAAAGCCAAAGAGAAAATAAAGTTGATCGAATTTCAAAAGTCCAAACACCCGACAATTCTGTTGCACTGGGTGAAATTGTCAGTTGCCAAACTACTCAGCTGTTGCCACTTAAGAAAGTAACTGTCCTTGCAGAAATTCATCCAGTCCCTCCAAGATCTCTCTCTTCTAGAAAAATAGCCTCTATCTTTTTAAAACAAAAAACCAAAGCAGCTAAAACACAAAGCAATCTGTCCACTCCAGAAGTGGAGTATAATGAGCAAATTACCCAGAAAAGAAAATCTAATGTTGTGATAGCAGAGGAGGAGTTAGAGTTGGCTGTAGTGGAAATTCCAAGTTCGGAGACTGAGAAGTTAAAATGCACCGCAGAAGAGAGATACCAGTTCATGAAAGCTTTTAGACAACCAGAATCAGATACAGTAAAAAATGGAGCTAAGAAAGGACCTGCTAAACAGAAGGAAGTGGGAGAAAATTCTTCAAAACTCAAAGAAGAAATAGAAGAAAGTGAGGAGGCTTCTGACAAAAAACTAGAAAATGAAGTTCCAAAAGATTATGTTGGTAGTGATTCTCGTAATACAGGCAGAAAACTTACTGCTCGAGTTAAAAATAACAAGCTTAGTAGGAAAAGGATGATGTTGGAAACAAAAGTGGAGTATTTAAGTGTTAATGAAAACCAGAACAGTAATGCTAATAGTCAAATTAAGGAAACAACTGCAGTGGGGACCCAGAGCAAATTGCCTCGGAGTGGATTGAGAAAAAGTCCATGGCAAAAGAAAAGTGAAACTTCCATAAACATTACACCAGAAAAAGTGAACATATCCGAGGCTGCTACTGAAAATACATCTGGTGATAGCCCTCTACAAGTTTCTACTCCCAAACCAAGCAATAATTCCTTCAGTGAGAGTGACCTATATAAGGCTGAGGTGATTACTGAACCCTTTGATTCACAGAGTCCAATAAGGTAAGATCTTCATTTTAGAACAAAAGCCACTTCCTTTTAGTGTTGAACTTTTTGTCAGTGGTAGTTATGAATGTAGGTAACTTCAGTGGTTTGCCATTTCCCCCTGCATAGTACAAAATATTAAGAATATGGACTGGAGCCTTTAGAATTGTCTATAAGTATTCCAGATATAAATCCTTATATTGTTTCAGAGGCTATTTCAAGTTTCATAAGACCTCCACTGTAACTTCTAGATCATTATTTTACAGCAACTGTATCTGTCTCTTCATAACATAAATGCATACTGTCGCGCTGCGCCTTGGACGTGGTCGTCACGAGGGTCTCTGGCCTGGAGGACGTTGGGGCTGAGACAATCTCTTCCGCCTCAGACCAATCCGAGGGGGAGTCAGAGCTCAACTCTCCCTCGGGCGTTGCCAGGTTGCCACAGGACACACCTTGCAGCCCACCTCTGGCGTCAATATCCTCCCCGGCAGGCAGACTTCTCTGGCCTTATATACCCTCCAGGCCAGAGAAGTCCCTCCCAAGCTCCGCCCCTAGCCTTCCCCCCGGAAGTCCATATAAGGGCTGGGATGTTTCACCTCCCAGCCAGGAGAAGTCAGGCGCGGCCCACGCCTCTTCCCCGCCCGCACTCGCCCGCTGGCCAGCTGGGTTGCGGGGAGGCCGGCTGCCGAGGCCCCACCCACGCCGCTCTCGTGGCCCCCTCCTCCCGCAGAAGGGCGTGCAGGCCGGCGGCCCTCAGCGGCCTGGGCCCAGCGGAAGGAACGACGGCTTGCGGCTCCCTCGACCGCGGCGCCTGGGCTGGCGCATTGGTGGATCCCGGCTCTCTCGGCGGCGTCTGGGCTGGTGTGGCGGCGGCCCACGGCCCCCTTGGAGGCTTGGGCCGGGCCGGCGGCTGGCTGCTCCTGTGGCGGCTCCCGACGGGCTCTCTCCCTTCTTGCCGGCTTGGTGGGGTGCTGAGGGGAGAGGAAGCCTCAGTAATGCCGCCCTCCCGGGACTACTGGTGAGTGTGGGGGCTGTCCTCCGGCCCGGGAAGGGGGTTTGGGGGCCCCTCCCGGGACACATACATATATATAGTTTGGCTAATGCATTGACCCTCGGTGATCATTGTTTGGGGAAGCATGGTTTACACCCCTTTGCACTGGCACACTGGCTCTATTTCCAACACCAGCAAGAATCTGCCAAATCCAATGGGTGTTGGCTCTATACACATGGTTGAAATCTTAGATTCACAACATGACCTCATCTATGCATATGGTGCCTGTACTTGTTGGATATGGATGTATATTATGCCAATGTGTAGATGCCTGCTGGTGTCAATGGCAGGGCTGTTATGCTGGATGGATATCTAGGAAAGATGCATTCCTACAGCTCCCCTGTGCCTCCCCCAAACTAGTGTATTGTCGAAACCTCTCCACAGGGGAAGAAATTATTAGGATGTGTATGTTATGGTAGGAAGAGGGAAATGGTGCCTTTCCTTTCTGGGAAGCTTCCCTTAGACCAAGGGTTCCCTGGAAAGTATCCTGGTAACCCGCCGCCACCACCACCACTCAGGACCGCCTGAGAACCTCTACACTCCCACTGAAGGCCTTTTTCCAGTGCAGTACTAGAGCAATAACAAAATAACTTATCACCAATCTGGTAGCGCTAGACTCCATGTGGATTCTAGCACATGGGGAAGTGATTACAGGAAATATCCCAGAGAAATAGATTGGACTAGGTGAAGCCAAATAAATGTCTTTATAAAAAGGTTTACTGTAAAAAAGAGGAAAGAAAGGGTGGGTGAATTAAAAGGAGGGTGGGAAAAGGCAAAATAAAATCAGGGACAAGCACATAGCAACAACAACACAGATATTCAAATAAAAACCAATACAATTGCACTAACTAGCAGGGTGAATTTGATTTAAATCAAATTGATTTAAATCACTAGTCAGTAAGACTTGATTTAAATCATTTTTTTACAGAAAGACTCATTCTTGCTGGTATAATCTTAATATTTACAACCAGATGAAGGTTTCATTTTTGGAATAATTTTCAGAGATTTTACAGTTATATCAAAAAATTATTGATTTGGTTATACTGTTAGAAATACATAGACAGATAATTATGAAATTATTGTGAGGTTGAATAAGTTAACTGTTTATATTTGGACAACTTTTCTGCCGTACATTATTGGAAGGAGAAAAATAATAATTTCCTTAATAACAATTTAAACAATTTATTTAACTAAAACAATAACATTATAGCATATGTATTATTATAAACATCCATGTTTATTAACTGATGTGGTTAAACAATTTGTTTAAAAAAAACTTAGACTGAGTTTTAGCACACATGAAAAACTTAAAACCTCTGTAGCTCACTCTTCTTCATCTTTATTTTCTTGTTTGTTCATAATCTGGAAAAGAAAAACAAGCTTTCCTGCTTTATCAGGTCCCAAACGATTTCTCAATTCAGAATGAATAAGTCAAAAGGATGAGAATATTCTTTCTGTGCCAGCAGAAGAAGTTACTGCTGTTAAAAGTGAAATCATTACTTCAAGTCTCGAAATCCAAGTGCTTAATAAGTGACTTCCACCAGTTCACTGGTGTGACTGACTGTCTTTAAAACATCATCGGCAAACATATATTTCTTGAATGGTTCTCCCTTAGCTGTGAAGTTTATTATAGTTGGCACTACGGATGGATGACTGCTGGATGCCCATGTCATAGCTAACTCCTCTTCTTCAGCACTTAAGGTTTGACCTTGGTAACGAATATTGACAATATTTGCAAGAAAATGAGCTGGTGACAGTGCTTGTCCCATTCGTTTTTTTAATGCTTGTAATTCTGCCATTGTTCAGTTCTGTTTGTAAGTGCTCACTCAGTCCCTTCCAGATTTCAGCAGCATCAGCAATAAAACAGCTATTTTTCTGTATTTTGTTTAAAGCTTCAGGATGCTCTGCATATGTTCAACATTTCTCTTAAGCCCAATGTTAAGTATTTTGGCCGTGACAGTGCCATCTATTTTTTCGCGATTTTGTTCACAAACTGTCATCAGAATAGGCCAGTTCTTGATATATTGCTATTTTTCAATTTTACCCTCTAGACCTGTTGCACATTGCTCCATTTCTCTGTCATACGCTTTATCCAGCAGTTTCCCAGTAACATCTGCTCTGCTGGGTGGACTGTATCCTGGTCTCAGTGACTGAACCATATTAATGAATGTGGGTTTTCAATCAGACGGAAAGAAGAGTTTGTTGCATAAACAAAATGGGCAATTTTTTCATCAATTAACTCTTTCTAATCTGGTTTTTATCACAAACTTGTCCATGGTGGTTCCTGGATGGTTGGATTTTCTCTTTCTTTTAGGTGATATACTGTGGATATGTGATGTATATGATGTGACTGAAACACTATCCTGGTCAGATAACTCTGAAACTGTAGAACAGGTGGATGGTGATCTCAAAGGTGGATAGTTTCCAGAATCCTTTAGGTTAATGATGGATTCCCCTAAACAAAAAAGTCAATGCTGTTATTTTATGATTTATAGCATTTCTGCTTATTTAATACTACTCATTGTATTCACTGACACTCAGGACTGCCCAAAAACGGAATATTTGCTTGTTTCAGCTGTTTATTCCTTCGTTACAACTGTATAAAAATGAAGGTAACATGCAGGTAAAAATATATTTTTGCTCAAAATGACAATTCGTCAAGGCATAGGGTTGGCAACCTCCAGGTACTAGCTGGAGATTTCCTGCTATTACAACTGATCTCCAGCCGATATAAATCAGTTCACCTGGAGAAAATGGCCGCTTTGGCAATTGGATGCTATGGCATTAAAGTCCCTCCCTTCCCCAAACCCCGCCCTCCTCAGGTTCCGCCTCAAAAACCTCCTGCTGGTGGCAAAAAGGGACCTGGCAACCCTATCAAGGCACTCTTTAAGAAATACGATGAAATCAAAATGTTTACCAACCTGAAGGTCCTGCTTGTTCAAATCTGTTCCTTTTGTCATCTTCATCACAGCACTTCTCATGATGTTTCATTCAGGCCACCAGGCCTTGCATTTCTTTGTTGTAGAGTTTGTATTTTGCGCGCATGCCTGCCTTACCCATAGGAAGAGGAACTTCATTAAAATATTCCCAAACTGGATCTCTTTTACAACCTGCTGCCATTATAGGTTTTTGTTGGATTGTGAGGGCTTTGTTATGCCCAAATCCCTGTTAAGTTAGCAGAGTGCACAAAGGCTATTGTGCACAGAGAAGCTCATCCAAACCTCTGTGTGTGCCAGGAACAAAATTGCTAGGAGCCTTTTGTCTATTTACCTAACATACTTCATTTATTGTAGAAAATCCATTTCTGGATAGGATAAAGTATAGTTGCCTATCTATTCTAACTAACTAGGATGGAGGGAGATCCAGGATGTGCGTCCTTCCCTCATGGTGGCAAGATGGAGAAGAGTGCCAGTGTGTGTGAGGAGGTGAGGAAGAAGCAGGAAGGAAGGAAGTTTCCCTAAGAGTAGCAATCTACACATCAAAGGGATAGGTCAGAGCAGTAGAGAAAGGATGCCCCAGTGTCTTGTCCCCTCTATCTCTCTGACTCACTAGTCTTGTCCCCCTCTGGAGTCTGAGGTTAAGAGACAGCGCAAAGTTCTTCACTTCCAACAGTTTTCTCCTCCAGGGAGATAATATTGTGATAAATCTTAGGCTATACACACAAATGTGATGGAATGTCAGAGGGGCTATATCTCCCAGCATCCCTGGCTTTGAAGAGGATGGCCTTCCTTTTTCTAGAGGGGAGGAGGGAGGAGGAGAGATACAGTTGGTCAGCCTAGGCTGGAACAGGCTTGCAGAAAGAACAGGTCGAGGAGAAACAGGCTGGTGGAAAGCTGGAAAAGGGGAACCAAGGACTAGAGCAGAGAACTTCAGGGATTCCAGCTGCAGGACTGAAGTTCCAGGTAGAGACTTTATTGTTTGGACTCCTGGGAAGAAGGGCCTGGAACCGGTGAACTCTTATTAGTTGACTGGCAAGCACTTCAAGGCCTCGCCAAGGACTT
Source organism: Euleptes europaea (assembly GCF_029931775.1). Classification (NCBI taxonomy): domain Eukaryota; kingdom Metazoa; phylum Chordata; class Lepidosauria; order Squamata; family Sphaerodactylidae; genus Euleptes; species Euleptes europaea. The sequence goes on from NC_079312.1 coordinate 157,157,730, forward strand.
ACAGATCCCAAATAATCTTACAGAAACCTCTGGAAGAGCATGACATTGTGAATGGATTAATGGAATTCATTTACCAAAACATTTAAACATTGCATAAATATAAAGCCTCATGATACATAATTAAAAACTAATCCTTATTTCCCGATGAATAGCCTTTGGACTATAATGTAACTTAAACAGAAAACTAGAAAGGTTTTTCCTCCAAAAGCATTTTATTTTTAAAAACCCAATTTAAATTTTAAAAATTCAATTTTTTTAATTTATTTTTTTAAATCATTTTTATCCACTTTGCTAACTGTGCTGGTCTATGACCGTAACAATAAAACTAAAATAAATCCACCCTGCTAACTAGGCTAAACATGTTACCTGTGCTGTAGCTGGTTCGTCAGGGCCTGTGCAGAGTTCCTTGAGGTAACAAGTTGAAGAAGTCCTTAACCCCTACCCAACATCCTGTGGACCCAGTTTCCACTGAAGGCTGAAAACTGAAGACAAGGGAAAATCCCAAATGTACAGATATTTATGCTAAATGGAGTTGGACCTAAGCCAGCTTCCTTTCTTATAGTGACAATCCATGCAAATTCCCATCTCTGATGTCGGAGGCTACTTTTATCCCACCTCCATCAAGCACTTGGTAATGGCTCTGAACTTGCATGACCAATACCTGGTGTGGTCTAAACTGGATAGTCCTTTGTCCAAAAGGGATTAAGTCTGCCAGGATGATACAATTTGGGATCATCCTGTATTGCAATCAAGGGTACCAGATGCTCCAGGTGGCACTCCTGAGTCTTAGCAAGTTGTAGGATTTCTGTCACTGTGTGTGTGTGTGTAAAGTGCCGTCAAGTCGCAGCCGACCTATGGCGACCCCTTTTGGGGTTTTCATGGCAAGAGACTAACAGAGGTGGTTTGCCAGTGCCTTTCTCTGCACAGCAACCCTGGCGTTCCTTGGTGGTCTCCCATCCAAATACTAACCAGGGCTGACCCTGCTTAGCTTCTGAAGCCAGATGAGATCAGGCTAGCCTGGTATAGACAGGGCTAAAAAAATGTTTGAACTTTTTTTAACTTGGTAAAATAGGGCATGATCTAGCTAAAAGTAAACACTACAAAGTCCCATGTACTTAAATAGGAGAGATTGATATCTATGCTTGAATTCTGTTTCAAGGTGTTTAACTTTGGCTGGATTATGCTCTGATGGTTGTAAGCACCAGCAGAACCTCCTGAAGGCTGACAATGGCAGGGTGATGCACTCCTGGCTCAGCTGCTTGTGTGAGTCCACTACAACCTCTACTCCTTCAACAAAAGCCAAGCTACTGTGTCCACTGTGACACAGATGCAACTGTGTCACTGTGGCCTGTTTGTGCTTCTGTTTGCTGCATCTCTGTAGGCGGGAGAGCGAGATGCCATAAAACTAGCAGGGCAATAAGACTCCCAGGTCACCACTCCCAGGTCACCTCTTACTCCTTCCTACTTGTATCCCATTTGAGATAGCTAGATTTTAGTCCAGTAGCACTCCAGAGACCAAAAAGATTTTCATTGTATAAGCTGTCGAACGTCAAAGATCCCTTCATCAGATTTGAGAGAACTGTTGCTTAATTTTCTGCTGCTCCTTCTATTTTTGATGTGCTTGGGGACACTCTTGCTCTTTTCTGCTTCTGGACTCCACAGTAGCAAAAGGGGTGTTGATACTTGCTCGTGCTTTCAAAGTTGTTGAGCGATGCACCTCCTTCTTTTAAAGAAGAAAGGGTAAATGCCCAGGTGCCTGCACTGAATTTTCACTTAACACCATGAATCAGGTGGTGTATTTTTTTCTTTAATCTCTGTGATTAACACAATTTAAAGTGTTTATTAGAATACTCATTTTATATTAATATTTCCTAAGTCTGTTCTGCATCTGTAAACCTGGCATATATTTGGAGTTAACAAATCTCTATTACACATTTACTGAAAAATAAAATGAATTAGAAGAAAAAATGCTAGCAGATACGAACAAGGTCATTTACACTTGTTGCTCTAGTCAAAATACTAACATGAACACTAGTTACTTGGCAATCAAATTTCAAATTCAAAATTTCAAATTCAAATTTCAAATACCTTTATTGGCATAGTACAATCTGCAGTATATAAAAGGATAAAAGTTAGAGTGAAATAAAATTAATATAAATCATTCCTTAATGTTGTGATTCTACTTTCGACTAGATTCCCATTGGTTGACTACTATCGTCAGAAATTTTGCCACGTTTTCGGTTATCTCAGGATCCTTATCAGCTAATAGTTTGTAAAGTATTTTTGTATTATTTGAGAAGTTCAAAACTATAGGTTTTATGAGGTTTCCTCTTGGGGAATCATAAAGATGGCAGTCCAAAAGAATATGAGACAGGGAGTCAGGACATCCTGCACCATATCTGCAGACTCTTTCAGCGTAAGATGTTTTCAGGAATCTGCCACGGAGGATCGCTGAAGGCAATGAATTAGTCCTAGCTTGCTTAAAGACTTTCCTGAGTTTAGGATTGTCAAGACGGTCCTTATTTTAAATGGAAATTAGGTGGAAGTCCAAAGGTTTCCTCTTGGGGAATCATAAAGATGGCAGTCCAAAAGAATATGAGACAGGGAGTCAGGACATCCTGCACCATATCTGCAGACTCTTTCAGCGTAAGATGTTTTCAGGAATCTGCCACGGAGGATCGCTGAAGGCAATGAATTAGTCCTAGCTTGCATAAAGACTTTCCTGAGTTTAGGATTGTCAAGAAGGTCCTTATTTTAAATGGAAATTAGGTGGAAGTCCAAAGTATTGAGGTGAGCAAATTGGCGGCATTAAATTTTTTTTGCACTGGAACTCATGATCGGCTAGTCTTTGTTTTATTAGACTTAGCATATAACTCTCGCTGGACAGAAGCAGGGAGTCCAGGTCGATGCCTATCTGGGCAATTTTCTTTTTTATCTTGATTGTCCATTCAGAACGTTCAGTCCAGTAGGGGTCTTCTAGTAGGTATTTTAACAGGGTTGATTCCCCCGCATGATAATGGATGCGTAGCCAAAATTTTATGGCAGATGACCAGGCCCTAGTTGTTACTCATTTTTTATTTGTTTCGGAGCAGACAGTGAGATAAGAGACACAATTTGGGAGCCCTACAAGACGTCTGAGAAAACGGCCTTGGATCTGTTCCACTTCATCTGAGTAGGCGTGAATCCAAATTAACACAATGTATAGCAGTTGTGACAATACTTTCAGATTGAAGATTTGTAGTGCTGCTGGGATTTGTTGGTTCCCCTGATGGTAGAAGAACCTTACTATGGACTGTGCCGAACATCTGGCTTGGTTCACTGTGCGTGTTTTGTGCTGTGTCCAGCTTAAATTATAGGTAAAAGTCAGACCTAGATATTTGAAACTCTTGACCTGTTCTAAGGAGGTGCGGCCAACTTTCCAATTATAATGTCTCCACATTTTGGCAAAGACCATAATCTTTGATTTTTCTGCATTGATGGTGAGCCCATTTTGTCGACAATAGGCAGTGAAGGCCAGGAGGTATATTTTAAGGCCAATTGAAGTCCTGGCCAAGATTACGGCGGCGTCGGCATACAGTAGCAGGGGAGTTAGATGATTGTTCAGTTTAGGCAGATGGCCGTCTACCTTGTCAAGAGCTGTAGCTAGGTCATTGAAGAACAAATTAAAGAGATGAGGGGCCAAGACACACCCTTGCCTCACGCCTTTTTTGACTGGAATTTTTGTTGTTAGGTCACCATTAGTGTTGAATTTAACCTGACAGGTTGTCTTGGTGTACAGGCGGCGTATCAGTGCAAGGATACTTGGCAATCATGGGTTACGTTTTATTTACAATACCCAGTATTTCTAACGTTTCATTTCGCATCTGTAAAAGAATGATATTGACATGGTAATGAGAGCCAAATTTACTATGGCTTTTTTTTTTTTAAATTGTATTGTGCTTTACTTTACATACAGGATGAAATTCACCAGAATTAATACCTCTGAAGGATTTTCACAGCACAGTATAAAGGTATTGCCTGAAACAAATTTAGATTGCTATTGAGGCTTTGAAATGGGGAAGGGGAGTGGGGAAAAGCTGTTTTATGGAGGTGTGATGTACTTTCCAATCCACATTCCATCCCAAGAGTACCCCTGTGCTATTCCTATATAACAGATGGGGAACTGAGGATGCAGGAGTGTCTTGCTCAAGGCTGAACAGGGGCAGAACTCAGTTGCCTGGTCCAGCTCTACACTAGTTCTATAGAGAGGATCGTTTTTTGTTGGATATTGAAAAAACATGAACATTTTAGTGGAAACATGAACACTTCAGTAGAGGTTTCACAGTTTCATAATACTCAGCATACTTATACAAAAGTCCTGTTGGGATGATGCTGTTGTTCCCTTTCAACTGCCAAGTACTTCCAGAAGTAGTATGATGCTCATGCTGTTCCTTGCCGAGCCCATCCACCCACAATCCATATCAAATGTAATACCTTGAAAAACATGTGGGGGTGGAAAAGGGGTTGTTTCATTGTGTCTTCCAGTTTCCTTTAAAACAAATACTGGATCTCCCAGTTTACAGAAATTAATAAGAAAACTATAGTCTGGGGCTTGCTTTTGAGCTTATTTCGTGGAGTTTCTGAAGAAGACAACATTGTCTGAAAAGGTCCTTAAGATATTCCAGACCAAATAATTGAATAAAGCAGTTTGTGGAACATGATGTACAACATTTCTTTGCTCAGAGAGAAACTGTTAATTTGTTTTCACATGTTACACAACAAACAGCATTTTAAATATACAGTAGTTTCCTGCTAATGGCCCTTTGCTGATTGTTTTTAATTTGATGGTAGATGAATTCTACTTGTAACAATATATCCAAAGCAAAAAAATTGATTGAGAAAGCAAAGGCTCTACAGCATAACAAGGCAAAATCTATGGAAGAGACATTACACACAACTCTAAGGCGCTCTTCTAGACAACAGGCTCTTGCTGAAAAGAAAAGCCTACAAAATGCAGAAGTAAGTCCTGAAATTCCAGCTTATATGGTATTTCTTTTGCTTTAGAATCTATTTAAGTAATAATTTTTCTTTAACTTGCTTACTATCTTGTAGAATGGAAGTTTGAAATGATGTTTGGTGATAATGTTTACTTATGAGCTGGTCTGTAAGCTTTGTTTTTCCATGTTGTATTGAATGTCTGTATTGAATGTCTGAAATTTGGTGAATGCTGGTTCTCATGTGTAAATGGTGACAAACTCAAGTGAATTTTTAAATGTCTAAAATTACCTTGGGGCCTTCCAGCAAGGCTGTAAAATGGACCTATTTAAATGAGCTTATGGTTATACATATTGTTTCTTGAAGGTTATACATATTGTTTCTTGCTTGTCTGTTTGTCTGATGTGTTAGCATGACTGAAATAGACGATTTGTTTGGTATTGCATTTATTGTTACCTGCCTTGGGAAAAAGCTGGTGTATACATAAATTTTAAAAAATAACATTTCCCCACTTTTTAGACATACGTTAGTAAATGGGTGGGATCCAGATACTGCAAACAGATTTCCTGCCTCCCCATTCCTCTTGCAGCCCCCACCCCGGCTGCTTCTGAGTGTTGGGATTCTCAGGAATGGGTGGGGCTGCAGGTAATGGGAAGATCCATGAAAATTGGATTATGCACATTCACACCATATGAGCAGAACTGCCTCCTTGCCAGGGGAGGTGAGGTGTGGTTCCATCCCAAAATTCATAATCACATTTGGGTGACACATTTACAAAATCTGTGGCTGTCAGTATTCACCAGAGTTAGGACATGTACTATAACGTATGACATGTTAGGCTTCCTTGAGTTGTTAAACTCTAAATGTTTCAATAGCTTCTGTTGAGATTTTCAAAGAAAATAAGACATGTTCATGAAAATATTAATTGCTTATTACCTGTTTTATGGAGGTGTAATGTACTTTCCAATCCACATTCCATCCCAAGAATACCCCTATGCTATTCCTATGTAACAGATGGGGAACTGAGGATGCAGGAGTGTCTTGCTCAAGGCTGAACAGGGGCAGAACTCAGTTGCCTGGTCCAGCTCTACACTAGTTCTATAGAGAGGATCATTTTTTGTTGGATATTGAAAAAACATGAACATTTTAGTGGAAACATGAACACTTCAGTAGAGGTTTCATAGTAGCAACAAATACAGTATGTATGGCAACCCTACCCAAATCTCTATAGAGTTCTAGTGTGTGGCTAGAGCTCCATACCAGCATGGGTTTCCACATTCACTTCCATGTCAGGAAACCTCCAAATATTTATTGAAGCTGTTGGGTGATGGTTCATCCATCAGTGAAATGAATGCAGGGAACCATGTGCATTTGAATATGAGAGTAATTATTTTTAAGAGAAACTTTATACAAGCAGCTAGGAAATCTCTTCTAGAAATCTACTGAAAATGAATGCAGTGACAAGCAAACTGTATGTGGGTAGAATTATTTCTAATAGTAACATTTAAGAATATTTAATATTCTCTGTTTGTATTCAGGAACCTGTGATTATTTTGGATTCAAGTCCAAGCAATGTTACTACTGTATTGGAAGTTATGGAGAAGCGAAATATTCTTCAAAATTTGAATGATGTTTTGGGGAAAAAGGCTGGAAATGCAAAGGCGACTAAAAAATCAAGCGGTAGCCAATTTTAATCTGATTATTGTAGATATTTAAAGCACTGACTATCCTAGTCATGAAAAGTTTAATGTGTTTTGTAGATATGTAAAGATATGTTTTGTAGATATGTACCTGAGCTTAGTTTGGAATATTTTATTGCATTTTCTTTAAATAGCAAGAGAAATGATCGTAGAAATTGTTAAAAGCAAACCCAGTTTTGAAACAGGAAATATATTATTTTCAAGCAGATGCTGAATAACTAAGTCAACACAGGGCTTTTGGCCTGAATTCTTAAAAAATTCCACATACCTAGTGCTTTTCATAGAAGGCTGCACCTACAGGGGAGATAGCAGACAGCTAGAAACTTGATACATTACTTTTTCTAGACTTATGGAGCAATCCAAAGTAGGTCTATTCAAAAGGAACTCCCATGTTACTCTGTAGGATTTACTCCCAAGAAAGTGTTCTTATGATTGCAAGCCTTAGTTACAGTACCAATGACTAAACAGTTTGCTTTTGTTACAGGGCATTCCTGAGCCTCGGTGGCAAAAGCCCATAGGAGGACAGGAAGGCGTTGCGCTGGCATTCGGGTCCCCACGCCAGTGCCTGGGCTACTTACACCGGTGTTAGTGACCCCAGCGCCGGCGTGGAGCCCTGGCCGCCGCAGCAGCAGTGCCACCCTGGAACGCCGGCAGGGCCCTCTGCTGGCGTCCCACTGGCGTGGAGGCCCGCACTAGCATCCCGGGAGGCGTTCCTGGGGTGTTCTGTGGGGGAGGAGCTGCCATTAGTCAGCCTCCTGCCCCCTTTTTCCCCAGGTATGCTGGCGGTGAGAAAAGCAAAGCTGTGTCTGCTTTTCTCTATGGGGCAAAAAGCCCCATTAAAAATTTAAAAAGCCTTTAATAGGCTTTTTGGGAGTTTTCGGCACCGGGGAAACGGATCAGGAGGTGCCCCAGCGGTGTCTCCTCCCTGCCAGCCCCGAACGCTGAATTCTCAGGAATGCACTGTGAAAGTAGTTGAAATATATTTATTTTTCTCTAATGCCCCCTTATATAGGGAAAGGAGCTGTGAAAACTATTCCATGCTTAGTGGAGGAAGAGTTGCTTGGGACAGTTGTCTTGAAGAAATTTTAAATATATAGGGCAACAAAAAGTTTCCATGTAGTCACTGAGAAGGGAGAAAATGGGGAAGAGAGGTATGTGGTAAAAGAAAAATCTCCATGTATATAATATGAGCAGCTAACTTCTCAACGGGAGATCATTGTTGTTGGCCGTTGGGAATCTCTTGCTTAAGAAGCGAATTTTAATAATAATTTTTGTAGTAGTAGACATAAGAACATAAGAAAGGCCATGCTGAATCAGACCAAGGTCCATCAAGTCCAGCAGTCTGTTCACACAGTGGCCAACCAGGTGCCTCTAGGAAGCCCACAAACGACAACTTGTGGAACTCCCTGCCCCAGGATGGGGCTGCTACAGTCATCTTGTTTGTGGCTTCCTAGAGGCACCTGGTTGGCCACTGTGTGAACAGACTGCTGGACTTGATGGGCCTTGGTCTGATCCAGTAGGGCCTTTTTTATGTTCTAACTTCAGCAGCATTATCCTGCCTGTGTTGCAAAGCACCTAATATAATAGGCATGCTCCTCTGATTCTGGAGAGAATAGGTATGCATCATTACTAGTATCCATTTTTATTAGTAGACATGAATAACTTTCTCCTCCATGAACATGTCCACTCCCCTCTTAAAGCCTTCCAAGTTGGCAGCCATCACCACATCCTGGGGCAGGGAGTTCCACAATTTAGACATAGGACTAGCAGGCAAATTTAAACACCAAACTAAGAAAATGCAAAGATTACTTTCAATGGTAAGCACAATAGTTGTAGTTCTTCCGCATGTCATAAGACATGAAAGAAAATTAAAAGTTGTAAAAACTGAGGAACCATCTGCCCAGTGACCACCTGCAACATAAAACTTTGGGGAGAAATGTAGATTTGCCCAGTTAAGCTGTGCAATTAAAATATTATGAGTGGAATTAAGGTAAAAAGAAAGTATTTTATTCTGTCGTTTGTGAATGTGAAACATCAAATGTGAAACATCAAATTTTTGTAATTTTTAATGTTAATGTTTTAGCAAGGATCTATGGCCATGCTGCTGACTATGCAAAATCAGTGCTAACCTAGCAATATATTGTTTTCAAGGCAAAGAAAAAGTTTCTTCATTAATCAGGAAAAACGTTCAGAAGCCTACAGCTGAAACCATCAGGATTTCTGATGAAAGCAGGTCAGTCTGTTATAGGCTTATGGGGAAATGAAATGGTTTTGGAAGCTACTGCATTTCTGAACTTAAGATGCATTTTTCTGCTGTATATTTGCTGCTCCACTTGAACAAGTTGATCCTAAATCCTCCTGTGCTGGCACAACCAAAAGATATGCGGGGGAATCTACAGTAGCATAGTGACACCATTTCACCAAGAAAACCTTCTAGCACTAGAGGAAGAGTTGGGAATGTGTGTACGTGCACACAGTTGAGCGAGAAACCTGTGCTCACTCAAACTTCATTCCTGCATTGTCGTCGTCGTCTGTCCCCCGCCCCCCCGTTCCCAGTGCAATTTCACTAGGCGAAAGAGTTGTTGAAAGCAAAATCACTCCTGTTGAATAAAGACATTCTGAGACCAATAGCTGCCAGTAAGGATGTGCATTTGGATATTTCCGGTCCAAATATATGTCTAAAAATACGTTATAAGTGTTTTCTGGATATATTTGGGTGTCTGGATGGTGTCCGGGATTTTCTGGGATACCAGAAAATGGCTTCTGAAATATTTGGGAGTAACTGGGAATTTCAGGGACCAGCATTTTAAGGCTCCCAGGACTGGTTTTTCTTTAATATTTCTGTGTATCTCTGTCATTGTCTTTTTGCCAGCTTGGTATCAGGTTGGCAGGTAGGTTTGGCTTCTTTGCTTTGAAATTGGTTCCATTCTTTTTGCAAGTTGCAACATTGTGTTCTTTGCTCAAGTTGGCTTGCATTGGATTCTCTGATTTGACATTTGTTGGGTTAGGCTTGCCACATTGTCCCATACTTCTGCTGGGATTCCCTGGATCTGCATTGGTTCTTTGGACTTGTTGGTTCTGTTTGCATTGGGAGGCTTTTTGTCCTGTGGTTGCTTTGCCTGATCTTGTGTATTTGGCTATTGTTTGCCCTGAAGAAAGCATGGAATTTTCCCTCCATAGGAAACAATGGAGGATTGCTGGGGACACCTTGTTTAAGGTCCCATAGAATTAGATCTTTTGGTCCAATTCACTTGAAACTTGGGAGTTGTTTAGCGGACAGGCACCACCAGCTCTGCTGCAATTTTGGTGCTATTTACTTAAAACACCTTTCCAGCCCCTGCAGAAAGATTCCCCATAGGGAATAATGGCGCTGAAATTATTGATTTAGTTAGTTAGTTTATTGATTTTTTTTTACCCGCTGTCTATCTTGGCCAAGGCTGGTCTCCGAGCGGATCATGTCCATCAAAATACAACATATCACATGTAAAACCAATAAATTAATCAAAAACTCTAACATAAGATTAAAATTTTATCAACAACCAATTTGCACCAATTTTGCACACTGGTCTATAATGACCCAAGGGATGACAATCAGGACCTCCCCCTTAGATTCAATAGATGAAACAAAGAACAGAAAAAGGGGGGGATAATATCGTAATCCCAAAAAAAACCAGATCCAAATACGAAACTGGTATATGGAACCCGAATACCTGGAAATACTGATATTTTTCAGCTCCCTGATGTCCAGACCCCCAAAATACCAATTTTTGCCGTGGTGCACATCCCTAGTTGCCAGTTCAAGCCCATTATATCTTCTTCTGCTCATGGTAATCTTAGGGCAGTGGACATATCCTTTCCTGATGTTTGTTCCTGAAGGCTGTTGCTAGGAACTTTTCATGTACTAAGCCACTGTTGCTTCACATAAGACTCCTATAGCACTAGCCTAGTTAACTGGGATCCTTTAGTATGTGGTGCTAAGGCTATGTGATGTTGCAGGCTGGCCCTTGGCAGCTTTTGAAAGACCTATTATTAATCCTGTTTGGTCCAGAAACTGTGTAGCCAGGGTGTGTTCCTCTTTGGAATGAGAAGTGTGGGTCTGTTGCCATAATGTCTCCTTATTCTATCTGAAATTTTGTTGTTGAAATTATTTTAGCTTGCAAGATGTTCCTATCAAATTACATTTTGCTACTTCAAGCCAAGTGAATATTTTTTCAACCTGAAGTGACAACCATTTTTCACAAAGAAAAATTCATCTGCATTGTGTGTGTCTATGGCACTTGAAAAAGTTGAAAGGTATCTTTTTAAATGTAATGCTGGTAATAAACTCCAGAGGAGAATATAGTGTTGCTTAAACAATGGCAATGTGTCTGCTTAATATAGTGTGGTTTTCAAACTTGCTTACACATCAGTATGTTTGGGGAATCTTGTGATATTTAGAGGATTTGGGGGCATTTTGTGTCTCCGGCCAGTGTGAACTGTGAGCACATTCTAGAATTCACGCAGCACTCCTTTGTGGCTTCATATTGCAGAATATGAATACCAGTTAATTTATTTACTTAATTCGTAGCCTGCTTTTCTCAGTGACTCAGGGCGGATTACAACTTTGTAAACTGTCATTCAGCTTATAACCTTCTACTAATCTTCTCACGGAGAACGTTTGATAAACTTCTGAGGAACTCCAGGATAGCCCTGAACACAGTTTGAAAAATCACTGCAGTAAAGAATATATGTATTAATATTAAACATTTATCCATGGCTTTGGGTTGCCTTTTCCCTTAGTGAAGATGAATCTGAAAATTCTCAAGATGACGAGCAGTCCAAAGCAAAATTTACGTTTTTGATGAGTGGTTTGCCAGAGTCATTGAAAAGGCAAATTGCAAAGAAAGCAGCAGCTTTGGAAGCATATTCTGCAACTAATTCCTGTTTTCGAACAGTGGTGCATGTGCAGCAGAAGGATGAGGGTGAGTATTGATTTCTTGAGCCGTGGGCTTTTGGGAAAAGTTTATTGGCACTCCCCTTCCACCGCAAAAGCAAAACAATTACTTAAGCGTTATAAATTAAGCGAAATAAACAATTGGCATGTTTAAAATTCAGCATGGGCTTGTAGAGTCATGGAAGTTATTGCTTTTCATTGGAGAGCAATGAGGAAATAAGAAGATCTAAGATAATGTGTAATGTTTCTTTTATATGGAGACAGGGTAGAAAATCCATTTTTCCCTTTTTCTTCCTGTCACCAAAACCAATATATGTGACTTTTGATATGTGTACATTAAAAAAAATAGGGGGATGGTAAGTTATAGGACTAACATTTATCCTTTCCTGGATGTGAATTGCATTGGGAGAGTGATAGAGCCTGAAGAACCATCACAGGTTAGAAATTAAGGTGCAGTATAATTTTTTAAAGCAAAGATTAAATTTTGAGAGTGTTTGGGATAGTAAAGAACTGATAATATAGGCATTTTGTATCCAGGTTAATGGAGCAGCTTTTTAGCTAAGGGCGGAGTCTGTCAGGTTCCTTTGTTTAGGGATAACATGTTGATGTATCTCTTAAATCTGAATACATCTTTCTTTTCTAGTACTTATTTCATTCTGCAAATTGCTGATACTTGTTAATCACTTGAGTCTCCTGTGTCATTGTTATATTAATCCTGTTAACTGACCTTTTATTCTTTTGTAGGGTACTTGATGTGGAGGTTGACACCACCCTCTTGCCCTCTCTTAACTAATCTAAGAAAGAAATTGGAAATAACTGACGTTGCACAGCATACTTTCTCACTTGGTGAATTTTCAGTTTTAAAAGCAAAGTCTAATAGCACCGATTCTGCAGTTATTGTGGTTAGTATTTTGTAGATCTTTATTTCTCTGACAGGTTTTTGTGAATAAATTCCATGCATTATTAAATTAACTTTCTTCTACACAAGTCCGTTTATTATATGTAACTAACCTCTGTTTTTCACTCATACAGTAACATTTGTTATTTTTCTGCTTGCAGTCATCTGGTTGGCGACCGGTTCTTTCTGAAACTCTGAGGAATTATTTATTGGAAGACATAAAGGCTTCTAATCCCCAGTTTCCTGCAAAAAGATTTTTTGATCTACTCTTGAAAAAACAAGTAACTCCTGAAAATAATAAACAAGGTTAGCAATGTATATAACTGAAATCAGTATGTACACATAAGTAGCAACCTAAATGCTTAGGTAACTTGCAGCCCATTCCTGACCTCCGAGGACGAAAGTCTTCAGGAGGCAAGGATGGGGCTGAACCGGTGTTGGGGGGCCCTGTGCCGGCGCCCGGGCTACTTATGCTGCTGTAAGTGGCCCCAATGCTTGCAGGGAGGCCCGGGGGCTGGTCTCCTGGCGCTGCCACGACAGGGCCACCCAGGGACGCCAGCTGGGCCTTCCACCGGCGTCCCACTGGCACATATCCCTGCGCCAGCATTCTGGGGTGTGTGCTGGCATCCTGGGGAACGTTCTCGGGACATGCCACCTGTAGGCAGTTTCCTGTCCCTGTTCGGCCCAGAACGCCAGCATTGAGAATGGCATTGCTGCACCTGTTTTTTAGAAGGGGCAGCATCGCTGTTCTCTATGGGGCAAAAAGCCCCATTTAAAAAAAAAAAAAAAGCCTTTAAAAGGCTTTTTTAAACCTTTTAGCTGCTGTGAAACAGCTTTGGAGGCTCCGCAGCAGTGCCTCGGCCATGCTGTCCCTGGCTGCCGAAAGCTCAGAAATGGGCGGTTGATCTTGGCCAGGCTTTCGAAAGGATTATGTGCTTCTGCATGTACAGCTTTTTCTTCTTCTGGCAGCAGGCCCTTACACCTCATTGGGTGCTGTTCTTGAGGCTCTATGCACCTTTGGGTATACACTCTTTAAAAACAAAATCACAGCTGCCAGTGGAAGGGGGGGCTAAAAAATGTTGAGCAGCGCATACACTGTCTTTGATCAAGAGCCTTTGTGAGTAAATCATGCATTGGAGTAGTTGGTAGAAGTAACCATGAAAAGTGCTAAGACGCGGTGCCTTGACATGATGCATATTTTGTTTTTTCTCTGACTAGTAAACAAATGTGGTACTACAATCAAGACAAATTTAAAATCTGACAATCGGAGAGAGAACAAAAGAAAACGAAAAACTGAAGACTATAAACACAAAAGAAGGAAACCAACAGAAAAAACAGATGCGAAACTGTCTGACACGGTTTCCAAAGAACTGTGTTTAAAACAAGCAAGCATGGAAAACAAAATCCACACAATGGACACAGATGCACCTGAAATTATAGCAATAGAAGATGGTGATGAGAACACAGAAATAAGTTCTATTTCTGGTAACTTTACAATTTTTTCCATAATGCTTTAGAAAATGTTGGATGTACATACTTTGAATGGTTTACATTTTATCCAATGTGGAGGTATTCCCATTATCATAAGGGTTGGTCCTGCCTAGATTGCCATGGATTCGAGGAAGGAAGTGATTATTGCCAATTCCCCCTCCTCTGGAAGCCCACCCCGAAATGCAGGGGTGACCCCCAGGAATAGTTTAAGGAGGGAAATACTTTAGAATAAGGGCTTCGAGCATGTGTGTTTTGTCAAAAGATAAAATTAAGACCTAACAATAATGCATTTTACCACTTGTAGTAGGATCCACATAAGAATGGTGACATTTTTCACTGTTTTCCAAAAACTGGTTACAATAAGCATATAGCGATGGTCTTGCACACTTTTTAAAAAAAAACACCACAAATTTTGCTTCATAAAACCTGTTCAAAATTTACTTGACAGTTCCCCCCCAAGGTAGACTCTTAATTTTTTTGACTTGAATATGTTTTCAAAAAGTATATAAATCTTAAAATTGTTTATGTGATGGGAGAAATATTGAAATGGGTAGTTTCTGTGTTCATGACTGCAGATTCTGCCAGTGAAGATGTGCTCTGGACAGAGAAATATCAACCACAGAACTCAGATGAGCTTATAGGCAACACTGCAGCAATTAAAAAACTACACAGGTTGGAAATGACTGAACTTCTTGAATTGTATTTTTTTATGATTGTTGCAACAGCTAAATTCTTTCCAGTCTTATATATTTACATATAATGCTGGTTTGCAAAATCTGGCTAAATTTACTTTTTATTTATTTCTTTAAAAGAAAGAAAGAAAAGGAACAAGAAAATCCAGCAACAAATTAAAAAAGAGAATAGTATATATAAAGTAGAAACAAAAATATAACAGTGGTGGCAGATCTATACACAGGTTTCTATAAAATGTTTCCAAATATCTAAAAATAAGTCCATACACAATTGTTGTCTATATGCCTTGTGTTCAAATCACTGATAAAGTGCCGGTCCTCAGTCCATTGATTTACAAGATAATAATAGCCGGACATAATGCTATGCCATAGCTAATGCTGACCAGGGAGAAGGGGGTGGAATTTGCATAGGAGGAGGGGGAGTCCTGAGAGATTGCAACCTGCTCCCAGTCTCTTAACTTTGGTTAAAGGAGTATGGGTGTTAGGTCTCAACTAAGTTTAAAAAGCTGTCAGAGTCTGACTGAAGAACTTCCAAATGTAAAACTGCCTCTGGTGTCCACTGTCTTCCCCTGTGTTCAGCTAGGGCAAACTGCAATCTTAGACTTTTTATTTCAATGTGTATCATAGTGCATGCAGTACTAGTTTTTTGTTTGTTTCAGGTGGCTGAGTGAATGGAAAAAAAGGGCTTATTTTGAAGAAAACAGAGCCCAAAAGGAAGAAAAAAGTGGCAGTGAAGAAGGTACTAGTTCTAACACTAATTTGAATTGATTTTAAATTTTAATATGGGCTGTCTTGAGAGCCTAGTAAAGGTTAACAAGTGGGATTTAAATTTTAAAGTAAAATAATAAAAGCAATCATATTTTCCCTTCTGGGAAAGGGTGGGGTATAAATCAAATTAAAATAAATATAGATAGAAGTGAAACATTCTTCTAGATTTATACATTCTGTGTTTTCTGTTCCAGTTTGCATAGGCTGATAAACATACTTCTATTTAATTTCCTAGAATCCTTGGACAGCATGGATTTTAAAGATGACAAATCATACAGCGATGAAGAGACTGAACTGTGCAATACTGTGCTGCTAAGCGGCCCATCAGGCGTTGGAAAGACTGCAGCAGTTTATGCTTGTGCACAAGAGCTTGGGTTCAAGGTTTGTTTCACGTAACTACTTGCCTAATTTAACGTGAGCTGGCAAAGTAATGTTGGTGTTACACCTAATCTTCTAACCATATTCCTGCAGATATTTGAAGTTAATGCTTCTTGCCAACGCAGTGGAAGGCAGATTCTTTCTCAGCTGAAGGAAGCTACTCAGTCTCACCAGGTGGCCAAGCAAGGTGTAAACTCTCATAAGCCCTGCTTCTTTAACAGCACTAAATCACCAAGTAAGGAGCTTATTCATTTTATCAGCAGCAACTGAAAAATTAGCTAGAATGGTTTTTAAAAGTCGCAGTTAATAACCAAGGAAGGTACATGCTGTATAACGCCCACCCTGGTTTGTACATAGGAACTCTCCATTGTTGCCCCAGTGCCAAGATTTTGAAAGCACACGAAACAGCAACTCTGCTGAAACTAAACAGCGTGGTCAGTGCTTGACCAGTTCCTCAGAAACCCTCTGTATGCTGCCATGAGTATCATCGAGGAAACTTGAGATACAAATACAAAAAAACACTGGCTGGCAGCTCTGATGATCACATAGTGTCAGAATATCTACATCCTAATGTGACAGTGTTGTGTTGCCATTCTTGACATGGGGCAGGGGAAAGGGTGGGAGGAAGCACTCTTTTTCAAAACTATTGCTGGCTGGAAAATAAGGGTAGCACTGAACCTTGCTTATCTCGTGACGGCAGTCTGCCAGAACCAAGCCAGTGGCAAGAGGGCTTCCTGTAGTAAGGCTTGCCAGAGATTGTCCATGATAGCTTTCACAAAGGGACTTCTCCCCTCCTCCTTGCTGCCCATGTAGCCCTTTGAAATTCCACCTGGGGAGTGTCAAGGAATCTTCACAAATAGGATGGAGGGGAAAGTTAGGGGTCTGCTGTGAAAGGGTCAAGTCAAGAACCAGCCAACAGGGGGGGAACTTCTGTCAATGGAAAATAATGATAGGATACAAGTCTTTCCCTGAGTTACATGCACCTTTTCGTGTCCATTCACCTAAAGAAAATCACACACTGGACATTTTACCATGGTCCAGGGACAGCTAAACTATGTGGTTCTCTGGGGCTGCCTCTCCCACATGTACAGACAATCCCCAAAAGTAGGTCCCTGCAGCTGATGTTTGAAGAGCTGAAGGGCATGGAAGTAAGAAAATAGCCTTTTCTCCCTTGCCCCCAGTTCTTCAGGAAGGTTGGGACAGTAGCTTCAGGGACAAATTCCTTAGAAATGAGGTGAAATTGTATAACGCAAGTAGATGGGGATGATAATATGAAAGTTGATGTTTTCTACACTAAAGTACTCTGTGTATTTCAGAAAAATTCTCTCCCAGAAAAGAATGGTCTCCAAAGAAGCCTCCGGTGTCCCCCAGAAGAGCTGGATTAAAGCAAGGCTTGGCATCCAAAATGTTAACCAGCTATTTCAAAATCTCTTCCAAAGAAGGAAACGCACAACAACAAGAAAACAGCAAAGGTAAGCTTGAACATCAGGTGCATATGCTTATTTGAAGATGGGGAACATACTTGTAAAAGTAGAAGCCACAGTGTACGTTGTCAGTCACAAGAAGCAATCATCTGTTGCAGTCTTGTAAATAGTTGCCGGGCATGTGTGTGAATGCTCCTTCCCTTCTTCACCTGTGCTGTTGCCGTTGACTTACTTGCTGTCATGGGGTTGTCACAAGTGTTTCTCCTGGAATGGTGGCTGGGATAAAGTCCCATGTTCATCTTCTGTCTTCGGTGCAGCCCCACATGTGGGACTGCGCCTGCGCGCAGGCCTACCGCCGGAAACTTTGTTAGCCTAAAACCTCAAACTGGGGATGCCCCTCCCCTCGCAGGCGGCGCCGGCCTTCGCTCCAAAACGACCGCATGCTCCTGGGTGGGGCATCCCCCTCCCTCCAGTTCTTCTTGCCGCCGCTTGGATCAGATCTTTGCCGTACCTCAGTCTCGTCTTGCTTCTGTAAGTCTTTTTAGAGCCACGCCATCCGGCTCCCCTCTTCTTACTCCAACATTCTAAGAGATTCCTGTAAAATAATAATAATAATAATAATAAAGTGAAATCTCCGTTTATTCCCGGTTCCCTCAACCCAGCGCTGAGGACCGCGATGGCCCCAAAAACCCCTTTCAAGAACTGCAAAAAATGCCAGCTAAGATACCGCACACAGATCAGCACGATCTTTGCTTAAGTTGCTTGGGCGAGGGGCACAATGTCTCAAAATGCTCGATCTGCCAAGGCTTCTCTACCCGGTCTCGCAATGCTCGCGCGCACCGGCTGAGCGCCGAACTTTGGAAAAAGGCCTCTCAGCACCCTCTCCCTCGACGGGTTCCAGAACTCCGGGAGACACGCAGTCGACGCGCTCGGTACCGAACCCTGGTACCAACACGACCCCGAGGCCTCCGGATTCGACACTCTTGGATCCGACCCATGGAAAAAAGCACAAGCACAAGTCCAAACACCAAGATAAACACTCTGGATCCGGCTCGGTACGCAAGAAGAGTACGTCGGTACCTAGACCTTCGGATCCGAACCCCTCCCAGCCGGCACCGACCCCGGTACCGAGGACACCATCCCTGCACCTAGACTCTCTGCTCCAATCGTTCTCCGACATCGAGCTTGAACCCCTTGAGGATCCTCTGCTTATTTCAGACCCGGACCCACTGGATCCTGCATCCATGGTACCGACCCCATCAGTACCGAAGCAAATTCTCCAGCCTGCTCCCTCCACATCCGCTCCTATAATTTCCCCAGAACTCGTCAAGGACTGGATAGAGTTCTGTCGGTTTAGACAGCTGTCTTTCCAAGGTGAGCCAGTGGTCCTGAAGACACCTCAACTGCCTTCCCCCTTCACTCCACTGACACAGCGAACTCCTAGAAGGGCTTCTGACCAGGATGACTCTGAAACCAGAGATGAGAGCTCTGAGGGAGTCTCGGAACCCTCACCAGATGAGCTGGTCGGGGACGCAGACGCCATTTCCCCGTCTGAAGACCTCAAGCTAAGGACAAGGCAGATGATTAGGATGGCGGAAGCCCTGGACATCAACATCTCCACAGCTGATAACAGGCCAAAGGACAAGATCCTCAGTCGCCTATACCCTGACTCCCCAGGTATCGCTGCCTTCCCCATTCTAGAAGGTCTCTCTGAAGCTGCCAAGTCAATTTGGAAGAAACCTGCATCCATCCCTGCTTCCTCCAAAAAGATAGAGAACCTCTATAGGACAAAGCCTAAGTCGGCTGAATTCCTCACTGTTCATCCCCCTCCATCCTTGATAGTAACCACCGAGATGCAATCCAGGCAGAGACAGGGTCCACACTTGACGCCTGCAGATAAAGAGAGTAAAAGGTTAGACCAGCTGGGCAGGAGAACCTATACCTCCTCGGCCCTTAGCTTCCGCATCTCCAACTACCAAACTATCATGGGGGGGGGGTACCAACTCTTCCTGTGGGAGAAAGCAGCCCCCCACATTGATCTGCTTCCTGAGGAATCCAGGAATGCCTTACGCTTAATTCAAGCGGAAGCTACACGTCTATCACAACAACAAATCAACTCTGGCAAACATGCGGCTGATGTTGCAGCTAGAACAATTGTGTCGGCGATTACCCTTAGGCGCCATTCGTGGCTTCGCACTACTGCCCTCCCTCTGGACACGAGATCGCACATTGAGGACCTTCCCTTTGAAGGGGATACCCTCTTCACCTCCACCACTACGGAGTTCCTCACAAACCTAAAGAAGGATCGCCAAACGGCAAGATCCCTTGGAGTAGCTCATCCTTTTCAGCAGCAACAAAGGGACAAGCCTCCATTCCGTCAGCAAACCTTTGGCCCTTCCTTCAACAGATATCAAAGATACCAGAGGTTTCAACCGTATCCTCAACAAGGGAAATTTCAACACCACAGCCAACAAGCCCAACCAAAGCATGGTTTCAAGCAACGTGGAGCTCCCACCCCTCAACACAAGGACCAGAGACAGTCCTCTCAGAAATTTAGACTAGCTCTACAACCCAACCTAGAGGAGCTTCCATTCCTGAATAGGTTGGCCAAGTTTTACGAGGCCTGGCGAGCTATCTGCTCAGACGTCTGGGTCCTCAAAGTTATCTCTGAGGGCTATTGCTTGGAGTTCAAGTTTATCCCTGTTTGTTCTCCCTCCAGTTCAGCGGGAGATAACCCCTTCCCAGACTTTGCTCCCCAACTAGAGGAGCTCCTCCAGAAAGGGGCTGTTCAAAAGGTTAATTCCCCTTGTTCCGGTTTCTTTTCTAGAATTTTTATGGTTGCTAAAAAGGATGGGGGTTCCAGACCCATCATTGACCTCAGGTTCTTGAATAAATGTTTACGAGTTTCAAAGTTCAAGGTGGTCTCCCTACCCTCTGTTATGGAACTCATTACACCCAACACCTGGTTTGCGGTATTGGACCTCAAGGACGCATACTTTCATGTGTCCATTCACCCAGACCATCGACGTTTTCTTATGATTCGTTATGGGTCTGACTTTTTTCAGTACTCCGTCCTCCCATCTGGCCTTGCCACAGCTCCTAGAGTTTTCACGAAGTGCATGGCAGTGGTGATGTCATTCCTTAGAGACCAGGGTTGTAGCATCTATCCCTATCTCGATGACTGGCTGCTTACAGCCACTATCCCCGACATCCTGTCCACCAATTTACAGCTGGTCCTATCCACCTGTGAGAAACTCGGCTTGAGGGTCAATTTGAAAAAATCAAAGCTGGTCCCGTCCCCTAGAGCGCAATTTATTGGCGCAGTGTTAGATTCCAATGCTGGAAGGGCATTCCTCCCCCGTGAAAGGGTGGCCTCTATTAGGAATCTTATCCACCATTTTCTGAAGTGTAGACACCAACCAGTGGTCGCTATCCAAAGGTTGCTAGGGCTCATGGCCTCAACCACTGCAGTCACCCCTTTTGCTAGATTGCAAATGAGGGAATTGCAGAATTGGTTTATTAGAACTTATGTTTTTTCTCGCCATTCCAAGTGGCATAGACTGTCCGTCCCCAGAGCCATCCTTAGATCTCTACGGTGGTGGCTCTTGGAACCCAACCTCCTAAAGGGTATCCCCCTTGGCTACTGGAACCCAGACTTTACCCTCACCACTGATGCATCCTTGGAGGGTTGGGGTGGTCATTGTGGAGTACATTCCATTCAAGGCAGGTGGTCCTGTAGAGAGGCTTCCCTGCACATTAATTTCCTGGAATTACGTGCTGTACGTTATGTTCTTACCTCTTTCACAGATATCCTCCAGAACTCAAGAACATTACTGCAGTCAGACAATTCCTGCACAGTATTCTATGTCAACAAGCAGGGGGGTACGGGCTCCATCCCCCTTTGCAGGGAGGCACAGAGAGTTTGGGGGATAGCTCTCACAAACAACATAGAGCTGCGAGCTATACACATAGCGGGGATCCGCAACACCTGGGCAGACTCCCTGAGCAGGGACTTTACCACCAACCACGAATGGGAACTACAGGAACCCTTCCTACTACCTATATTCCAGGAATGGGGCACCCCCCAGATCGACCTGTTTGCAACCAGGTGCAACAAGAAGGCGGTAGATTTTTGTTCTCTGGCAGGGAATGACCCCGTTTCGCTGGGGGATGCGTTCCAGATCACTTGGTCCAATCACCTGTTCTATGCCTTTCCCCCGTTCCCACTACTAGCAAGGGTCTTGGGGAAGATAGTCGCAGACAACACCGACTGCATCCTGATAGCACCTCAATGGCCGAGGCAAATTTGGTTCACTCTACTGGTACAGCTGGCGGGAGGGAACTGCAGAGTTCTTCCTCCCCATCTGAATCTCCTTTGTTGGGGCGAGCTGGCACACCACGATGTGCAGAGGCTACACCTCACAGCGTGGCGCATTCTTCCCAGACTCTAGTAGGTTGTTCATCTTCAGTACAGGAGGTACTTCTGCAAGCTAGAAGACCTTCCACTCGTTACTCCTATGATAGGAAGTGGGATAGATTCCTGGGCTGGGTGAACCATGAAGGCCTCTCCCCCTTCATTTGCCCACTTCCTAAGGTTTTAGATTACCTTCTAGAGTTGACTAAGGGAGGCTTGTCAGTCTCGTCGGTGTGTGTGCATCTGGCAGTGATTTCAGCCTTTCATGATCCAATAGAGGGGTATACAGTTTTTTCCCACCCTCTATCCAAACGTTTTTTGAGGGGCCTTAACAACCTATTCCCACCAAGCCCCAAGTTGACCCCCCAGTGGTCATTATCTTTGGTCCTTGCGAAGCTCATGCTGGACCCCTTCGAACCTTTGGCTCATGCCCAGCTTTCAGCATTGTCAGCGAAGGTGGCCTTTTTGGTAGCGGTCAAGTCTACTAGACGTGTGGGTGAGCTAGCAGCTCTATGTATAGACAGCCCTTTTCTCAAGGTCTATAATGAGAAGATAGTGCTTCATCCCAGTATTCGGTTTAAACCCAAGGTTATCTCCACCTTTCACCTAGCACAGGATTTGGTCCTGCCAGTATTTTTTCCTAATCAATCCTCCCAGGCAGAAACGACACTACACACTCTTGATTTAAAACGTGTCCTTCTTTATTACATTGAACGAACTAAGCACTTTAGGAAGTCCAGTTTGCTTTTCATTTGTTATCAGGGTCCCAAGAAGGGACGACCAGCATCCGCTCAGTCCATAGCGAGATGGGTGGTCTCAGCAATTAGGATCGCGTACAAGCAGGCAAGGGTGCCATGTCCCCTAGGGATTAGGGCTCACTCCACTAGGGCACAGGGTTCTTCCGCTGCTCTCCACAGGAGGATCCCGATTGGTGACATCTGTAGAGCGGCGACGTGGTCATCAGAGGACACATTCGTGAAGCACTATGCGCTAGACCTGCAAGCCAGAAAGGATGCAGCAGTTGGCAGAGCAGTCCTCCAGACACTTTTCTCCTAGTCGACCCCACCTCCTATGGGTAAGCTTGTTAAAATCCCAAATGTGGGGCTGCACTGAAGACAGAAGATGAAAACAGAGTTGCACTTACCTGTAACTGCTGTTCATTGATGTCTTCGGTGCAGACACACATCCCTCCTTTCCGACCCCGCTGTCGACCTAAAAAAGAAGGAAAGAAGGTGAGAAGTATAATTAGTGTATGATATCCTATTACTTACCTGTATTGGTATTGGTCGGCGGCGGAGAAGGAACTGAGGAGGGAGGGGGATGCCCCGCCCAGGAGCATGCGGTCGTTTCGGCGCGAAGGCCAGCGCCACCTGCAAGGGGAGAGGCATCCCCAGTTTGAGGTTTTAGGCTAACAAAGTTTCCGGCAGTAGGCCTGCACGCAGGCGCAGTCCCACATGTGTGTCTGCACCGAAGACATCAATGAACAGCAGTTACAGGTAAGTGCAGCTCTGTTTTCTGTTTAACATTCTATGAAAGCGGCATGCACAGCTTTTCCATTCTCCCTTCTAGTTTTAGACCTACTGGCACTTAAGTTAGAAAAGAGAATTAGTCTTCATTTAATACAGAACAGGGCTATGAAAGCTGGATGGCTTATCCTCTCTTGTAGTACAACTAATTGACTAAACCAGAACATGAAAATCATATATATGTCTCCTCAAGTAGAGCAGTGCTATAAAGGCTGTGCAAAGGGCTCTGTCTCCGTTCTCCCCATCTAGATTGAATAAATAGAGGGAGAAATACACTTGTGCATTCTGCATGAGTGACCCTCCGTTCTGCTGTGAGGATGGACGTGAGCACCTTGAGGCGATTGTTAATCACCACAGGGGACCAGATAAGTAAGTCATGGAAATCAGAAAATGTACTACAGCTTAAGCAAACTATTCATATGCTGCCTAGATATGACTTGCAGATAACTGTAAAATCTGAAATACAAGGAATTGAAGTATGAAGCACTCCTGGTGTATATATGGTCAGGCATCACGAATATTTAAATGGATTTTTGAGAGCTGATACATGTTGTAGTTCATGGCTGTTTTGACTGGATCTTTCTTTTCTGTTTGTGTGTGTATGTTCTGTCTATGCAGAAAGAAAGAAAACCTTATTTGAAGATAAAGTTCAGATAAAATCAGTTAAAAGGGGAACTGGAGAAGAGGAATCAAATAAAAAAAGTGCCACTTCCCTCATCCTCTTTGAAGAGGTATGGAATAATTGTAGGTTACCTGCTCTCAAGCAAATGGATCAGTGCCATTTAGGGAAGCAAGAGCTTGTGTATAGCTGACCTGCATTGACAGTTTATCTCAAAGAGAAGCAACAGAAAGCAGTCCTAATGCATCCTTGCCATACTTTTGTCCATGTGCTTGGATGCTGTCTTTAAGTATGCAGAACAGATTCAACATATCTCAAGATTCTGTGGTCAGCATTGACAACCCTATCTCCCCTCTCCATTCTCAAATTCTGAAAAATAAACCAAAAAACGGACCAGAGCCTTATTTTCCCAGTCAGATTCTGAACCCATTATTTAACAGTCTGTGCTGAACTTTAGCCATGACAAAAAAAGTTTATCAATTTAAAGACCCGATTTGACTAAAACTTGAGGTGGTACACACAGTGCTCCAACCAGAATGAATCATAGCTCACAAACAAAATTCAGCTGGCTACCCAAGCCAGAGAGTCTGTGGAAGGACCTCCTAGCAGCCCCTAAGATTCACAGCCACCTCTTGTGGTTGATTAAACTAACAAATAGTGACTTGCCCAATGCCACTCAATGAGTTACCTAGCAGAGTAGGATTTATAGATTACATTTGTAGTGATGAGTTCTGTTTGTAGTGATGAGTTCCCAGGCAGTGCAGAGTGGCACAGGTTCTTAGTTCATATTTAGGCACTACATAGTTATTATTACGTTTGCTTCAAATGTTTTTACTTCTTGTATTCTTTGTAGCATTTATAGCTAGTACTTAGTTGGAAGCAACAACCTAAACCCATAATTTGATGCCTTCTTTGCAAATCAGCATAATAATGTAAATATTCCCACATGCACTGTAACTGAGCTGGTTCAGCTCAACTAAGTTACCAAGCACTTATTAAAGGCTTTGGGGGGAAATTACCCACCTGAACTAGCCAACGTGGGGCAGGCGCTAAAGTGTTAGACTGGGATCTGGGAGATCCAGAAACCTTCTCTGCCATGGAAGCTTGCTGGGTGACCTTATGACAAGCACATACACTCAGCCCAAAGTTGATGAACTAGTAAAATCTTGCTGATCTTTTCTAAATCTTTAATTGCTTGACCTAATGTAGAACAGGTATCCTTTTCATGAAACTATATTTAACTGGCCAAGAAAAATACTTTAAACTCTGATTTTTAATGACTTTTATGAACTGGGCTAACTGGAAGACTAGAAAACAAAATAAAGAGCGGTTCATGACTGAACATCTTCCATGTCTCATAGGTTGATATAATATTTGATGAAGATGTCGGATTTCTAAATGCAATAAAAACATTTATGGCCACTACTAAGAGACCTGTTGTTCTTACTACCAATGGTGAGTAATAGTAATTTCAAAAAAATTCTCTCTTGTGAATATTTTAAAATAATATTGAATATATGCTGTGAAAATTTTCTTTTGGGGCTTAATTAGGAGAATGGTTGATATTTCAGGAAATGTACAGTGTGACTAGTGTTTCATTACAGGGCATATCGTAGCTCTTAGAGGTCCTGGACACCATGGGGAACCTGAGACATTCATGTCCAGGTTAGGGAATGTGGATTTCAGAGTGTGATCATTTGTGAACAGCCCCACCCTAACCCATCTTATTTCTGTTCCTTCTACCATTTTTAGATTCTCTTGCCATGTGATTCTACTAGCTTTTTCATTTTCTGTGTGCAGCTTGGGCAGAAACAGGGCATATTTTCCCACATCATTTGTTTTATTTATTTAGAGCATTTTAAAACTTTCTTTCTCCGTTCCCAGATACAATATTGTTTAGAAGATGTAAGATTCACTTTACCACTAAAGTTCCCAAAGCAAGCCATGAAGCGTAATAAAACAGTACGATATTTACGGTTCAGACAAAAATGAAACCTGTACACAAACCCTAATCAGCCAGCCAAACATGTAAATGTCAACAGCCTGAACAAAAGGCCAAATAGAGGCTATCCAACTCAGGGCGAGTAACAAAAAATCAAATTCATTTAAAAACAGAAGCAATTAAAATAGATTAAAACCTATACTTGCCACAGAAGCATAAATATGATACTGGATCAACATTATCTGGAATACTGAGACTTAGAATAACTGGGCCTCACACAAGAAGGATTTCCTGCAGCCAGCATGCTGCAGTGCGTGACCTCATGGAACTGACATTGTTATCATATATGCATAGTTATTCTGAAAGTCCCACTGCATTCAAGAAGATTTGGCCTGAAACTCCATGTGCAAGTTCTATAGACGACTCTCTCAACCCTTTAATTTAAACCAAGAGCGTCTGTACGAGGCTGCAGTCTTAAACACAAGGGGAGGGGGAGGCTGCTTGACCTTCTCCTACTTTTTGCTCCAAATCATGACTATCAACCTCTCAATAGTAGCTACTTGAAGAGTAGCAGTAAGGGAGGGCTGTAACTTTCACACCCCGCTCATCTGTGTGCTAAAGGGATCTGGCCACTCTCTTTTTGAAGCAACATGACTGCTTCTCTTTCCCCCACAGCAAGATCAGTTATGCCTTCTCTTTCTTTCTGCAGCTCACCCCACTAGTCTGCCTGCATCTGAGCTCTCATTTTTCTACCTTCATCCTCCTCTGTCCCTGTGTTTCACATGCAATTTCCTTCCCTAAGCAAACTCTTTTGCTATTTCTTTTGCAAGTGTAGCATTTCCTTCTGCTGGTGATTCTTTGGGATCAAGCCTAAGTAATTTAGATTTCTGTTCTCTCCAGTTAGGATTGTTTGCTTGTCCTTTCCCCTTGTGCCACCGCCCTCCAATTTTCTTATCCTCCTTCTAGTTTCTTGATGTAACTTCTATGTATAATATTGATACATTAAAGCTACATTAAAGTTCTAGATATTTTGATTCTCTCTGGGAAGAAAAGTTGTTCTGAAAAGCTGTAATTGTGAATCTCTTTCTGTAGATCCATCATTTAGTTTAATATTTGATGGCTTGTTTGAGGAAATCACCTTCATTGTTCCTTCTTTGGTA
Organism: Euleptes europaea; assembly: GCF_029931775.1. Taxonomy (NCBI): domain Eukaryota; kingdom Metazoa; phylum Chordata; class Lepidosauria; order Squamata; family Sphaerodactylidae; genus Euleptes; species Euleptes europaea. The sequence continues at coordinate 157,184,649 of NC_079312.1, forward strand.
AGTCTTTCAGTTTTGGAATGGAAGATTACAATTTCTGTAGTACAACAGAAAACAATGTCCAGATCATTTTTGCAGATTCATAAAATTTATATGTAAGTAATTGGGTAAAAATTGTGCAATTCTTTTTTATTTTACAAAAGCATTTTGTAGGCTACTTATTTGCTCATACGAACCAATGTTAATGTATTTTAGGTTAGATATGCCTGATATTATGTCAGTGCAGTTTGGAATGTGTAGAACTGTCTCTTCCCCCATGTGCAAGCTCTTCCATCAGGTTCCATTCATGTGAAGGGTATGTGTGTGACATCTCTGCGAATTCCCCCTTCTGGCTGCAGTCCCTGCTATCTGCAAGGGTCCTCCAGCCCTCAGCAGGTGCAGGAGTCTGCAGTGGCAGGCTAGAGATAGCATGAACTCCACTATAGTCTAAGCCAGTGTTTCAAATGTGTTCCAGTAGACAGCCAAGCCCTGACCTGGATGGCCCAAGCTAGCCTGATCTTGTCAGATCTCATCTGCTAAGCAGGGTCAGCCCTGATTAGTACTTGGATGGGAGACCACCAAGGAATACCAGAGTCACTACACAGAGGAAGGCAATGACAAACCACCTCTATTAGTCTCTTGCCTTCAAAACACTACTTGGTTACCATAAGTGGGCTGCAACTTGATGGCAGTTTACACACACACACAGCCAGCCTCTGGGCTGCGTCGCTGTGTGTCAGTCTCATCATTTCTATTGTACCAGGAACAATTGGTCTTGCTACCTTTGCATAAGAGTTCCAGCAAAGTTTTAAACATTTTAATGCATCATGTATCAAAATTAATTTTTAGTTATTGGAATGTTTTCTAGAAATAAAATAATTGCACATTTTGGCTAATATAAATAGTGCTTAATATATAGCCCTGATACGGACACAGTCGTGACAACACTAGCTAATTGTCACTGTTTCTTAAAATGGGATTTGATCCAATGTTGACTGACCATTCAGAATAATATGCCATGCAGCAAGTAAGGAGAATAGGGCAAAATTGTTCTCCTTTCCACTCATTCAAGACAGGGTAATTTTGTCCAGTTCTTTCTTCTTGCTGTAGCTTCTTGTGCCACATGACATTCTTCTCAAGAACCCCCCTCCCCCATCCTCAGCAGTAGTTTTATCCAAGTGCAGAAGGAAGAGGAAGGCAAGACCCATTTCCATGAACCATTTTAATTTGTGGGAGTTACATCTAACCCATGTAAAAGTTTGTGCTTCTGTTGTAATTTTTTCCAACACTCTGTGTGCATGTGCATGTGTAAAGTGCCATTAAGTTGCAGCCGACCCATGGCGACCCCATACAGTTTTCAAGGCAAGAGACATTCAGAGGTCGTTTGCCTGCCTCTGCATACCAGCCCTGAACTTCCACGGTGGTCTCACATCCAAATACTAACCAGGACCAACCCTGCTTAGCTTCCAAGATCTGACAAGATCAGGCTAGCCTAGGCTATCCAGGTCAGGGCTTTCCAATATGAAGTACTGTTAATTTTTTAATCATTTCATTTTAGGTAAACGTGGCTAGCTACCTCCAAGTGCTATGTTTGGCTGAGAACTTACGAACCGACATTGGTGACTTTGCTGCTTTGCTAACAACAAATAATTGTGATATCAGACAAAGTATTCTCAACTTACAGTTCTGGGTTAGGAGTGGAGGTGGCTATCTGAAAGAAAAAAATGTAGTGCTTCATGGTAAGTATGAAAAAGAGTTGGTTTTTATATGGCGACTTTCCCTACCACTTAAGGAAGAATCAAACCGGCTTACAATCACCTTCTTTTCCCTTCCCCACAACAGACACCCTGTGAGGTAGGTGGGGTTGAGAGAGTGTGACTAGCCCAAGGTCACCCAGCTGGCTTCATGTATAGGAGTGGGGAAACAAATCCAGTTCACCAGATTAGCCTCCGCCGCTCATGTGGAGGAGTGGAGAATCAAACCCCATTCTCCAGATCAGAGTCCACCGCTCCAAACCACCGCTCTTAACCACTACACCATGCTTAGTAATACACCACCACTTAGTAATAGAAAAAAACATAAATCCATCTACATATTACTTTGGCAATGTCTTCAGTTTTTGAATAGTTTAGGCAGTTCTAGTTCACAATGTTATCACTGTTTGAGACACTTTTGGAAACTGAAGATTTTGATTTCTAAATGGGTTCCTTGTTGGAATGTAGATGTGTAAAGATCCGGAAATAAGATGAAACGTGCAGGAGTGTGAAGTAATGCGGTTGGGTGGAAAGTATTCATATATAGTATCATGGAGATGTAAAAACAATGATATGCAATTTGTATTTTTTATTTGATGGGAGGAAGAAACAATTTGGAATGTTTGCGTCCCACTTTGAGTGGAGCCCTGTATGCTACTCACAACTATTATAAAATACAACAAATTCATTTTTTACAAATAAACATATTTATGCTTAAGAGGGGGTCAGTTTAGCTTAACTGGGAGCAAATATGGGGTGATCTTCTTTGCCTGCCTGCCCACCCCTCCTTCCCCTTGGTCTTTCACACAAGGTGGCTGGTGTGTTAGGGGGAGGAGTCAGACTAGATGGGCAGTGGTCAAGATGACAGAATGAAGCTGCAACGAGCAATTGAGAGTTGTAGAAGCAAACAGTAATCTCAGAGAAAAACAACTATATTTAACATAGGTGTATTTAAAACTCTACTAGGAATTGCTTGTTTTCTATAAAACTGTTGAGATTGCCATGTAGTTATCATGGTTTATCATTAGTATGTATTTTACTTAAAACTCCTTTTGTTTAGGAGGAGAGAAGGCACATGGCATGGAACAGATCACTTGCACTGATGATCCTACTAGTTCTAAGACTACTGAACAGCCTCTCTTAAAAATCCCAAAGTGTGACACTGGCTGCATTGAAAATTTGCTTGGCCTGAAGAACATTTTCCTGCCTTCAGAAGACTTGCTCTCATTTCTTAAGGTATGCTTATAATGGTACCTGTTTGTTACCCAAACATTAAATGGTACTGATGTACTATAGCTTTCCAGATTTCAAAAAATGAACCAAAACATTTATGTCTGTGCTTGTTCAAACTACATTGTCCATTCAGTACCTCCATCTCAATAGGCATCTTCCTAAGAGAATGGTAATTACTACTAGTAGGGCAATTACATAGTACGAAAAGTCTTATAGCATCTTAAAGATGCTTTGAAGGCATGAATTATTTCAGACGTTGATTAACCTTATTAGATATAGAACACAATTAGTTTCGTTTTCAGGTTAACATGCACTTGATTTTTAGAATCATGTAGGTGGAATGAATGGGGAAAAACAAGTATTATGGTGCTTGGGAAATAGTTCTAAAAACAAAACTAAACAGATTAACTTCTCTGGAATTTTAAAAAGTCTTGAGTTACCAACTTGAGCGAAAAATACATGCATCTTGTATTTATGTTAACTGTGGTATAACTGTTGGGTCCATTTTAAGAATTACCTATTTTTTGCACGTTTTTAAATTTTTAGAATTGGATGGATCCACTTAAGAAACATTGTAAAAATCATTACCAATTTTCATTTTTTACAGCATGAGATCACAACCAAAGAAGAATGGAGTAAACTAATAAATCTCCTCACAGAATTCCAGATGAAGAATATAGACTTTATTTATAGCAATCTTGAGTTAATTTTACCATTACCAGTTACCATACTTTCAGAACCAACTCAGATGGCAAATCCTCCACTTAAAACAAACACAGAAATTTTTTCAAATTATGTACCTCTTGATGGTGACTACTTGGAGGAAGCTAGCCCTATAAAAAAGTCTAAACAGACCAAGCGCCAGAGAAAGATGGCTTTACTGGATGATAGTGACTTATTTGAGAGTGAGTTGAACTATTCTGGATTCATCAGTGTGCCATCTGATGTTCCTAGCTTTTGCATGAAAGAAGAAAAAGGTGGATTGAAACCCGCAACTGTAAGCACAGTAACACTGAGCAGTGGAATGGCCGCAGAAGCAAAAGGCTCGGGTCATGCGTTCCAGTGCCTAAATTCATTAGCGGAATTTGTGGAAAATATGTCTCTCTTAGACTATTGCTTAAATAATAACACTCAGGAATCAAAGCAATCTTGTGAATATGAGGAATTTATTTGGACAAAAAGCAAGATAAAAAACGGGCTATCCGATGAATTTAGTGAGGAGCACCCGGATTGGTGGAGTTCCAAAAGCTGCAGTGAACTGAAAGCAACTATGGAAGCCCTGGCCTTTAAGAAATGCTTTAAGGGTGTTTCAGAAGCCACGCAAAGCTGTTTGAATGCTGGAAAGGATGGACTTGAAGAACTTACACTTCATATTTCGAAAGAGCGAGCCAATTTAAACTTTGGTCAGTTGGCAGCTAATTCCAGGTACATTCAAAATACCTCTGACATAATGTTGAGTGTGACAGAAAATATGTCTTTTTTTTAGTGTGCAAAGATAGTGTGTGACTAGTGTGAAGACACACAAATTGTTTTGCATTTTTTTGCCTTATTTAAAAGTTTAATATATGTGTTTAGCTTAGACTACATTTTCTTCTAAAAGTTTGTGTCAATATAAAGCATTTCAAATTTGCTGTAGGTTTACAAGCTACAACATACTTTAAATATTAAGATATTTACCTTGTTAACCACCAGTCAAGCAAAAAAGAACAAGAGTCATTACTAACTATTCTTTTCCAACCATCTGATTAAAGGTTTCTGTAATGACCCTTTCAGCCCCCTTTGAAACCAGTTAGTTTAATCATTATTTTAAAATTGATTTTTTTTCAATCCATAACTAGCTGCTGTTATCATGTTACCATATCCCTGGTACCTTTTATAGACAATTTGAACATAAATAATAATGTTTCTGGTCACAATGGAACATCAATACCTAAGCCCGGTTTACTTATCAACTATTATTTTCCAGTTTTTTCTAATTAACATGACCAAAACATGTGCATGAAATCTACATTTGAAGATTTACAAAAGCAACGTATACCAACACGATTTGTATATTTTAGCAAATTTCTGTGGTTTCAGGTACCACAGGTGTACCATCCTCATTATGTTTTCTTTAAATAAAAGACATACTGAGAAAGAAAATCCATATGAAAATCCATATTTTCAAGCTTCTTCAGAGATCTCACCACCAAGATCCATATTCCACTTAAGTTGAAATTTTGGTCTACTGTTAGTGTTGTCTAAGTAATATATCATACCTTGGATAATCATCAATTGCTCAGATTCAGTGGGACTCCTTACTTTTAATGTGTAGAGATACTTTGGGACAGGAAATTTCAACTGCAGATATTCAAAGATTGTTTTCTTACCATTACTTATGTTGGAGGCTAGGTTGAATGAAATAACGTTATTGTTAACCTTAAATATGTAAGTCCAGATAACTCCCATTTTGTAAGGAGCCTTAACTGAAAGCCTTGAAGCCTGTCAAGTTCTCTTACAGCAGAAGCACTGGAGAAATGTCATGTGATATTTTTTCCATAGAATCCTGTTTATTGCATAGCTATTGTAACTGCAGATACTTTTTTCCTCTAATTTTTTAAAACCATAGGAAGTTCTTTAGTGGCAAGTTAACATAAGCTTGCTCGATTGCAATTTCAGAAAAATCTGTATTGATGTTTCTAAACGTTGCCAATCTTATGATGTGACCTGTTGAATTATATATTTTGTTTCTGAGATCTACAAATTTGTTTGATGCAACTTCCATTGGGGTTATTTCCAGTTAAAGTGAATGGAATCAAAAGTGAGGTTGGGCATGATTTTGGAGGTCTGGTTAATTAACAGAAGTCTGAAAGACTGCCCCACTTTAAAACTGTTTATCATCGTATATTTAGGATGTGAATACTACTAGCATTGGCTTATGAAGTTTAAGAAATCTTACATGATACGTAATGCTGGCTTGGATCTAGAACAGTTTTCTGTGGGTGGAAGGAATTTTCCTATGAAGCACAACTTTCTCAGCTCCCACTGCAGGCCAAAATGCCCCCTGGGGAACAGCATATATCCCCCCACCACCACCACCAAATAGTATTTTAGTGGGCATTTGGGTCTGGAGCAGAGAGGCATGGGACCCAAGTCACTGGATGGGCAGACAAAACGTAAAAACTACCTAGAGGTGGGATAAGTCACAATGCATTTTTCTTCCACAGCATTCAGCAAAAAGCTCAGAAGAGGTTGGAAATAATCAAAGCTGCCTTTTGCAATAGAACTCCTGTCAGTTTGAGCAACAGACAAGCCAGTATAGTGGAATACTTGCCTACTCTCCGCAACATTTGTAAGGCAGAGAAACAGAAAGAACAAGGAAAAACAAAAAGAAGGTGAGCTTTGCTAAAAGCAGTATTTGGGTGTCAGAGAGGCATAAACTGTTTAATACCATGGTTGGGAAACAAGGAAGTCTTGTCATTTTCATAATCCTGCATTCCAAATTACTGACAAAATGTCTAATCTTCTTTTTGTGAAACAGATTTCTCCATTATCTTGAAGGAATTCACTGTGATCTTCCAAGAGAAGTTTTGAACAGTCTGGCAGCTGACTTTCCTTAAAGTGGTCAATGCCACTAGTGCCTTGTACATATATAATCATCTTAAATGTATATTCAAAGTGCTGTTTATATTTTGATCCTATTTAAAAACACAAGCCTGTATATATGTACTGTAGTGGTGCTGAACTTTCTTGTTGTTCTGAAACCTACACCAGCAGTGTCCCAATACAATCTTAGTGGGATCCTGGATAAACTTTATCCTTTCTGTATGTGGCTTCTATTTTGAAGGAGCTATTTCTGTTGCCAGTTTCACATTTAGCAGCAGGTGGCATATTTAAGCCACTCGTCTAATTTCCACCTAAATGTTCTACTTCCTATGAAAATATTAGTCAAATGACTTAAATTTCTTGCAATTAAACTGCCAAACTTCTTAATTTGGTTTATTGCTCTCTGTGTGTGTGTAACAAACAGATTTATATCCAACATGGTGAGATAGCCTATTGTAAAGCAAAAGTTCTGTGTAAGGCATGTTTTGTATCAACAGTTCTTGGGGGTTGTAGTAGTATTTATCTGTAAGTCTGAATATTTTATACTGTATTTTATATTTTGCCAGTCTCAGTGGAATTTTTTTATACCTGCAATGAAATAATAAATACGTGATGAGGCTTTGGTGTAGGGTATCATTAGATATAAAAATGTTAAACTGAGGGTATGAAGTCATCTGTCCGTTTTCCTCACCCCTAGAAACGCATTTTCCAAGGAGGAAAGTTACTGCATTTTTCTTCTCTCCCTGGGAACAGCTGAAATATATGCAATACTACCTACCAAACCTAAACAAATTTCACTGCTTTTTAACACCATAAAATGCATATAAAATTGCAATATTTGTCATATTTATTAAATTAAGAGTTATAAATGCCTTAGTTTTTACAATAAAAAATTCAAATCTACCCCAACACTTCAGAGAAAACTGCAAGCTGATGCTATCTTAAGCAAATGTGCGTTAGTTCCAGCTAGATGTTATCTTTTTCTATCTGTGGATACTGGTTAGAGGGAGCTCAGTTCCCAATGCAACTGGGAGATTACCTCTTAGCCTCCTTTTTACCCATTCTGTGGTTGAGGAAGAGGTAAAAAAAAGTCAACCACAAGGAAAGTGCCAGGTCAAAAGGACAACAGAAGGAATGCAACAAAAGCCCTGCATGCTCCCCTCATGAAGATTAAGTATCCTCATAGATACAGGAAAGCATTTTGGATTTAAGAGCTGTATATGCCTACAACAGCATGCTCACCTTGTCTTTAAGTGTTTCCAAGTAATACATCACTAAATAAATCCACATATTTCAATGGAACTCTGGGGAAACTACTTCACTACCCTTTTAAATGAAACAGATCCCTCTACACTTCCATCCTTTACCTCTGGAAATTTTTTCAAATGGTCACTGGTTGAACTAGAGGAAATTTTTTCCTTAATAAAAGGACTAAAGTCTAGTAAGACTCTGGATACAGATTGGATGCCTCCAGATCTTTTAAAAAAATACTGTGAGTGGTGAGCAACAACTGTTCACTGTGATAATACAATTTTTCCAGTTGAGTCTTAATACTGAAGCTCACTTTGGATATAATCAGAACTAGAAGTTAAACAAGGCACTATAAGATTGTATGCACTTTTCTCATGTGGGACTGTTGCTAACCATGTGGAATAGAGTTCTGTGTATTCAAATTTCCACTCACATGTGAAGCTCACTCCCAGCCTAGGCTACTTTGCAAGGTTTTTGAGAATATAGACAGGATAACCCCTCATACAAATACAAGCTGTCTACAGCAACTAACCACCCTGCTTAAAGTAAACTAAGATATACTCCTAATTCACATTCAGGCAACTGCAAACTGAATATTACTTACAAATCTGACACACATACATTTTATACAATTCAGTAGCAATGATACTATGTTAAAAATGATTTAAGTTTTTTTTTTACTCTGCATGCTTCACATACCACTTAACAAATTTACATACAACTCTCATACTACCTGTGATTACAAACCTTGCTTTCATTTTTCACAGAATTGTATAGCTGTATCAATACAGTGTGACCAGATTTTTATTTTATATTTGTAAACTTGTATATCAACTCTTTATAGCTTTGTTTTCTAGTATGATCATGGCTTCACCATTGGTGAAGGTCTATGCTCATTGGGCTACAGATAGTATAGACTCATACAGTATAAAAACGAAGAAATTATTAACAGGTGCATTGGCAAATTACTGTAGATGCCATAAACCAAAAATAGTATAATAGAAGTTGGTAAATGAAATCTAGAAAGATTTAAGTGTTATGTAGTGTTAAAAGCTCAAAAAAAGCTACTGCTTGTAGCAAGGAATCACATAGTTCCTCATCTCGCCTTGGCTTGTTTGCAGACAACAAGTTTTGGTAACTGACCACTCTGTTTCTTGGAAAATTCACACGAGGCTTAGGTACTGTAACAGATTCTAAAAGAAGCTGTTTTACAAGATCAATTCCACTCGTCCGTGAGTCTCCCACCATCAACCCAAAGTGTTTTCCTACAAACACTCGGGCCATACTCAGTACTTTGTGCTGGCCCTCCTGAGCAAATGTTTTATGTAACAATGCATAGAGCATAGCTTCCACTGTACGAAGATGTAACGTCACTGGAAACAGATTTGCATTCAAAGCAGAAAGTCCACTTTTTTCCAAAACATAAAAATCTGCTTCAGGAAGACTGGATACTACAGAAGAAATCTGAAAAATATAATGCATCAATATCATAGTGAATATATACTACTACGTCACTTTTCATTCAGCAGAAGTAGTTATCTGCAGCAAATACATCTTGGAGTAAAGAGCCAGAAGCTACTTGATAGCACTTAACACACACACAAGATTTAGACATTCTTGGAAGTGTAAGGGAACCCTTCAAGGGCAGTAATATGTCAATTTAGTTTTGCTATCTGCATGGGAGGGGGAGAAAATCTGAGTTTTCTGGTTTAGACATCAAATTACCTCCAAGAAATATTCAACTGTGCCTACCAGCCTTTTTCGTGGTTTCCCAAGGGCTACTAGCCCTTAAAAGCATGCATATTGGGAAAACTGTGGTAAGTCATCTTTCTACCTCACTTGGCAATGCCCAAAAACCAGTCCATCAGTTTGGATTCTCAATGCCAAGAAGTGATTAGACCTCTAGTATGCAAAAGCTAAACACTATCTTTAAAAGCCTAACTGTAGGTGGACCTTATTTCTACAGAACCCTAAAAGAAACTAACTTCCCACTTTATTTTCCTCCAACCCCTGCATAAATTTCAAAGAAAGGACATCAGATAACGTTAACAAGTAGAATCCTGCTGTTTTAGATGCAGTCCATTGACCCTACTAGTTACCTGTACATGTAGGGTTGCCAGGTCCCTATTCGCCGGAGGTTTTTGAGGCAGAGCCTGAGGAGGGGGTGTTAGGGGAGGGGAGGGACTTCAATGCCAAAGCGGCCATTTTCTCCAGGTGAACCGATGTCTATCAGCTGGAGATCAGTTGTAATAGATCTCCAGCTAGTACCTGGAGGTTGGCAACCCTATGTACATGACAAACAATCATACTGTTCCTAGAATGAATACTCTTTCCAAACAAGCTGTTTTCCATCAAAATGCCGCTTACCTCTTCCAGATAAACTGATGGCATATAGGCTCCTTTCATAAACATTGTGCACTCCTGCTGCTGCCAGTCATGAATAGTTAAGTGTGTGTTAACATGAGCCCATGCAATTTTGCGTGTGCCGAAAACAATAGATACAATGTCACTGGCACTCTGAAAGAGATTATGGGGAAAGGTTCAGTGCATGTTAAAAAAAGGACTCCATCCTATTTGATACCAGTCATGAAACTTCCCCAGAATTAGAGGCACAAAACTCAAGTAGACATACCTAGAATCCAGAATCTGGATTACTCTAGGAAGATTATAAACACTAAACTGATGTGTGACCTGGATGTACAGTTATACTTGTGACAGGACAGAGGCCTATACATCTTCCCAACACTTAGCATTTAACCTTTCAAGTGATGTGGGGTATATGCACTGAGAGAGTATGCAAGAAGGGCCCCACTGGTATGATTGGTCTACTATGACAAAGGTTGTATCACTTGTGTAAGCAAGACCTATTTACCTAGGTCTTTGCAGACATTTGCTCCTGCTCTCCGGACAGAATCAGGCCAGGCCAAGCCTGTATATGATGTTTCTCATAAAAATATAAATTGGCCTGGATACAAACAGCTTCACTACTAATTCTGCATGGCCAAGGATGCTTTTTTCCTCATTTTTTTTCAAACAGCAGCCACTCTATCTGTAGCGTGCTGCTTTTGAAAAGACGGAGTTTCAAAAACTGTTTATGATACAGCATTGGAGGTCTAATAATCACATAAAAAACTGTATTGTGTATACCTGTTTTCTTTGAATCCCAGACATGGTATACAATTTTGCTGGACAGACTGACCTAACTAATAACGCATTAAAAGCTATGCAGCCCAATCCCGTTCACATTTTCTCTGAAGTAAGTCCTACTTACTTTCTCCCACACTCGCAAAGGACTTAATATATGCTATATGAAAAAGGTACCTTCAACTTCTTGCTTTCTATTTCTGGCTTGATAAATTTCATTATGGATGAAGCATTGTGCGTTTTCCTCTCTTTCCTTTCTTCTTTTGCAAGGGGGTTAAGAATAAAGTCACACACTTTAACGGCTGTTTTATACTGAAATAGAGGTACTTCCAGTAAACTCTGTAAATCCTGAAATGGCCCATGCTTCTTTCTGTGTTCTACTACGTTGATGGACTTTCTTCCCCGCATGAGTTTCACAGCAGAAAGTTCTTCCACAGTTGCCAAATTGAGTAGCTGTAGAACAGCAGACTTCTGCTCAAAGGAATACAAATCATCTATTGATGGTCTGGGTTCCCTTAAGATCTCAGGAACAGATGAAGAATCAATGGAGTCCTGCTGTGCAACAGATGTTGACTTCTGACACCACAGAAGATACAATGGTTGCAGCCGCAATGAACCTAAAGGCAACTGGAGAAAACCTCTCCTACCTGGAAAAAAAATCAGATGTCAGTCACATGCAGTTATTTCTCTGATGTCAGTAACAGAGACATCCACTGAATCCCACATATCAGTTTACATAGCAAATTATCAAAGAACAAGCAAAAAAGTTTTACTGTCAGGTTTCTTTAAGCTAATCTCTGAATCTTTCACAGTGTCTGTTAATCTTTTAATTTTCTATATTCTTTCTAATAGTAATTTAGCAGATTAATCCTCTTCCATCACAGTACTATGAAGACAAAAAAGTGACACCTTCCAAACTTCTCCCTGTTGTTCAAGTTAATAACAGCACAGGCAGGAACATGTTTCAGGCTGGGATCTGAGAAGACTTCTTCTACTGTCTGCCATTTTACTTGACTGAAGTAATAATGACTATCCTATCCACACTAACTTATCAAACAATAATTAGCAGCAGGTGAGCTCATGATAAGAGATAACACTGGAAATCAACTCTAATCCTGACAACAGGGTACATGGCACTCTTAATACACAGGAAAGCAATAAATAAATGTGAAATATGATTCTGGCTTTATTTGGGAGATCAGATGTATTGTCTCAGTACATCTGTTCCATACAGCACAGATGCCTTGGGCCTGCTCCACGCATAAGCCTGTACTGCAACAGAATGGCAGGGAGGAATCCTTTCACTGATCCAATTACCTTTCCAAAATAACTTGTGTGCCAAGAACTACAATTTTTTTTGCAATGGAAGCCTTAAGTATCGTAGAGGATGTTGAGATGTATTCAAAGGCATTTTCTCAGTTCACAAAGAGCTCTGGCCATGCCTGTTGGGTCAGACAGTTACAAGGAGGCCTGGAGTATGTAAAAAAAAAAAAATGCACCTAATACTTCCTGGCAGCTAAAAGTGCAGGGGAAGATCAGTGATGGAGGCAATATCCTTTCCTTTTATTTCAGGCTCATCTGACCAGAGGTCTTGCGCACAACGTGCATGGGATAAAATATTTTTAACATAATTTATTAAAATGTACAACAGAAGTGACTTTAAATTCTTAAAATGCTTGAAAGACATTAAAATCCTAATAAGCATTGAGTTACTTTACAAGCATAACGGTAACTACAATAATAATAATAATATCACTAGTTAACAATAGTTTAACCTTGTTGTGCCTTTAAGGAAACTACTGTTACCAGATATTTCGTGACACGTTTGGTTATTTCTGGGTCAACAACAGAAATGGGACCAAGTCAGCAGGAAGATGATGTCTTGATAAAATGGGTGCAATCCAGGTGACCTTGGGTATAGCCCATAGATCACAGGATAACAGAAGGTGATCTATTGTCTCAATTGCTCCTGATGCACAGACACATAGCCTATCTGAAAATGGGGTTTTATCAAACTGACCACTCAGTTCAGCTGTTGGAAGGACATTCAGTCTGGCGAGCATAAAAACTTGCCTATGGCTGGGAGTTGTGAGGAATTTTAAGTATGAAGGGAGGGTGGTAGGTGGAGAATTCCTAGAGCAGCAGTGGAGCACACTCGCCTTGCCTTACTCAGTGTACTCACTCGATCAAGGTCTGCCATCGCTTCCTGAATACCCATGTTATTAAGGTTTACGAGGGAGAGACGTAGGGTTTCAATCCTACTATTCACACATCTCAGGAAGGCAATATGCTTTTAAGGGAAGCTTGTCCACCAACCCTGACTGATCTTATCACTGAATAAGGTTCTTTGGAACACCCCACTCCCCCAGGTTTCCCACAAGTATGAAAACCCCTGCCCTAGATAAACTGGGATCCGAACAAGCAACAGGGTGCTGTAGCTACCTACACCACCCTGTTTCTTGTTCAGCTCCCAGTTCATTGACAGCTGAGATTTTTCGCACTTCTGGGAATCACACGCAGCTGGTCTTAGTGCCTCATGCCTATCACCTGGACACTGGGCTGAAACAACACAGATTACGTGCACCCAACACGTGGGACCCCCATTCTTGATGGCCAAAGAGAGCCGGAGCTTTCCAGCCACCCTTTAATGCAGAAGACAGTGCATGTCCTCATTTGTTTTTTGGGTTACTTGTCTCTGAATCAGGCCCTCTGTCCACCTCCAAGCTGACAGACAGTCCTAAAACACCAGTAATTTCCAGTCAAGCCATTTTCTACAAGTGGGGCAGCAGGACCAAAAGAGTCCATATCAGTCATATCAGTTGTTCCAAGGTCAGCTTCCCAGGTAATGCCTTCTTTAAAAGATATGCTCAAACTCAGATTTCTGGGTTATGGCCTCCACTGAACGCTCGTCGATCCTTAACACAAGGCCCTTTCTTTCGTCTGTTAGCAAGGAGGCGCCAACTTCGCACCATGGCAGCAGCACCATAAATGCACCTCTCTCTGCGACTAACAAAAAGCAGGGAGAAGAAGAAAAAAAACCTTCCCTCACACCAAATCTACAAACGCGACGCCACCCCTACCTCGCTGCATTAGACCGACGAGCCCTTTGAAGCTCATCTTCGCCCTTTTCTAAGCAGCGCGACCCTTTTCGCGGTCCCCCCGGGCCTCATCGGCGCATCCTCGGAACGAAGGTTCCGGCTCTCGGAGCCAGGAAAAAATAGTTCCGGCTTGTCAGAATGAGCGCGCGAGCGCCCTCCAGCGGTCTTTAGGGACGAACCTTTCCTGCGTTCAGTCTGAAACGTGGGAACCTTCGCTGCGCGAACGCCTTTTGCTTCTGTCTGGCGAAGAGAGCTTTGACTGTAGAGAACTTATATCCTGCAATTCCTGTGTGTTTCTCATCTAACTGTTTAATTAATAGTACTTACAAAGAGAGAGGCAAGATCAGAGTAACTCAGACCCCTGCTTTATTCCTTATCGCCATTTTGAAGCCATTTATTTTCATCTGGTAAGAAAATATAAATAATGAAAATGTAAATCTCCATTCCCCTCCTCCCCATCATGTTGCTTGTCCACATTATTACTGAAAGAGCATGTTTGTTCTAGTATCAGACTGTGTGTGTGTAAAGTGCCGTCAAGTCGCAGCCGACTGATGGTGACCCCTTATGGGGTTTTCAAGGCAAGAGACTAACTGAGGTGGTTTGCCAGTGCCTTCCTCTGTACTCCTTGGTGGTCTCCCATCCAAATACTAACCAAGGCTGACCCTGCTTAGCTTCTGAGATCTGGCCATCCTGGGCCATCCAGTATCAGAGTAGACATATAGTTTTATATTTATTTGGTCTGAAAGATCTTCATTGTAGTATACTTCTAGAATGAATGTATTTGCATTCAACAGCACTGGCTTCGATTTGGGAAAGTCTTGACTGGGGCTGGAGTTGGCATCTTAACCAGGTTTACCTATGCTGCAACTTGAGGCGTTGTATGTGCATGCATGTTGCTATCTTTTCAACAGGGACTGTGAGAATTTCACGATTTAAATACATGAACACTGTCGGTTAAATCAATGCTTTTTAAATGTCTGTGTGTACTATTCAATTACTGTTGGCCTGTCAGCACCTTGGAAGCATATATAAATGTGTGCTGTTGCAGTTAAGATATTTATCTATGATGTATTCTGTTAATAAAGATTGAGGCAGTGCAGTTCCTAAAACCTTTGTTAGAGAGTTATTGGAAGCTACCATCAACCCCCAGCCACCATCTTTGATATTGGGATCATCATAGGGTTGCCAACCTCCAGGTGGTGGCTGTAGATCTCCCACTGTTACAACTTATGTCCAGGAGATAAAGATCTGTTCCCTTGGAGAAAATGGATACTTTGGAAGGTGGACTCTATGGCCTTATACCCCATTGAAATCCCTCCTCTCTCCAAATCGTGCCTTCCTTAGGCACCACCCCCAAAATCTCCAGGTATTTCCCAACCTGGAGCTGGCAACCCTAGATCATAATATGAAAAGCCAGTGTGGTGTTCTAGATACGGTTTCAGACTAGGATCTAGGAGACCCAGGTTTAAATGCGGCTTGTAAGCACCTCTGCCACTCTCAAATTACCCTTCCTCACAGGGCTGTTGTGACAATAAAACAGAGATTAGTTGATGTAAGCTGCTTTGGCTCCCCATGGAGGGGGGGAGGCAGAGTATAAATAAATAATCCAAGGTATTAAAAAATGGACTACAGTCACTCAGGCTTGGATCACATCTTCCTCACCGATTGCAATATGTGAACAACAACAATGGGCTACACTGCAAGGTTGCTGTGAGCTGTGCTCTCTCAGCCTCATCTCCAGCACCACTTGCAATATGTGGTCAATTATACAGGGCAATGTGTTTCTCAGGTCTTAGCTCAGGAAGCATGCGCGTGGTGGTTTCTAAAGACTAAAACCGCATTTTCCCTATCAAGACCAGAAGGAACTTTGGTGTTTACATCTGCTTTCAGAGTGGAGGGCCCCAGTGCGGTGTTGGCGACCCTAGGGCACACGGGCCGCAGCCGGCACGCCCAGCCCTCTCTGTGGGGGCGCGCGGAGGCGTCGCGTCTGCCTAGGGCTGTGCCGTGTTGCCGTGGGGAGGGCGCTGAGGGCGGTGCTCCTGCTCCCCGTGCCCATGTTCTCCATGCCTGCGCTGGCGCCCTCCCTCTCCTTGCACCCGGGGCAAGCCCCTCCCTCTCTCTCAGCTGAGCGGCAGCTACAGCGCAGCTGTTTGTCGGGGCGCTGGCCTCTCCCGCCCTGCCCTACCCCTCTCCACCTCGCACGGGGGAGGCTTTGATCAAGCGCCCTGCCGCGGCGTCTTTGGGGCTCCGCCGCCCCTGTGCGGTGTGGCCGCGGCGTCCGGCTCCTCCCTTCCCAGCCGTGACACTGGGAACTCCTGGGCTGCTGCGGTCGGCGGGGCATCCGGCTTGGTCCCTTTGGCTCGCCTGGGTGCGGGACAAAATCACGCCCCGCTTTTCGGACGGAACCCTCTGAATGTAGACCAGGTTTTGCTTCATCTATTTGCCTTAGGGTTGCCAGGTGTGTCCTTCCCCCCCCCCCCCCATCATTTACCTCTTTTCCTGATGGTCCAGTTGCAAACATAAAAGTTTCGCTCTGAAGAAGACTAGTTGGTTTTTATATGCTGACTTTTCTCTCCCTGCGCCCTTGCCGGCGGCTGCCCGTGCCCCTCCCCCGCCCGCCAAGATCTCCTTGCCCGATCCCCCCATCTCCTTGCCCGATTCTCCCCCCCCCCCAATGCATGCATGCACACACGTTCAGCCCGCAGCCTGCGTTTCTCTGGGCGAAAACGCACGGGCGCTTGAGCCTCCTTTCTTCCCTGTTCCAGCCAGGATTCAGCAGAACGTCCGTGCGTTCGATCCTGGCTGAACGTTCTTCGAACGTCCGTGCGTTCGATCCTGGCTGAACGTTCTTCGAACGTCCGTGCGTTCGATCCTGGCTGAACGTTCTTCGAACGTCCGTGCGTTCGATCCTGGCTGAATCCTGGCTGGAACAGGGAAGAAAGGAGGCTCAAGCGACCGTGCGGGTTCGCCCTCTGTCTCTCTCTTTCCCCCCTCCCCCCTTTGCATCCCCCGCCTCCATTCATTCTGGGATTCAGTCGCTCGTCCCCCTGCCCTTCCCTTCCCCCCACCGCCTTTCTCTGCCCCGCTGCTCCCCTCCCCCATCCATTTTCCTCCTCGCCCCTTCCCTCCTCTCCACCCCCTCCATCTGCCTGCCTCCGCGCTCCCCCCCTCCACGCTCCTTTCTCAAAGGAGGGAGGGGCTGGGGCTTTGGGGCTTCCCTTCTGAAGCTGACATGGTGGGGGGGGGTGACCCTTGGCGGGCAAGGAGCAAATCCCTTTTGCTGGGAAGATTTGGGGTGTGTGTGTGGGGGGTGACCTCTGGCCTGAGAAGAGAAGGGAAAGGGTGCATTCACCCTAGATCAGTTTCAGAAATACAAATGCTCTGAGAGGGGCCGTGGCTCAGTGCTAGAGCCTCTGCTTGGCATGCAGAAGGTCCCAGGCTCAATCCCCGGCATCTCCAGTTAAACAGTTAAAGGGACTGGGCAAGGAGGCGATGTGAAAGACCCCTGCCTGAGACCCTGGAGAGCTGCTGCCGGTCTGAGTAGACAATACTGACTTTGATGGACCGAGGGTCTGATTCAGTATAAGGCAGCCTCATGTGTTCATGTGACTTTCTCTACCACTTAAGGAAGAATCAAAGCGGCTTTCAATCACCTTCCCCTCCCCACAACAGACACCCTGGCCATTTATGCATGGTCAGTTTTGATGCTCACTCAAAGCTCTTTTTAAAAATGCAACTTTAAAACTGCCTATTCACGGTCTCAAAGCAAAAGGAGAAATTCCACCCCTCCCACTCGCCTGCTCCTTTGTTCCTGTTTGCATAGCCATTAGCATGTGCATAGCTAACCCGCCGCTGTTATTTTGCATGGTTCCTTCAGGGGATACTTCAGGGGGATTCTTCAAGTTAAATTGCCATGTTGGCACTTCGCGATAAATAAGTGGGTTGTGGGTTGCAGTCTGGGCACTCGGTCTCTAAAAGGTTCGCCATCACTGCCCTAGTGTAATGATAAAAGTGCTGGATTTCTGCATTGTCCCTTAGAGTAGCTGTCATTTTTACCATATAACTGAGAGATAGTCCTGACATCAAATATAACCTGAACGTTCCCTAGAAGCTAAAATGACTAAACGGAGGCTATCGTACTTTGGTCACATTATGAGAAGGCAAGAGTCACTGGAAAAGACAATAATGCTAGGAAAGTAGAAGGCAGCAGGAAAAGAGAGATGGACTCAATAAAGGAAGTAGTGCCCTCAGTTTGCATGATCTGAGCAAGCAGGGCTGTTAATGAAAGGATGTTTTGGAGGACATTGATCCACAGGGTCAGAAGCAACTTGACAGCATTTAACACACACAAGCCACCATCATCATTGAAACAGCAACAGCCGTTATGGAAACACCCCCACACACACCTTTCCCACTGCAGGAAAAGAGAACCAGAAGCTGTGGCGGCTGGACATGCACCCCAGTGAGGAAGCTCCACCCCCTCCAGCATTTCAACACATCAGCTGCTAAGAATTAGTCCCTACCGGATGGGGGAGGGGTTCCCCGTGGCTGCCTTGGGCACATCAAGACAGCAAAAGACCTGCGGCAGAGGACTTTAATGTCCCACCTGTGCCTCTGGTACCCACCTCTGCTGAGGGGGGCTGATATTCCTTGCTTTGAGCCTCAGAAGAAACATCTGGAGGGCTGGAGAGAAGAATGCCTGACGATCTGTCTCTCCTTCCCCTAGTACTTTCAGTTGCTGTTGAGGAGAAGCGTAGCAAGAAGCCTTGGGCAGCAATCCGTGCTGGGTAGCCTGAAAACAACTTTGTTCCAATGTGCTTGTAAGCTACTTTTAAGTAAGTTCACACTGACAGAAGCCTGTGCTTGAGAAGTGTGTGTGTGTGTATAACAAATACGTTCATTTTTTCATTAAATAGATACAAGTTACTCTCCTGGCAGCTTTAATGGACCAGAGGATCAGAAGGACAAGCCCCGCCTCCCCCCACCCACTTCCACATACGGAAACATTTCTAAAAGAAAAGAAACTGGAAATAATTTAGATCTCTGCTTCCCCGAGGCTATGGCTACTGCAGCTGGTCCTTTAGAAAATCTGCGAGATGAATTGACCTGTTGCCTTTGTCTGGAATATTTTAATCATCCTGTATCAATTAAAAAATGCTCCCACAGCTTCTGCAAAGAATGCATCACGCAGTACTGTAAGAAGGGGACCAAGGTTTCCTGTCCCACATGCAGGCAGGACCTTTGTCAGAATAATCTGGTGGAAAACAGATCACTTGCCAACATAGTGGGCATTGTCCTGCAGATTAAGGAGAATCCAACAGCACGATGGCGAAGGAAGCCACAAAACTGTCAGGAGCTGTTGGAACTCTTCAGCACAGATGATCAAGAAGCCAGTGGACCCCAGAATCTAAAACTGTCGGCTGGATGTCTTCTAAGTCAGCTCAAGGTATGTTTCTTTTTCTCCATCAGAACCATGCTCACAAATGAGAATTTGTCACTGGATGGCTGCAACATCAAGTGATGGCTTGCAAGCTGAACAGAGGAATGGCAGGGGGTCCCCAAGTACAGAGGTTCAATTTTGAGCTGAAAAATAGCCAGAACAAAAAGTGCTGAACAGCCCCTTCTCCAGCTGTTGCTCTGCTCAGCTTGAAGCCACCCATGGCTGCTTTTCACTTGTGCATTCTTATGTTTTATTTATTTAGAAATTGTTTATGCCCCTCTCCAGGTTACCTGCCCAAGGCGGCCTACAAAATAAATAAAAAATTAAGTGCCCTTCCACATCAGCACCAATCTTTACCTTGGTCCCTGCAGTAGCCACTCCCCGTGCATACTAGAGGGCTTTTTACGCTATTATACAGTGTTCTAGTTCCCAGATTTCATTTTTTTAAAAAGCAAGCCTCTCTTGTTTGTGGGGTTATAAGAAGAAAGGTACAAGTTGTACATTTGCCCTTATAACTCCTCAACAAAAAGGGCTAGACAAGAGTTTATTTTGATGAGGCAAGGGAAGTGTGCCAAAAATTTCTGCATGGATGCTCTGTTGCTACTGTGGATGCCTCTCCATTTGCAGCTGCAACAAAAAGTACACAGAGAAGCCCACATTTTGGTAATGAGCTTGCTGCTGAGCTAGACCCCTGAGCCATGGTAAGGTATGCCCATCTCCTCTTGCCCATGAATGGGTCCTACATCAGGTATGTTAGAAACCCTCTTACCCCAATACCCCTAAGGGCAAGAAGTAGAACCAAAAGGACCAAGATTTAAAAGTTTTAAAAGCTTTATTGCAACAAATGAGCTCAAAACAGCATCATCTGGCAAAGGCATTTAAAGTCCTTATTCCCGATCTGCCTCTCCCTTTCCCCATAGGCTGAGGTACTCAGGAGGTACAGACTTCCTGGACTGCCTAATACATATTCCCCTTGAAATGTCCCCCCCCCCCCCGTTCATACATTGCATGTCTCATTATCAGCCCGTTATTCCGCTCCTGGGAGAAGATAATATTCATAAGCTCATTGCGCAGGCTCTCTAGCTTATGCCAACGTAAGTCCTTTACTTAGTTACAAGACGTTTTATGGCTTCAGCTTATCAGGGGAGGAAAGGAACTTCAAGTTATTTGCGCACTCTGGCTCGTAACTGGCCTTTAGCCTGGGAAGATTTCTTCCCCCTATTAACTGGTGTCTATTTGACCTAAGTTACTATTTCCTACAGTAACTGTGGGCAAGGTGAGAAGCATACAGTTCTCCCTACTTGTGCCCCAGCCTGGTTCTGGGCTCCTGGAACTTGTAAGGCAACCATAAACACCAGTGTGCTCTGAGTGCATGCTGAATATTTCTTTTTCTCTGGTGGTCAGGAGGTTGGACTAGGACTGGGGAACCCTAAGTTCAAATCTCCAGTTATGAAGCCCACTGGATGGCCTTGGGCCAGTCACTTTCTCTCACCCTCCCCTCCTTCACAGGGTTGCCCTAAGGATAAAACGGAGGAGGGGAGAACCACCAACACTGTTCTCTGAGCCCCTTAAAGGAAGGGCGGGATAAAAACGAAGTAGATAACCAACGAGACACCCTCCCCAATGAATGAGGGGAAGCTTGCCAGCCACGCCAGTGGCGGACTGGCCATTATGATGGCAAGTGGGCCCTGATGAAGTGGGGCCCCCTTAAACATTAAAATTTAAAGGTCCCCTGTGCAAGCACCGGGTCATTCCTGACCCATGGCAGACTTTGTTTGTGGGGTGGTTTGCCAGTGCCTTCCCCAGTCAGCTTCCCTTTACCCCCAGCAAGCTGGGCCCTCATTTACCGACCTCGGAAGGCTGGAAGGCTGAGTCCACCTTGAGCCGGCTACCTGAAACCAACTTCCATCGGCATCGACTTCAAGTCGTGAGCAGAGCTTGGACTGCAGTACTGCAGCTGACCACTCTGCGCCACGGGGCTCTTTTCCCTTAAACATTAGACCACATATTAAAAATAAAAATTGATTCACAATTAAACGATAGCCTGATCGTCCTGGCAACCAATATTTGTACACCCAGTCCTCCGCTGAGCCACGCAACCAGGCAACCTTTGTGACCTGGGGGCAGAGGCGGAAGCTCTTGCAAGTTGCAGCCCTGCGCTGTTTCCAACCTGGCCGCCATGCAGCTGTCTCTTCCCGGGCTGCAGGGCCGAGGGCGCAGCTGCCCCAGCCGCCAGCGCGCCTTGCTCGAGAGGCTGCCCCGCCGCCACGCCTTGCTGGAGCTGCTGCTGCTGCTGCTGCTGCTGCTGCTGCTGCTGCTGCTGCTGCTGCTGCTGCTGCTGCTGCTGCTGCTGCTGCTGCTGCTGCTGCTGCTGCTGCTGCTGCTGCTGCAGCAGTACCGGGGCGCAGAGTGGTCAGCTCAGCTGCAGTCCCAAGCTCTGCTCACGACCTGAGGTCGATCCCAATGGAAGTGGGTTGCAGGTAGCCGGCGCGCTCCTCCCGGCAGCCGGCCGCAGCAGTCCCGCGACGGACGCAGGTGCGGCGGTGGGCCAGCGGCAGTCGGGGGCGGGTTGCGACGGGTCGAGGCTCTGTCGTCTGCCCGTTTGCAGGGATAAGACTATGCGAGAAAAACGCTGGGCTGTGATGGTTATCACATAAAATGTATCCACACTGGGAATGTACACGTGAACGCCGTATTGTTGCATGTATGAGGGCGCCAAAGAAAAATTCTGATCCAATATGTCAAAAGTTAAAAATTTGATCCCGGTAACACATTAAAAATGTGTTATCTGGATCAATTTATATCTATATCTATATATATTTGTGTTACCAATTTTTAAATATATATCAGTTTTTAAATATATATATATATATATGTGTGTGTGTGTGTGTATAATTGGATTATACACACACACACACACACACACACAGAGAGAGAGAGAGAACACATTAAAAATGTGGATCAATTTTTTAACTTTTGAAAAAAAATACTCATTTTTAATGTGCTACCCCTGTCTAAGCTAAGAACTTTTTTTTTATTTAGAGGTTCTAAACTATCCAGCTGATCCCTAAATCTGGATCTGATACGTGGGTGTCTGACCCAGTTACCAGTTTGATGCATGGCATTAAACCAACAAACCAGGAACAGTTCCACACCCATGGAAAGCCATTACACATTTGAAAACTAGAAGTGACAGTTTGTGCAAGTGCAGAGCTTTTGCCTACATTCCACATAATATTTCTGAATTACCTGGTCTACTATGCAACTTTTAAAGATTTACTCATTTCCATTACCAACTAATAATCAGGAAATTAGCCCACTTTGAGTGTGAATTGCAGTTGAAGCATTTTCCCTGTATCTTTTCCCCTTGGGCGAGGCAATCGGAAAAATACAATGCCATCCTAAATGGATGGTTTCAGGTAGGTAGCCATATTAGTATGTAGTAGTAGCAGCAGCACAAAATTCACATCTAGTAACACCTTGAAGAAATGTTGCTGGTGGGAAGAAAGTAGCCCACTGCTTCTTCCTTTAGCAGCACCCTTCTTTCAGGAGCTGGAGGCATCTACAGCGACACATTTGTGGAATGGAAGGGTGTCCACCAGGCTTAAAGCAGTGTCTAAATCTCTCTTTGCCCTAGATGGCATTGCCCATAAGGGAAGTCACTTGGGAATTGGTACTAACTATGTCAAAAGCAGCATGGCAAAAGAGGCACTTTCTGCAACTTCCACTCCTTTTGCAAGACAATACAAAGATCTGCTGCAGTGACCGCTCTTTTCCATATTGCTTAAGCCTGGGGAGAAGAGTTGAACCTGACACATGAACACATGAAGCTGCTTTACACTGAATCAGACCCT
Source organism: Euleptes europaea (assembly GCF_029931775.1). NCBI lineage: Eukaryota > Metazoa > Chordata > Lepidosauria > Squamata > Sphaerodactylidae > Euleptes > Euleptes europaea. Next base: position 157,207,984 of record NC_079312.1, read on the forward strand.
TGATCCATCAAAGTCAGTATTGTCTACTCAGACCGGCAGCAGCTCACCAGGGTCTCCCGCAGGGGTCTGTCATATCACCTACCTGCCTAGTCCCTTTAACTGGAGATGCCAAGGATTGAACCTGGGACCTTCTTCACGCGAAGCAGATGTTCTACCACTGAACCACAGCCCCTCCCCTGTCCCCTGTCCTGTCCCTGATCAAGTTGCTGGAGGACAAAGAGGCAATGGAATCATGGCCAGGAGGATCTGGCCCCTTAGCAGATAGGCTGGAGATAGTTAAATGTGTAAAGATTGATGAATAAAGATTTATATCTTTCCACCCTTCAGGATGAGGTGAAAATAAGCGAAATCCCTGCACAAGTCGACGTCGTATTGGAGGCAATCTCCAACATGAGAAAGGACAGGACTGAAATGAAGGTTGGTACTTAACATTGGTATGACCAATTTGGTCTCTGCAGATTTCGGCAGTGTTGACTGTAGCTGCTTTATGGTGAGGATGTTCAGTTATAGTCCGGTGTCTTTCCCCTCTCCCACACACCTCCCTCCCTGCTATTATGATAGGTCATAGGGAAATTTCACGTTCCAGTTCAAGCTGCTGTTTGGTCTTTCTGGGAAAATTTGCCCTAAAACTTACATGTTATTCTTCCTTCCACCCAACCTGCATACATCAACAGAGCCAGCTATATCCTTCATAGAACCAAGTAGTAAAATTTGTACTTGGGCTGTTAGCCTGTAGGTGGGAAGTTACATTATAAAATGTTTCCTTATTTTTTTTAGAAAAACAAACACACCCTGTTATAGAAGGCAAAGAACCTATCTACATGTCACAAAGTCCTCAGGTCAGATATATGCTTTGAGTTCCCTGCTGGCAACTCAGTTCCCAGGTGCATGAGGGCCCAATTTGGATCAGGACTGCAACATAGGCCGAGAGGTCTTATCTCCCCCACTCCATTTTCACTGTTTGAAACAGCCCAGGGAGTCAATATGCATTCTGCTGGGGATGGGAGCTGATGGGTTACATGTAAGTTTCCCCAACACAGCAAATACCAGTCCCCAGAGCAGTTTTTTGGTCAGGAAAATGGTGTTGGAGGGAGGCATTACCCCCCCTTCCTGTGAGTAGTGGTCCTGATTTGAGTTAGGCCTCTATCCACCTGCAGCGCATATATGACCGAATGTCCCTATGGCAAACCCAGACCAGACCTGAGTCATTTGTAAGGGATTGTTAGGCCTTAGCATGGAGGGGTATGAAGAGTTTAGCCTAGTTAGAGATAGCTACATAGTGAGGTGAGGCAATGGCTTTGGGCAGCAGATTTGGGGAGGGGGGTGGCGGCTTCCACTGCCACCTCAATCTCATTTCCCTCACTGCCACAGAAAACTTCACATGCTCAGTAGGGCTTCCCAAACTCTCAGCTTGCCATAATGTGTTTAAAGGCACCTGGGGAATGATGAAGGAAAGAGCATTAACTGCTGTGGGCACAGGCAGAGGTGGGGTTTAGGTAAGAAACTGTTTTAGGTTGGGAGCTGTCTGTAAGCACAGGCCTTGGGTGGTAACCTTGCGTTGATTACTATCACCCAAGGTCTGGCCTTGCAGCCTGCTATCCTAAAACAACTTCTTGCCATAAATAGCAGTCTGCATAAAAAGGAAAAAAATCCAGGGTGTGTTGAGGTTGCTTTCTAGAAGCTTTTAGTTTTAAAGTGACAGAAGCCCTCCTAGGATGCTGAGACTTCCTGCTAGTGGTAGAACACAAAAGAGGAAATTTAGTGCAGGAATTGTTAAACCACGGGGGGGGGGGGATTTGAAAGTTTCAAATGTTTATTTGAATATAGCAGCCTCAATCACCTTCATTCTCCCACAGGATTATGTATCTCGGATCAAAACCTCAGTTACAGAAGACTTCATTGTCATGAAGAAGTACATTAATGACCAGGAGCAAATGGTGCTGAAGGTTCTTGACCAAGAATGTACAGTGGCCGAACAAAAAATCGATGCAGTGGTTCAGCTGCTGACGGCAAGGATCGACCACCTTTTAGAGTTTCAAAATAACACTGAAAAAACACTGAAGGTAAAACAACAACAAAAACCTTTGGCTCTGTCCAGATATAACAACCAGCTGTGGTTTGCCATTACAAAAACGTTCCATGGAATTGCAATTTTCTTGCCTTCTCCCTCTCACTGCACAAAATGCACCCAGAAATGAGGATTCTGTGGGAGAGAAGGAGGTTTGCGGTGAGAAGGGAGGTTGGTGAAAATGCCCCCCCTTCTGACTGTAAAAATCCTCTGCAGGATCCAAGCCATTAGCTTGTTATGATGTGCAAATTAAAGGAAACAGCATCCTACTTTATTTCTTTAATTTTTTTTAGAATGTCTCGGCAGAACAAGCTGTTTATGTGGGTTCTTCTACTTCAGTTGATGAAGTTACACTGGATGTTCAGAAGATTGACAGTGTTGCACATGCCGTAAAAAAACTCAAAAGGTTATTGGAAATTCCAGTGTTGGAGAACTGTCCTGGGCAGATGCTACAAGGTAGGGATGCATGTGATCCTTTTGTGAAGACAGACATATATTGACAAAGCCGGGGCCTTTACAGTACTGACATAAAGCAACTTTTGGACCGGGGAGAAGCATTAAGACCATAAGAATTGCCTGGGTGGATCAGAACCTGTTGCACGTTCTGTCCAACAATAGGGGCCCATTAGATACTTCTTGAAGGCACCAAAAAAAGCTGAATATGGTGATAAAGATAATTCTCCTGTTTTTGTCCCTGCTATTGTGCTTATAACACAATTATAGGTATTGAATTTTGATTGTTTGAATTTTGCTTCATTTTGTGAATTTTTACAATGGTGACAATTATACATACACACATACAGTGTGAGTTGGCGAACCCACCACGGCTCAAAAGCATTCAAATCTGTAATCTGATGCATATTCATGAGGTAATTCAGTGGTACTTGGAAGGAATTGATTGTGAGTAAACATAGATGGGATTGGATTTACAAGCAGGAAATCCATAGTTCAAATCTCATCAGTTGTTAACTTTGGGCAAGCTGTTGTTCCCCTAGCCTTAACTGTTCCTCTGGCAGTGTGGTGTAGCAGATGGTGTATTGGACTGGGAAGGCCTGGTTCAAACTACTATTCTGCTTCGAATGGCCTTGATCCAGCTACTATCTCCAGTGTAACCTGTAAAAAAGGGCTGTCATATGAACATCAGTTGAGATAACTACATGTACTGTGCCTTGAGCTCCTTTCTCCATCAATGTGTAAGATTAATTTACCTTGTAATCACAGTGGGACTAATTTATTTTATTATTTTTTCAAAATTCATTTCTCCCCAATGGGAAACCAAAGCGGCTTACATCATTCTCCTCTCCTCCATTTTATCTTCACAACAGCCCTGTGAGGTGGGTTAGAGTGTAACTGGCCCAAGATCACCCAGAGAACTTTCATGGCATGAGTGGGGATTTGAAGCTGGGTCTCCCAGATACTAGCCTGACAGTCCTAACCCCTACACCACACTGGCTCTCACACCAATCACAACCAATTGGAGAATTCCATGCTTAAAGGGTTGCAGGATGTTTTATCTTGTCATCACTGCAAATTTACAGAGAACTGGGCCTGATCCAGATTGTAAACAGTTTTTATTTATTGAGCAGCTCACAGCATAGACAAAACACATAAAATACATTAAAAACATTAAAACCAGAATTTAAAATCACAACACACGACTGCTACTAAACTTAACCAAATGCAGTCCTAAATAAAACTATCTTCAACTGCCTGCTAAAGATTGAAGTGAGGGGTCCAGGAGCACCTCCCTGGGGAGGTTGTTCCATAATCACAGGGACGCCACTGAAAAGGCCCTTTGTTGTGCACACACCAAACAAGCTTCTTTGATTGATGGACAGACAGGAGTGCCTCTCCCTGTGACCTTAATTCCCAGGTGGGAATATGTGAGAAGACAGTACTTCAGATACACTGGTCCCAAGCCATTAGGGCTTTAAAGGTCAAAAACGACACCTTGAATTGGGCTCAGAAGTTAATTGGTACCCACTGTGTAATTCCTGTAATATTGGGGTGATGTGCTCCCAATAGCCTCCTAACACTCTTCAAGGGTAGCCTCAAGTAGAGCACATTGCAAGATGTCGCTAAGATATGGATCACTAAGGCTAGATCTGACTAACCCAGTAATGGACGCAGTTGATGCACCAGCTGAAACAGGGCAAAATCACTCTGGACCACTGCATCCACCTGGTTTTCTAAGGTGACCACTGTGTCAAGTAGCAGTCCCAAGTTGTGAACCTGGCTTTTCAAGGGGGGTATAACCCCATTCGAGACAGGAGAGATTTCAAGTCCCAGGTCTGCCTTTCTTTTAACCCAGAGAACCTCTGTCTTGCCAGAATTAAGTTTCAGCTTAGTCATGGTTCCTGGAAGAGGTTGCTAAGAATCAAGGGTTGAGTTCCTGTCTTCCAACTTTAGTTTAATATGTGGACAAATGTCTGTCCCTTTGTGCTACAGTTGATTTATTAAAGCTGCCAAATTGAATCAATAGAGTAACCAATTAAAGGCTTTAGTTGATTAACAGATCAATTTTAATTGGTGGGGCTGTGAATTAGGGACACACATTTATTTCTTTGGGGCTATTTTTGTCCTAGTGTGTTCATGTAATGAAAAACAGAACACTAAAAATGGTCTTTTCTTTAAACTATGAGTGAAACCTTTTATTATTAACGAGCATTATCTTGTTTGTTACATTGTCTAATCTTGCAGTATCTCAAAGCAGCACTGATATGGAGGTTCCCTAATATGCAAATTTATTTAAATGTAATTGGTTAAATCATCTGATCAATAAATTTTAATTGGTTGGCATCCCTGATTTGATATATACTGGGAGATTATAGCATTTGTGCCATATTTGACAATTTTGAGAACATATGAGTAATTGCAGACATGGGCGACAGTGGCAAATGACACTTAGTATTTATATCACAGAATTTCACTAATACTTACAATAATAATCTCACTAATACTTACAATAATAATCTCACTAATATTGTAATACTTACAATAATAATCACCAGTTGGAAGCTCCAGAACCGTATCTGGTCCCCTGGGAAATATCAGCTTCTTGCTCCCATCTGTTGCCAATTCAGAGGCAAGAGAAATGTGTGGAGGAATGCTGGCTGTGGCAGTGGGACTTCCTGGCACTCCACTTTGGAGTCAGTTCATAGGGCTCTGATCTATCCATCTCCTTCTTAAACTCAGTTGTCGATCAAGGCCTCACAACAATCCTCTGAAGTAAGCTGGTGTTACTATCTCCATATTGCAGACACAGGATTGAGTTTGAGAGTGACTTGCCTAAAGCCACATAATGCATTTACGACAGAGGTAGAGTTTGAATGGGAGACTCCCTGAGGGCTGGTTTGTCCCTACTGCCTAACTACAGTTTGGCGCCACAGAAACAAACCTTGTGCATACATGCTTTCCCTCCCTCCACGAGCTATGATTCAATTGCTTGCTTCTTGTTTAGCATGGACCACAATGTTTGTTTAGCACAAACTACAGAATCCACCTAACAAAATGGTTTGTGCTTGGCCTCCAAACTATGGTTTTTCCAATTTAGATGTAACAGCACGTAACTAATGGAATTAGAACATGTGAGGGTGGGGGGAGAGAGCATGGATGCATGTTCATTCCTGTGGCATCAAATCATAGTTAGCTACCATGTGTGATTCAACCCTCAGAACGTTCCCTGTTCAAATCCTGTCTGTATCATGAAATCACAAAGAAGCTTTAAATCACTACCTCTCCATAGTACCAAGCCATGCTTTAGAGATATGTGGAATCAACCCTGGGTCACACATCTGTATTTGTGCTGCACTAGTTTTAATCATGATTATCCCAGATCAGTGAAATAGTAATAACACGCCATGACCTGTTAAAGGGTTGACAACTCTGTGTTGGGAAATTTCTGGAGATCTTGGGTAGAGCCTGAGTACGGCAGACTTTGGGGAGGGACCTCACTGGGGCATAATATCATAGAGTCAACATGCTAAAGCAGCCATTTTCTCAAGGGGAACTGATTGCTGTAGACTAGAAATCAATTTTAATACTGGGAGATCTCCAGGCCCCACCTGGAGGTTGTCAACTCTACCTGTTCTTCTGGTCTCAATGATGAACTTAGTTTCTCTTTGCTACAGAGCCTTCTCCAGAATCCAGCAGCACCAGTGACATCCTGATGGAGGTGGGAGAATGCACAGTTGCCTCTTCCAGCAATTATTGTAGGTAGCTTACTTGCGGAATCCCTTCTCTGGCTAGTGTTGCACTTGACTGCATGGCCCTTGAGCAGCAATTGTTTTGCAGTCTTTACGTTTAAGCTTTTACATGAATGTGTATAGGTCTAGAGTCTTCTGTACCAACCAGTGGCAGAAAGGTTTCTTAGCAAAATCCCCGGTTTCCCCTTAGGCACAGTACTGGAGAGACCGAGATTTAAACTCTGTATCTCACAGGTACAAATGTAATGAGGAGGCCTGACCTAAATCACTGAGCCACAGTGCAAATGTGTGATGGGGATAAAAAAAAAGCATACGCAGCTACGACAACGGTGCTTCGAAATATGTAGGTGGACCTTGCATTTATGACAGTTGTCATTTTGTGTTGATTGTGCCCCAAAACTACTCTCAGAAATGTATTTTTATTTTTATACTTTGTCCCAGTCCAAGCCTATGGGCAAAGCACGGAGAATCTGCATAACTAAAACAAGCTTTTGTCTCTGAAGGGCTCATAATCCAAGGTACATATAGGGCAACAACAGTTCTTTGAATGTACATCAGCCTTCAAGAAATAGGGTTGCCAACTGGCCTAGAGAACAATATTCTATACCTTTAATAGAGATTTAATGTGTGGGAATTTTATTTATTTGATTTTTACCCAAACCTTTCTGACCAAAGTCAGGCTTAGGGCAGCTGAAGCTTTTCATGGCATGGAGATAAATAAGATCACCTGGTAAATGACATCCCATCCAGCCTGTATTAAAAGGACAGGACATTTTTCTCCTGGCCTTTTGACAATCCTTTCCAGAAATGCAAGTCAGGAATAACAATAGCATCTTGATCTAAGCACATAAAAGGCATCCATTGGCAAATCCCCAACGTGTTGATGAATTTAGCAAGCAAACAAACAGGTGTTGTGCATGTTTTCCCACTTGTTAGTCCAACATCCAGGGCAGCACATGGGAATCTTTCCCAAAAGGTTAAAGTTCCTCTAGTGAACTATCCAGGAGGGAGAGTAAGAAGATGGATTCCCCCCCCCCTTGGATTGGGCTGATTTAACTATTTTGAATAAGTTTGTGTTTGCTAGGTCAGGGCATATGTTTGCTAGACAGTAGCACTGGCCCCCAATCCTGCAGGGATTCAGGTTTGCTTTTTGCAATACATTGTGTTGTTACCGATACTAGAATACAAAACGTACATACTTTGCATAAGTGGCATGTATAAATTGCCACCATTTTCATAAATACACAGATCTGAGGAGTTGATGCTTCCCCAGTGGCCACCTCTCTGTGGGGCCCTTCAGATGTTCCCCAGGCCCATGCAAGCCACAGCTATGATGTGGGTGGGATACCATTTGAATGATTCAACCACCCAGGGAAGTACGCAAGGAAGGGCCTTTACCACTGAACTGGCATTCCATCTCTCTTGGCTGGATGTAGATTTTGGGTTAGGGCCTGTGGAATTGGGACCACCTGTATTTAAGTTTAAATGTTACTGCAGTTGCACAGACCCACTCACAGAAAAGCAGCACCCTTGCAGCTGGGATAGTGTTGACCGGGACTCTGGATTTTGCCAGAGAAGCATTTTTTTTTAACTCACATCCTCTGTTAGGTGCCATAAGAAGTCCCTCAGGGAGCGGACCTAGAATCAGAAGTGAACATTGCCGTTGGGCTGTGGCAGCATCTCTTATTCGAATTTTGTCTTTTAACTTAAGGATCTCTTGTTTTCATTCTACTGGAATAAAATGTATAACAAGGCCATTATTTTTTGTTGATTAGCCCAGCCTCAAGATACGTATCAGGAGACTAGTGGCTGTTCATCATCAATGGAATCTGATGGAGACAGTTCTATGCCAGTGATTTCAAGTCAGTTTTCTTCGTGTAAGTATATAAATTAATATGTACATAATACAGTAATGTTAAAAAACTTGGACATTCAGAACACAGGCTTCAGTCAAGACTTTAACAGCGGTGTTGTGTTGGTCCTGTGAGATTTAAGTGTTGTACCTGGCCCGCCATCAATTCAGCGAAGTTGATTGTGCCAGTTGAAGTCACATTTTCTATTTGAATTTCCTCTTATGAACAGAAAATATACCACAGATTCATCTTTTACAATGTTGCTTAGCTTTCAGAGGTCCCATGAACTGATGCATTATGTCTCACAGAGCTTTAGCTATTTGTGTGTATAAGCATCCTTAAAACTGGGTGGGTGTAGTTTGGTACCAAATTATTTCCTAGCCACAGAGAGACTTTAATATCCCACATAGCTGCAGGCAGAACAAAACATTGTGTTGGGGTCTCTTTAAGATGGAGGCTAGTTGCACTGGAGGAAGGTTTTGCCATTAGTCAAGGGGAGTGGTGGTCCCCAACTCATCAAGTGCATCACAGAACTACTGCCAAAAATGGCATCCCTGTCTTGAGTTCTCTGCTTTTATCAGTTATCCCTAGTCCACACTGGTAGCTGTTAGGAGCAGCAAAACACACAGTATGGTTATACCACTTCATGGAATAAGTAATCCAACGACAAATAGGGGAGAGTGGGGCCATTCATCAGGGGGATGTGCGCGCGCGCGTTTTTGCAAGCAGCGCTGCGTTCCATGTTACATGCCATGCCAGTGTCAAATAATAGTTGGTTTGGGATGAATTGTGCCTTTGTACTACTCAGAACTAACGATAAGTGATAGAAAAGTGATGAAAATATGGTGTTTCCCTTGCTTTTTAAAGGCATATAATGTGGCTAACTCTGAATTATGATAGTCTTCTTGATATTAGGCAGCCTCACTACCCAAAGCAGAGTAACATACCTACTGTGACTTGATGTTGTTTTACATACTTCCATGTTGTTTAAAGCTGACTGGCATTAACTGAAGAGTGAGAGAAATTATGGCATGATTTGCCAGATCAGTGTAACACACTGAACCACTACTCAGCCGCAAAGCAGTTCGGTGAATCTGAACCATCATCTCTCTGCGTCAGTCTGCCTGACAGGATTGATAGGACAATGTGAGGTAATCTGTGCTTGTTAGAGGAACAGTGGGATGCAAATGTTATATAGAGAGAACTAAAACATGTATGCTAAGAGTGAAGATTTAAGGGCTGAAAGTTTTAATGGCTGAAAGTTATCTTGTAAATGTCTCTTTTTAAACTCTTGGCTCAGAACACTTTTGTATGTTTAATTTAGGGGCATCCGATGTGACATTTGATCTCGAGAGAATCCATGACAACCTTGAACTCACGAAAGATAAAAGGAGAGTGACCGTGTCCCGGTTTCCTCGTAAATCTAAATGCTCCCAAAAGAAATTCTACATCAGCCAGGTGATGGGCTCTCCTGGTTTCTCTGAAGGGCGCCATTACTGGGAAGTGAGCACCAAAGACAGCACTGGGTGGGCCATTGGTGTGGCTGTCGGGGAAATTGGCAGTCGTGAGCAACTAGGGAGAACTGAGCTATCCTGGTGCATAGAATGGGCAAATGAAAAACTCTCTGCATGGCACAAGGGACAAGAAACTCAAATTAGTGAAGAGAAACCTCTGCGGGTTGGCACCTTTCTCAACATTTCTCAAAACTGCTTATCGTTTTATTCTTGCACTGATAAGGAAACTTGCTTACATACATTTGAAATAAAAAAAGACAGTCCTGTTTACCCGGCTTTTTGGATCTATGGTGGGAGTGCGGGTGAATTCTTAACAATATGCAGTATTAAGAAGAGCTAGGGTATTGCTGGGATTCCAAAGTATAGTTGGAGGGCACTTGACAGAGCCACTTTGATGAGGCTAAGCAGGTCTGGGGTCCAATTGGTGCCTGGATTGGAGACGTCTTGGGAATCTTATGTAAGCTGCCATGAGGTCTGTGAAGTGGGTTATAAATGCCATATATACATGCATAATATCTGCTAGCAGTGTATATTGCTTTCATATCACTTTAAACTTTTATGGCTTCCCCCAAAGCATCCTGGGAACTGCAGTTGGTGAGGGTACTTTTCTATTCTAGATCCACAGAGTATCCTCACTCCCCTCCTTACAATTCCTGGGGAAAGTGACCAAGTATTAAACCAACTCAGCTGTGTAGTGTGAATATATCCAAAGTCTACATTGTCACTGGATGAAGGATATAGACTTCAAAATATATTAGTGCAGGCAGAACTTCAGAGAGGGGCAGGGCTCAGTAGGAGAACATCTGCTTTGCATGCAGAAGATCCCAGTCCTTGGCATCTCCAGATAAAGGAATCAAGTAGCAGGTGATGTGAAAGACTTTTGGCTGAGACCCTGGAGAGACCCAGCCCGTCTGAGTAGACAGTACTGACCCTGAGGGACCAAGAGTCTGATTCAGTGTAAGATAGCTTCATGTGTTCACTAGACAGTGTACAAATTTATTTTCTCTGGATGTAATATGCAGTCTAGTCCATAAATGCTTTTACTTCTTCATCCCTGCAGCAATTTCAGCCAGCATATCTTAAGTAATCTTGTAATTATGCACCTTTGGGGGGAAAAAAACATCTTGAAGGTGGGGAAAATTGGGGATCCTGTCACTAAAGTTGCTCAAACAACCACTCCAGATTTCTAAAATACAACCTGGTAAGGCAGAACAGCAAATAAACTTAAATGCATTCATATCATGAAGTAGAGAACTCCTTTCCAAAACTGGCAGAAATCCAGTGTCTGATACAAAATGATTAATGTGCCCTTTGCCTACCAACAGAGTTGCTCATATAACACAAAAAGAAAGCAAGAATCCTAAAAGAGGAAGACCCTAATGTTTATCAGAAAATAATCCAAAGCAACTTAACTCCTTCCCAAAACACTGCCAGAAAATGCTCTAGACCGACACATTTGAGTAATTGACCCTCCAGTAAACGTAAAGTGGAATTGCTAATAGTGTCACACCCTTGTAAGCCAGTTGACTAGCTTAGAATGGCCCTGTCCTATAGGTGCTTTCAAAATACACTTACTTTTATGTTGCTCATTGTCAGGCTTTACCTCTGAGAGGTTTTATAAAATAACTGCCCTTGACGATACAGTTTTTCCATTCCTAGAACCAGAGTTCAGTAACGTGATAAGTTTTTTAAAAGCAAGGTCTATAAGCCTGTGAAAGTATGTAACCTTCCCTGTAGTCCAGTGTTCAGTATTATAATGCACGGGTACAGGACCATGATATATGGGAAGATTTCAGAGAAGTGTTATAAGGGTGATAAAGTGCAGAATGTGAGTAAAAATGAATAAATGGAAATGCTGTTTGTTTTATGTATATCATTTGGGTCTACTTTTTGCTAACAAGATACCGCCAAGGAAGGGTATGATCAAAATGATGGAACGTAGTCATTCAAAATGTCTCCCATAAAACATTCTCTCAATAAAACAACTTTTATTTTTAACAAACAAGACTTTTTGTGTTTTGACTGGCACTTCTCCCAACAGAAGGGGTCTATGTCAGAGCTTTAGCAAGGCATTCCACAAGGCTTTAAGCATTTTCAAAAGTAGACTATACAAGAGGGAAGCCAGTTTATCCTTGACTGAATTATGAGTGATATTAAGGAACCGGAGAGGTCCAGAACATCCCCCGTCTGTAAAAAAGGCAAATTCCATGCTGGCCATAATTAGATGAGGAATAGAGAATAAAACTGCTGATATCATACTGCCCTTGTACAAATCTATGGTGAGACCACACTTGGAATGCTGTGTACAGTTCTGGTCACCACACCTAAAAAAGGATATTACAGAGCTTGAGAAGGTGCAGAAAAGACCAACCAAAATGATTAGGGGACTAGAGCAACTGTCCTATGGGGAGCGGTTAAGACGCTTAGGGCTGTTTTGCTTGGAAAGAAGGCGGCTGAGGGGAGACATGATAGAGGTCTATAAAATTATGCATGGTTTGGAGAGAGTGGACAGGGAGACGTTTTTCTCCCTCTCCCATAATACTAGAACATGGGGTCATCTGCTAAAGCTGGAGGGTGAGAGATTCAAAACAGATAAAAGGAAGTATTTTTTCACACAACGCATAGTTAAATTGTGGAACTCCCTGCCCCAGGATGTGGTGATGGCTGCCAGCTTGGAGGGCTTTAAGAGGGGAGTGGACATATTCATGGAGGAGAGGGGTATTCATGGCTGTTAGTCAGAATGGATATTAGTCATGCTGCATACCTATTCTCTCTAGTATCAGAGGAGCATGCCTATTATTTTGGGTGCGGTGGAACACAGGCAGGATGGTGCTGCTGCACTCGTCTTGTTAGTGGTTCCTAGAGGCTCCTGGTTGGCCACTGTGTGAACAGACTGCTGAACTTGATGGGCCTTGGTCTGATCCAGCAGGGCCTTTCTTATGTTCTTATGTCGGTTTCTACATGAAAATCCTCCCCAAACAGCATTGTTTTTATAACTGTCTCATCTGTCTTCACTGTTGAAGATACAGGGCAGATTCCTTCTCCTGAACAGAGATTTTGGAGATGGGAGAATAAGGAACTGAGGCAAATAGTGGTAACATGGCAGGAAGTCCTAGAACGTCTAGACAAACTGCAAACTAACAAGTCACAGGGAGCAGACGGTATTCATCCTAGAGTTCTTCAAGAACTCAAATGGGAAATTGCTGAACTTCTAACAACGATATGTAATATGTCCCTTCGATCAGCCTCTGTACCAGAGGACTGGAGAATGGCCAATGTAACACCCATTTATAAAAAAAGGTTCCAGGGGGGACTCAGGAAATTACAGGCCAGTTAGCTTAACGTCTGTTCCGGGTAAATTGAAGGAAAGCATTATTAAAGATAGAATTGTCAAGCATATAGAAGGGCAGGGTCTGCTGAGCAAAACCCAACATGGCTTCTATAAAGGTAGGTCCTGTCTCACTAACCTATTAGAGTTTTTTGAAAGCGTCAATAAGCATGTGGACAGGAATGAGCCTATGGACATTGTCAAAAGCTTTTCGGAAATCCAAATACACAAAGTCCCCCACCAAAGACTGCTAAGCAAACTTCATAGTCATGGGATAAGAGGACAAGTCCTCTTATGGATTGAGAGCTGGCTGAAAAATAGGAAGCAGAGTAGGAATCAATGGTCAGTTCTCCCAATGGCGGGATGTGAGCAGTGGAGTGCCTCAGGGATCGGTGTTGGGACCGGTGCTTTTCAACGTGTTCATCATTGACCTGGAGTTGGGGTTAAACAGTGAAGTAGCCAAGTTTGCAGATGACACCAAATTATTTAGGGTGGTTAAAACAAAATCGGACTGTGAAGAGCTCCAGAAGGATCTCTACATACTGGAAGAATAGGCATTAAAATGGCAAATGAGATTCAATGTGAGCAAGTGTAAAGTGATGCATATTGGGGCAAAAAATCCCAACTTCACATAAACACTGATGGGATCTGTGCTGGCAGCGACAGATCAAGAAAGGGATCTTGGGGCGGTAGTGGATAGCTCAATGAAGATGTCAACCCAGTGTGCGGCTGCTGTAAAAAAGGCAAATTCCATGCTGGCCATAATTAGATGAGGAACAGAGAATAAAACTGCTGATATCATACCGCCCTTGTACAAATCTATGGTGAGACTGCACTTTGAATACTGTGTACAGTTATGGTCACCACACCTAAAAAAGGATAATACAGAGCTTGAGAAGTTGCAGAAAAGAGCAACCAAAATTATTAGGGGACTAGAGCAACTGTCCTATGGGGAGCGGTTAAGACGCTTAGGGCTGTTTAGCTTGGAAAGAAGGCGGCTAAGGGGTGACATGATAGAGGTCTATAAAATTATGCATGGTTTGGAGAGAGTGGACAAGGTTTTCTTCCTCTCTCATAATACTAGAACGCGAGGTCATCTGTTGAAGCTGGAGGGTGACAGATTCAAAACAAGTAAAATGAAGTATTTTTTCTTACAACGCATAGTTAAATTGTGGACCTCCCTGCCCCAGGATGTAGTGATGGCTGCCAACTTGGAAGGCTTTAAGAGGGGAGTGGACATATTAACGGAGGAAAGGGGTATTCATGGCTATTAGTTAAAATGGATACTAGTCATGCTGCATACCTATTATCTCTAGTATCAGAGGAGCATGCCTGTTATATTGGGTGCTGTGGAACACAGGCAGGATGGTGCTGCTGCAGTCATCTTGTTTGTGGCTTCCTAGAGGCACCTGGTTGGCCACTGTGTGAACAGACTGCTGGACTTGATGGGCCTTGGTCTGATCCAGTAGGGCCTTTCTTATGTTCTAACTGTGGCTATATTTCTTTGAACTGCCACACCTGTGCAACCTGCAGCAGCTGTGGAGATAGCTCTCAGATTAAGGTGTTTTAACACAAAACGTGCCTCTGCATAAATGGGTTGTCAGATGTGGATTGAGAAATTCCTGTAGATTTGGGGGGTAGAAATTGGGGAGGGTGCAGTTTGGAGAGCAGAGGGACCTCAGTGGGGTGTAAAGTCATAAAGTCCGCTCCCCAATGCAGCTGTTTTTTCCAGAACTGAAATCTGTAGTCTGGAGATCAGTTGTAATTCTGGGAGATCGCATAGTCCCACCTGGAGCTTGTCAACCCTACAAGACACAAGTCTGGCATTGGCTCAGTTCCCAGTGTGGTTTAAGATGTTTGTGTGGGGGCTCCTGACAACAAGTGTGAACTAACTACCATGAATTACCAAAAATGAATGCTATTCAAAATGTATATTGATGCTTAGTGTGCCTAAAACAATAATTTAAAAGCCTCATTTCTTTGTAATAGGATCAGCTCCTTTTTGGGGGTAAATGGAAGGATGTGGGATGTTTGGCCAGATACAGAAAGACTTCGATGAACAGGCAACAGCCTCAAATGCCTTAAACTCTAGACCACTGTCCCAAGTAGAAATAGGACCTCTTCAAGTCCTAATCTTAGAATAGTGCCATCATAAGACATATGCCTAGAGAATGTTCTTAAAACACTTACTGAAAATAGTGGTAATTTTCCCTTTACATTTGAAAACCAAGATGCAAAATTGTATTTGTTGGTAGGTAAAAAAAGGTAAGCACTGGGTCATTCCTGACTTATGGGGGGAAGTCACATCCCAATGTTTACTAGGCAGACTTTGTTTACGGGGTGGTTTGCCAGTGCCTTCCCCAGTCATCTTCCCTTTACCCCCAGCAAGCTGGGTCCTCATTTTACCGACCTCGGAAAGATGGAAGGCTGAGTCAACCAGGAGCCGGCTACCTGAAACTGACTCCCGTTGGGATCGAACTCAGGTCGTGAGCAGAGCTTGGACTGCAGGACTGCAGCTTACCACTCTGCGCCACGGGAATGCATTAACTTCAGTCACCTGTGTTACATAAGCATAATATCTTGGGAGATGGCCCCTTTATGCTGTATAACCAGAACTGTACACACACACTTGTGGTAATTGCTTCTCTTAGAGCAGTGGTTCCCAAAGTGGGCAGTATCACCCCCTGGGGGGCGGTGGGATCACCTAGGGGGGCACTAAGAGGCAGGGGGGCACTAGAGGTGGGCCCCTTCAATTGTGTTGTTGGATAGAGTAGGGGGTGCTGGGATTGAGTTTGTGGAACCAAGGGGGCTGTGGCCTGAAAAGTTTGGGAACCACTGTCTTAGAGGGTATATACAAGACCACACTGCTACTCTAACAGTGCAATCCTAAACTGCACTGTAAATTAATGACTCCAAGGATGGCTAAATGGTGGAAGATTCAGTCCTCAAAGAACCTTAATCTAACTTCCGGTCACTCTGTCAAGATGTGACATAAAATTTTGTTCAGCTTCAATAAATTGTTATTGTCTCACTCTGCCTAATACTTTCCCCAACCACAGGGCTGGATCTAGGAGGGCTAGGAGGGTGACTGCCCTGGGCGGTGGGCAGAGGGGGGGGGGTGCCACGGCAGCCAGAGGCTGCAGGTGCAACTGCCCACCCGGCTGCTGTGCGCACCACCCTTCCTCATTGGCCAGTGTGGCCACAGACTGCTGCTGGGAGCCTGGGAATGGGAAGGTGTCTGGGGCAGGCCCTAACCCGGGCCACCCAGCAGGACGCATCAGCCAAGTTTCTCTGAAGGGTGCCATTAACCAAGCTGGGATTCTGTTATGTAAGTTGTTATTCACTTTGGCCTAATAATGCTAAATGGATGGATGGGCCTTGCTTTCCTTGGAGAGTTTACCTTTATTTCTACAAGGGGGTGTAGTATTGTAGATTATTGTTTAGTTAACCTTGCTGCCCTTCCTTTAATCATTGATTTTGTGGTTGACGAGTTTTGGAGAGGTGACGATTTACCTGTGATAGCCACTCTCTATTTACCCGGTCCCCTTTAGTTAGCAAAAGGTCCAACTGATCATTTGGAAACTCAAGAGAGGGGCTTGAGAGCCATTTGCTGGTCCCCATCCCTAGGCTCTCTCTTGAAAGTAGTCTTGAACTCAAAAGAATGTCAGACTACTTATACAGCGATTATGAGTATTACTGACCATAGGAAGGGGATTGGTCTCTTTTCTTGATTGATTAAAAATTTCTCTCCGTTCCTGCTTAAGATACCTGTTGGTAAAGTAGTCCCAAGAAATAATTAGTTTGATGAAGCTTGTAGAGCTGAAAAACGTCTAGTATCTCATAATTTGCAATTTATGAGACAACTTCGGACAGATAGGTCGGTAAAATAGCTCCTGGCTGCTAAGAGTGCTTATAAGCAAATTGTAAAGGAAAAGAAAGCTGCTGCCAGAATGAGATCATAGCAAATGTTAATTAAGGCTACTTGGTACAATGATTCTTCTAGATCCTGGTCGATTGTTTCTTCTTCTCTAAAAACTAGAGGTAGTTTCTCTTATGCTATCACTGCTCAGTCGTGGGAATCATATTTTTCATCAATGTATTCTAAGCTGAATTATGATGACAATGTAGATGTTACAATGCCTCTTGATTTTCCAGAATGACAGCCAGATCTATGTTCAGAGAGAGTGGACTTTATTAAAGGTCTCCATACTCAGAAGGCCGCAGGCCCTAATGGCATTCCAGCAGAATTTATTATTAATAAAATGGACTGGTGGGTGCCTCTTTTGTCAGCCTTTTTTACCAGAGTGAACTCTACTGGTGCGATCCACCCTGAATGGCGTTCCAGTATAATAAAGCTGGAGATAAGGATAACCCTAAGAATTATCTAAGGGTAATTTGCCTTCCTATTTGGATTTGCTGGTTAGCCTAGACCTTTATGTTTAGGGTCAGGGGTGGGGAACATCAGACCTGGGGGCAGTTTAAGGCCCGCGAAATCATTTGGTTTGGCCCTTCGTGGGTCCTGGCAGATCTCTAGCTCAGAAGGATCTAAGACTAGCGATCCACTCCCTCCCGCGGACAGGAATAGCCTCTATTCAAGGCGAATGTGAGTTTGTTTTGCCGAGAAAAGGAACCTTTTTTCCCCCTTGCAGAAGAGTCGTTAGCTATGGAGCTGCTAGGACCGCCCAAGAAACTGTGTTAACCCTTTCCCACCCGGGCCATGGAGAAACATATTCCCTCTGTACTACAAAAGGGCTGGGGGTGGAAGTGGCGACAATGGAGGGTTTAAATGGGGGGGGGGGCGAGTTCTTAGCCAGTGTGTCCTCATTTCATCCCTGCAGGTGGAGGTAGCAGGAGCCAGCTGTAGAATCTGGCCCGGCTGGTGCAACAGACAATCCTGTGCCACCAGGTGGGTGAGTGTGCCACCGGTTGGATGCCTGCCTGCTTGCCTGTGCCGGGGGGGGGGGTAATCTGTGGCAGCTGCCTGCTTAAGTCTTGGTCGGCTAATTTTTAAGTTGATAATTCTGTATGGCTTACGAATGATGTTATAAACATCCAAATGGCCCTTGGCGGAAAAAAGGTTCCCCATCCCTGTGTTAGGAGATCCCACCCTTCCCTAGCTCCTCTCCCAGAATTCTTGCCATGGAGTGACTCTCATCATGCCCCTGAGTTTATTAAAGTCTGTCTTCCTAACATATATATCTGGCTATGAATTCCCTTGGCTCGTGACAACAAAAGGAATTATAGGAGGAATTCACAGATAATGGATGGATAAGATGATGTAAAAACTTAATTACTCATTCACAATTCATAGAAGTCGACACAATTCATTCTATTGTTTAAAAGAGTTGTTGATTATATATGTATATCATAAACATTGATCATAAACATTGATATAAAGAAAAAAAATGTATATAAGGAAGGTTTAATTTTGTCCTCTTGCCCCCCTCCAAATTGTTTAGAACTGGCACTGCCCAACCAATGCCTTCCGTTCTGCTCATGCTTCCTAGTTATGAAGCATAAACTTTCCTTTTGACTAGGTTGCCAACCTCCAGGTACTAGCTGGAGATCTCCTGCTATTACACCTGATCTCCAACCAATAGAGTTCAGATCACCTGGAGAAAATGGCCGCTTTGGCAATTGGACTCTATGGCATTGAAGTCCCTCCCCAAACCCCGCCCTCCTCAGGCTCCGCCCCCCCAAATCTCCTGCCGGTAGCGAAGAGAGACCTGGCAACCCTGCCGGCTTCAAAATGAAGTCATCACGCAAATACCTGTCATTCCGAACGGCCACAGGAACGCGTGACACCATAATAACGCTGAAAATGGGCTGTCATACAATAAAAGCTATTCCCCACATGACATTATTAGTAATAATAATAAAATTCCCCTGAAGATGCAGCCACAGAAAATCTTGCTGTATCGCCACCCCCGCTTCCTTTCCACCCCCCCCCCTCACCTCGGCGCCGAGGCCTGGCGCCGCAGTCCCTGGCACCCAGTCAGACCCACGGGCCTTTTTACCGCCCTGTGCAAAATCAAGCTCCCAACGTGTAAAACGGGGCGCGCGTCTTTTCTTGCTCTGAGAAGCTGACGCAGCCCACTCCGCCACCGCCGTTCCCCAGCGTCTACTGGCAATTAGCGATACTCCTTTCCCACCCGTCAGCCGCCACGGCGGCCTTTTCCAGACACTTTCCGCACCCGCTCCCCGTTCGCGGGGGCCAACAGCCCTTCGGGCGCACACCATAGGAAGGACAGAGGCTAGAGCGACGCTCTCGCAACAGCCAATGGCGACGTCCCTCACTGGTAACCGGAAGTCGATGCGGCGCGCCGCTTTAGTCTTCTGGTGGGGCCGGAGAAAGAGGGAGGGGAAGGCTGCGCGCCAGAAGCGGCTGCCGGGGGGCGTCGCGAGCGGGTCCGTCTCAGCAGGCCGCGGCGGCTTCCCCCCTCCCCCACCCACCGCCCCCCCTTCGTTGCAGTCCTGATGTGAGCGGGGCCCGGCTTGAGGGGCCCAGGAGAAGAAGAAGGAGCGGGGAGATGAAGAAGGACGTGAGGATCCTGCTGGTGGGAGAACGTGAGTGAGGAAGGGGGGAGGGGGAAGGTCAAGGCGGGGGGGGGAGGGTGAGTGAGTTAGTTGCCGGCTGGGTGGGGGGAGGAGAGGGGGGGCGCAAGAAGGGTGGGGATGCTGTGGTAGGTGGGGCGCGCGCTTCCCTCCGGGAGGTGCTCCTGGGGCTGGGGCCTGGGCAGGGGGCCTTGGAAAGAGCCGAGACAGGACGGTGTGTGTCTGCGCGTGGGAAGGGTGAATAGAGGATGAGGGGTTGGGGGTGGCCGAAGGGGGAGGGGTCAGGGAGAGATGGGGAGGGCGTGGAAGGGAAAAGAAAGGGGTATCAGGGCTGGGGGGGGGGTGGGTATCCGTTGGAGAGTACAAGCGCCCGAGCTGAAGCAGGACCGGGCGGACGGCAGGAACGCCGTTTACTCCGTAATAGGAACTGATGCTGATAGGGGAAGACATAGCATGGATTGTATCTTTAAGTTTCATGGCACTTTAATGGCTTCGTGATGCCATTTTCCCATACTGGCCTGCTTGTCAGTTAAGATCCTCTTCCCAAGCCCTGCTCGTTGTGCAGTGGTGAGGTGGGAGGCAACCCAGATGTGGGACTTCTTCCATGGTAGTGCCACATTTTTGGAATGCCCTCCCCTTGGAGGCTCACTTGATGTCTTTTTTATTGTTTATTATATGTCAAAACATTTCTTTTTGCCCAGGCTGGTGGGCTTCCTCCTTCACCCCTCCTTTTTAAAAACAAACAAACAAACTGTTTTGTTTGCCTGCTTCTAATCAGCCTGAGAACTGTTCTTTGGTTTGTGGTTTTATGGCTTGTTTTAATGTTGATATCTTTACATAGGTTTGTGTTTATGGTTTCATGGTATTTTTCATCTGGTCAGCCGCTTTGAGCAGGCCTCTGGAGAAATTAGGCAGAGAGAGTGTACATTTCTAAATAAGTAAATATGCTCAGAACAGTGCATAAATATAAGGTGTTAGGAAACTTGCTGAGGAAGCAAGGGTGACTTAAAACAGTGTGGGATAAGAAAAGTGTGGTTGGGAATTCAAGTTATCTTTCAGAGTAGTCCACTGTGGGCAATTTGCCACCTTTTCTTCAAACTGCCTATGGAAAGTAGACCAACACCCTGCAATTCTCCCTGAGGTCTGAAAAAGGACATGTGTTTAGGTTGTTCTTTATGGGTATGTTTGTATTCCAACTGTTGCCTTATTCTTGCTTCCACATCAAGCCATCCATCTTTAGTCACAACAAGGTGGTCAGTTCCTCACACCGTCTAGTCCAAGTTTCTGTTATTCTTCTAAAGATCAGTTAGCTCACTATGGGAAATACTGCTGTAACTGTATTTAGTTAGTCACTTAGCCCCTCTGATCTCTGCCTATGATTAACTCATACCTGAATGTACAAGATCAAAGTGCTCACTTTTATGTAGTCTGTTAGTTGGAACAGGTAGCCTTCAATAACTGCTTTGTAGATATAGGGTAGAATTTATTTTAGAACAGGTTTCACAGTTATGTGCATAGATAAAGGTATCGTCTGCCAAGTTAATCTCATAAAAGGATAATATGAACAGTCCTTACATGTAGTCTTTCTGTTTGGGATTTTTACAAGCTTGACTGGCTTTAATGAAGGCCACATCAAAAAGGGAGGAGGCATTGTAGGCCTCAGTTCAACTTCTTAAATGTTTGTGATAAACTCATAATTGCCATACTTTGCATGCATATTGCCTCCGAAATGGTCTTGACATGGAATTCAGGTTTCTTGTTCTCTAATCTAAATATCAAGGTATCTTTCCTGCATACTGAGATCTTGGTTTGTGCTCATGTTCATTACAATGTGAATCACAGCTTGCCATGTTTAAAGTAAACTGCATCATGATGCTACTTTTTCATAATGTAGTTTCTTTCCTGATTAATATGATATGGAACGTGCTTTTTTGCACATTTATGGAGAATATTGGGCAGGTGAGTACAATAATAGGTGATTTGGTTAAGGTGTTCAGGAAGAGTGTATTTGAGGTAAGCGTGTAGGAGCTGTGAAATTTGATAGGCAAAGCTATTCTAAATTAGCCTTTCAGTTGAGTCAGTCAAATGTATTGAGGGACTGAGAGGTGACTTAGTGGTAGAACACATGCATCTCGTGTTGAAAGTCCCAAGTTCAACACTTGGCATCTGCACTTAAATTATCAGAGTAAGATAACAGGAAGACCCCTGCGTGAGACCTTGGAAAGCCACTGCCTGTCAGAGGAGATAGTACTGAGTATATGTAACATACATAAATTGAGAGGAAGACGAAGAAGAATAAAGCCCTCTCCTTCAAACAGTCAGTATCTAAGAGTTAGTTGTTTTCGCATCCCGCTTGCCTGCAGGCAATATTTAGTAAATTTATAAGTTTTCTCCTGGTAAGAGTCAGCAAGAAGAAAAGAGGCATAAAATTGTTGATTTCCCTGTATGGCTGACAAAACTGCAGCAGTATACTGAGGTTGGATGTCGTTATAAAATGCCAGTGCAGCAAAACATCTTCATTGGACTCCACTTTCCCTGTATTACATGGACAAAGTCATTGAAAAAGCAGGACATGATGGTATCTGCCTTCCAGAAGGGCAGACGGTAGAGCATTAAAGTGTGCCAGTGTAAAAATTCTCTGATATTTGGGGATCTCAAGAGACCTAAGTAATCTGTTGGTCTAAAATATTCGTTACTCTGCAATATAACTGGATATTTCTGTATCTGTTCCCTGTCTGCTTGTAAGGCATGGTCCCAAAGCTGCTGTTTAATAATTTCTTTTGCTTTTTGGGACCTGAGGCACAGATAGAACTTGGTGGGAAATGTTGTGCTCCTGGAGTTTCTCCTCAACTGCTGTTAGCCAGGTTGAATGATATCTGTCAGCAAGAATCAAGGGTACTAGACCCATAGGATTAAAAATGTTTTAGCCAATAGGTGAATGCCAGTAACCACATATGTGCCTCCAAACAGATCACCCCAGCCTCTAATCTGAGAAGGGCATTCAGAATACATCAGGAACTCAAAAAATCTTTCATAGGAACCTAGAACAGCTTCTAGTAAGTGCCTGTCTTTGTACATATAGAGCTGGGAGCCATACAGGAGCTAAATATTTCCTTGAAAAACCTTGATTGCTGCAGAGATAAAAGAGGCCGCTTTTGTGAAGTGAAATCTTATAATGGCAGAGGTTGCTCTGTAGGTAGTCTCTACAGCATGCAGTGCCTGAGCTCTCCAGTGTCTAGATGACTGAAAGAATATACCACAATATTTTAAAAAACTTCGTTCGATGTTGTGTCTCTCTATTTGCCATCTCTGTTTCTGATGTTTCTTGGTAAAAGTAAGGACTTTTGGTTTTTGGTAGTTTATTACGATCTGCTCCTCTTTACAGTATGCAGTAAAGGCACAAAGTGCTCTCCTAAGACCCACTTGTGAGTAGGATTGAATAACAGTGTCATCTGCATATAATAGAGCAGGAATCATTTTATCTGCAAGTTTTGGAGAATGGAAGCTTGGGTTTCTTAGCTGTTGCACCAGAGAGTTGATGTAAAAATTAAAAAGTAGGGGGGCCAAAATGCATCCCTGTTTAACTCCTTGACAGAGGTATCTTATTGGAGACGTGGCCATAAAGACTGCAACTTACTGTTAATAAATTTCTTTTGTGGAGCGAGTGGATAAGTATTTGAAGTCTTCGGTCTATTGAGGAGTTCTCGAGCTTTGCCCATAGCCTATTTCTGGGGATGCTGCTTTAAAGTCCACAAAAGCAGCATGAAGTGCCCCATTAGGCTTAGAGCTGTACTTCTCCACAAGATGATGCAAGGTCAAGAACTGGTTTATGGTGGAACAGTCAGCTCTAAAACCTATGTGTTCGGCCATCAGTATATTTTCTCTATTCAACCAATCAAGAATTTCCAATAAAAGTGTCTGGAATACAGCTTGTTGGTGATACTATTAACTGGTTGGTAGTTGGCAGGGTTTGACTTTTCTCTTATATATTGGAACAATAATTACAAGATCCCAGTCTTTGGGGATGTGAACAGACTGGTTGATATGAGTATAAAGTGTAGCAAGAATTGGGGCCCACCAGTCAGTATTTAATTTTATCACCTGAGTTCAATAGGCAACACCGTGTGAGGCAGCTTCAGCTTCTATCGTTGCAAGCAATGTGCAAAACAGATGTTCAGGAGGGCGTTTTTAGACTGGGAAAGGACTGGTCTACTGCACTGATTATCCTAGGTATCATCTTATGTTTACTGCATTGCCTTCTGCCTTTGTAATTCCACTTTCTGCATTGTTCATCATATAGCCTGCATTAGGCAGTTTGTTGTTTGTATGGTGCTTTAATTTTGTAATCCCAGGCCTTTGGCATTGTTCACTGGGTGTTTTATGCTGTATGATTGCTTTCTTTTTTTGTCCTATAATCAGTTTTGAGTCTCAGTAAGCAAGGTGGACTATAAAGTAAGAAAATAAACAGTGTAACCGTTCCTTAGAATATTTGAGTTGTGGTGATAATGATTATGCATGGAATTTACCTTGTTGGCATTTCTTTTTGATATTTTATTTCTCCTTCTCTCCTACTCCCACCAGTTAGTAGATGTTATGCAAACTATTAATTCAGTTGTGTACAAAATACCTTAGTTTTAAACTTAAGTTTTGTTGCTTGTAGTGTAGAATGGTATGATTTGGTACTGCATGCTTGAAGTGAATCTTAACAGGAGGTTTAAATCAAATATTTGTTTAAACAGAGTTTTTAAAAGATGCTTAAAATGATTGTAGAGTTTTGCTGGAACAATGCACTTAGTGTTCTGTCTTGTGACTTGTTTTGTTGCTTGCCTGTGACCTTGGGGGAAATGACTCCCAGCACCAGACACAGACTATGTAGCCAGATGCAGTAGGGGTTTTCTTGAGCAGGGACTCTGCTTTCCATTACAAGTGTTTGACATTCAGTGGTGGCTTGTTAAAAGCTGCTTTGGGACTACGTATGTCTGAGCTACAGTTTTGGAATGAACCTGACCACCTGCCTCTCAGGCAGCGCCCTATTCTCATATCTTGGCTGCAATCCCAAACTACAAATGCTGTGCCCAATTGCATGCTTGTAAGCTGAGCTTAAAGCTGTCTGGGAGGAGGATTGTTTTCGTGTCTTTAGACCTCTTGTCTTAAGGGTGTGCTTTGGGTAGTGAAGAAGCAGTAATGCTGATGGCTGTGGGGTTTGGGCACAGTACATATGTGAAGGTATGGTACCCTGTGTGCTTAGCTGTATGACCCTTACTGCTGGACTTTAGAGCCTTTGAAGACAGCCTCTCTGAATGTTCAAAGTCTCCATTACCTTCTACTGGGCACATATTACGATCTAATGTATTGAACTGGGGTACCTAAAATGAGGTTGCAGAATTCTTTAATTAGTCAGTGCATCAGCTACTTACAAAAAGTGCAGAGCATCTCGTAGTTCCTACCTATAGATACATACTACACACTATGGAAAGCCAAAAGCTGTGCTTTGAATACATTAAGAAGGTATTTAATTTATATTCCATAGTATATTCCACATACAACACTTGCAGGATAACAGAACTTTTTAAAAATTCCAGACTTTGTACAGACAATAGCTTTCTGAGACTTGGAGACAGTGTTGTAGAAACATAAATGCGCATAATACATCTTCCCTTTTGTGTCCTGCTGTGTTTACTGTCTGACTAGTTTTACAAGCTTCTGTAGCATTTCACAAAGTACCCTGGAAAAGGCAAACCAAGACCTCAGAATGATTGGCACTGCTGCAGTAGAAGGGTGTGCGCTTGTGTGAGACTGTCATGGCTACCCTTTAACATAAAACATACTTTTCTCTTCTCCTGACCCCCCCCCCCCCCGGTTGTAACTGTGTTCATGGTGTTGGTAATGATTCTCTGTAATCATTAGTAAAAGAAAGCTAGGGCACAACTCAATCCCAGACACCAATGCACATAGGAATTTCATAGTGGCACCTTTTATTTTCATCAGTCATTTATTGTAAGTGTTTCTTGGTGATTTTCAGTAGAAGTACAAAGCAGATTCAGGTGAGGGATTGTTGCGATGACAATTAGGGTTGTCCCATTTTTATTTATATACTCACTACTTTTTGTTATAACTTTTTAGAAAAGTTATAAATTGTGAAGAGTTTAGGATTAGGTTTTGTGGTAGCAATAACGAGGAAGTAGGGTAATTAAAATATAAAACCCTGAAGGCTGAAATAATTCTGGCTCTTGAATTTTTTTAAACTGCTCCTAAAGCCTAAGAAAATTGTCAGAGCCTGAGCTGAGGTTCCAGGTATTCCTTACTGGATATTGTGTGTTACATATAGTGTTATTTAAATGCATATTATGCCCTATTCTGTGGACTCAAGATAAAATGTAAATATATAGGTAAAAATAATCTCATGCTGTTTACCAACCACTAGAATCAGAGAGCCCTGACCTGGATGGCCCAGGCTAGCCTGATCTCATCAGATCTCAGAAGCTAAGCAGGGTCAGCCCTGGTTAGTATTTGGATGGGAGACCACCAAGGAATACCAGAGTTGCTGTGCAGAGGAAGGCACTGGCAAACCACCTCTGTTAGTCTCTTGCCATGAAAACCCCCCAAAAGGGGTCGCCATAAGTCGGCTGCGACTTGATGGCACTTCACACACACACACACACACACACAATCAGATGCAGAAAAAAAAATATATATACACACAAACAAAAATATTATGCTGTTTTCCTGTCAAGTGTGGGTGCTTTTTAAATGTACTTGAATATTTAAGTTGACTCCCAAAAAATCTGTGCATCTTCCTTCTTAAGTAGCACTAGAGAGAGCTGTTTTTTTCCTTGAAGACTTTTTTTCATTTTTGGTGTAGCTGCTGCCAAGAAGCGTTGAAATAAGTAAACTCGACTGAATCGAAGATGCTGTATAGATAATACTTTCTGTAATGTACAGTTTCATTTCACAGGCTTGAAAACTGGATGATATGGTGATTCATTTACATGCTGTATACTGTTTTATTCTTGACTTCCATTTAGACGTATGGACTGCTGCTGTAGAAAAATGTTTGAGGTAATGCTTGGTGTTGTGGAAGCTTTGTATCTTCAGTAATGGCTTTTGCATACATATGCATTACCACTGTGTTTTGTGGTTAAGCAGGGAGTTTGCATTTGTGAATGTGCGGACAAGCCAGCAGTTCAAAAACTATGAATGAATTTAAACAAGAAATTGTTCTGAAGTAGTTGAATGTAACTCAGTGGAAATTCTCAATAAAGGTGCTTGTGGAAGGTTTTGAGGTTTTGCCAGTTTCTGTGATAGGGTTGTGGCAAACAATTGTGTGGTGTGGTTATACTACTTTGCGACATGATTTTTAAATCCCCTTTAACCTCTTAATTAATTTTAGCTAATTTATGAGGGGTTAGGTGCTACTGCTAAAACATTTTGATCATATTCTCTTTAGCAGCAGGATTCTCTGAAAAAAATTAAGCCACTTTTTAACGCTGATATCCAGAACTCAGGTTCAGTCACAGATTCCAAATTCCATAGCTTTACAATTTTTTCTTCCTGTTTACTGCCTAAATGGAACAAAAAATGATGTATCTTAGAAAATATATTTCTTTCTCCAGCTATTGCTAATTTTTCAAAATCAGTCATTTGCTTTCATCTTTCTTAACTTTGATTGTAAAAAAACTTTTAACCTGCAAATACTGGAAGAAAGGAACCTGCTTATTACTTAATGATGAAATCTCTTTGAAGGTACCTTTTGTGCATTAGGAACTAGAGTTATAATCAGAAATCTCCCAATTTTTCCATATGTTAAAATTGTCATTTTTCACTGTTTGGCTTTACCATCTTATTGCTGATGGTAAAGGCTGCTAGCTTTGATCAAGGTGCTAATTTTGATTCAATCCTGGTCCAGGCACTACCTACGGCATTAATAGCATAGTTCTCTGTAGCACAGTGGAGACTTTTGTTTTTCTTACTCAGCCAAATCTATACTGTAAGGGGTATTTTCACAAAGGATTGCTCTACAAGAAGTAATGTTGAGTCTTTCTCTTTAATCCATTACATTACATATATTGTTACGGCCATTGGCCAGCACAAAACAACAGAGCAGTGCAAGTTTTAATCCATTTAATTTACCATCCTGTTTTAGCTGAATGATAATGGTAGTACTTTTGCAGGTTAGGAATATCTAACCTCCTTTTGCCACTGTGTCTTAGGCATCCTGCATATTAACGCTGCATTTCTTATAGCTTCAAATGAAATCAGTTAAATGTTTTTGGATAATTTTTAACTCTCATTCTTGTATTATTATTATTACAGTGTTCCAAATCAGGAAATTCAGTGAGAGCCAGCATAGTGTAGGAGAGCCAGCGTGGTGTAGTGGTTAAGAGCGGTGGTTTGGAGTGGTGGACTCTGATCTGGAGAACCGGGTTTGATTCCCCACTCCTAAACACGAATCTAGCTGGGTGACCTTGGGCAAGTCACACTCTCTCAGCTTCACCTACCTCACAGGGTGTCTGTTGTGGGGAGGGCAAGGGAAGGTGATTGTAAGACGGTTTGATTCTGCCTTAAGTGGTGGAGAAAGTTGGCATATAAAAACCAACTCTTCTTCTTAGGTATTAAAATAAAGATAGAATAACTTGGCCCATGGATGGCAGCCAATGATAGAACCTGTACAGCAAAATAGGGTGTGGTGTGTGGTATCTTATACAGTATAAGTGGGGTGGTGGTTCTGTTTGGTGCTCCCTGGCCCAGTTCGGGATACATTAAACTGAGGCTGGGAAGAGGTTGTAATTCTTTTAGGCAATACTAATATTTCTATAATGGTTTCTCTCCTCCATGCAATAGTTATGGCTAATACAACATGGATATCATAATTATTTATAGCGATAAGACTCAACCCTTCAGAGTGAAGCCATTCAAATTTCCTGCCTGAGGAATTGAGGTTTTGCATGGTGCTGCAATGGTTCATTCCACCAGTTGATAGATCAAAAAGAAAAAGAAAGAAAGGAATGTTTGTAAATAGCATCTTGATCGTATCAGATATACTTTTTCAGTGCATTTGATCCTAGAATACCATGTAGTATCTGTGTTCAGCTAGTATTCATCCTACATCCATTTGTCTTATAGATGTGGGCAGTTGTGGTGGGGCACTGTGAATGGCTTGATCCACAACACTGTTGCTTGTTCAAAGCTTCTTTCCATGCTGTCGTCTTAATACTGGAGTAAGAGCACAAGAAGCTTCCTTGGCAGGTGAGGGGCAGGTAGACATGCTTTAGATTACTGTAACCTGTGCTCAGGAGAGAAATCTCTAGTCCTGCTGCCCTTATATGCATCCTGCCTCCATGAGTTGCATTCATTTTAATTTTGGAGGCCTCTTTTTTTTTGTATGCAGCTTTAAGTGATGGTGTCCTCATTAGAATGCTGAAGGGAGCAAGAGAGAGGGAAGCAGTCATTAAATCTGAATAAACATTTGCAGAGAAATCACAGAATGCTATTTTAAGCTGCGTGACATGGCAGGCTTAACCGCTATATACCAGAACAGAGAAAGTAGGTTAACACGACACTATACCATGTATAGGGGAAAACAATTTGGCATCTGCTAAGCTGTTGTCCCAGGGAGTTAAAATAGTTAAAGTAGCAAATGGTTGGTCCAATATAAGAATGTCACTTTATTTGCTTTAGGCAAAAGTGTCCTAAGTAACACAACCATAAGAGCTCTCCTGGTCATTGTCAGGCTGCTATCTCGGTTTCGTTATTGCCTCTGTCTCTGCGCTGTACTGTCTGGCCCTCAAGGTCGCATACCTAGGCCTGGGAACTCAGCTCCTGGGAAACTGTATTCAGCCTATGCTTGTAATCTCCCGCCTTTTCTGCCTTATATTATCTCCCAGCTAGTGAGTCTCTCATAGCTGTCATTTTATTCGTTTGCACTGTATGCCTATTTGACCAGTAAAAGCCAT
Organism: Euleptes europaea; assembly: GCF_029931775.1. Taxonomy (NCBI): domain Eukaryota; kingdom Metazoa; phylum Chordata; class Lepidosauria; order Squamata; family Sphaerodactylidae; genus Euleptes; species Euleptes europaea. Next base: position 157,237,460 of record NC_079312.1, read on the forward strand.
CTGTTTGGACTCTATATGACTTTGTGGTGATTTCTGGTTCTGTGGGCCAAGGGCTGACATTATGACAGCTATCTCTTCACCATTCTACTAGCCAGGCTGGAGCCCAGGGGGGTTCGCCTGCCACTTGGATGGGAGCTGTGCAGCTCTCCAGGTGATCTACTACCCTGGAGCCCTTCTCTAAGGATCCTACTCTGTTACAAGACTTAATCGCTGAACTTTTCCGGACTACCCGAGAGGTTTGCCGCTTGAGGGGACTGGTACAGGAACAGTGGCAATCTCTTAAAGGAACTCTCTGGATGTTGACGTCGGAGGATACTGATACTCGTTTAGATCTTCAAGACTTGGATCAATTACTGGACGATGCCCGGTTGGCAACTGAGGATTTACAAATATTAACTGGACTTTTGGATAATCTTATTTCTCGAGAAACTCTTTCTACCATGGCGGGAGCCCCGCCGGAGGGTTTTTCCCTGATCCCGGATGCAGCCAGCTGTCAGGCTGAGGCCAAGCGAGTCGCTATTAGCACCGCTCTTCTCCTTGTGGAATGTACAAAGGACACCCCGGTAGCCACCTTGGCTCAAGTTTTGACCTCGACTTTTGGAGCCGAGGCACCCGCACTGGCGGTTCGAGTACAACCTCTGCTGGGCGGGGAACCCGACCCCATACTCTCACTCCTGGAAACAGAACTTTTGCCGCGCATTACGGCAGAGGCTGCCCTAAGACTTGAGAACGCCAAAGTTCTTGCGGATCAGCAAGCCGCCGAAGCGGCTAAGGTCGCAAGAGAGAGAGAAGCTGCAGAAGCAGCCAGGGCGGCTGCAGCAAGGATTAGGGATCGGGCGAACGTGGACACGCGCCCCAAGGACAATGTACAAGGGCTATCAGGTCTGTCTTTTTCCCCGGCGTTTGTCCCGTCGCGCGCGACCCAACGCGCACGCCGTTTGGCTGACCGACGTCGAGACTCAGGAGAGTCTGAAGACGAGGATCTATATGGGGATAGCTCTCAATGGGCCACAAGCTTCCGGACCAGTAAACCTCATCTTACTGGTGGCCCAAGTGAGGAGGTTCATCTCTTACGAGCCCAGAATCGGGAGCTCTCCGACCGTGTTGATCAACTCCAGGAACTAATGGAACGTATGCTTCAGGAGAACAGGCAATTACAACAAACCCTGATAGCTCAGAGACAGCCCGTTCCGATACCGGGTCAGGGGGTACCCGTACAGCCACCCCAACCACCCGCTAATGTGCCTGCTCCACCCTTGCCTCCTGGAGCTCCTGTTGTTCCTCCGCCCGGACCACCCGTGCAACCGGGCCAACCTGCGCCCGGCCCTTGGAAGCAACTCAAATTGAGGACTACGTACGACGGATCTCTCGAGACTTTGCCTTGTTTCTTGCATCAAGTGGACAGTTATATGCGAGAACAAGGACAACTTTTCCCCACGGAAGATAGCCGGGTGCGTTACGTAGCTTCCCTTCTGACAAGTAAAGCGGCTGACTGGATGGTCCTCCAGTTTGACACCCGCTCTCGTGCTATTCGTTCCCTCAACAACTTCATGACTGCCCTGAGAAGGAGGTTTGAGGACCCCTTCCTGGGGGAAAGAGCCAAAACGGAACTCTTACAATTAAAACAAGGCTCTGCTACGGTTCGAGAATTTGCCGATGAATTTCAACGACTGGCAAGTAAAATTGTAGGTTGGCCCGAGACCACCCTGATCCATCATTTCAGGGAAGCCTTGCATCCTGACATTCTGAACTGGTCTTACATGCGGGGCGATCCCGATACCCTCGAAGACTGGATCCTATTAGCCGAGGAAGTGGAAAGCCGCCGACGCTTTATTTCTCTCGTCCGTCAAAAGCACAAGGAAAAAGGCACCCAAAAGCCTCAACCCAAGGCACCACTGCTCGTCCCACGAAATCCCCCACGTCCGCTCCAGGAACGTGAAGCCCGATTTCAGAGGGGTGCCTGTCTTACTTGCGGAGAAATGGGCCACTTTGCAGCCGTTTGCCCGCGCCGCCAGGAATTATTTCGTCCCAGCACGACAACCCGCGCCCGAGGTCGTCCACCACGCAGAGGCACCGCGGCCACCCGCAGCACAGCTCCGGGAAGACCCACACCCTCTGCACTCCATGCCGGGGACCCAGCCTCCCTGCCTACTACCAACGACCCCGCCGGGTCTCGGATTACAAGTGCCCCATTGGGGGACAACTTTCCCTCTTCGGACGAGGAAAATCCTTGGATTTCTCCAGCCTTAAACCTGGAATCTCCCCTCGACTTGTCAAAAAACGGCTACGGTCTGTGGTGAATGGAGCGTCTCCACAGACCTCTCAGGATCTTCCTATCAAACCGAATGCTCCTACCAAAATCAAAGAAGTGGACTCCACCGTCTACGTGGATGCAGTTTTACAACACCTTAACGGTGGCCCACAACTCCCCGTCAAAGCACTAATTGACTCCGGTTGCTGTCGCACTCTCATAAGCGAAGCCACTTTTGCTGCACTCAGAGCCGACTCTGAGGCTTTACCCGCCCCCGTCCAATTTGCCCAAATGGACGGAAGCCATTTCCAGGGGGGTCCAGTTGATCACCGCACCATAGGGGTGGCAATGGGAATTGGTTCCCACTGGGAACAAATAGACTTCACTATAGCCCCTATCCGATTTGAAGTGGTCCTGGGAATTAACTGGATTAAAGGACATAGTCCCAGTATTGATTGGGAAACAAACACTATCTCCTTCGCTAGTCCCACCTGCGACCAGCATCGGCAGAACTTTGCTCTGCTATATCCGCCCGTTCCAGCATTAACCTCTACTGCCCCAGCACCACCGGTTCTACCTGCTGTATACCGGGACTTTGAAGATGTCTTCGACCTTAGGGAATGTGATGCCTTACCCCCCCACCGGGCCTCAGACTGTGCGATTGAAGTGGTAAAGGACTGCACATTAACCAAGAGTAAGATTTACCCTATGAGCGCTTCCGAGCGCACTGTCCTCCGGGACTTTTTGGACAAAAACCTCGCCAGAGGGTTCATTCGCCCTTCGAATGCCCCAAACTCGGCCCCCGCGTTTTTCGTCCGGAAAAAAGAGGGCGACCTTCGCCTGTGCATTGACTTCAGAAAGCTCAATGCGGTTACCCAGACCAACGCCTATCCTATCCCATTAATATCGGATATTTTGGGACAATTACAGGAAGGCCGTGTGTTCTCTAAATTAGACTTGGTGGAAGCTTACTACCGAGTCCGTATCCGCGAAGGGGATGAGCACCTCACTGCCTTCTCTAGCTGTTTCGGAATGTATGAATTCCTTGTGATGCCGTTCGGATTAAAAGGGGCCCCGGGGGTCTTCATGCAACTCATCAATGAAATCCTACATGACCTTCTATATCGTGGGGTGGTGGTCTATTTAGATGACATTCTCATTTATTCGAAAACTATGAACGAGCATGTGGCTCTGGTCCGGGAAGTTCTGCAACGCCTGCGTGACCATCAACTTTTCGCAAAACTAGCTAAGTGCGAATTTCATCAAAGCAAACTCACGTTTTTGGGATACATCATCTCCCACCAAGGTCTTCGCATGGACCCCGCCAAAGTCCAAGCCGTCCTCGATTGGACTCCCCCCACCAACCGTAAGCAAGTACAACAATTTCTGGGATTTGCAAACTTCTATCGGGGATTCATCCCTAACTTCGCCCAGATGGCTCTACCCATTACGGACCTACTGAAAACTAAGGGAAAAGTAAGCTCGGCTGCCTTGCCCTCCGCAAAAATCCTATGGACTGAGCAATGCCAAGCCGCTTTTCTGGCCCTCAAACGCCTCTTCACTTCGGAGCCGGTGCTACGGCACCCAGACCCAAATCAAATGTTCATTGTGCAAGTCGATGCCTCCGATGTAGCCATGGGAGGGGCTCTCCTCCAGCAAGGACTGGATGGTCTTCTTCACCCTTGCGCTTACTTTTCAAAAAAAATTGCGCACGCTCAATTAAACTGGCCCATCTGGGAGAAAGAGGCCTCAGCAGTTCATCATGCACTGACTCTATGGCGGCAATTCTTGGAAGGGTCTAAAGTCCCCTTTGAGGTTTGGACCGATCACAAAAATCTAGCTGCCCTCACGGGGTCCCATAAGCTATCGGCGAAACAACAACGGTGGGCGGAGTTCTTTGCTCAGTTCCGTTTCACCCTGAAGCACGTCCCTGGGAAGCAGAACGTTCTCGCGGATGCCCTCTCCCGTTTACCACAATATCCGGTAAAACTCGAGAGACCCACCAACTCTCTGTTCACCCCTATGCAACGAGGGGCCCTACCTATGCTGGCTGTGCAAACTCGATCCCAGCATCAGCACGCCTTACCCAACTTACAAGCTCCGCCAGCCCAACCGGCTGCCCAGCCGCCACCGCAACAGACCGGCGTTCCCGCCCTTCCTACCCCTCCGGCCGCCCAGCCGCCTGCAGTCTGCGCGCCGCCGCACGTAAGCACTAGCCCCATAACTGTTTCTAAGATCTCCATGGCCGACGGGGGGGCCCCCTCCAAAATCCCCATCTCCGAGTCCTTTTTAAATGTCCTTCGGGACCAGTGCCTTTTAGAACGCTCCGCTCATACCCTACCTCCTGGTGTTTTGGAACAGGGAGGGTCCTGGTACAAGGACTCGAAATTGTATGTACCCAAAGCTCTCCGGAAGGACGTTTTACATTTAGCTCATGGAGCCAAAACAGCTGGGCACTTTGGGTTTCTGAAAACCCTTCACTTATTGCGCAGACAGTTCTGGTGGGGGGGAATGCGTTCCGACATTGACTCCTTCATCCGCAGCTGTCCCGTTTGTGCCGCTGCGAAACGATCGCAGGGCAAACCCCCGGGACTGCTACAACCTCTTGAAACGCCCAGCAAACCTTGGGAAGTGATTGCTATGGACTTTATGACTGATCTCCCTCTCAGTGGGGGTAAAACTGTGTTGTGGGTTGTTACTGATTTGTTTTCTAAACAAATACATTTGATTCCATGCGCAGGGATCCCCTCTGCTCAGAAACTGGCCCGCCTCTTCGTGACGCATATCTTTCGTTTACATTCGTTTCCGCGTAAGATAATTTGTGACCGCGGAAGTGGTTTCGTTTCTAAGTTTTGGAAAGCTTTCCTCAAGTTGGTGGGAGTGGAACAAGGATTGTCTAGTGCATACCATCCTCAAACTGATGGTCAAACCGAACGTGTCAATGCTGTACTTGAATGTTATTTACGCTGTTATGTTAACTACCACCAGGATGACTGGGTGGAACTGTTACCTTTAGCAGAATATGCCTACAATAATGCCATGCATCAATCCACAGGTTTTAGCCCATTTTTTGCTGTGTATGGACAAGATTTCAGTCCTATTGCTCCTGCAGATGATGTAGAGGGGGAGGGGAACCCCGACATTGCCTCCTGGGCACACGCCCTCCGTACCACTTGGCCCTGGCTCGTTAGCAACCTCGACCGGGCCAAGCGTAAATACAAAGCGCAAGCTGACAAACATCGCTCCCCCGGGGGTGATCTGCAAGTGGGTGCTTTGGTTTACCTTTCCACCAAAAATCTCCGTTCCACCCGTCCGTGCCATAAGCTCAGTGCTAAATTCATTGGCCCTTTCCCCATCACCCGGGTCATAAACCCTGTCACGGTGGAACTGGCTCTCCCCAAATCCTTGAGGCGTGTGCATCCTGTTTTCCACATTAGCCTCCTCAAACCCCATGTTGCTTCTCCACAGTGGCATCCGGATCCACCTCCTGCGCAACCCATCATGGTGGGGGGGGAGGAACACTTCGAAGTCTCCAAGATCCTTGACTCCCGTGTTCACCATGGCAACCTGCAGTATTTAGTCCGTTGGAAACATTTCCCCCCTGCCTATGACGAATGGGTGCGCGCACGGGATGTCTCCGCCCCCGACCTCGTCAACGCCTTTCACATTGCTTACCCGGATAAGCCAGCCCCCTTGCGAACTGGGAGGGGGCCTTGAGGGGAGCAGAATGTCAGGCTGCTATCTCGGTTTCGTTATTGCCTCTGTCTCTGCGCTGTACTGTCTGGCCCTCAAGGTCGCATACCTAGGCCTGGGAACTCAGCTCCTGGGAAACTGTATTCAGCCTATGCTTGTAATCTCCCGCCTTTTCTGCCTTATATTATCTCCCAGCTAGTGAGTCTCTCATAGCTGTCATTTTATTCGTTTGCACTGTATGCCTATTTGACCAGTAAAAGCCATCTGTTTGGACTCTATATGACTTTGTGGTGATTTCTGGTTCTGTGGGCCAAGGGCTGACAGTCATCCTCTAGGGGCTCTTGCAGGTGTCTGGCTCCAGGATGGCTCGGTTAGCTGTCATCAGGAGAAGGGCCTTCTCAGTTGTAGCCCCTACACTGTGGAATGCACTCATTAGAACATAAGAAAAGCCATGCTGGATCAGACCAAGGTCCATCAAGCCCAGCAGTCTGTTCACACAGTGGCCAACTAAGTGCCTCTAGGAAGCCCACAAACAAGACAACTGGAGCAGCATTATCCTGCCTGTGTTCTAAAGCACCTAATATAATAGGCATGCTCCTCTGATCCTGGAGAGAATAGGTATGCATCATGACTAGTATCCGTTTTGACTAGCAGCCATGAATAGCCCTCTCCTCCATGAACATGTCCACTGCACTCTTAAAGCCTTCCAAGTTGGCAGCCATCACCACATCCTGGGGCAGGGAGTTCCACAATTTAACTATGCCTTGTGTGAAAAAATACTTCCTTCGATCTGTTTTGAATCTCTCACCCTACAGCTTCAGCAGATGACCCCGCGTTCTAGTATTATGAGAGAGGGAGAAAAGCTTGTCCACTCTCTCCATACCATGCATAATTTTATAGACCCCTATCATGTCTCCCCTTAACTGCCTTCTTTCCAAGCTAAACAGCCCTATGCATTTTAACCATTCCTCAGAGGGCAGTTGCTCTAGCCCCCTGATCATTTTGATTGCTCTTTTCTGCACTTTCTCAAGCTCTGCAATATCCTTTCTTAGGTGTGGTGACCAGAATTGTACACAGTATTCCAAGTGTGGTCTCACCATAGATTTGTACAAGGGCAGTATGATAGCAGCAGTTTTATTCTCTATTCTTTGTCTAATTACGGCTAGCATGGAATTTGCCTTTATCACAGCAGCTGCACACTGGGTTGACATCTTCTTTTTTTATAAATATTTTTATTAATTTTCGATAATAAATAAGGGTACAGAAGGAAAAAAGGAAAAGGGAACAAGGGAAAAAAAGAATTTACATATTGTTTTACATTGACATGCCTGATACTGCCCCCTTGTGGAATTTCATAATACATTGACTTACTAAAAGCGTGGGTTTAATCTCCTATTTGAATCTGCTGTATTTCATAAAGGTTAATTGTTGTTTTTGGTTTTGATATATTCATAAAAGGATTTCCATTTGTCTCTGTTTTGTTTTTGAGTGTCCTTTTGTAATATTTCAGCTAATTGTGCTATTGTAATGTATTCGTAAACTTTGTCAATCCAGATCTTGATTTTTGGTATTCTGTTTGTTTTCCATAAAGATGCCAAAACTACTCTTGCGGCTGTGATTAAATATTTTAATATTTCCTGTTGGTCCTTGTCGAGGTTGTCTGGAGTTTTACTCAGTAGAAATAGTTTGGGATCATATGTAATATTTTGGCCAATGATTCCTTCTACGTTCTTATGTATTTTCTTCCAAAATTTCTGGACTGATTTACATGTCCACCAGCAATGATAAAAAGTGCCTCTGACTTTACGACATTTCCAACATAAACCAGATGTCGAATTGTTCATATTTTGAATATCGCTCGGGGTGAGGTACCACCTATGTAGCATTTTCAACCAGTTTTCATGAATCCCTTGACATAGAGTAAATTTAAGGTTTCTACGAAATAGCTGTTCCCACTCTTCGATTGTTATGATCTCCTTTAAATTCTCCATCCATTTAATTTGGCATGATTTCACTTGTTCCTCTTCTGTATCATATGTCACCAAGAGCTTATAGATTTTACCTAGTAAGTGTTGAGGTGATTTAGCTATCATCTGTTTGAATTCTGTTTTTACCTTTAATGCTCCCCGGGATAGGCAGTCTTCCTTAAATCTTGAAATTAGCTGATGATAGATTAGCCATGACATCTGCTGGTGACTATCTTGTATCTCCAGTAGAGTTTTAAGTGTGCCGTCTGTTTTCACCAGGTCCTGATATTGTATTGTCCCATACTTTTTCCTGTCCATTGCAGTACCAAAAGCATTGAGGGGCGCTGTAAGTAATGATCCATTAGGACTTAATCTTGGTTTAAGTGTCTGCCAAATAGCCACCATGTTTTCTACAGTTGGATGGCCCCCAATTTCTTTTAAGTTTTTCTTCCAATTCCCCCCCCCCCCATAATAAATAGTGCGCTCCACATTGTAAGCCTGCAAGTTCCAATTTGGTATTTCTTTCATTAGTTTGCATAATCCAGTCTTTAATCCATACCAGAGTTGCTGCCCGGTGATATATTTTAAAGTTTGGAAGTGACATGCCCCCTCTTTTCTTTTCATCCGTCATGATTTTAAATTTTATTTGGGGACGTTTTTTGTCCCAAACAAATCTGTTAACATTTTGTTGCCAAGATGTTATTATTTTATCCGGGATTTTAATAGGAATCGTTTGAAATAGAAAATTTAATCTTGGGAGAATGATCATTTTGACTATGGCTATTCTACCTAGCCAGGAAGCCTTTAACTTATCCCAAGTTTGAAGATCATATTCAGTCTTATTCCATACTATTTGATAATTATGCATAAATAAATCTTGATTTTCTTTTGGAAAAGTTGTTCCTAAATACTTTATTGGTTTGGTTGATATTGTACATCCTGAAAGCGCAATTATATTTAATTCTTCTTTAGTTGTATGCTCAAGAAAGAGTTTCGTTTTAATTTTATTAAGTTTGTAACCTGTCAACTCTCCATATTCTTGAATATCTTTCACAAGTTCTTTAATACCTGTTTCTGGTTGCGCAATTGTTAACAAAACATCATCTGCGTAGGCTCTTATTTTAAATTCCTCTCCTTGTATTTGTAGACCAGCTATTTTCTGATTTGTTCTGATTTTATTTGCCAGTATTTCCAGTGTTAGATTAAATAGCAATGGTGACAAAGGACACCCTTGTCTAGTTCCTTTTTCTATTTTTATATCTTTTGTTAATGTCCCATTTATTATCATCTTAGCCTGTTGATCTGTATATATGCTGGAAATCCAATGGAGGAGATTGCCTTCGTTACTTATACTATGAATTACTTGTCTTATAAATTTCCACGAGACGTTATCAAATGCTTTTTCCGCGTCTACAAAGATAAATGTCAGTTTTTCTTTTCTACGTTTTACCAATTCTCTTGCATTGATCAGGAATCTAATATTATCTTCCATATATTGTTTGGGTATGAATCCTGTCTGATCAAGATTAATCAAAGTGTCTGTGTTGACTAGCAGCCTCTGTGCAATTATTGTTGTAAATATTTTATAGTCCGTATTAAGAAGGGATATTGGCCTATACGAAGAAGGTAACATTGGGTCCGTTCCTTCTTTTGGAATGAGTGTTATGTATGCTTCTTTCCAAGTATCAGGGACTTTATCGTTCTTGTATACAAGAACGATAAAGGTTGACATCTTCATTGAGCTATCCACTACCACCCCAAGATCCCTTGTCGCTGCCAGCACAGAACCCATCAGTGTATATGTGAAGTTAGGATTTTTTGCCCCAATTTGCATCACTTTACACTTGCTCACATTGAATCTCATTTGCCATTTTAATGCCCATTCATAGAGCTCGGACCACCAGGGTCATCTAGTCCAACCCCTTGCATAATACAGGAAATTCATAACTACCTCCCTCCACAACCCCAGTGACCCCCTACTCCACACCCCAAATATGGCCAACCCCCCCCCCCAAGATCCCTAGCCAATCTGGCCTGGAGGAAAAATTTCTTCCTGATCGGAACGACCCTGGGCATGCAAGAAAGGACCATGAGAGCCAAACACTGATGCTAACCTTCCTGCTCTCCCTCTCATGATCTGCCTAAGGTCATTGAATCAGTATTGCTGACAGATGGCCATCTAGCCTCTGCTTAAAAACCTCCAAGGAAGTAGAGCCCACCACTTCCTGAGGAAGCCTGTTCCATTGAGGAACCACTGTAACAGTTAGAAAGTTCTTCCTAATGTTTAGCTGTAAACTCGTTTGATTTAATTTCAACCCATTGGTTCTGGTCCGACCTTATGGGGCAACAGAAAACAACTCATCACCATCCTCTTTATGACAGCCCTTCAAACACTTGAAGATGGTTATCATATCACCTCTCAATCGTCTCCTCTCCAGACTAAACGTACCCAGCTGCTTACCCTTTCCTCATAGGACTTGATCTCCAGACCCCTCACTATCTTTGTTGCCCTCCTCTGGACACGTTCCCCTTTGTCTCCATCCTTCAGTTCAAAGAGATCCTTATATTTGTTAGTTTGAGTTAAAAACAATATAAAACAGCTATTTTATTATTGCAAGTCACCAGTGAGTCCCTTTAGATGAGTGACAACTAAAAAAACTAATACATTTTTTAAATTGCAGCATGTCTTATCTCAAGAGTTGCCGTGGCTTTCTTCAGCGGGCAATGTCATGGAAGCTGGGTGATGATTTATTGAAAAGCTTACAGCTGTGTTTAGTTGTAATTCTTGTAAGCTGGCCTGAAGGCCCCTTGGGGCCATACAGGTGGGATATAAATAATAAGGCTCCTGATATGATGTCCTGAACTAAACCAAAATATGTTGTATTTGTTGCATAGATGATGCTGATAGAAGCTGAAACTTGAAAGGCCTTCTCAGTAGGAGATCTGCAGTTCCCTCTCCAAAATTCACATGGGAGGGGAAGTTGTACTTTGACTTGCATGGGGCTGCTAAATATGTAATGTTCTGTCACACAAGGGCACTTCTGTCAGTGGAATAGACTATTTCTTTCCACACTGCAGCCCACTGATCTCAGAAAATTCTGCTCCTGGGGGACAGGGAACCCTGACAAACAGGGTTTTTGTTTTGTCAAGTTGCAGTCGACTTATGGCGACCCCATAGGGTTTTCAAGGCAAGAGACGTTCAGAGATGGTTTCCCATTGTCTGCCTCTGCATAGTAATCCTGGACTTCCTTGATAGTTTCCTGTCCAAATACTAACTAGGACTGACCTTGCTTAGCTTCCGAGATCTGATGAAATCGGGCTAGCCTGGTCAGGAGCAGTGGGAGAGGCAAATCAAGGGTTTGCAGCAGGAAGAAGGAAATGGTGGGAAATTTCCCACCCTTTTCATTAGTGGAAATTTTAGTCTGAATCCAACCCTAAGTATGCACAGTTGCACACAGGCACTACTCTTAAAAGCATTCTGTAACTCCAAATGGAGAGCAGGTTAGAGTGGCAGGGTAGGACAACTGGGTTCGAATGCCCATTTGGCCATGGGACTGTGCTGGGTGACCTTGGGCCAGTCAGTCTTTTAACAATAGGGTGGTTGTGAGGATAAAGTGAAGGAGGGGATCATGATGTAATTAGCCGCTTTGAAGTCCACAAAAGAGAAAAATTTATATGTGTGTGTGTATGTGTGACTTTTAAAGTAGCTAAGGTAAAGTTAGAGGCATGCATGCTTCAGTATATCTTTAGATGAGTCCTCAAAGTATTGAAATCATAAAGTGACCCACAGAGTTGCTGTCCGTAGCTTGCCCCGCTCTTTTACATAGTGCCTGTAGCTAGAATTGTGTGTACTTTGTACTAACAGCGTCAACATTCTGCACCAAAGAGTTAGATTATTAAAACTGTGCAAAACAAGCAAAATTGTTTCGTGATTGTATATAACATCTCTTGGTAACGACAACAGGTAGAGACTCAGGAAGTTGAATTCTTTACTCAGATTATATTCTGTATTCTTTCTGTGATTGTGTAGAATCACACCATTATCTATGGCTTGTCCATAACCGCCTTGGGCTCCAGGAGGAGAGGTCTCTTGTCCAGTCCTGCTTTGGTAGCATCTTTGCCTTGAATTACAGATTGTGACATGACAAGGACACTCCAGGCTTGTCTTTCACCTTGCCTGGAGTAGAAGTGATGCTTATTGCCAAAGTTTAACTTTCATTCCCCCCCAAACAATATTCATTGCATAGACGCATACCCTATTTTCCTGTGGACTAAAGCAGACTAAATACTTTGTGTAAAATTGAAGCCAGGGTCAATAATGATCCCCATGTTGCAGGGCTTCAAAACTAGTAGGTGGTAAGATTGCTCTGATTTGTCAGTTGTTGATACAGCCCAGTAATGAACATAACTTCTCAAATGTGAGAATTTTATTTTTCTGATCTAGAGAGTCAACATTGCACGCTTGTTTGCTTAACCAGTGCTGCACCATGGGGAAAACAGCATTCTTGGATTCTACAAGCAGTGCATGTTTACATTACAAATATACTCCTAGTCGATGGCATGTAGAACGTAATTTCACACTGATCTTGAAAAGTCTGTTCCAAAAAACCCCACAGCTTGTGGACTGGTAGAAAGTTATTTGCATATGTACAGAAATCCTTCACTCATTCATGTTTTCTAAATTTCACAGCCAGAGTTGGGAAGACGTCACTTATTATGTCTCTTGTCAGTGAAGAATTTCCGGAAGAGGTAGGATTTTGTGCTATATGGATAATATTTATGCTATGGAAAGTGTTTTTCTTTTTAAAAAACTCCACAAAGTACAGAGGGCTAGGTTATCCCCAAAAGAACAGAAAACCACAAAAGGATAAACCAGCAATACTTCACTGAATAATTATTTTTAGAACTGTGCATGTTCTGTTCTTTTATTTGGAAACATCCCATTTAATGTTTTTTTGTGAGAGAATCTTTTCTGGAGGTGGATTAATTGAATCATCCATGTTTGTGTAGAGAATGAGGCACAGTAGATTTCTGTGTCATATTTTCTTCATGGTCCTGTAAAATATTAATGTAAAGATGGTGATAATTATAGTAAAATCAGTAGGAGAATAAAATATTCATAACAAGTAGTTCTCAGGACTTGAACAAAACTTTTTAATGCTACTAGTGGACAATTCCATCTCTAGGGTACATGGCTACTATTTTAGAAATTTCAAGCCCCTTCTTGTTTTAGCATTCAAGTAACAGTTTGAAATAATAATAATAAAAAAACAAAGGAGGAAATGCCCCATTGAATAAAGCGAGGCTGAGCCACTCAAAAAGGTGATGCAGTCACACCGCAACTCAAGGAGGCAAACAGGGGCAAATGAGGTGAGGAAGCTGCCCAAAGGCAGCCCCGCCCTCGGGAATGCCTCCCCCATGCCAGCACAGGTGTTCTCTTCTGGGATTTAGTTCTCAGAGTGGCGGTGGGGGCCAGCAGAGATCCATGGCTCCTGGACACCACTGGTGTTGGGTCAAGCTGGCTTGTAAGGTGATTCCCCCCCCCCCCCGCCCCCAGGATTGCAGCCTTAGTAGAGTCCCTGGCTATTCTGAGGCTGTTACTGCACTTTGTATTCCCAGCGATGTATTAAGAGTTTGAAAATGTTGTAAAAAACATCACTTTAAAAGGGTTTTTGGATACCACGGCTTATAAATGGTTGGAAAACGTCTTCACAGCTAAAGGGGCCAAACAAAGTGCGAACAGTATTTTTAATAACATTTTCAAACTCTTAATACATCACTGGGAATACAAGTGCGGTAACCCCCTGAGTGTGGCATGATGAAAGTGATGTCCCATGAGAAGTGATGCAGTATGATCCATTATGTTGTTCATCTGATTAATGAAGAAACCTAATATGGGTAAACTATTCTGCTTGATTTTTTATTTTTCAAAACAAAGCATACAAACATAAACATACAGTCTATCGTATCATTACATTATGTTGGAGCTTTGAGATTACATTTCAATTATTAACTTCTTTGACTTACACTTTTCTATATTCTGGTTATATTTTCTTATCTAATAATACATTTGTTACTTAAATTCTTACATTCTATTTTTGTTATTTTCAGCTATACGGTTAGAACAAAATAGGCAACAGTAATGCAACAAATCCATTTTGTTATTCCTTCCTTATCGTTAGCAATATTTATAAATGTTTGTACAATTCCAAAATAATTTCCATGAAGACCAGTCACTCAGTTAAACTCACTCAAATAACCAGTCCAATGTAGTTTGTAAACATAAACATTGATTCCAAATCTATGTTTGTTCTTTTTTACTCAGATATCCCAGATTCGTAGTCCCAATAATTGAAGGACATTTTGGGCGAAAACACATGGGAGGTTTTGCCTTGGATTTGCCACTCTTTAAATGCACATTTTCCCCATCTGAATTCTCAAAACTCTGCATGAGGGCTTATTTTTCAGTTCTGAGAATTTGGCTTGGGAAAATGTGGATTTAGAGAGCGGCAAATCCAAGGCAAAACCTTTCATGCGTTTTCACCCGTAAAAGAGAAATTTTTAAAAGCAAAAAAATGGGCCTTTTTAAGAATTCCAATAGGGTGTGTTTAGAATAATAGCGCTAAATATTTTCCATATCTAAATATTTTCCCTTTAATCTGAAGATCTAAAGTAGCACAGAGGTCCATTCTTCACTGGCAGCCTAGAGTTTAGGAATTTAAAGTTTATTTTTTTACAGACTTTAATAATTGCAGTGATTTATTTGTCTCAATAAGATGGTGGACAGCTTCTAGCATCTGTTCTTTGATCTGAGTCCTACTGATATCCAATTAGTCTTAAAATGCTGCTACTAAGCAAAATAGAATGTAATCAAAACAAAGTCCAAAATTATTCTGAATTGTAATCAAAGTATAACAGACTGATAACATACACAGTTCCATAGATATCTGATACTTTATTCAGCCAGTGGATTTAAACAGTCTTCTTTCTTTCTGTAAATCTTCTCTGGCAAACTCTCAAATCACCTTTGGAACCTAGATTTGTTCTGAATTATTTGGTAATCAGTCCAAGTAATTTCCAGCAGATATATTACAGTTCGTTTGGGGCTGGCAGGCTTACCGTATATACCCATGTATAAGCCGAGGTGCCTAATTTCTCCCCAAAATGGGGAAAAATTAGGCACCCGCGTATAAGCCGAGGGTCGGCTTATAACCCCTCCCCCCAGCAGGCTTACCTTACATCCAGGTGCGCAGGCAGGCGGCAGCGGCGGGCCCCCCCGGGCCCAGGAGGCCCCGCAGGCCGCTCCTAGGCCACTCCAGGCCCGGCAAAGGTGGCGGCAGGGCCCCCTCCGCGACCCAGGAGGCCCCCCCAGGGCGCTCCTGGCCAGGGGGAGCCGGGCGTGCCTGGCGGCGCCGGCGGTGCAGCCTTACCGTGGCCGCAAGAGGCCCTCACAGGCCGGTCCTGGCCGGGGGGAGCCGCGCGCGCCCGGCGGGGGCAGCAGCGCTGCCTTCTTGCGGCCGCAGGAGGCCCTCACATGCCGGTCCTTGCCAGGGGGAGCCGTGCGCGCCCGGGGGGGCAGCAGCGCGGCCTTCCCGCAGCCGGCCCTCAGAGGCCGGTCCTGGCCGGGGGGAGCCGCGCGCGCCCTTCCAGCGGCCGCAGGAGACCCCCCCGGGCACTCCTGGCCGGGGGGAGCTGCGCGGGCCCGGCGGCGATGGCGGTAAGTTCCCTCCTCCCTCCATCCTCTACCGTATTGACCCGCGTATAAGCCGAGGCCAGCTTTTTCAGCCCTTTTTTTGGGCTGAAAAACTCGGCTTGTACGCGAGTATATACGGTAAGTCTTACTCACTGTAATACAGTGGCATTGCTTCCTGCCACTCCAGTCAAGATAAAATCTGCTGTTCAGAGTCAAGAGTTTTAAAAAAACTCTCACTCCTTACCTGCACTTGTTGACAGAGCTTCCATTTAGGAAGGCTTCAGGTTGTCTTCAACCCCTGCCTGGCCGTTCAGGCCCATGAAGTAGGAGAGTTTGAAAGCACCTATTCAAAAGTACTTTTCAGTGAACTGCCACGATGCCACTATTCAGCTTGATTTCATAGCTTAACCTTCCTGTGTGTAGGTTTAATCAGGGAGAGATATAGCAAGAATACTTTGAATGTTACCCTGTTCATAGTGGAAGACGTTGCCTTTATTGATTTAAAAAGTGCATTTGATTCAGTTATAAGAGACAAACTTTGGGCTAAATTGAGCAATCTAGGAATAGATTAGCGCCTTTTAATCCTTTTGAAGAAACTTCACATTGGTACTTCGTGCCGGGTCAAATTTTCTTCAAATGGTCTTCTTACTGACAAAATCCCATCCAACAAGGGTGTAAAACAAGGGTGTGTTCTTGCCCCCCTTCTTTTTAATTTATATCTTTCTGATCTGCCTGGAGTGTTGGAGTCTGTGGACGGCCACCCTCCCAAATTAGGTGGCAGAGCAGTGCCTTGCCTTCTATACGCAGATGATACAGCAATTCTTATCTTTTACCAAAGTTGGTCTTCAGCGTTATTTGATGGCCTTTGAGAAATACTGCAGCCTAAATGAGCTCAAAATTAATTATTCCAAGTCCAATGTTATGGTTTTTAATAGAAAGTGGGTCTCCTACAGATGGCATATTTGTAAGTACAAGATCCAACAAGTTAAATGTTATAAATATTTGGGCATTACATTTAATTTTAACCTTCAGTGGGCAACTCATAGGAGAAGGTCTATTAATCTGGGGAAATTGTCTTCCAATCAATTAAAAGCCTTCTTTTTTTTCAAAGGAAATCAATTTGTTGCTGCCGCTGTTAAAGTTTTTAACTCTAAAATTTTACCTCAGGTTCTTTATGGGGTTCCTATATGGTTTAACGCTTTTAATCATGAAGTGGAGGCGATTCAGGCATCCTTTTTTAGACAAATTATGGGCTTCCCAAACTGTGTTTCTTATTATGCATTGTGTTCTGAATTAGGATTAAATTTAATTGAAACTAAGGCATGGATGTTAACTCTTCGTTATTGGCTTAAACTGTATTTTAATACTGATGATGGTTCGCTTCTGTCTTTTTTATTAAAGGAAATTTATAATACCTCTTGGAATCATAAAATTCGATCTAAAATATGATCCATTGGCATTTCCCTGGAGGAGTTAACTTTCTCCTCGGAAGTTTATATTTTTAAGACGATTAAACAGAGGCTTTTAGATATTGAACTTCAAAAAATACGGCCGTCTCAACCCCCTGTCTGTTCATCAGCTATATTAAATCTTAAGAATGTTGCGGGATGTATCCCCTATTATCTATACAATCTTGATAGTCCTAGCCATCGCAGAGTTTTTTCTCTTGCGCGAGTAAATGCCTTCCCATCGAAGTTGCTATATGGAAGGTTTCAAAATATTCCTAAACATGAACGGAAATGTGAATGTAGCTCCAACTCTTTGGACTCAATCGAGCACATATTGCTAGATTGCTCATTATATGCATCCGCTAGGAAGAAATGGTTAAATACTTGGATACATTCTAAATATTATCTTCCTAATGAAATAAAATGTCAAATTTTATTGAATGATCACTGTGGCGGTGGCCAATTTCTTAGTCGATGTGATAACAATGAAAAATTTGGGAAATTCTGTTATGATTTTATGTTTGTTTTAGCTTTTTTAGCTGATAGTTGTATTTATACTGTTTTTTTCTTCTTTGTAATATTGGATATGCCATTAAAGGTTTATTGATTGATAGTGGAAGACTGCAGAAATTATGAGGTGACTGTAATTTTGGAGTCTTAAACTAGTGAGACATACATTACAAATGCAAAGGTGGGCATTATCACATACTAATGTGCGAAGATTCTGGATTTCTGTAATACAGGCTGTAACATCAAAGTAGCAAGTTTTAAAAGAAGAACCTGAAACATTTTAAAATATCAGCTTTCTGTGAAGATTCCTAATAATGTGAGTCCAATGGCTAATGTTGTATCAGGTTACGGGTCTTTTTGGTATTTTAACTGACTGAAGCAATTTCCCCTTTTTGTAAACAAAGGTTCCTCCACGAGCAGAAGAAATCACAATCCCAGCAGATGTTACGCCAGAAAGAGTGCCAACCCATATAGTGGATTATTCAGGTAACTGATTGTGGGTTTCCCCCCCTCCAAATTAAACTCTGAGACCCTCTTTTCTTGTGAAATTTCAGTATAGTTGACTAGCTGTAAATGTGAGGATATGTGGATATGCGTTTACAAGGGGAAAACAAAAAAACTAGGCTAAGAAGCCAACAAAAGGCCCACTCCTTGCTCACTCATATTGTGCGGAAGTCCAAAAGATACCTTTCTTTACCACCATGGTTCACACATCCCTTCAGCTGATAAGGAAGTAGAAAGAGTTCTGTCTTACCTTGATCCCCATGTAGACTATCCTGTTTCCAATCATGCTCAAGTAACTCAGCATGTTGACAAAAATGGAATATGTGTCCATTCTAACTGGAGCCAAGTCCCCCAGATGCTTCTGAATGGCTGGTGCTCTTTGGCATCTGCCTGTAAAGCATATGGGAGTTCTTAGGAGAGGAGAGAGCAGAACAGATGCATGGCAGCGGTTGGAACCTCTGCCAGGTATAGTGCTGTGTTGGTATTCTTCCACCTGCTTGCAGCTGGAAGACCACAGCCATGAATTAGTGAGTCTAGTGTAAAGTTACTAGAAGAATTGAACTAGCCTCTGCCAACTTTTGGGAGTGAAGTAAATGTTTCTTATTTAACAGAAGAGTAGATGGAATTACCTAACTTGCTATTAACATTGACTTGTATGTTTACCGTCAGGTCTGTGTGTGGTGAAAAACATCTATCGTAGCTACATATTTAGTAGGTATCCTCCTAGCAGTGTTTGAAATGAGTACACTTACGGAGAAACCTTGCATAGTTTAAAGTACATAGAAATCTTAGTAGTGCTTTTAGCCTTGCTTTTTGGCTGAGCCATGCAGGGGGCTTTAGTTATTGAGTGTTCTGTTTATAAGTCTGCTTCAGCTTCTCATACGATATATCAAATATTGAAAAACTGGAATGAGATAGATAGATAGTTTATTTGCGGCCCTTGGTCAGATAAAACAAGATACATGGACTAAAATGGTCTTACCGACAAAGGTTTACAGTCCAAGTCTTAAGTCACTTAAAAAATAAATTAAAAAAAAAATAACATCCGAGTTACATCTGCCATTTGGACTAAGAGACTACTCTGTGGCAACAAATTGTCATTGCAGCTGTACAAAATTTTGCTACCTGAGAGGTGATTGAGGGATTATCTCCTTGTAGGAGCTTTTCTATCTTTTCTCTTTCCCTGACGGGTCCCAGTATGAGGGGCTCAATAAACTTAGAACGGGGTATAGTGTAATAGTTACAGTTCAGGAGAACATGTTCAGTGGTTTTTGAATTGGGTTACCTGTTCCAACCTATGGCCATTTTTCTCTTTGTAAGCATAACCGGTGGAATTACCATCCCAGTGCAAATGACCAGTTTTGAATTTTTCCTGTTTCATGCAGAATCTGAGCAAAGTGACGAGCAGCTCCATCATGAAATATCGCAAGTGAGTGGAATGTTCTTCTTCTCTGGGATACTTGAGAAAGTTTGATTGCATTGGAAAGCTTGATAAATTTTTCCCTGCTTAAGGAAGGCTGCGTTCCTTGTAGTGGGTATTCAGAATCTTGGTTTGAGAGGAGGAAACAAACTCCTGTTTCCTGTCTGCCTGCATTTCCATGTCACTGCTTGTTGGTTGCTTCCCCAACCAGGAAGCTCTCAACTGAATTCTCCACAAGCACAACAAACAAGCCTGTCACAAACATAGATTTCTTGTGATGTTTGAATGTGGCCTGAGCTAGTTGCCTGAAACACATGATTGTAGATATGAGGGAGAATTACATGATGATGATTCTGGCCTAGTCTAGGCTGCACCGAGGTACTTACAACCCTGAATGTACCTCTGAAGGAAGATAGTGTGAATGTATCTACTGAGTAATAGCAGATCTGACTGGCTGACAAATAAGCTGCTGTATATATTTCATAATATATATTAGTATTAATCTAGCTAAAACTTCAGTCATAATCTAATTGCTTGTTCTCTGTTCTAGGCAAATGTAATTTGCATAGTATATGCCGTTAACAACAAGAATTCAATTGAAAAGGTAGGAGAGAAACTCTTTTTATTCTACTACAAAATGTAGTATCCTTGGATGTTACACTCTTCAGATGTTTGACCATGCTTCTATAAAACTAATCCCAAAATATTGTTCCACCCCCCTCCTTCCTAGTATTTTCCCACTGGGTCATGAAACATGTAACACAATTGCATTTCAGCTGCAGTAGTATTTTTTCTGAGCTACATTTAATGAATTAATCCAGGCTGGGAAAGATGAGCTGATCTTTGTATCATTTGTAATTGGCTGAGAGGTTATTCCATATTTGGAAAACAGGTGTTCTCCTACTGAGGCGAAGGTGTCTTGATTTGCGTGTTATTTCCTTCCATCATCAGGGTAGGCAGGACTAATTCTTTTGGTTTCCTGTCTTTCCTTGGCGGGAAATAGCCTGCAAAACCTCAGTTCCATCCTGCCTTGGAAGGGTGAGCAGGTCGAAAGCACAGTTCTGTGCTTGCTTAGATTAGTGGTAGTCTTACTGGAATCTATTTAAGCTCCTATTAATTGTGATCTGTTTCTGTTAGTTTTTTCCTCTGTACTGGTGTTGTTTGTGTCCTTGTGGTCTGTCTTTGTCTGAGTTTTGTGAGTTGTGAGTTTGATCCCCGGACTGTTACTCCGGAGATTCAAAATGGCGGATGCCGTGATAGAGAGGGAGGACGACCTCCTCTCTGTTACGGATTACCAACTGGGGCTGGTCCAGTCCCCCCAAAAGAGTCCGATTCTTCCAATGCCCACAATAGTGGTGCCTTAGGAAGCAAGGAGCAGGAGATCTCCTTTCAGACTTCGGACGAAAATCTGAGGGGGGGAAAGGCGCGAAAGTCAACGTCGCACAAAAAAGCTGCGCCGGCATTGCAGGGCATTAGGAAGAGAAAGCACGGCCATAAATTCGGTGCGACAGCGAGAGCCGGGAAAAGGACTCCCGCCTTCTTTGAACCAGCAGACATCGCAGCGAGCATATCTTCAGGCTTCCTCGTTAGCGGCTGGTTTGGTCGGCCCGTCAGGAACCGGTAATGTTCCCCCCCCCCTGTTCTTACAGCGGGCGGCCATTTTACTTCATCGGCGGGCGGCTTCTTCCCCCCTCCTTTCCCGGCGGGAGGCCATTTTAACTCCACAGTTCCAACAATGGGCAGTCAGTTTCCCTCCACCGGGATTTCAGCCTACTCCCATTAGTGTAACGACCGGCAGCCAATTCCCTCTTCATTCTAACATGCTTACTCGGGAGGAGGCGGACGAATGGATTAACATTGCCTTGCAGAGGCAATGGCAGGCTTTTCATGCCCACCAGATGAGGGTTGCTACCCTAGCCGGTCAGGGGTTAGCTGAATCTCCTAACTCCTCATCAGATAGGTCCCATTCGACCTATCGTCAGATAGGTCCCACTCCAATGGAGGGTCCATCTACCAGTGCTCAGTGGCCCACAAAGGCTGCATTGAAGTCTAAGACTACTGACCAGACTCTCCCTGGCACCAGTTCTCAGGCCTCTTCCCTCGATACAGATGAGGAAAGAGAGGAAGGGGAGTTTGACTCTGAGGACGGGGCGACACCAGGGGATGAACCTCAGATTCGCCTTTTTAATGGAGAGGATTATCAATCCCTGTTAGCAAAGGCCATTTTAACCTTAGATCTGAATGAGGACACCTCTAAATCAGAGGATGCCAAACCTAGCCTGAAGCAGGGAGTGGCAGAGTGCTTCCCATGTAAGAAAGCACAACATAATTTGGTACCTTTTCCCGAGTTCTTCTTAAGATCTGTTCAGGAGGAGTGGAGCAGTCCTGCTGCCAGTAGGCAGGCCTCTCCCTCTATCAAGAAGCTTTATACACTAGCACCTCATGCAATGAACCTTCTGAAGGTGCCACATGTAGATGCGCCGGTGGTTGATTTACAGACGCCAGGGCTAGTGCCTGAGGCGGGGATAGGGTCTCTAAGAGATCAGCTTGATAGAAAGGCTGGGTCTCTCACCAGGAAAGCCCACGAAAGTGCTGCTCTGGCTATTCAGGCTAGCGCAACCACTTCTATCTTCGCCAGAGCCTCTTTCCTCTGGGTGAAGAAGCTCATACAACTTGTTCCCCCTGAGAACCACAGAATATTGGGGGGTTTAGAAAGAGTCCAAAATGCCATGACCCTTATGGTGGATGCCTCATTGGACACCATGTCCTTTAAAGCGCGGTCCATGGTTTCGGTAACCTCTGTAAGAAGAGCCTTATGGCTCAGAGCTTGGCCTGCGGACTTTAAGGCAAAAACAACTTTAATGTCTTATTCCATCCAGGAGGGCCGTCTGTTTAGGGACAAATTAGATAGTATTTTAATAGGAACGAAGGACAAGAAGCACGTCCTTCCAAAACAATTTAAAAAAGAACCTCAGACTGCAACTTTCCAGTCCTTTCGTTCAACACGGACCCCAAACAGATACAGATCAGATTTCAGACGAGGATCTTGGAACTCCTCACGGCCCTTTCGGAGAGGTGGAAAGTTCTCCAGACCACAGGGTCAGCAACCCCGGTCGGAGAGAAGAGACAAGTTCCCTAAGCCAAATCCCCAGTGACGCCGATCAGCGGCCAGTAGGGGGGAGGCTTCTGTTGTTCAGTTCCAGGTGAGCCACCTCGAACCCGGATCACTGGGTTTCACAAATCATTTCTAGGGGCTACCTCCTGGAATTTTCCTCCCCGCCAAAGGATCGTTTCCTACAATCTCCCTTACCAATCAAAGCAGAGAAACGCAACAGGTCACTCAGGGCCATCCAACATCTATTGACAATCAAGGCCATAGAGCAGGTCCCCACTCTCGAAATGGGCCTGGGAGTTTATTCCACATTTTTTACAGTCCCCAAAAAGAACGGGGACTGGAGAGCCATCCTCAACCTAAAATACCTGAACAGGAGGATGGCTCGAAAGCATTTCCGTATGGAAACCGTGAAATCAATAGTGGATTCTCTACTCCCAGGCACCTTTATGACGGCGGTGGATTTGACAGAGGCTTACTTACACGTGCCTATTCACACCTCACACCTGCGGTTCCTGCGTTTCACCTTTGGGAAGGCACACTTCCAGTTCAGGGCACTCCCATTTGGGTTGGCATCCGCCCCGAGGGTGTTCGCCAAAATTCTGGTGACGATCATAGCCTCTCTCAGACAGGAGGGTATCCGTACCTGGACGACATCCTGATCTGTGCGCAGACAGAGACACTATCCACGCAACACACAGCGAGGGTGATACAAGTTCTTCAAGAACACGGGTATCTAATAAATTTCCTCAAGAGCTCCCTCTCACCTTCACAATCTGTGATCCACCTGGGGGTTCGAATAGATTCTGCCAAAAATGCTGTCTCACTACCCCAGGAGCGCGTACAAAAATTGGTGTCTGCCGCTTCCAATACAGCCAGGGCCAGAACTGCCAGGATTATGTTCCTAGCTCATCTGCTGGGCTTAATGGTTGCCTGTATAGGGATCGTGCCCTGGGCACGTTTCCATTCCAGGACACTGCAATGGCAAATCCGACCCTTTTAGAGGGACATTGCCAGAAAGAGAGACAAAACAATATCCCTATCCATAGAGACACGGAAGAGCCTTCGGTGGTGGTCAGATCGAAAGAATCTATGCAGGCACACTCTGTATATTCACGAGGAGCCTACTCAAATACTTATGGATGCCAGCCTACATGGCTGGGGCGCCACTCTATTGTCCCACACTACCCAGGGTCGGTGGTCCCCAGGGGAGTCATCTCTGCATATCAACATCCTGGAATTAAGGGCCGTAAAACTAGCCCTTCGAGCCTTCGCCCCTCTCATCAGAGGTTTGCATGTCCTAGTGCGAACGGACAATATCACAACAAAGGCTCACCTAAACAAGCAGGGAGGCTCCTGATCCTCTTCCCTACATCGGGAAGCAGCGCAGATCTTTACATGGGCTCAGACCAACTTGCAGTCTATTCGAGCGGAGCACATCAAAGGAATATTAAATGTGCAGGCGGACCATCTAAGCCGCCAATTCGCAGACGGAGAATGGTCCTTAGACCATGTGGCCTTCTCTCAGATTATAACAGTCTTCGGAATGCCATTAGTAGACTTGTTCGCCTCCAGAAAACTGCAACGTAAAGAGATTCTTCTCAAGGTTTTACCACCCAGCAGCAGAGGGCATAGACGCCCTCCTGAGCCCGTGGCCATGAGGCCTGCTTTACGCCTTTCCTCCTCTACCCATTCTACCCAAGGTATTGAGGAAGGTAAGACAGGAACAGGCGGAGGTAATTCTAATAGCACCGTTCTGGCCTCGTCGGCCATGGTTTGTGACTCTATGCCAGATAGCGTGTCAGGATCCGTGGCCAATTCCAACTCAATGGGGCACACTGCGTCAGGGGACTCTAGTACACGCAGACCCTCAATGGCTCTCTTTGACCGCCTGGTGCTTGAGCGGGGGGCCCTTATAGATGGGGGTTACTCAGTAGAAGTTGTGCACACCATCCTAGAGGCACGTAAGCCTTCTACAAGGCGCATTTACAATACTTCATGGAAGGCTTATGTTCGTTGGGCAAAGCGTAAGAAAATGGATCCCCTTCACCCGGGTGTACACAAAATTCCAGAATTTTTGCAGGAGGGCCTACAGCTTAAACTGTCAGCCTCCACATTGAGAAGACAAGTTGCAGCCTTGTCCACGGTTATTCCGGAATTGGATGGGGTCCCCACATCCAGACACCAGCATATTCTCACCTTCTTAAAGGGTGTAGCGCAGACACAGCCACTAATTTCCCACAGATTCCCGTCGTGGAATCTTAATTTGGTGCTGAACGCACTCACGAAGGCACCATTTGAACCATTACGTATGGTGCCCATGAACTACCTTCGGATGAAGGTTCTATTTTTGGTATCAATCACATCCGCTAGACTAGTATCGGAACTCAGAGCCCTTTCTATTCGCAAGGAGCTTTGCACATTTCATAAGAACAAGGTAGTCCTAATTCCGGACCCTACCTTTTCTCCAAAAATAAATTCTCCCTTTCACAGGGCTCAGGAGATAAACTTACCTTCCTTTTGTCCTAGACCATCAACTCCCAAGGAACGTATTTGGCATACCCTTGACTTACGTAGGGCCCTACGTACTTTCATTGCCAGAACAGCTGACTTTCGTCAGACTGACTATATGTTCATAGGGATTAACAATCCTAGGAAGGGAAAGAGAATGTCGGCGGCAGCCATCAGCCGCACTCTCAAATTATGTATTTTACAGGCTTATGAGGCCTCGGCTACCCCTGCGCCAGAGGGTATCACAGCACACTCTCTGTGTAGCGCGGCAACCTCAGCGGCCTCTGATAGGCAGGCCCCTGTTGATGAAATTTGTAGAGCTGCTACCTGGGCATCAGTATCTACCTTCATTAAACATTACAGAGTAAATACGTGGGCATCTGCTCAGGCAGCCTTTGGTCGTAGAGTCCTGCAACACGTGGTGGAGTAGGAGAGAGTTCCCACCCATTGGGGAGCTCTTGGAGGTCCCGCAAATCAAGACACTGGAGCCTCAGTAGGAGAATGGCCTCATTGTCCTTCAGTTTACTCACCTCCTACTGGAACGCGAGATGCTATCCCAAACCACATTACCTTGCCTGGTTTCTGGCCAAAAAAGGCCTGAGAGTGCTGCAGCTGCATTGTCACTGGACAGCTATTCCTAGTTATCATACTAGCATGGGACTTGCATGCTTGGACATGTCAGATGATTCTTGACTTGGCATAACAGACAATATATTCCTGCCTCTTCATGTGTCTGTCTCTTAAGCATTTTTCTTGCTGTCTTCCCAGTTCCTTGTATGATCCATTACAGCTGTTGCCCAGACACTGGCGTAAAGCATTACTTACTACCCATCGCTGGTCCCTCATTCCATTCTCAATTTTATATCCTGGGCTTTGCCGAATGCTGCTGGGGGACGTGGTGGGTAGAGTTGCTAAGGATAAACCCTGTTGCTGCACTCTCTTGGTGGTGTTCAGTGCTCAAAATAGCAGACCACCACCAGAGCCCATGTGTGAGTTGAGCTGCAAACACTACCCAGCAAATTAATAACCAGCATGCATTTATTATGCAAGAAAGGATCCTGCAGAAAGGCTTGTTGCTGCAATTTCCATGTCTTATATTTCATGCAAAGAGGTTTGACATCTTTCAATCTGCAGGCAAGCTATCCTAACTTCTGTATGCCCTCCATACGCCTTTGAAAATGTTTTCCCTGTTCATATCCCCTGCAACTTCTTTTTGAGCTCCTCAAGTGTGGTTGTAATGTCCATTTAGTTCAGTGAGGAGGTGGTGCCTTGAAAGCATATTCTTCAGTTGAATGGAAATAATAGTGTGACTGTATTTATTAGTACTAACTTGTTGCTTCAGGTGACAAGCCGATGGATACCGCTCATCAGTGAAAGAACGGACAAGGATAGCAGGTACGTATAAAACACTGTACACGAATTAAATGCTGAAGTGACACAAAACCGAGGCCTGTATGCAGGCTTTACTGGACCAATAACATACCTTGTGAAATAATACCTGAATTCTATTGCTGCTTAGATGCTTGAAGAAATGTCCCAACTCATGAAAGATGATTTATCTGTACCATGTGGAATGTGTGCATAAATTGTCTTCTACTATTGCTGTAATCATTGATCTGTGTGAAACTTTGCACTGCTTTTTGCTGTGGTGGCTAGCAATTTGCTGGTGGATGTGAACTTAGCTGAGGAAAATTCCTTGGCATGTTGCCGCTTCCAAATTACTTAAGCCCCAGTAGTTGGATTTTCATAGGTGGGTGTGTACTTTGAGAAAGCTGAAGTTACAGTTGAGTTTCCAAGATAGGCTGATTACAAACTCATCTTCTGCTTGACTTAAATTGGACCTAATCTTGGGTGAGGTCTTTGCTTGCTTGTCTGCTCCTTTTGAATTGTCAGGAGCTATTTAAGTTTCTTAAACTGAACTTTACATTTTTTCCCCCAAGTGAGTTGTAGATGATTTGGAATCCATTCCAATATGCCTTGACATGTTGGATGCTTCCAGTTAATGTATGCATCTGAGAAGGTATCCATGAAAGTTTCCAAGCTGCATTGTTCTGTAGTTCAAAGTTAACTTATATTTCAGAATACCAATTGGAGCTCATGGTTTTCAGGCCAGGTAGGGTAGTTTGATAACATTAGGAAGTGTTCCAGAATTAGTGACTCTTTGCAACTTTTGTAATTTTAAATGGTTAAATAGTTTGTTGACTCTAAATATTTTGTTAGAAGACTAAGGAAAGTCTAAACCCTTAATTTTACATACTGTTACATTATCTGTTGGTTTCAGGTATTCTTTCTGTAGAATTGGAGCCCAAGCTGGCTAGTACTGCAAAATATCAATGACTGGCAGCTAGATTTATGCCTTTCATTCTGAAAATTTCTGTCAATTTATTTTCAGACTGCCTCTTATACTGGTTGGGAATAAATCGGATCTGGTGGAATACAGCAGTATGGAAACCATCCTTCCTATCATGAACCAATACACTGAGATAGAAACTTGTGTAGAGGTATTACAAGTTTTTTCCCCTTGGAATTCATACTGATCTAATGATTACCCTATTGACTTTAAGCTAGTAGTGATGCACTTAACTGGAGCTGCTTTAACTTGGTATTTTAACTAAATCCGTACATGCCAGTTATTTTCTGTTACATTATATTGCTCACACCTTCACTTTCTTCCCCCAGTGCTCAGCCAAGAACTTGAAGAATATTTCTGAGCTATTCTATTATGCACAGAAAGCTGTTCTGCATCCTACAGGGCCCCTATATTGTCCAGAAGAAAAAGAGGTATTTTGATAATGCTTGTTCTATAAAATCAGCCTTGCAGATAACTCCTCAAAGGTGGTGCATATATCACCATAGTCAGTCTGGCTGGAAGGAGTTTTCCTGTTGTGTGTTGACAGTATTTCCCAGCGCTTCGATACTAAGAAACCTGTGGCGCTAGTTTCCTTCCTCTAAGGCATCAGGCATAGCTGTAATCAGTGTAGGCGGTATAAGGGATAAGTATGTTGCAGAGAGCTAAGATAATATTCTCTTAGTGAACCTTTGCAGTCAGATGTTATCTGCTATTTTTTTTATTTACACTTCAGCCAGGGAATGGAAGTTGATTGCCATATTTGCAACTATTGAGGGATTCTCCACTAGATCCAGTTATCTCAGTACAAGGGGCTAGATGGGGTGGTATCATGACTACCTTCCTATTTTTATTATGTCTGATCTCATGAAACTGATATGGACCCCCATCCCCAGAAAAGCCTCTCAAAATTTAAATTGGTATCTTCATCATCTTACTATGTCTGTATCTTAGAAATGTTAGAGTATACCAATATCTTGGCCCTGATTGATTAATTATAACAAATTCTTGGCGGTGGTAAATTCTTGAACTGGGCTGCTATTTTAGTTAACCCGAAGTTACCGTATTTTTCGCTCCATTAGATGCACCTGACCATAAGATGCCCCCCCCAGGTGGCCGTCGGGGCGGAGAAAGCCGGCTTGCGTTGGAACGACGCGAGCTGGCTCTGTGTGCCCTGCCCGCCTCCCAGCTGGGAGGCGGGCGGGGCGCACAGAGCCGGCTCGCGCCATTCCAGCGCACCCAGCGGGCTCTGTGCGCCCCCTGCCTCCCAGCTGGGGCGCACAGAGCCAGCTGGGCACGCTGGAACAACGCGAGCCGGCTCTGTGCGCCCCGACGGCCAGCTGGGAGGCAGGCGCGCACAGAGCCGGCTGGGCGCGCTGGAACGGCGCGAGCCGGCTTTCCCCGCCCGCCTCCCAGCACGCCCAGCTGGCTCTGTGCACACATTCACTCCATAAGACGCACAAACATTTCCCCTCACTTTTGAGGAGGAAAAAAGTGCATCTTATGGAGCGAAAAATACGGTAAGTTAGGGTCGTTGAAATCATAACAGTATACAAGTTCACTGCTGCCCCACAATACCTGATTCAGGGTCTAGTCTCTGTCAATCTTTAAAGAAGATTTTGCACTGTTATCAAAGCCTGTTCTGACTCCTGATGTAGACAGAGCCTTGGCCAGAGATAGGGACTTCATCAGTGCTTCCATTCTTCAATACTTTTCACAGTTCAGGCTGAGTCAGAAAACTGTCTGCAGATGCAGTGAAGTCTTGGTTACAGGTTTCTGTTTATAGCCTTCTCCATCCTCAAAGTTCAGGATGAGTAACAGTAGAAAAAGAACCCCAGAGAAAAGATAATAAAATCCAGCAGCAGCGTAAATTCCCATTAGCATATCCGGTCTTTGACCTAAAACTACTGTTCTTAAAACCTGCCTCTTCGTGCCTTTGTTCCTCTCAGGGACAGTACAAATGTTTACATATTCAAAGAACAGAGTTCTTTTGCTGTTGCATAATCAGTGTCATAGGTGGTGTGTGAAAAATTGCAGTATAGTAGCAGCATGGCTAAGCATATTTGTTAGATTTCTATTGAGTCCTTTTTGTGATGGGGCCTAGGGTTCCATATTGAAGCAAAAATACCAGCTTGGATTCCACAGAGGGATTTTCATCAGTAGAGCTTGACTTTCTCACCTACTTCCACTTGCAGTGGCCCAGCATGCCCTGAAATGTTGCTACTGAGCAACTGGCAACCTCCAGGAACAGCATTTCAGGCTGAAATGGGAGGGTGGAGGCAAGCAAGTCATACTTTTGTAACAAATCTTCTGTCAGCAGAAACACACTGTGGGGTCCAACCCACTAAAATGTCAGAAGAAAATAATCTCAACTCTTACTGTTTCTCAATCCACAGATGAAACCTGCCTGTATAAAAGCTTTAACTCGGATCTTCAGAATTTCAGATCAAGATAATGATGGCACCCTTAATGATGCAGAGCTCAACTTCTTTCAGGTACATTTCTGATATTTCCTGGTCCACCAATCTTACCACTGTACTATTTCGGCTTAAACAGTTGCCTCTGTTTTCACTGCCTACACATAGAAGGACATGGCAGTTCTTAGTGTTGTATAGAGAAAATGCCGGTGGGGGGGAATCACTAAGAAACTCCTAGGAAATATTTTTTCTTTGAAATGAGTGAAATGCTTTTGAAGATAAACTTTTAGTCATTCAAAATATATAGCATAAGTCTATGGACTTTTTTTCTTTTCAATTTTTCCAGTGGAAATTTGGTGAGCGTTAAAGAAACATTTTCCCGCTCTGAAGGAAGGTCATCTTGAGCTTCGGGTGTTTCTCGTCCCGTTGCTTGGAGAGGCAGGACTTAATTTTAAACTACTTCCTGTCTCGGGGCGAGGAACGCCCACACTTCCAGTTATTCTCCTGCCTTGCTGGAGAGAGGACGCTCCAGCCATAGCTGGAACTTAGATCTTAGGAGATTGGCTAGGGGAGTTCTTCTATCCTCTTGTTTTATTCCATTGTTCCCCTCCTCCATTCCTAACTGTTCTGTATTGGCTCCCTTTGTGTGTCTTGCCTTCCCAGTCCGTTCCGCAGCGGCATAGCCGGTTTGCATCGGGCTTGTGAAAGGGAAAAAAGACACGCCCAAAATGGATGCCGCGACTGCAGTAGCGGAAGAAGTAGAACTTCTCTCCGACTCAGATCACGATGCAGCGCCTAGCGGCCATAACAAGCTGGCTCCCACTGTTAGCCGCTCCGGCGGACTTTCAGAGAGGGACGCCAAGGAAGCTTCTTCGCCTCCCGCATGGCAGCAAAAGCGGCGACAAGAGCGACCGCGAAAAAGAGCGGGAAACATTCAAGAAGATATACTAAGCTGAGTGCCGCCTCGACCTTCCAAGGTCCCTGCCGGTTCCTCCGATCGCTTAGTTGGCAAAATCCTTCCAAGACTTCAAAGGGTAAAGTACCCCCACCCCCGGATGGGAGTGGGGCCCCAGGGGAATTAACTGAGAAAAGGGTTTATCTGAGAAAAAGGTGATTTTCATAGTGGGAAAAACATTTTGAAAGGCTGTAGGCCTTGAATTTATCTATCCCAAACCCAGGGGGCGCCACAGTTCATTCTCAAGGGAGAGTACAGGGCCTAGTCTCTTCTCAGGCCTATGCAGGCTTAGATCTCAAGCAAGAGGAGCCATGCTGCAGCCATTCTATCACTAACAAACAATGGTAAACTAAGGCTGCCCTTAAAATCAGTCCCCAATAGGCATGAATTGACCATTGGTGACGACTGTTCTTCTCTCGGCCGGGGATCCGCGACCGAGGAGGTAGAAAAGGAGTTCTTGTCTCTGACAAAGAGCTCACTGTATTTCAAGAGCAACAGCCTAGGCTGCTTAGCCCTGATGATTTTTCAATCCCTGCTAGCCTAAGCCTTATTTGCCCTGGATCTATTAAGCAAGCCAGAGGCTTCTGACGAGCCCCAAACCAAAAGCCAGACGCAGAGGATCCAAGGATTATTTCCCTCAAGGTGTCTCACACATTATTAAGGTTCCATTGCCCTTTCAGAACCTAATAAGGTCCGAGTGGGAAAAGCCACTCCACAGCTAATAGTTCCACAACTAACAGTTCTCTGGCGATGCCAAGAAACTGTATTAGATGGATCCTGGGGCCATGGGTATGCTAGTATTACCTGTTGTAGATGCCCCAGTTACAGCCCTGCAGTTTTCTGAATTTTTTACTGAAGATGGGGGAGGATTTATTAAAGATATGTGGACAGAAAAATGGGCTTCCTGTCTAGAAAGGCGCTCGAGGTCTCAGCCTTGGCAATTCACGCTAAAGCAACCATAGCATCCATAACCAAAGCCACTAATGTGTGTGTGTGAAGTGCCTTCAGGTCGCAGCCGACTTATGGTGACCCCTTTGGGGCTTTTGATGGCGAGACACTGGCAGGAGTGGTTTGCCGGTGCCTTCCTCTGCGCGGCGACCCTGGTGTTCCTTGGTGGTCTCCCATCCGGATCCTGGCCAGGGCTGGCCCTGCTTGGCTTGTGGGTTCTGACGGGGTCAGGCTGGCCTGGGCCACCCAGGTCAGTAATGCTTAAACCAAAAAAGCTTATTAAGCGTCTGCCCACAGCCGATAAAAGGGCAGCTGAAGGCCTAGAGTTCTACAGGTGTCTTCCTTCATGGCAGACGCATCCCTAGATGCCCTAGTCTTGACCCCAGAGCTGTGGCTTCTAACACAGCTCTTAGAAGGGCCTTATGGCTATGAACTCACACGTTCACTATAGATCTAAAGCCAATTTTGCTGGCTCATCTTTTAAGGGAGGAAAAACTCTTGGAGAGAGATTAGATAAGATGCTGTTCGACACCAAGGACAAGAACAGATACATGTTAAATAACCATAGGAAGGACTATAGGCCAAATCAATAGCAACAGTCCTTTTTATTCCTCCCATATGCTGTCTAGGTTTAGACAGGATCAAAGGCGTTCCTCCCGGCTCTCCCAGAGAGGCTCCTTTCGAAGGTTCGATAGATTCAACCGCCCCCCCCTGTCCCAACCTTCAGAGGGGACAAATCGGACAAATTCCCAAGAAGGTACAAACAGTGACGCCAACGTCACAGCAGTGGGGGGAAGACTGCAAATGCCCCTCCCACAGTGGGGCAGAGCCCAGGCAAATGCCTGGGTTTCTGCAATTAATCCTACAGGGATATGCAATAGAGTTTTAAGGGAAATTACCAGATCGAAGTGTGGAGTTCCCACAATATCGAACCAAAGACAAACACAGCAGAACTATGGAGGCCGTTCTGCATTCCTTCAAATAGGAAAAGAACGGGGTCTGGAGGGCAATTTTAGATCTCAAATTTGTCATTCGCTTTATCCGGACAAGACGTTTCCTTATGGAGACACTGAGAACCATTGTCGAAGCCCTGCGACCTGGCACCTACATGACTTCCATAGATCTAAAACTGAAGCCTACATGCACTGCCCTTCGGCGCCTTCTCAGGTTCAATTACCTGAACCCCCACATGCAATTCATAGCCTTGCCCTTTGGTCTTACATCTGCCTCAAAGGTCCTAGTGACTGCTGTCGCCCTATTGAGGAAGGAAGGGATCCAGCTGCATCCATACCTCAATGACCTCCTCGTATGCGCAACTTCCAAGCAGCTAGCCACCAGACACACCAACCGAATTGTTCAGACCTTACAAGGTCTTGGTTACCTAATCAACAGAGCCAAAAGTTACCTGATTCCAGCCCAGCGCATCCTTCACCTGGGGGCCTTCATAGACTCCAAGGTCGTTCTACCCGAGGCCAAGGCACTCAAGATAGCCTTACTGCCCAAGTCCACAGCCAAAGCTACACAACATCAACTCATGGCTCTCACAAGAGTTCTAGGATTAATAACATCCTGCATCGGCTTAGTGTCCTGGTCCTGGTTCCACACCAGGCCCCTTCAGGTAGCTCTACGACCCTTCAAGCTGTTCATTTTGCACATCTGCCTGCTGCCAACAACCAGATCCAGCCTAAGACAGTGGCTAGACCAGACCAATCTGACAGTGGGCCAGACTTACCTACATGAGACCTCCCATCCAGTCTTCTGCTCAGGGCGTTCGGGCCCCTCAGAAACCAACTCCACATCAATCTCTCAGAGTGAGGTAGCTCTGCTGGAGTTCCATCACATCCTGAAGAACAACCGTGTCCTCATACGGACTGACAATGCGGCCTCCAAGGCCCATATCAACAAACAGGGCAGATCCAGGTCCTCACGCTTGCATCAGGAAGCCTCCATCATCATGATCTGGGTGGAGAAACATCTACTTTCCTTGAGAGCGGAACACGTCAGAGGCATACACAACCTAGAAGCGGATTGGCTCAGCCGCCAGTCCATCCAGGAAGGGGAGTGGTCATTAGACCCTCATATCTTCCTCTTAATAACCAACCGATTTGGTATCCCAATGTGGTCCTGTTCACCTCTGCACAGAATCGACAAGTTCACAGATTCTTCTCCCAGTTCTTCCACCCGAACACGGAGCAAGCGGACGCTCTATTGTTCCCCTGGCTTCAGAGTCTAATGTCCGAGGATAGCCCCAGTGGAACGCGTGGAGGTTGAGAAGGCTAGGCTTCTAGATCCGGGCCTGTCACAAGATGTAGTCTCAACCATTTTACAAACCAGACAACCTTCCACTAAAAGGATATATGAGTATACTTGGGAGACCTTCTCCAGGTGGTATGGACGAAAGTCCGCCAACCCCAGATCATCTTCCTTGCCACAACTGTTGGTATTCTTCCAGGGCAGAGTACATCAAAATCTCAGAGCATCCACTCTCCGGAAGCAATCTCAGCTATTGCCTCAATATTTTCCAAAGCTTGACGAGATTCCGCTGTCTTCTCATCTGGAGGTTAAAACCTTATCAGGGAGTGGCGCAATCCACTCCCCATGTTGGCGCATCATTTTCCAACTCGGCGGCTTAACGCGATTCCTTTAGCTCTCACCTAGAAACCATTCGAGCCAATGAGGGAAGTTTCCTTACGTTTCCTCAGAATGACGTCTCCTCAGACTGAAGACGTTGTTCCTAACGGTGGTTACCTTGGCCAGCCGCATGCCGGAGTTGGGAGCACTTTCCATACACAAGGATCTATGCATATTCCACATAGACAAGGTGGTCCTTCGATCCGACCCCTCCTTCACTCCCAAAGTGAACTCACATTACCACCATGCTCAGGAGAATCATCTCCCTTCCTTCTGCCCCAATCCAACCAATCCCAAGTACGTAAGTGGCATACCTTAGATCTATGTCGGGCATTGTACATATATATTTCAAGAACAGTTACAATAAAAAAAAAAAAACGGAGTTCCATTTAGCTCAATATCAGCTCCCAACAAAGGCATACACATGTCATGCCAAGCGATACTTTCGACCATTCGCAGCTGAATCAGAGAAGCATACCTGGCCAGTGGCCTGCACGTACCATCCGGCATCACTACACACTCCCTGCGATGTACTACTACCTCAGCGGCCTTATTTAAGCAAGCCTCCATAAAAGAAATCTGTAAGGCAGCTACGGGGTCCAATGTCTCCACTTCTTCAGGCAATACCGTATCAATACAATGGCATCGGCAGAAGTAGCCTTCGGGAGACGGTTTTTTACAACTCGTGGTGGAAGATGATGTCGACTAATTCCCACCCGATATAATTGCTCTTGGACATCCCAAAGCTCAAGATGACCTTCCTTCAGAGCGGGAAAGGTACATTGTTTACTCACCGAGAAGGTCCTTTCCGCTCTGAAGTAGAAGGTCATCTTGCCCACCCGGAGATGGATCATCATCTTCCATGGTGGCTGACCAACCGGACTCAGCCAAGCAGTTACTGGTATACAAAGATAAATGATACTAATGTACAGAGTCCTTGTTAACGTCTGTCGTTAACCACTGAGTTGTGTTCCTATGTTATAAGGGTTATTGTCACATTCCTGTTACAGAGTTTAGACAGTTACGATGTGTTAGCTGTTATGTTGGTTTATTTGTTTTAATTGTCTCTCATGAGCTTTTAGTAGAAAAACTGGAAGTGTGGGCGTTCCTCGCCCCGAGACAGGAAGTAGTTTAAAATTAAGTCCTGCCTCTCCAAGCAACGGGACGAGAAACACCCGAAGCTCAAGATGACCTTCTACTTCAGAGCGGAAAGGACCTTCTCGGTGAGTAAACAATGTACCTTTTTACTCTTAGAATAAGTGAAAAGCTTTTTGAGACAAGGTTTTCCTTAATCGACATGTATGGCATGGAAAAGTCTGAGGATTTTTTTCAATTTTTCCACTGGGGAAAAGGACATTTTGGGAAGAGCTGAAAGACTCCTATGAAATACCTTTTTCTTTCAGAATGAATGGAAATATGCTTAAGGTGGCATAGGGGGCAGCAGTTCGCAGCTCTCAATTTTGTATTGGGTATGTCTGCAATTTTGCTTGTAGAAAACTACTTTAGAATTCTGTCAGTAATTTTCCATGCTACGTTATACATGATATGTTTGATGTTGTTGAAGCAGCAAACTGGTTTAGGTTTGATAGGAAAGTATGTATTGTATAGATCTCAGGGTTTCCTCCAAAAAATTCCATTTCTTCCTGGGTATAAGAGGTGGGGGAAACCAGGATTTTCCGATGGCTTCACATTTGCAGAAATTTTACAACCCTCATGTTTGTGCACATGGTCATGTTCCGTACTTTTTAGAGAAAGACAGGGTAAAATAGCAGTAAATTGTGCGTGCTCCCATTTCAAATGCTTTTCTGCTTTCTATGGAGTTAAAGGGCACAAAATGCCTGGGCTGTAACAGCGGAGGTCTGCATCTCTTCTGGCAGCTCACATGTTGTGTCTGTGAGGCCTGCTTGGACACTAGAGGCAGTTTGCCCCCAATTATAAGACTGACTTGGAATAAATCATCTAATTTCTGAATACATCATGCATTTTGGCAGGATGATTTCACAGTCTGGCATTTTAACATGAGAACATGGGCTGCAATAAGATGTTCCGGGGGCCATGAGCAAGTTAATGCATTGTCAGGCCTTGACTTGAAATATTTTGCATGTTCCTTTTCAGCGAATCTGTTTCAACACACCATTAGCACCGCAAGCTCTGGAAGATGTCAAGAATGTAGTCCGGAAAAATCTCAGTGATGGAGTTGCAGATAATGGTTTAACGTTAAAAGGTAGGTACTCCATGCCTTCACATTAAACTACAAAAGTGGGATTGAGTGTGTTGATAACCGAGATGATATGAATATGGGGTTTTTTTGCTTTCAGAAGTAGCAAGACGGTACAGGTGTGACTGCATGATTTTGTGTTGTCTGTACAAGTTAAGGGCTTCTTTAAAGGCAGTTGGTTTGCCAGCTCAGTAGACATATTGAAAAATGAAATAAAAGTGGAAAAGAGCCTCAAGTGCTTTCCTCTCTCTTCAGTTGTCATCTCAAAATATCCATTGAACTATCTGCATTTATCAGATGGACTAAAGAGAGGTAGTTTTGTCTTTCCCAGGAAAGGAAACCAGCTGCTGGCGTTATGGCCATTAGAGTTACATTCTGAAACACTGCTGTGTATAGAAAACATGGCTTACAAAATGGGTCACTTGAATAATTCTTGTAGGAGATTTCATTCTGTGTGCTTGTTCTGAGTATCTGCATTTTATCTTATATCTTAAACTCTACCAAATGTCCATGTATGAATCCCCAAAACCAATAATTGAAGATTTTTGTCTTTTCAGGCTTTCTTTTTCTACACACACTTTTTATTCAGCGAGGGAGACATGAAACAACTTGGACAGTATTGCGTCGTTTTGGATATGATGATGACCTAGAGCTCACTCCAGAGTATTTGTTTCCTGTGTACGTAGCAGTGGGAGGGGTGTTTAATTCTAACTACAAAGGAGAAAAAAACCCAACCCTGTCTTTATTGTATGCCTGTGAAAGGTAGCTGAAACCCTTCTTGATCAGACCCAAGGTCCATCAAGTCTGGTGTTATTTCCAGTAGTGCCCCAAATAGATATTTCTAGTGTTCATAGGAGTGAATGTTTAGTCTGGATTCTTGCATTTGATATGTTCCCTGAAGAAACCTTTGTGTATAACATGATTAGCTTGTTATGGAGGTGATGGACAGTTTTTTTAACTCATTAAAGTCTAAAGTGGCAGGTGGATGATTGCTGAGTGACTGTACTCGGTCTAGAGAAATGAAAAGGAAGTATAGATAACCTACCAACTGCTTGACCTTGTTGGAAAGTCACTGTAGTGCAGTTACTAGGAAGATCTAGGTATCAAATACTTGCTGGGCCGTGAAGTTCACCAAGTACCTTAAGCACATGTTTAAGATAAATGAGATTTTTAAAAAATGTGTGAATGTAGCATTTTTCCATTGAGAAATCACTTCCAGTTTATGGTCTGTAATGCATGTTACTCTACTCAGCAAATAATGGTCAGTGGGTAATGAATTATGAAAAGGTAGCAAGTAAAATAAAAAGAGGGTTCTGCATAAATTTTAAAAGTTTGTTTTTGTCTAACCAGGTTAAAAATACCTTCTGACTGCACAACAGAATTGAATCACCATGCATATCTATTTCTGCAAAGCATTTTTGATAAGCATGATTTGGTAAGTTTTGCTGTAGGCACAGAATATTATAGATTTATATGGTTTGAATGTATGGATGATGGTTGCTATGAAAGATATATATGTTAAAAGCTATGCATAATAGTCAAAAGGATTTTTATTATGATTAGATACTGCTTAAGAAACAGATTACATTCATTATAACTTAAGACTGGGAGAAATGCCATATCCTTCAAGGAAAATAAACAACACCCACTACTTCCTGGAACGTTGCCTATACAGAAGTAATGAACCTTCGTTACCTAAAATAGAATAGAACAGCCTTGCTGAACATCATTGACCTGTCATCATATTATTAAATAATATCCGTCATACAGAGTATACTCTTACGTTCATAGTTAAACATCTTCAGAGAGATGTTCAAAGTTTACAAAATGATATCTGAAGAATAGGAAGGGTCTTGATTTCAGATATGTTTGGGGGCTAAAATAAACATAGATTAAACTTCCCATGAAAAAGTATTTAAGGGGGCTGTAAGAAAGGCTCATTGGAAGTTCTGTAAATAGGCTTCCCAGAGGTAGGTTGCATGTTATGGAAATGTAGGTTGCATGTTATGATCTTTGTACTTTGTAAATATCTGTGAGCTAGCACTGTTTGAGTTTGAATACTTTTTGCACTATTTGAAATTGCCTGCTTAAGAGATGTGCCTTTGATGAAAATGTTTGCTTCACATTGCTGTACATAAGCCTCCCATCAAATGACAATATTATACTATGCATTTCACTGATTGTATTCTGTCATTGCCTATCACTGTCTATATACTTTGAAATATTACATTGCATTGCTTTGGTATTTCTATTATACTCAATTCTACTTTGCTTATCAGCTGGAACTCACCTTTTTATTATTACTGATGTTTTAGCAATAAAAAGAATCTTTTTGTTTCAAGAAGTTGCCTCGCATACTTTGATAATGCAGTCTACTAAAGAGCCATATCTTTTAGTGAAATATAAGTCTTATAGATTCCGTTATAGATACAGTGACCAAGCCGCTTCAGTTTGTAATCTGGATTGGGAACTATTTTCATCAGGAGTGTTGAATTCTAACAAAGCAATGTGTAATACATATGCAGGGGAGAGAAGATGACCTGTAAGGCTTTAAAAAAAAAAATTGTTGTATCTGAAACATGTAAGATATTTTGATGTGTAGCTGGTTTCAGGAACTTGAAGTCAGATATAATATAACCAATTATTTCCTTGTCCCAAAGGCTCATAGTCTCTAAACCAATAGAAGCAGGAGTTAAAGACTTTTGAGTGCTGTCTGTAAATAAGTTTTGTGTGTATATACACTTACAGTCCTCTACATGAAATGAAATGAAATTAATCTTTGTGAACGTGAACAAATACAAATGACAGCAACATTTCTCTGTTCCATTCATTTTTGTTTCAGGACCGAGATTGTGCTTTGTCTCCTGATGAGCTCAAAGATTTGTTTAAAGTTTTCCCTTACATACCGTGGGGGCCTGATGTCAACAACACCGTTTGTACAAACGAAAGGGGCTGGATAACATATCAGGGATTTCTGTCTCAATGGACGTAAGTGCAACATATAGATAGCTTAAACTACATTACTGCTTGAGCCAGTCTGCTTCTTGTGAAGACTGTAGGATGGCAAGTGGTGGTGGTAGGTAGACTAATCAGTTTTTGAACTTAAAAGATTCAGGGCCACATTTTGCAGTTCACAGAATCAACTGGTAAGGCTGTTTTTCGTAGGCTGTGCATCCATAGAATTGTATGGCTAGTTGCTCCCCCTCTGAAAATTCCCTGCAAAGAGAGAAGCAGCATGCTAAGCGAGGAGTCATGTCTTGCCGTTCTCTGTCATGCTATCGTTCCATCAGTGGGAAACATTCCCACTGCATGCAGCTCCAGATCTACAAACAGAAAAGATCCGCCCCTGGGGACAGCTATGATTCTGTTACAAATAAAACCCAGTGTTCTTGATTATTGTTCTTCCCTTAATATTAGAAGCCTGCTTGATAAAACGTCCAGCACATATTTGACCCAACAGGCACTACGTCCAATGGGAGACTGGAGGTGGAATTGTATTGCTTTGCATTTCAGAGTTGCCATACTTCATTCTCCCTGTCTTTTGGACTCCTTTATAAATGTGAAATGTGGTGTGCGAAATTGTCTATCAGTCACTTATGTTAATTTCTCTGTAGGAAACTGTAAACTTTCCCCCCAGTGCTCTTGCTTAAATTCTTCAGTGCCTTGTTACAGAAACCCAGGATTCAGTTAATTTTTATAACTAATGAAACAATCCCCCCTCTCCCAGATTAACTACGTACTTGGATGTTCAGCGCTGCCTTGAGTACTTGGGATATTTAGGATATTCAATATTAACGGAACAGGAATCTCAGGCATCAGCAATTACAGGTAACAGATTGTAGTGTCCAGAATATTTTGGAAGGATGCTAAAGAGTTTTAGGGTGGATGGGATGGTGTGTATTTTCAATAAGCAGATGATGCGGCACCTTGGTGTTTCCTCTGTCCTCTATTCTGGAATTAATGGCAGGTGGGGAGCACTAATGGTTGTCAAATCTGGTCGATTTTTCAGCTGCATGTCACCAGAGATTTTATGGGGTGTGGGTGGAGGGGAACACAAGTTAGTGGCACCCCTGCCCCTTATTGTAACATGCAGATCAGGATTTGAAAAAGGCAAGAGGCCTGTGGAAAGGCTTGGGATTATGGGTTGGATATCCAAGAAGGTATAAGACTGTCCAGGTTAAAAAAAAGGGCTCCTTGTACCTTGGAGAGAGGCTCACTTTGCATTGTGGACTGGCTAAGAAATGGTGGATAGGTACTGAACTTTGCCTGTGACTTTAGCAACCAGTTCTCTAGGTACAGGCTTCTAATTTAGGGCACATTGGCCTTGATTCTCCAACCTTTTCCACCTTTGCAGTTTTGGAAAGCCACTGGCTAAGAGTACAGCAACATATATACACTTTGTTACAAGACATAAGATTGATCCCACACAGGATTTCTATGGAGAGAAGGTGTAATTTTTGCTGATTCCTCCCCTTGCAATGATTTCGGGGGCAGCATTTCACAGGGTATTTTGAGCTGGAGAGGGAGGAAGACAGGAAAGTTGTGCTCCATGTAGACACATCTTTTCTGTCCATGAAAATGTCTGGTGGATTCAAACCATAGCTCTTCTCTCTGTGTTGATGTGTGTGAAATCTGTTTTTTTAAGTGACTAGAGACAAGAAGATTGACCTACAGAAAAAACAGACTCAGAGGAATGTATTCAGGTGTAATCTAATTGGGATGAAAGGCTGTGGGAAAAGTGGGGTCCTCCAGGCACTGCTTGGAAGAAACCTAATGGTAAGAATCTCCCTTTCTTTAATCCACAATTATCTACTGTAACACCAACACTGCACTGCCCTTGGGAAACAGGCTCTGGAACACCTGACTGCTGCTTCTAGTACAGCAGCCTTGCAGATAGATTCTTCCTCTCCTCCATTCCCCTTCTGCCTGCTCGCTCCTTCTATGCTGCTGAAGCGAATGGGGTCCACTCTAGCTGCCTCTCCTAGCCCCAGAGCAGTGGGGCTGCAGTATCTTCATAGTGCTTGTTCCCTAGGTAAGAGTAAGGGCTGCATTGGAGCAGTTGCTTCATGAGAGGAGAGAAGGAGAGTCCTTCATGACCAGGAAAAACAGGCAAATTTACTGCCCCCACCCCACCACAGTGTTCAATCTTGCCCATGGAATAAGCACAGCAGAGCTATGGTAGCTGTGCGTGCTATATGCCAGGATTTAAAGGTCTGAAGAAAGTCCTATTGTGAGAGCATTTATTTCTTCATTGATACTCCCACTTTCCTCTCCAGTGGCAACCCAAAGCTGTTAACATCGTTCTCTCCTCTTCTCCATTTTATCCTCACAACAATCCTGAGAGGTAGGCTAGACTGAGAATATGTGACTGGCCCAAGAGTAGAGATTCGAACTTGGGTCTCCCAGATCTTAGTCCAATGCTCTAACCACTACCCCACACTGGTTCATGCGGTGTATGAGTTGGAAAGCGCAACATATTAATCTTTCCTCTCTAGTCTATTGGTAAATGCATTAATCTTTGCTTCATCTGTTTTTCTGTAAACAGAATATTGGTTGTATTGTGTCCTGGATTTCTCCCCCCCCCCCCCCCCCCGTTAATACGGCCTTTGACTGAAAGACTCCTGATTTTGTATTAAACATGATGCGTTATGGTCAGGTTGAGGAATCTCAGTTGGTTTGCAAGAATTAAATTAATGGAAGGGGAACTACCTGCTGTATAAAATCTGATTTTTGGTGTGCTTTCAGAGACAGAAGCAAATACGTCCAGACCACAAATCTTATTATGCAATTAATACAGTCTACGTATATGGCCAAGAAAAATATTTACTGGTAAGGATATATCGATATATTGGCATATGGATAAGTACTTAAAAACCCGATTAGGTTTAGCATATAGCATTTAATAGCATTGAGTCATCTGCCATGTTGTGCCAAAAGGGTTGGTGGTAGTGAAGGCTTAGCATAGAGGCATGGAGAATAGAGTCATGCTACATATCTCCTCTCCCTGCTTCTCCATCACTGTGTCTTCTGGGTCATTGGTATGTGTCTCCCTCTTGCAGCTGTCTAAATGATGGGGCTGTCGTGCACAGGCCTCCATATTTCCCACCATGGCAGCTGCCTGGCCGCTGCAGCTTGAGCAGTTGGTTGCTGACTTGGGATCAGAGTTACCTTTAAAAATCAATAAATCATCTCATAGCCTAAGACTGTTGCCCTCAAGTTGCAGCTGACATGCAACTTATTCAAGGCAAGAGACATTCAGAGGTAGTTTGCCATTGCCTGCCTCTGCGTAGCGACCCTGGACTTCCTTGGTGGTTTCCCATCCAAGTATTAATTTAGCTTCCAAGATCTGATGAGATCAGGCTAGCCTGCGCTATAAAATTATACACACCACCCCAAAACCAACACTAGTGACAGTAGCAGGACTTAAAGCAGCAATAGAGATTAATAAAATCCAACAGGGAAAACTATCAATGTATGAAATTAACATACAGTTTTAAAAGCCTGTAAAAATGACCACAAGCCAACAACTACTTAATTTGATGATCACAACAAAAAACAATTGCCTGATTCCTGGGGTAAACTGTTTTCACGTGGCACCAGAAATTAAGAAAGGTACCAAAGTGGATAGGCAGTGGAGGATTCCACAAATGAAGTGGCACTACAGAGAAGGTCCTGTCCCTTGCAGCTGGCCAGCCTGTAAATGGAGGCGCACGCAACAGGGGCTGTGACGTAGAATTTACTGTTTGCGTAGGTTTATACAGGAGCAGGCAGTCCTTTAAGGTACCTAGGGCCCTGGTCCCTCTTGGGCATGACAGTTTTAAAATGACACCACAGTGATGTGCTGTGTTAAAGCAATATGTGTTGCAAGAAAGTTGAATGAATTCAACATGCTGCTTTCAGTCTACACAGGGATGTCATGAACAGTGATGTGCAGGTAAGACCACATCTTACCACCGCAGCCTTCAGTGGCAGCCTTCAGTGCTTATTATATAGCATTTGGGTATCTGTAGAATTGGTAGAATAAGATTGTCGGCTGGTGTTTATACAGGTTGAGTATCACTTATCCAGACATCCAATATCCGGACTGATCCAAAAACCGGACCTTTTGAGCCGGCGTACAGTCATTACTCACAGGCCCTCAGCAGTGCCATTGATGGTTCAATGTACACAAAATTATTTTTTAAAATATTGTTTAAAATTACATTCAGACTATGTGTATAAAGTATATATAAAATATAAATAAATGTCGTGTTTCGACTTGGGTCCCGTCCGCAAGATATCTCATTATGTATATGCAAAAATTCCAGAATACGGAAAGATCTGAAATAAGGACCACTTATGGTCCCAAGCAGTCCAGATAAGGGATATTCAACCTGTAACATATGTAGAGAATAAGAGGCCAACCAGATGTGACATCCGTTCATGTGTCTGCCCAGTTCATGTGTAAAGTGGAGGGGGCAGTGGTGGTATTCTGCAGTGTTATCAAGAAAGTGTGACCGCAAGGAGAACTGCACCCTTCTGCTTTACCTCTGTGTACTCGGTCATTGCAGGCACTTTTCCTCCCCGACTGGATCCTTTCTGGGTTTTGGAGCTAGGCAGCTGGAAGGAAAGTGTCTGAAGAGCATGAAGAGAAAAGTGTTTGGCTCCTCTCACCTGAATGCGCCACTGATATAAAAATCAAACC
This sequence comes from Euleptes europaea, assembly GCF_029931775.1. Taxonomy (NCBI): domain Eukaryota; kingdom Metazoa; phylum Chordata; class Lepidosauria; order Squamata; family Sphaerodactylidae; genus Euleptes; species Euleptes europaea. Next base: position 157,281,769 of record NC_079312.1, read on the forward strand.
CGCATCACCCCCTGCTCCATGAATGGGGCAGGCATGTACACCATAAATGTGGCTGTCTATGTTAGTTTGGCTGTCACTTTGCCAGGGTTGGGTAGAACCCCCATAAACATGGGCGTTGTACATCTCAGCACATCTTTTACGTACACATTCTCAGCACATTGTAAATATATACAAGTTTCTTCATCTTTGTTCAAATTCTCCTCTTTTTTTTTAGTTGCATAATGTGTGTGAATCTGACTTCTTATGCGATGCTGACATCGTATGTGATGCTGTATGCCTGGTGTATGATGTCAGCAATCCCAAATCCTTTGAATACTGTGCCAGGATTTTTAAGGTTTGTATCTCATGCCACCTATCCTGTAATTGCAATAAGAATCTGAAAAATAGATATCCTTGGAGTTGGTCTCAGCCACGTGGTAGATTTTGGGAAATTTAGAGAGGTAATGTCTGCCATCCATTTTTCTAATGAATTTGATTCAAGGTTGTGTTTTTAAGGAAGAGAGAGTCCACCTCCTCCTTGCCCTCCACTTATGCAAACGTTATGTCCAGATTTTTTGAGTTACTCTGTGTGTTTCGCAGTTCTGTACTCTAAAAGAGGAGTATGGTGGGCTTCACTTTAAAGCTGCTTCAGATGCAAAGATGTCCTTGCGCAAAAATTACTTTGTTCTCGACGTTTACAAGATTAGTCTCTGTTGACTATCTGGTATGATTGTCTTTCATGAATGTAATGTGGATGTGCATGTTCTGGGAAGCTACAGTTCACTGCAACTTAGTGCATACATACATACGCAATGTAAGTTATGTGTAGGATTGTCCTACATGAAAGACTTCTATGTGATATTTTCATCTGCAAATACAGTTTTAGCAAACTTCATAAATCCTTTGAAGCAGCCCATTGTTCTACCAAACAACTTCTTGCAATTGGTTCTTGTAGGTTATCCGGGCTGTGTAACCGTGGTCTTGGAATTTTCTTTCCTGACGTTTCGCCAGCAACTGTGGCAGGCATCTTCAGAGTAGTAACACTGAAGGACAAATGAACTGTAGCTTCCCAGAACATGCACATCCACATTACATTCATGAAAGACAATCATACCAGATAGTCAACAGAGACTAATCTTGTAAACGTCGAGAACTTCTTGCAACTTCAGATGTTTCATAAAGTTTTTGTTGAACTTCCAAATAAAATTTTTACTGCAAGATTGTCATAACTGAATCCAGTACCAAAAACCTGATGCCTGCTAAAGCGTGACTTGAGTTTGCTCAGTCCTGTGGAGTGACACATACCCTAATCTTAAATGCACAGCATTAAGTTTTGTCCCTTGTGTGTATGGGGCTTTAGGTAAAATCTGTTGATAAATCTAAAATGTCGAGTCTGAAGCTTTTTTTAAAAGGTCATAAGGTATAGCAGGTAACTTTAACGCTGCACTCCCAACAATGCTTTCTTGCGCATGCCCCACTAAATTTAGTGGAAATTACTTTCAGCTAAACATGCTTGCATTGTAAGCCTCTGAATGGGCTTGTGTGGCAAAATTTAATAACCTATGATCCAAGAGTTACTTAGGCTTAGGTTAACCCTTTTTTCCCTCTGAGCAGCAGATCCCAACTCCTGTCATAAAAGAAACAGTTTGCAGTGTTGTTCATCGTGGGGGTGGAATGTAAAGTCTGCTTGGGCTTATGTACACAGCTTAACAGTTCTGTGGTCCCAGTGTATAAATTTTTACTAGGCTTGCAAATCCCTTTTTTTTAACCTTTCACTTTTTACCAACTTAAATCTGTAGCAACACTTCATGGACAGCCGAATACCTTGCTTAGTGATAGCTGCCAAGTCAGACCTGCATGAAGTTAGGCAGCAATATGGTGTTTCTCCAGCGGACTTCTGCAAAAAACACAAAATGCCTCCACCACAAGCCTTTTCTTGTAACACTGTTGATGCACCCAATAAGGACATCTTTGTTAAGCTGACAACGATGGCCATGTATCCGTAAGTACTCGAAGCACTCTAACGTTCCCGCTGCATGGACCATGACAGTTTGCATGCTGTTCTCACCATTAGGATGGAACTCTGTGCCCCACTGAAACTGTGATTAGCAACAGAGGGAGATGATTAAAACTAAATTGGCTGAGAGAAATACAGAACTTCAAAAAAAACCTCATCTGCCAACTGTTGTTGTTAATGCGCTTTTGATAAACGTTTGAATCAATTATGAAATGAGATATTTCTTAAAGACATGGGGTTCTGTTCTCTCCATGTATGCATGCACTGCCTTGATCATTGTCATTATTCATTAACGAAGAGTTGTGAGCATGCCCCAAGGAAACTGGACCCTTGTTTCCTGGGGTGGGGTGGGGGAAGTATAATTAAAGTTTTGGGGGAAACATTACTATTTGTTTTTGAAGTCGCTGATTGGTACCAGTTGTGTATTTACACAGATGGACAAGAGGGTAGTTTCGGAGCTATACCTTTTTAGCTCTCATGGTGCTCGCTGGTTGTTGTTATTAGGTTATACGTATTTGCCAGTTGCATGTGTGTCTCTTAATATGCCCCGCACATGAGGAAAGATCTGGAGATCCATTCAGCTAGTTGCTCATGCCTCAGGCTCTGAGCAGATGTTTCTCACGCTGCAGTGCTCCCTGCCCTGTGGCAAACTGCTTCTGAAGTTGGGTGGACTTTCCAAAGCAATCTGTGACATGTGGATCATTCAAGGCAAAAATCCTACAGGGCATGTTGAACCTGGTAGGGTGTCTAAAGTAATTCTTTGAATCCTAGCCATGTACCAGTGATGTTCTGTCTTAGTTAAAATGTGGAACAGTGACAAGGAAAATTTGGCTCCCATGGAGGGAGTCCTCAATCCAGTGATGGCGCACAGTGTCAGGTCTCTATTCTAAAAAAAAGATTTATTGATCGATCAATAGTCCATGCCTTAAAACCACTATAGAAACTTCTTGGCAACGGCCCAGAACAGGGGCTTGCAAGATGGGTTATAGTGGTAGTGACATCTTCAAGATTTACATATAACCAGTAACTTCTTGATTACAATTCAGTCAGCCTCACAGAAATCTCCCCTCCCCTCTTATGTCCAGAGGTCCCAAAAGGTATCCTTCACATAGCAAAAAGGAAAGGGAGGGGAAGTGAGTGCTCTTGTCCAGTGATTTTCACGGCTATGTTGCTCTGACCAGAACATTTTAAAGAATAACAAACCTATAGTTGTTCAGACTTTTAGGCCCCTGGGACCAGGTTAGTCTTGGCAACAACAGAGCAGCACTAAATAAGTGAGGGGGCATATAAAACTTAAAGCAAACTAGGTTCAGAGTTCACAACATAAACTAGTTACTTCTGATTAAATGAACTATGTTGGATTATAGTAATAAAACACACAGAGAAGATTAAGCAAGAGTAAAAATTCCCTTCAGCAGCACATTTGTTCTAGAAAGGTTTTTATTTATATCTTTATACGATACACACACACACACACACACACACACACACACACACTTGGAAGGAATTAAGCATCTGGGCGCTGGGAATGCTCCCTGTTCTAACTATTGGGAGGACCCAGTTTAATCCCAGGAGGCTCTGTGAAGATTCAGTTTTCCTTTTTGATAGAGCCCATAACAAGGAGAAATCACTCTGCAAGCCTTTCCCCTCTTCTTTCCTCCTTCATAAATTCCCTTGTATTGTGAGTGAAATCATTGAGATTTCTGTCCTGTAAACTAGAGTACATTGGCATTATTATCCTTTGTCATTACATAAAGCAGTGTGACAAAATGCCTTCCTTACAGTCTTCATAGCCGTCCTAATCTTCATGACATGTCTGAGTTGTTCGACTTTCTTGGTTACAGAAATCAGTTTTAGCTGATCACCTAGCTTTAAAGGATTCTTTCAGTGTGCTCAGTTACCAAAAAAAAAAAAAAAACCCAGTATAAAAGAATATTTAGCATTTGTGTAACTTGTTAGAGGCTTCAAACCACTTCATGTGGTGAAGAAAATCAGACCTTCTGGACATTTCAGGCTATAGGTGTGCTAAAACACACTGTTCTGCAAATTGAAAGTCATACTTTGCTATGATATTTATAACTCTTCGTTGTAGCATCACTGTGTGCTACATGAGTTTGCTTGCTCACGGCGCACTTTTTATTTTATACGTTTAAGATATCCTGTATTTCATATTTTTTCCATATGAAGTGGATCCAGCCAGCTCCTTCCCTCCATCTTGCCAAATTCCTGCTCCTTTCTACAATCCCAATCCCACATGGATTTTGTCCATGCGGGACCTGTTATCCCAAGCGTAGCCTTTTGGATACACAGTGGATCCCTCCCTTCCCTTTTCACCAGTGGGAAAGCTGATTGGATCCCATGCTTGTTCTCTGCCAGCAAAAGTGCCCTTTTGCTGAGGGCGGGTGTGTGTGATTAGGGAACAGATGTTGCTGATTCCCCTCTCCCTCTGTAGCAGCTCCACCCCCATATCAAGCTCAGCATGCTTCTGTGGATCTCCTTCCCCTGGGACAGCATTTCAGGTAACATGATAGGCTGTCATTGGAATGGGAAGCAGTATAGTTCCGTTCTGTGAATGGAGATCTGCTTATAATAATTTAATTGCCACTTTGTACGTGGGCCAGGTTTGAGATTTAGGGCACTTTCACACATGCTGAATAATGCACTTTCAATCCACTTTGAATGCACTTTAAGGATTGTTTGCAAGTGGATTTTGCCATTCCACACAGTACGATCCAGCTGCAAAGTGAATTGAAAGTGCATTATTCGGCATGTGTGAAAGCTCCCTTAATGTATGGTGGTTGCTGCTTCTCACTGAGCATCTCACTCTGTTGCCAAGCAAGTCCAGTCTGCATCCATGTGCACTTGGAAGCTTGGAACCTGCCTATATTACTCATATTAGGCAACTTCTAAAGTGGCAGACTTAGTATAGTGCAGAAGCTGATGTTGTCTGGGGCCAAAAGATCATATTCCAAAAGCAGAAAGCAATTTTTTTCCAGTTTCTGTGTATTCTGTCCCCACTACAGCTACAGCCACTTCTACCAGATCCATTTCAATTCCTGAGGGTCACCTGATACTTGAGCAGTTTTGGGGGGTGGGGTGCAGAGGAGACTCATTAGGTGAGAAAGCCCCATTGCAGAAACAGGGATCTTATCCTGCTTTAGATCCAACCCAGTCTCTGTCGCTTTCACTTTAACAGCATTTTTGTGTGTTTCTGTTAAGATATTGCACACAGGGACTCCTTCTTTGAAGCTAGCTTCCAAGCAAACCAAGAGTTGTCTCATTCCACCCTCCCCATGTTTGTCCTTGGTGTTGCTTCTAAGGGCTTTCTACTTCTGGTTATCATGAATGAATTTAATCCTGTGTTCCTTAAACATATCTAATATTTTTTCCCTTTTAAATCCACTTATGAGAACAGAATGTTCCCCTGCTATACTAGAGAATAGGGTAAACCAGAATGTTTAACTATCCTTTGGTGTTGGCTATTCAGTGGGCATAAAGCCATCTTGTGTTGGCAGTCCAGGTTTGAAAAACAGACATCTGAGTTCTAGTTCTAATCAGTGAGGTTGTTTTTCTCCATGTATTTGTTCAATCTAGAATATTCAAATATTTTACACTATGCGTACAGTATTATATCTGACTCGCTTACCTCCCCTTGCTCCTTCCCTGATTCTGAAGCATGTGAATGTGGGTTGGGGTGGAAGAGGTAAGGGTAGTTTTCACTTAAACCAAAGTTGTTCAGCTTGAGTATCAGGAGAATGAAACTTATTCCATCCTTTTAATGAACTGAGGGGTGGCCTCTTGCTGTGCAAGTCCGTATTCCATTCTGCTTCTCTTAAAGTAGAAAAAAAGAGAGGTTAAACTGTTGGTTTTCTCTTGCGGGGATGGAGGCGTTGTCAAAACAATGCCTTTTCCTAAAATCTCTCCTCCTAGAAATCTGCACAGCTTTAGTCTACCCTTGCCTTCCTTTCCCCTCCCAAATGTAACCACTTGATCCCTGCCCTTCTTGGTTTTGGCTCAGCCCTAGCTTCTGCCTGAGATCTCAACTCCTGTCCTTCTATGTGTTTTTGCAGCCATGCCCGGTTACGCTGTATGTGCACCTGCAACAGGTGTACATTTTGCATCTGTCAGAACCTCCTCAACTCAGACTTGCTGCAATCTGTAAAGAACAAACTCTTCACTGCAGTTCTTAACAGGTCCTTGATTTTATTTACTAGGTACCAGGCGGGCTTTACATTTACTTTGTTAAACGGTTAAACAGTTAAACTTGGTAATTGATAACAGAACCCTTCATTCCATATCCATTGAACGGGCAAATACTTAGCTACATCTTAAAGCATTTTGCTTCACAGTTAATCTAATGGGCACATCAACGCACACTGTGCTTGTCGTTCATTTTTTAACAGTTTGGCAACAGTAGCAATGCAGAGGCGCCCAGGCTGCTTTAAGATGACTACTAAAAAATAAAACGCTTGTTAAGATGGCTAACACCAGCCAGTGATATCCTGAGATTTGTCATTTTGATGTAGACGTATATGTTTCATGTTCAGTTTAGAGGCACATTAGTGGCTAGAGCCGCTGTACAGCTGTGGTCAGTAACTAGTTTTCTTGGAGGGCCCACTTTGCGAAGCAAGAAAGGTGGGGCCTCCGCTCTGCCACACTGAAAGTGGATCGGCAGCAAATTCTGTTGCTACTGAAACCTGTTTTCTTTGCACCTATTTTTGTCTTTGCCAACTGGGAGACCAATTGACATCCCTCAGGGGCTACACTTGGCCCTGGGGCCTCCAGATGCGGACTTCCGCTGTACAGTCTTTATAAAATACCTCGGGGGTGAGTGGAAATTGCTTCCCATGTTCAGAGTACAGATAGGTTTTGTCCATGTGAATGGATATGGTGTGATGAGATCTGCAATGTGAATAGACTCCTCTCTAACAAGATAACTTATTTCATACTTCTAAGAATGTACAGTGGTCAATATCTGCTCAAGACACAAAAATATTCTGGGAAACGTTACAACAAACGTAATTCTGTAAAGATTTTTCAGTATTGAAAACTGCTGCATCTTATTTGCATTGCGGCGTGTCTGTTAAAGCCTTTTGTTTGGCACACACAGAAAAGGATTTAGCATAGAAGCTTATGCTAAATGCATACCTCACCTCTTAATTGCTCAGTTTGTATCAATTTTGCACATCAAATGAATGGGAGTTCAAATCAATTTTTCTCTCTTGTGTGGGGCTTCTGACATTTGTTGGCCTATTATAGTGGCCTAGAGTAGCCATAAGCAAACCTTTCAGAAAATGAAGTTTAGAATGTATTCGGTGGAGAATTTGTGTCTGAAAGTATTGCCAGTGTGAATAGGGAGAGACTAAGAAGACAGTCTTAATGGTGCATTTTAAACATTAACTGTTAATTACCTACATAATGTGTAAACAATGTTAGAATGTCTGTGATGGGGACCTCTCCTTCCAATATGTGTGCAGTTTGCTGGTTTCGCTAATATTAACTGCTTTGGGGGAAATTTAAATAGGAAGCAAGTCCCATAATTTCTTATTGCACAGATTCATTTCAAAGTCCTCTGGGGTAATTTATACCATAGCTTAGGTACTCACTGGCTAGCCTCAGCTGCCCAGAATAGTGCCATGGAGCTGATCTTTCACAGGGTAGAGAAGACCTCTAAGGATTACATCGTGAAACACGTCTTCCAATTAATTGGTTGTGTTCAAAGGGTAATTTTTCAGCAGTAGGAGGAGATGTGAGTTTTTGTTGTTGTTGCTGATTTCTCCCTTTCATCGTAGACTCCCAGTTAACTCCTCACGCTATTTGAGGGTCCATTCTGACCCAGGAGCAGCATTTCAGGAAGCTCAGTGGGCTGGGGGGGGGGCGGGAATTTGGGTTCCATCAGCAGAAAACAACCTTTGGATTTATTCCCCTTCATGATGCACACTACTTGAGAGCAGCTTGTCTTATTAGCCTTCTTTCAGTTCCCAAGGTGTGCGGTGCTAAGAGACTTGAGAACTATTTCTCTCAGGGTCTTGGCCCTGAACATGGAGTCAGTACTTCCAAGCTCAGCCCTCAATCTGCAGGGAATGAGCTGTATATTTTCCCTCAAGGCAAAGCAGTGCTTTGGCCTGATCCTCCTTTTATTCCAGAGAGAAGCTCTGCCTTCCATAGGATCCAAGATATTGTGCTGCTTTTCTTTTGCCCTTGCAAAACCATTTTCAGTATGTGTGAAAGCCCTCAAGTGTCAGGATTAAGTCATGTTGATGCTGTGTTGAAGAGATTGATGGGGGAAAGAAGAGCCCATGGCATCGCATTGCTTTGGCTTACACCTGTTGTAGCTCAGATTTCCAGGAGCATATCAGCACCCCCAGCCAGGGCTGCTTCTTTTTCAGCAAACAGTAATAAATCAATAATCTGTAAAATTCAGATGGGATTAAAATGCAGCCAGTGCTAAGTGATGATCTAAAAGCTGGGGTGCAGAGAAATGTTTTCACCTGGTACCTGAAAGCCAATAAAAGAGGCACCAGGCAAGCATGTTCTCACCAAGCATTGTAAAAGAGATTAGTTCTCCATGGCAGAAGTTGCCTCTGGTCCGTGGGTCTTAAATAATTCCATATCCATACATAAAGCGGCATCACAGATTAACCTTTGGGAACTCGCACCCCAGGACATTGTGTGTTGACGTTCCAAGGCTCGCTGGCCATTTATCGGGGGGTGGGATTCTGCATTTGCTTGTGAGGTAGAGAAAGGAAGCAAGCAAGCTAGTCTCCCCTCCTGTTGTAACTCCATCCCATCACACTCTGTGTTTACAATGAAGACAGGACATCCCTCTTGCATCCTCTGTGACCATGAGAATTTTGTCAGCGAACAGACCTTTGGGTTCTGAATACTTGCTGTAGCCCTACCAGTTGCAGTGTTTAATTTGATTTAAGAGTGTCCGTTGGTACAAATCTTAGCCAGTTTCTCTGTCAGGGGACTGAGGCTGTTCCTCGTCTTCCAAGAGTGCCTGCCCAGATTAACAGAGGCATTTCCCCCAGGCTTGCTGCCCTTCTCAAGAAAAATACATTAACTAGTAATCCCAGAATCCCCCCCCCCAATAATGGGATATATTCATTTAGCTATGTTCTAGGACACACTGGGCCTCAGGAGGTGGCACCCACTATTTCCCCCACACACACACTTGCACCAAATTGTGATATCACTGCAGGCTCCTCATTTGCTGGAATGCAGTGTCTTGCACATGTACCATGACAGAGCAAAAACCAGCATCAGTTCCCGTACCAGTAGCCAGCAACACTGACTTTGCCTTCTGTGAAGAGAGCTGATTGCATTCTGAATTTCTCTTCACTTGAAACCTTCCCAGTTGCCAACGTTTCACTGTGTGGCATATTTTAATTTTAAACTTAATTTGCCTTGGTGTTGTGGGTAACGTACACACGGGCTTCTTACAAGGAGCAATATGATGTGCGATGATTCAGTTAAGGACCAGAAAGCCACAGATAGCTCTTGATTTTCATATTTGAAAGACAATCTAAACATACCTCTTAAAATAACCAAGTTAGACTATATTTCAGAGTTTGTATACATTCCAGATATAATCTTCTAGCAACCATGTGTATTCCATTGCGAGTAAAAAGGCATGAAGTATTCAGGTTGAGAGGGTTTTTTTTTTTTTTTTTAAGGAAAGGTGGTATTTGCTCATAGTAAAGCACCTGATCTCAGGGTCAAGCCACTATTGGATCTCTGGTTGGGACAGATTTTCCTGTGCCTCAGAGCCTGGAGAGCTGCTGCTATTCAAATAGGCAGAACTAAGCTAATAGGGCAGCTTAAAATGGGCGTATGAATTTCTGGCCTTGAGCCAACGCCCTTTTGCAGAAACCTTTTAGCAACTGCACCTATAATGCTGTGGGTAGGTGATCTGTCATTACAGAGAAATTTATTAAAATACAGAAGTGTCTCCCCTTGTGGGATGCAAGATTATTGGTTTGAACTGCCCAGGATTCCTTCCTTTCAAGACTTGACTTGAAATGGGCTGTTTTTAATACTGTACACGACATGCCTTAAAGCCAGTTGAGCCATGCGGGGTTATTTTGTGTTTTTAATTTGTTCTTTCCTTTAGGTGTCCATTTTCATTTGTCTGGCTGGCACTTACTCTTTTCTTACTGCATTCGTGTTCCTTTTGTTAAAAACAGCATTTCCGTGTGAGCTGATCTAATTCATCTTGTGTGCGTTTTCATGTCATCTGCTTGATGATTTCTTTGCGATCATCTGCATGTCCTTTGGATGATGGAGGTTGATTTTTTTTAACTCTTTTGCCCTTGCTTCACTGGCTTGAAATCATTGATCTCATTCCTCTTGTGTAAACAGCATTTTACTTTGGCTTGAAGCCATTAATAGTTCTATCTCCATATGAAAGTGGGAATTTTTCTTTAGGAAGAGTTTTAGAAAATGCAAGGTTAGCAGGCTTGAAGTGTTTCTCCATTGAGTTTCATGGGAATGAGCTGCAATACAAGATGCATGAGAGGTATAAACAAATTATATGAAATCAGGATCTCAGCATTTTGTGCTATTATGAGTTCTTCCGAGTACGTTGATTTGCAGTGTATTCATTCTCAGATTGTCGGTCAAATAATCTTGGAAAGGCATCAGTCTGTCATAATCTGGACATATTATATTACGTTAGCTTCTGTTCAGTCTTGTAAATTTGAGAAAGGTCACAATGTTTTAGCTTGGTTTTTCCTTTTGAATCTATGGGAGATAGAGAATTTAACTATTTCTGAGCTCCATCTAAAGATGTGCAGTCATGGGGTAGGCTTAACACTGGACTACATATGATTGCTTAATACACTGGTCCCAGTCACTATTGTGTGGTTGGGCCTCCTATTGTGTTTGCCATGTTCCTGTTAATGTTGTGGGCTTTCTTTGTGGATGGTGAAACCACTGCACATTATTGTGTAAGCCTTACTGTATCTTGGTTTCTGAAGAGTATATTTGAGCTTCTGCACTTGTCATTCTTTGGTTTATATGTTCATGGAAAGAATCAAGAATGAACTCTTTATCAGGTTGTGCTGCGCTTTATTTTGGTTACACTTAACTCAGAGAGGTTCATATACCTGTGTGCAGTGCAGAATCATAGCCAAAATACATATGGGACAGAACTAATTTTAATTTTATATTACACTTTTATCCCACCTTCCTTCCATCCTGGACTTTAAGGTGACATGCATAGGGTTTCCCAGGGGATTGCCAGTCTTACTGGCCAGACCCCCTTAGCTTCTGCCTGTGTCACATGCCCTCTGACCATATGCTGGGCACATCTTTTCTAATCCTGTTTTAGAGGCATCTAACCCCTTAACTCTCAAATGGGCTCTTTAAATTGCATTGATTTCAAAAGGCAATAAGTACAAGAATTCCATATGGGGAGGAGAAGTATTGTGTATATTGCAACCACTCCATAGGCTAATTCTAGTCAGAATCCATTAGACGGTTACCGTTTGAAACGAATGGAAACTGTACCAGAATTCTGCCCAGCATTTGTTCAAGCGAATTGCTGTCTAACTGCTGTTAACATATACAGCTGATAACATTTGTTTAATGGCAAGTTAATGATGTGATTGTCTGCTATTTTAAAATTCTGCCCATAAGGAGCACGCAGAATGTTGGAGCCTTGATGTAACTCTTGCTGCTTTGACTGCAAACACTAACAGATTGAAGGGAATAAAGAATAGAGCAGCTGAGCTCCTCCTGGCCACTGGCCCCACTTGGCTTCTGGGAGTCCTGCCTCTTGTTGGCAGAGAGTATCACATTTCCATCCAAAACTGAGTTGTGCTTAGTTACCATTTTGGTTAGCCCTTTACTGTTCTTGATGAAGAACGTGCCGCTGAGTTGCAACCAACTCACGACAACCCCTTCCTTGGGGCATTCCAAGCAGGAGATAAGCAGAGGTGGTTTGCCATTGCCTTCCTCTCCGTAGCAACCTCCGTCTTGCTTTGTGGCCTCCCATCCAACTTCTGATCAGGGCCACTGTTGGAGCCCCTGAAGTAACAGATGATGAATCCACTAAGTAAAATAGAATTAAGAGTGCATTTCCCCTTGCAAAACAAAATACTGTAATACTTCAAATACATCTTCTTAACTCTATACCTTAGTAAATGCTTGCATGCCTTTTGGTTTTTTCCTTTTTTATTACTGTTTACCGGACAAAATTTATGTACTGCATTAGAAATTGACAAATTAGATAGGCTTCTCCAACTAAGACTTTTTAAAATATCTCAGTGATATATAGTAACTACTAATCATGCATAGTAATGTATTCACTTCAAAGTTACTTGATAAATCACCTTGCAGGTTAATAGATGTTAAGGGGATCTGAATAAATAGTGCAAGAATCTAGTTCAGTAGTAATACAGCACCAGTATGACCTGAGAATGAGTTATAACCTGCTTAGTCATACAGTAAAAAAACACCTTGCTTACTTGTCTGGTATAATTAGTCACTTTCAGTAATCACAAGTGGAGAATTAAAACATAATCCAGCTGTTGCCTTACTTTCCATTTTAGCACAGTTAGGGTTTTTTTTTTAAAGGGAATACAGCCCATCTACATGATTCCATTGGCAGATGTGACTGCAGCATTGGTATACTGTCACCTCTTTTATACCTCCATATTTGACATGTCTGTGCTGGCACTGTAACTTTATTAATGACCCAGTTCCAGAAAAGTATAAGGCTAAACTAGAGAATAACATTTCTAAGAGCTTGGTTGAGAAGTTTAGTAGAAGATTGCTGGGGCTTAGATGTGACTTCCACATCTGCTCATAAACTCTGTACGTGTATATACATGGGCACACTAGTAAAAACAAACTGAAGGACAGAAATTCTGAAATCTTAAGAATGAGTTGCTGTGGATACTTTTAATATTGGTTCATGCACTTGGAATGCTTAAATTCACATCCCAAGTATGTTCCAAGCAATCTTTTCCTAATTAAATCTGGAAAGTGCAAGTTTTTAAATACACCTTAGATCACATGAATTATTCTGCAAGATAATTCATTGTTTCATCTAATTGCACAGCAGGTATCTTTTAAAAAGAGGTTCTTTCCTTAAAACAGATGTACCTGAAGTAACAAAAAAGTTGAGGCCGTTCTCATTTTAGCCAACATTCTACAGTTAAGTGTGTCTGTAGTATCCCAATTTACCTCCAATAAGACAACACAAAAAAGGTGCATTTTCATGTCACCTGGCAGGCTTGCTTGTTTGTTTGTTTTTGGCTGGGGGTGGCTGGGTATTTCCTCTCCACTCATGATTAGTTGTATGTGCTATTTTATTAACAGGCACATAAGAGCACAAGGTCTCTTAGTTAAAAAACAGAGTGGTAGCTAATTGTCAGCCTTGTTGGTGTGTAACTTGCTGTTTTGAGCCCTGCTATGAACTTGCCAACTGTGTGCACGTAAAAAGGTTGAGAGCCCGTGTAGATGAGTTGGGTGCCATCCTGTTATCAGACGAGGAGAGCAGTATTGTTCACCAGGTGCACGCCGTCAGCTCTGTAGAAGATTCCATCTTCATGGAGTCATCCCTTGATCCACAATTCCTTGAAGACAGGTAAAACAAGCCCGACTAATTTCCCTCCCAAAGAAAACATGTGCTTTGCTCCTAAGATAGCAGAAGGACTAACCCTCAGTACAAACACATGCACTTGCCCTGTTTCAAGATCAGATCCTACTAGGCCAAAGATCTGGAGGCTGTTTGCTGCTGGTTTTGCACTTTGCTTTGTTGATTGAATGGCAGCTCTTAACATTGCATGGGAAGAACAAATTGTGCAGCCCTTCAAACATATTGTTGCCCAAGCACCAGGACAAGAATTTAATCTAGTTTAGTGTGTTGTGGCGATGTAACAATGGCAGTCTCAGTTGTTATTTTTTTTAATGAAGAAGCATGATAGTTTAACCAACATCATGTTTTGAAGTGTATCTGATATGGCATGCTTCTTCATTAAAAAAAAATAACAACTGAGACTGTATGCACAGGAAGGATCACTGTTCGGTCGAAGTTCTCCCGTTATTTCTAATCTAATTTTCGAAATGCCCAGGTTGGAAATTTCATTCTACTTCTCCCTATTCTGTAGGGTCTTCCTAACCAGTCCTGTAACATTCAGTTTTAAGAATCAGTGTGCCTTGAATTAAGATCCCGGCAGCAACCTTTGTTTGAAAAATTTGTATCTGCCATGTTATGGTATGCCGCCATTATTATGGTGAGGACTAGCTGAGCATGCTCACAAACTATTGCAGGGGGACTGGTTGAGTCATTAATTGGTTGCCTTGTCTTTTATCTTATTGTGGCTTTTTTTCACTCTCCATGTTCATGCTTCTCTTCTGCATTTTGTTTTCTTCTGTTAATGTCATTGCGCATTGTCCTAACATTTAGCCCACATCACAACTTCATAGCACAGTGATGTGAACGTTAGACATTACGCTCAGGGTCAGCTCTACCATAGTACAGAAGTATCATGTCACAGATGCTGTTACATCTGGTTCCAGCTATCTTTTCTTCCAGATGTGCCAGTGGGGTTCTGTTTTGGCCCTGCCAACAGTTGTGCAGTTATTGTGGAGAAGTTCAGATAATTCTGGAGTGGGAGGAGTAAGAGGATAATTTTGTAGTTGCCTGCGAGGCACACTGCCCCTCACAATAGGGCAGAACCACTGTGAAGACAGTTACATGAAGGGTGCTAAAAGCCACTTAAACCACCATTGAGGTGTTTTGCATGGCTGGTATTAACATGGTTTGGGCAAATGGCAGGCCTTTGAAATATTACACTGGATTTTAATCTCTTGCCTCAGTGGCAAAAGAGCATTCCTGGGGTGGGCAGTGGGGATCGGTGGACAAGGAGGGTAGACTAAGACCAGCCCTGATTGTATGTGTGCTCAATTATAGCAAGGAAGACATTTGTGGGTGTCATCATTGTTCTAGCTCTTGGAAAAATATTAGTCACTTGTCTGTTCATTCCTTCAAAACAGCTCATTTGTTTGTATGGAAATATACCAATACTTGAAAATCTGAAGCCCTGAAAAGCTCAAGCTTGAACAAGTATTCTTTCTAGAGTGTCAGCATGCCAGCTTCAATTCTGATGACATTAAAAGCCCCAAAGCAACATGGAACCTAATGGTCCAGGAAAGAGTTTTGTGTACTTCTATTACAACTCCAGCCAAATGATTTTTGCGTTCTCCCTCAAGCATGACCAACCCACAGAGTCTGGTTTTCCCCAGACTTCTTCGTCTGACTTATTGACAGAGGTTTAGGGTGGTACCACTTATTAGATCAGCCTTGCAAAGAAGTACACAAACGTTACTTACTGCCATGCTCATATGTACTAATGTAAGTAATGTAGGATGCATCCAGTCTGAAGCCCTCTTCTGTCCAATTTACAAAAGCCTTCCCTGCCTATTTGTCTGGTAGTCATCCTTATTTGCTCTTGACCAAGTGGCCATCTGCAAGTCTTGTATTTAATTCTCTGTTGCAATTGTACAAGTTACGCAGGGGAGTGACTGAGATGTTCACAGCAGCATATTCAGATTTGACTTCATAGTGCAAGGTTGATCATGAACAAACAAAAAATAGCTGAAGGCAAAGTTTCTTAAATTACAGTTTAGTTGACATAGTAAATTCAACAGGGCTCTGTACAGGTACAGTTCCTAAGGCTTCGCAAGAAGTACAAATCTTCATACTGTGTTTATATAATGGACAAGTGTCATATCTTTCCAAAAGCAAACTAACATGTAGTGCTACCAGGGTTTTGTTCCGATGTTGCCATTACAAAATCATCCTAACTTTGTTTTTCATCCTTTTCCAATTGTAGGCATGTGACACAAGCAGACCTCAAGAGCTCTACCTTTTGGCTTCGTGCAAGTTTCGGTGCTACGGTTTTCGCTGTTTTGGGCTTCGCCATGTACAGAGCATTACTAAAGCAGCGATGATCGGGAAGGAAGCACATTTGGGGGGAGGGGAATACCTAAAAGGGAGGGGAGATAAACTTTTATGTACATTCTAAATCTACTAGAAGTATTTATATATGCAAGTTACTTTATTCTTTGTAATTCATGGATAAGATGATTTTAAATGACAGGTCTAACTTGCAGTATTGCATAGGTCATGGAAAGGGAGGTTTTGCATTACAGTGGCTAACAAAAAAAAAGCTAAACTTTGAAGGCCAAAAGGGAATTACTGTAAATATAATTTGTATATATTAAGGCAGTGAGACAGTTAGATATACCATTCTTAGATGTTTCGAATGGAGCAAGAGTTTATTTTCACCAAAGTTCAAGTCCAGGATCACCATGTGCTTATTTATTTCGCAGGCATCTGAAGTCCGCGTTTTGGACTACAAGATCTAGAGAGGGATGACCATTTCTTCTTTTTTAAGTTACAAACTTATCCGTGATCTGATTTCAGTTAAGTGTCTTACAGACTTGACTTATATGGATGATTCTGTATCCTATGTTGTACAGCTAAATGGGCCACAGGGCAAAGACGATGGGGTGGGTGGAAGGGACTGGACATTCCCTTGAATTTAAGAAAAACAAAACTTGTCAAGCTACTTGTCAGCAACAGATGCCGTGAGCCGCCTGTGATTATCATTTTCCACTCTTTTGTGTTTTTATAGTCCTTTGAAATCCCGTGGGCCATGAGTTTGTATATTACAACTGTTTATAATTCACAAAAGTGTGTTTTCATCCCCCCCCCCCCACTTCTACAAGTTATTCTTCTAAAAGCTGTGTAAAACCGAAACAGTACACAGCGCTTTACTCTTCTGGTGGTAGATTAGTTGCATGGTTTGCACTGCATCGTATACCAGGCTGGGGTTACTTGTAGATGGCGTTTTTTAAAAATAGAAAGAGGAGGATCAAGTAACCCTTACAAATGGAATTTCCTCCTGTCAAACCTATTTTTTTCCATCACTGGCCTTTTCAAGTATTTCAATAAATAACTGTACCGTGCTCTGTTCTGAATGCTTATTCTTGAGCTTTGAAGCAGTATTTCTCCAGCATGCACTGTGTCTGGTTTTTTTAATATGTGCAAAATGTTATTTCCAAGTCAGGGAAGGCTTGTGTACCAAAACACAGGCTGTCATCCTTAACCAATGCCAGTCCTTTAATGCTCAACAAGACATGTGGATGGGGGTCGCTAACACTTGGGGGGAGGCGGGAAATCTGAGACCCTATTCATCTGTACTTGGGGTCAAATCTCTACTGAGCCTTGAGGTGTGCTGGGCTCCATTTGAGCTAGCCACCTTTTCCCAGTCCATACTTGACCTCACAGGACTGGTGTGTAAGAAAGGTGGGTGGGATTCACACACTCACTTACAATTTTATTTAATCAAATGATTCTCCTGTTCCATCACTATTTCTAATAAGTTCATGAGTGAGTAATAGAATCATAGAGTTGGAAGGGGCCAATCTCCTGCTCTACATAGTCCAATGCCCTGCTCAGTGCAGGATCAGCCTAAAGCATCCCTGACAAGTGTTCATCCAGCCGCTGCTTGAAGACTGCCAGTGACAGTGAGCTCACCACCTTCCTATGCAGCCGATTCCACTGCTGAACTACTCTCACTGTGAAAAAATGTCCCCCTAATATCTAGCCAGTAACTTTCCACTCATAATTTAAACCCATTATTGCAAGTCCTATCCTCTGCTGCCAGCAGGAACAGCTCCCTGCTCTCCTGTAAGTGACAGCCCTTCAAATACTTAAAGAGAGCAATCATGTCACCCCTCAACCTCCTCTTTTCCAGACGGAATATTCCCAAGTCCCTCAACCTTTCCTCCCCTTGCTTGGTCTCCAGGGTTGAATGAAGCTGCAGCTCATTTTACCTACCATCCTTTTCAAAATACGGAAGCAATAAAATCCCAGATTCCATCTTGTGACATTGTTCAACTCTCTCTGCATCAACATTTCATAAATAATTGCCTCCACCTACTAACATTCTAGGATTTTAGGGCAGATAGCTCTGTAGATTGTCATAATAGGCAATTTTCAGTTTTGGAATTTTCTGCTTATGAACTGTGGCTGCTAAAAGAGACATCCTTCAAAGTAGTTGGCAACAGCTCTATTCATGATTGTTTGGGGGATTTATATTGAGTTGTTGAATTTTTGAAGTGTGTGAGACATGTTGCTAAATGGTAAATAAACCCTGTTGGGTGTGGATTTAGCTTTTGGGGGGGTTGGATCTCAAATTCTGCTCTTTGTTCCTTGGGGCAGTTCAGAGGCACATCAAAAACATTTATTCACCATGTGGTGAAGGGATCAACCAGATAAGACTGCCATATAAGGGCAGAGTTTCCTTGTAAGCTATATGCTTAACATGGTCCCCATTGTGAAAACATCTCTATGCAAAATAGCTTGGTCATCCCTTTTGAGCTGACAAACTCCAGCCTGTGGAGGAACCGGAGACCCCTTGTTAAATCCTAGTGAATGGAGGTAAGAACTCTTGATCTTAGCTGTTTCCTGGCTTGCAGTAACATTGATCAACATTGTAGCTTTGTGCCTGCTGTGAATATATGCGCGTGAGTAGTGGAACCTAATACAGAGACAGAATTCTATTTCTGTGTAAATGAGGGGACGGTGCTGAGTGAATGTGTCTGGGTGATTGGCTGACCCAAGGAACTAAGTGAATCCTAGTGCTAGAAAGCAGGATAAATAGGCCCGGACTATGAAGGAAATAGATGCAGCAAAGTAAGTTTGTAAGATTATCCACTCTGACTGGTAGAGTTGTGTTCATGTCCTAGCCCTATTACCAGAGATCTTTTAAACAGAGAATCTTTAAGATCTAGCTCAGTTTTTTAAAGTTAAAACCCTATGAATGTTGTGAAGTGGCATAATCAGTCTCCTGCATTTATCAGTGTTCACCTGGGTACCACATTTTAAAATCTTAGCACACATTTCAAACCTGTTTCCAACTTGATTTGCAGTCGCTGCTATTGAAGTTGCTATCTTACATGGCGAGCAGGTTTACATGGTGCCTAAAAGAGCAACCTTTCTTCTATCTAAAAGGCGTCAAGAGTTCCTAGGAGACTGTCACTAGTTGAACTCTCATCAGTTAATATTGTGCTTTTCAAGGCCCTGATGGGAAATGTACCTTTGAAACATTGCATTTTCTGGCGGGAGGCAGCTCTCCAGCATCTTGAGCAAGGAAAGAGCAGAGACACCAGGAAATGAACCTGGAACCTTCTACATGCAAGGCAGGTGTTATTCCACTGATTCATAATCTGTTTGTATATGTATGGGGGGGGGGGGAATCCTACTTGCCAATTTATGTGACCAGTATCCTTTTTAAAAAAATAAGCACAAGTGAGTGCTGAATTTTGTATGTCTTCAACATATTTGTTTTATGGGACATGAAAAAGAAGAAACTGAGACATGGGACAGATCTGGTGTTGCTAAACTGAAAGGCCCGTTTTCTAGGTAGGTATGGCTTCTCATGATTTACTTTCCCCAGCAAGTTCCCTATTTTTTCCTTTAAAAAAATCAGCTTCTCCTCCCTTACCTCTCCGTTAAATGATACACACTACTGTAATGTTGCAATCTTCAGATTGACTTCCTTTCTTTTCCACAAGGATCAAGGAATGTCATAATTAAGTGTGAAAATAGCTTCTCACATCACCTAATGTGCTTTATTAAGCTTCGGCAGATAGAAGTGTAGTATCTGGTGCTGATTCATTAATGCTTAGGAGGAACAGTGTGAGGGCAAGTAGCAGAAAGTAGCTTGGTTTAAAGAAATATTCCACATTGGGCAGCATAAACTTCCAAACACAGATTACTTTGGATTCCAAGGCTGGAAATGCAAAGTTAGTAAACAAGAATTTGAGCAGGGCTGATATCAGGGGTTATCCTTACTTTTGGCTGGAACCTGTCTCTTGTATGTATAAATACATCTACTGTCCATCCTGCAATTGTCCCCAACTATTTAATGTGACAAGAGAAAGCTGTGGAAAGCGCTGTGTACCTTTGTACCCTGTTGGAGATTGTGGCTAGTCCACACAGTGACCCTTTATAGATCACTGCAAGCCGAATGATGCTCCACCGCCATCATCTCAGAAGCCCTGGAATCTGCCTGCTCTTTACCTTCAAAGCTGCTGTCCAATTTCTGCTTCCACCCTCTCTGAGGAAGGTGACCACGATTGGTAGCTTCCGCTCTAATGGAGAGCACCTCACCCTATCAATCTAGATTAACTTGGATGTACAAAAGGAAGCATTTCTTCACAAAGTATAGTTAATTTGTGAAACTCGCTGCCACGGGGTGCTGTCATGGCCGCCAGTTTGGAAGGCTTTAAAAGGGGAGTGGACCAATCCATGGAGGATGGGACTATCAATGGCTACTAATCATGATGGATATTCCCTCCAGTACGTGAGGTGGTATGTCTCCTTAAATCAATTGCTGGGGAGCATAGGCAGGATGCTGCAGCCGTCTTCCTGTTTGTGAGCTTCCTGGAGGTAAGCTGGTTGGCCTCTGTGGCTATAGCTTTACTTTAATGATATTGTTCACATGGCCAATTTGGCCCTGAACAATGTCACACAGAGATCATAATAAGAAAAAAAGAAAAAGTAAATAGCTCATAAAGAAATTAATATTTTTAAATCTTAATTGTATGGGGGGGGGAATTGGCAACTGCCAACGTAATATTAAAATCTACCCCTGCTAAAATAACCCTCAAATTGTCCAATTTGGAGACAGATTCCCAGATAAAAGGCTTTATCCATCTGTCTCTAGCCTCACTGAGCAAGTCACAGCTAAACAAAGCATGCTGGAGAGTGTCTATGTGGCCAGAACCACATTGACATACTCTCTCGCAATACGGTACCCTATTTAAACAACCGATTAATTCCCCTGATGGAATGGCGTTCAGTCTAGCCAGCATAAATAGTCGTCTGTATCACGGGATTATGGTTGGCCGCTGTATGAACAGAATGCTGGACTAGATGGGCCTTTTGTCTGATTCAGCATGGCTGCTGTTATGATCTTGTGGCTCAGACAACATGGGCTAGATTTCTGCAATGGCCTTCAAGTAAGACTTGCCATGAAGACTGCGTGGAAGTTTCTTTCTTGAAGAGGACAGTGATCTGCCTCTTGTGCTCTTTGCACAGGCTTCCTGTTATCTTCTAGGCATACTTGTAAAGCCCATTTGATCTTGAAAGGCCTTAACGGGTTGGGCCCAGTATTTCAAACTCTTCTGCCTTATGATTAAACTCAGCTGGAAGCTCTTCCTTGGTTACTGGTCATGTACCTAGTTTAAAATACTTTCTTAGAGTCTGCCTCGCAGAAGTGGAACTCACTCCCCCAACAGAGTTTGCCACCTGAATACCTTTGAAGGAGCTATAAGCCTCCTTGGTTGAGAGGGCCCTCCACGTTGAGTTAGGGGTGTGTGATATAACTTCTATATAAAAGAATAATCTTGCCCACCTTCTCTGCCACCGCATGCTTGGATTCTTTAATCTGAACCCAGTTATCGCAGCAACGAGGAGAGAATGAGATGGGCAGGTATTTAATCTGTTCTCTGGTATATGACCAATTTCTTAGTTAATGGGCAGGAGGGTATTCTTTTGTGCAGTAGTAGCCTGGTGCCACCAGAGAGCAGAGTTGCTTCACAAAACTAGCTGTTCAGACTGTTAGACTTGGTTCAGCTGGTGTGCAGAGATTTAAGTTTTATGGTGCATTCTTTATTGCAGCAGTGCTATTATTATTATTATTTCTGTTTTCTTCAGCAGCAGCAAGCTTTATGTCTGAGAAGAACTGATTCTTTTGTCATTTGCCAGCTTGGAGTGGGGGAGAATGTCTGATATGCAATGGGAAGAAAATCTATCCGATTCAATCATGGAATTAGGATAACTCAACAGTCGTTCTTCCTGTTTTTTGTTTTTTGTTTTAAACTGGGCATAATCCAGCCAAACTGAAGCACAAGTCCCTTTAATGTCAGAACAGAGAGTTATACACATATGGTCTGGCACACATGTCGGAGGCCACATAAATCCATTTTATCTTTCTGCAACGTGCTTGTTTTCAACATCTGCATTGTGGTCTGAATAGTACCCTCTGAACAGAAGAGAAGATTCATCTTCCCAGTCTCCTGTTAGGAGGGTACTATCCATACCACAATGCAGGAGATGTTGAAAACAAGCACACTGCAGAAAAAGCAAATGGATTTATGTGACCTCTGACATGTGTGCTAGACCATATGTGTACAACTCTATTCTGACATTAAAGGGACTTGTGCTTCAGTTTGGCTGGATTATGCCCAGGTTTAAAAAAAACAACTGGATCTTCACTGGCAAGTGACAACAGAGCCAGTATGGTGCAGTAGTTAAGAGTGTTGGACTAAGATCTGGGAGGCCCAGGTTTGAATCTCCATGGAATCTGGCTGAGTGACCTTGGGTCAGTCACATGCTATCAGCCTAACTTCTCCCCAATGCTTTTCAGTATCTATATGCGCCCTCTTGGCCAATTAGGTGTTTTGGGGCTGGCTTGCCATCAATATGCGGATGACACCCAGCTGTATCTGTTGGTGGCCGGCCAGGTACCATACCCGATACCCTGGCCGAGTGTCTGGGAGCCGTGGTGAAGTGGTTAAAACAGAGCCAGCTGAAATTGAATCCAGCAAAGACAGAGGTCCTTTGGCTGGCCTGCAGTGATGCAGGTCGAGGGAATCAGCTCCCACCTCTTGACAGGGTGCAGTTAGTCCCTTCTGCCACTGTCAGGAGCCTGGGAGTTATTTCTGGATGCCTCCCTTATGTTGGAGACCCAGATTGCAAATGTTGTCAGGGCGGCATTTTTCTACCTTCGTCGTGCCCCTTTCTGTTCTGCTTTGACCTAGCCACAGTAATCCATGCAATGGTCACCTCTGTAATGCGCTCCTTGAGACTGCTCCAGAAATTACAGCTGATCCAAAATGCAGTTTTACATGTCCTTACTGGGACCCCACGGGAAGCGCATTTTCGACCACTGATCTGCCAGCTGCATTGGCTCCCTATTGAGTACTGGATCAAGTTCAAGGTGCTGGTGCTAACCTTTAAAGCCCTATGTGGCCTGGGAGCCTCATGTTTATGAGACCACCTCTCCCACTATTTCCCCCAGAGAACTCTTGTGTTCCACAGGTGACAACAAACTGGTAATGCCTGGCCCAAAGAGTATCCAGCTGTCCTTGACCTGGTGGAACTCTCTGTCTAGACAGACCCAGGCCCTGTGGGACCCAACTCAGTTCCGAAGGGCTTGTAAGACCAAGATGTTCTGTCAGGCCAGTGGTTGAGGGCAGTGACGGGTTATGACATCAGCTGGCCATCCCATCCACCTACCTCTATTCTTTCTAGGCTGTTGCTTCTGGTCTCCCATAAAAGTTATTGGGAACCACTAAATATGCCAACTTTTCCCTGGCAATGCTAGTTCTGGCCCAGTACCAGCATCAACCAGGTCTCCTCCCCTACCTCCACTGAACAATGTGACATTTAGATGATCCAGTGCGGGGGGGGGGATGATTACGTGCCATCTCTGAGTTTATATTTTAATCGGATGTTAGTTTTATGTATTCACTGGATTTTAATGATGCGTTGTATGTTGTTAGTCACCTTGAGCCCCGCTGCAGCAGGGAGGGATAGAAATCAAATCAATTAAAAATAACATAACCTACCTCACAGGCTTGTTGTGAGGATGAGATGGAAGACAGAAGAAGGATGTAAGCTTTTTCCCACTGGGGAGAAAGGCAGGGTGCAAATGAGGTAGGTAAATAAAAGGTTCCTTTTTGGATGGTGGAAGGGTTTTTTTCGGGGGGGGGGATTGCAAGGATTCAGAGCTTGGTGGATTCTCCCCTTCCCCACCTTGTTTGATTTATACTGCATCTTGATGTAATGAATTGGGTCTTACAATAAACCTTGATTCCTGTACTCCCTCCCCACCCTGGGGTTTTTAACAAAAGAAGCTGTTTTCATGGAACATCTGGAAACTCGCAGTATTCCTTGAGGTTTGTCACGTTTCTGATTTACAGCTCCTTCTATTATATTGTAAATTACTCCTGAATGGGAGGGGGTGCTATTAAAACTCCTCTTCTTCATAAGCCCTTCTCCTTTTTCAGCTGCCCATGCAAATCTGGCCAATCGGTGGGTTGAGCTGTATTAAAGCAATGTCACGCTGCATTGGATTATTGTTTTTTTTAAGTTGCACTGCATCAGTTTTGTTCCAGTTCTTCGCGATTGCTATTTCAATTAATGAGACTACTCAAAGGAGGGGGGGAAATTAATTTTAGAGCTGAATTAAACTAGAGACAGCAAAGGAAGATTCTGCTCAATAACAAGATGCCCTTCACAAGGGGAAAGGAAGGCTCACAAATTAATCTTTTTGTGGGACTTGGATTGGTCTCTC
The DNA here is from genome assembly GCF_029931775.1 of Euleptes europaea. Taxonomy (NCBI): domain Eukaryota; kingdom Metazoa; phylum Chordata; class Lepidosauria; order Squamata; family Sphaerodactylidae; genus Euleptes; species Euleptes europaea. Next base: position 157,306,153 of record NC_079312.1, read on the forward strand.
AGGAGTAGAAGTAGAGAAAAGAGATCCAGTAGCAGAATACCTTTATTTTACCACCTGGACTCTTGTTCAGGACTGGATGTTTAGCAGATAATAAAAAGGAAGGCTATTCAGGGACATCAGGATTTGACATCCCCCCATCGGTCAGTAATGACCCGGTGCTTGCACAGGGGACTACCTCTATTTTTACACAAGGACTGCTGCATGTTAACTTTACTTTTCTCTGTCTTATAAAGGGGTTTTCTGTTCTGAGTCGTATCTGAGTAACTGCTGATTTTTATATTTTCAAACATTATATATTCATTGTATATTCTATCACCCTGACCTGGATGGCCCAGGCTAGCCTGATCTCGTCAGATCTCAGAAGCTAAGCAGGGTCAGCCCTGGTTAGTATTTGGATGGGAGACCACCAAGGAATACCAGGGTTGCTGTGCAGAGGAAGGCACTGGCAAACCACCTCTGTTCGTCTCTTGCCATGAAAACCCCAAAAGGGGTCGCCATAAGTCGGCTGCGACTTGAAGGCACTTTACACACACACATTCTAGTAACCCTTGGTGCAACTGGTGATCTCTTCTGTACCTGCCCTCATTTAACTTAAGAGCCAGAGTTGCATAGTGATTAGAGAGTTGAACTAGGATCTGGGAAACCCAGGTTCAAATCACGCTGGCAATGGAAGCTTGCTGGGTGACTTTGGGCCACTCAGTCTCATCTTAACGTACTTCACAGAGTTGAAGATAAAATGGAGAACTATGTAAGCGGTTTTGGGGGTCCCACTGGGGAGAAAAGCAGGGGTTATACATGAAGTCAGTTCCACTCTATCTTAAGACTGTAGCCTTAGCTCTTATGCTTTTCATCATGTCCAGCAACATTTTCTCCCCCTTTCTCTTTTTTTTTTTGAAAGCCAAGAAGGGTTCTAGTGAACCCAAATGCTAAGAGCAAGAACCATAAGCAAAATATTGTGGGTTTGAGTTGGTGCCTTTCACTCCAAACCAGCTAGAACCATACATACATTCCTTGCTGTAGAAGAAACTGTTTCTATAGGTCGGGGGGGGGACCCACCTGGGAGTGTCAGCAATCATGATGGATACTGTTAGTATCTATCTGATTGGCTATGCCTAACGTGCATGCCTTGTTCTTGTAATGAGATACTCAGTCTATGGAAATATTTAGCCATTGCTGTGTGGACATATCCCCCGATCAGAGCCAACTTACTAATTTGGAAGGAACGTCAGACATTGGCTAGTGTGATCTAGCACTGCTGCTACGTTTGCAGTGAATATGTTCAACAAGAGAACGTACCATATGTGACAGCTACGGTCACCTGTCAGCTGAAAATCCGATCTGTTCAAATGTGCTTAAATGGCTGTGGAACAGCTTTGTGGCTGCGTAGTAGCTCTGGTGCTGGTAGTTGTTTCAATGCCTTACTTTGTGAGAACTATGCCTCCTATGAGGCTGTGTAAAAATGTGCATTTGCAAGTTGGTAACATACACTTAAGTGACACCAAACTGTAAGACCTAAAAACAAATGTGTTTATAGTTCTTGGGTGACTGACTGATTTTCTCAGTCTTTACAAGATTGCCCAGTAGTGGACATTGTCAACAAATCTGTGGAGGTATGAGAGATGGGAAAGTCTATCATGTTGTGAACAAGCATCAAAAGACAGCCACTTGTGTGGAACTGTACTGTTTGAATTCACAAATAACTTGATGGACAGGTCCCAACTGTTTGCAAGCAGCAGAACTGTTTGATGAAAAATAAAACTGAGCTGAACTGGGTAGGTTATCAAGAATCCCCAGTATGATCTGTGGCCTAAGACAAGTTGTCTTGTGCTTAAAGCTACCCTCACATAGACCTGTCCATGCCTTTCTTGCAAGGGACATTTTTATTCCTGCAGATCTGTTTCCAGTTGCTGAATAGCTGATATGCAGATGAAAAGAAGGGGTTACTTTAATATTTACCCTAAATGCCCACTGTGCAACACAAATCTTTCTTGGGTCAGCTGTGGGTACAATTCATCATTCTAAGAATCCTTTTCAAATATTTGAAAATGGTCAGTCAGCTCATCACATCCCTGCTTAACATGCTTTAGTACTAGCTAAATATATACCTAATGCTGGGGGGGGGGAGGGTTAGTCCTCTGAATATAAAGCTTGCATGCTGGACCTTTTCAAAAATCTTTGTCCCTGCTTTTTAAGTCTTTACCAGATCATGAAAAGTAACCATCACCTACAGGCACTATCATTCACAAAGCTAAAATGGTTATTGTCCTGCAGTGATACATGACTAGTTCTGGAAGCAGGATGCCTGGAGTACTGGGGAAGTCGAAGTCCGCAGTATTTCACTGTTCTTTTAACTTTATCTTCGCTCCATCACTTGGTTCTGCATTTTTCAAATAAAAAGGTAAAGGTTCCCTGTGCAAGCACAGGGTCATTTCTGACCCATGGGGTGACGTCACATCCCGATGTTTCCTAGGCAGACTGTGTTTACGGGGTGGTTTGCCAGTGCCTTCCCCAGTCATCTTCCCTTTACCCCCAGCAAGCTGGGTACTCCTTTTACCGACCTCGGAAGGATGGAAGGCTGAGTCAACCTTGAGCCGGCTGCCTGAAACCGACTTCTGTTGGGATCAAACTCAGGTCGTGAGCAGAGTTTGGACTGCAGTACTGCAGCTTACCACTCTGCGCCATGGGGCTCTTATTTTCAAATAGGAGTGTTTATTAAAAGGTTAGCTTTAACTTTTGATGTTAGTTTAGTACCGGAACAGGGCAAATGTGGCTTTTCCCTATACTTGTTCCGATGCCAGTGTTCACAAAAAGGTAGTTGCTGCTGTTATAGACCCGCAGCAGCCGCGGATCCCAGGGCTGCTTTTTCATATTGCCACAATCCAGCATGGAGGGCATGTCTGTTTGGGAGTTATCATGACAGCCACTTATGGACTGGAATGCAATCTGTGAGTTTTCTGTTCATAGTTTATGTGCTACAAACCTGTAACATTCCTGCTCAAATGCTGCAGGTTGCAACAGCACATGGGGGCAAAATATCCCCCAATAACACCTATCTCATCATGATTATTCCAGCATGTGGGAAGTAAGGATTTCCTCCTTTGCCTCTTTTCCCATAATACATTTTCTCTATCATGTACTGATAGGCTATGTTTAATTTCCTCAATGAAGCAAATAGTGGGTCCCTTTGGTGCTTTTTGATTGAAAATATGGCACAGAGGAGAAATCAGAAGCCCACCATAGTCCCAATGTGAAGCAAGGGTAAACATTAAAATTGCATGTAGGGATGTACCTGCGAGAAGTGGACCACATAGACCGAGAGGAAAAGGAAATTGCAGGTCAGGCACAAGCCGGTGCGGAAGTCTAAAGAGCAATCATGGTATTGTAACCAATAAGAACTAAAACTGCAGTAGACAAAGGCAGAACTAAAAATACATGTCAACTATAACAAAATTAAATCTGGCTCCTTAGAATCCAATCTGTCAAGATGATTTCAGAACTGGGTCACGATGTCTTAGTGTCCATGAAATAAAATTTGCTACTGTTTCTGTGGTCTTATGTCAGACCCCAAAAAGAGGTTTAGCAGATGGTAATCCGTAGACTGGGCTGGAAAGGCAGCCATAAGCAGAGCTAACATGTGGACTCTGCTCAGCTTACATCTTAGAGAGGGAAAAAAGAAAATGTAATGGATTCTACAACCGGAGCTCCATAGGGACATAACCTGTGCTCTCAGGGAATGCCCCTGAATCTATTGATTGGTTCTGCTAAAGGAAGCACATTGAAATGGGTTAAGAACAGCCTGAGATAAGCAGGGAGCATGAGCCAGGATATTTATTTATTTTAAAATTATTTTTTATTGGTTTTTAAAGCGTAGGATTAAAAAAATTAAAGGAGGAATATTGGGGAGAAATGAGAAAAATCATAAACAGGATAGATATTTATTATAAGAAAAGGGAAATGTGAAGGCACAATACCCTGATAGGTAATCAGATTTGCAATGCAAGTTTTAAGAAAGAGATAAAGATGGAAATGCAGATAATTGAGACAGTGAACTTGTCCAAGAGGATGGGCAATAAGTGGCTATGTCAGGGGGCACAGTAATCTTGCCTTAAAAAAATCCCAGCATCTTTGATTTTTGATAGCTGTCACATAAGGATTCAGCCTTACATTATTCAGCAAATATCTTTAAAGAACCAACTGCAGAAAGTGAGAAGACAACATTGTCAACATATGAAAGAATGGAAGTTGGGTGACCACCCAACTTAGGAGCATTGAGGGCAGCAGAAGCAAACTTCTGGGGAAGGTCATATGGCAAAAGATTGAAAATATGTGGCATCAAGAATGCAGCCCTGGTGTTGGTAGGACTCAATGGATTGGAAAGAGCCTTGGGAATTATATCGTAATTCTAGGGAGGAAGACTTAAATAACTGTTTAATTAGGAATAAATAGCCTAGCGGCTGTGGTTGTAACTTCTCGTTTCTTCCACAGACGTGTTGTGGAGATTAGATCAAATACTGCCTGTAATCGATAAATGCAGCACAAAGCTTTTCCCTTTTTTTGATGACGGTTATTTCTCAGCCAGATGAATCAAGGCAAGATGTCACGTAGAGCTCCCTTCCCTGAAGCCGATCTGCTCCGGACCCAAAATCTGAGTCACCCACATCCAATTATCCAGTTTAAGTAACAGATGAGAAGCATGCCATTTACCCAGGACGGATAAAAGACTTAACAGGGCAGTAACTAGCAGGGTGGTTTCTTGCTCCTTCTTATAAATGAGCAATACTATTGCATGCTGCCACTGGTCAGGTACTATCCCTGTTCTATCAACTGCTGTAAACCAGGCAGCAATTAGATTGTGCACTTAAAACATCAAATTGTTAATAGAAACACAAAAAACAAGCACAGCCATTTGATCCTGGGGAAGATACTGGGAGTTATGTAGAGAAAACTCAAGCGCACAGCCATGAGGTTTCTAAGAGCTGCTTGATGGAGAAAGGAAAAGAGAAATGGATTGCTAATAAAAGGCTGCATCTTGATCCCACATCTCTCTCTCACACACACACATACATATTGCAAAGATGAATGCTCCTTCACTACAGCTCTCTCAGCAATACTGCTCATCCGGTCATTCTCCCTCCCAGAATCCCACTTGACTTAATGTTGCCTATGACTAGGTGTTTCCTTCATCTCTCTGACAAATGGCAAACATGATGCAGTATACCATCCATCAAAGTCAGGGATATTTGGAATCCCCTTTGGGGGGGAAATAACTAGTGCAATGCAAAATACTACATTTTCTGTGGTAGCTGTAATCATGCCTGTATAAACAAAGTAACATATAAAATGATGTGTTGGAAAGGGGAGAAAAGGATAATAAATTTTTCAGAGATTAAATCTTGGACTTCCTACCTTACTTGGATAGTTAAGGGGGTGGGGGTATCCCCTGCATTGTGTTTGGTCTCTAAGGTCTTGCACGAATGTTTTCTTATCCCTTCCACCTGTGGACATTAGCGTGACCAGAAGAAATGGAGTACTGGGTTCCTGAACCTTTAAGAGCTAGTTAGAAGGAACTTGTCATATTGCTGTGGGGCAGAGATTATCAAAGCCAGCCAAAATTCTCTCCACTGTTTTGAATATTGGGGCTGTTGGCACACTCTCCTATTACCTGTGTGTTATTATTGGGGGGGGGGATTAGAGACTCAGGCACTATGAAGCCTAGCCAACCATTTTTCTGAATCAGCCAGAACTCTTGGCTCTTAGTAAATTCACCTATAACCTCATAATTCCCACTGTGCGTAGGCCTAATACAGAAGTCCTGTTCTGCATAGCTTTTGATTACCATTAAGATGTCAGGTAAAAACAACGTGCAGTAGTCTCAGTTAGTAGTTGGGTGTTATGTTCCCTCTTTCCCCTGATTTAGATTCTCAAAAGAGCAATCTTTGGTGCTAGCAAGACCTTACCCACTGCCACTCCCAGCATGTGCCAAATGTGCCCCTACATGTTTCGTTTGGAAAATGCTGAGTGAACTAACCGCACAAAGACAATCACTCCTTGGGAGCCTTAAAGGAATACTAGCCTACAAAGGCATAAAGGGAGGCATAATCATGTAAATCGCTTTCTTTCCCCTAGGGTTGCCAAGCTCCAGGTGCTACCTGGATATCTCTTGCTTATTACAATCGATCTCCGGATGACCGAGATGAGTTCCCCTGGAGAAAATGGCTGCCTTGGAGGGTGGACTATATGGTATTATGACCTGCTGAGGTCTCTCCCCCAAAATCTCCAGGTATTTCCCAACCCAGAGCTGGCAACCCTACTTCCCCCCCCCCATGCCAAGGTTTGCATTACAAAACTCTTCTGAAGATTCAGGGTTTGAAAAAGGATGCCTGAAAGCATGACATTGATCGGGCTGTCACAGCACAGCGGCTTGTTTACCCCCAGTGTGAGGACAGCTCATTCCCCAGCATCGCACTGTGCATTACAAGCACAGCTAAGGATCAACTGGTGGCTCCGCTTGCCCCTTTAGGCTTCTGGCCTCACAAGCAAACATCTTTTGAAAGCTGCAAAACCACTTTCAAGATTTGGAGCTGGGTGGGGGTTCAGTGTCAGGAGGTTCAGTGATTTCACACACGAACCAGTATAGTTTCAGGTGGTTAGCCATGTTGCTCTGCTAGATTTGAGTCCTCCTGTAGCACTTGAAAGACCCACAAGATTTCCAGGGTATAAGCTTTTGACAGTCAAAGCTCCCTTTGTCAGCTACCAACATCGGTGTCCTTTCTTCCTTGTGCACTCTGTACCGTGCTGAAATCCTGCCACGCTGCGTTTCTTTTCCAGCTTACCTCAGATCAGACGAGTGTACTTTTGTTGACTGAGCAGCACGAGCCGCTGTGCCTTCCTAAAGCGGTTACATCTGTCTTCACCGTTACAGAATGTCCCAAATTTGCTGTGCTATTCACCGCACATCACGACCTGCCTTTGCGTTTAACGTGTCCTGTCGCTCCCTACTGGCTTCAGACAGAAGAAGCTTCCAATTGATTTCCCACGTACCAGAATGTTTTAAGCGCTCCCCTCCCCCCGACAGACAGCTCACTCTAGACTGCCTTTAAAATAAAAAAAACTGCTTTTTTTGGGTTTTCAGCTTGAACATACATCCAGTTTTAGATCAATGTTCTAAAGATGTCATATTGAAATAAAAGCCTGACAAAATTTAGGAAATGAACTTTGTATGTAGAAAATGCAGTTGCGCACCGTTTTGTTGTGGTGGTCATTATTTGGATTTGTGATTGCCTTGTATTTAACACTATCATTAAGATCTGTAATTGGCATTTTTAACAAGATTAATTTACCAGACTCTTAAACTTTCTGATTATTTTTTCCAATAAATTATTGCATGCATTTATTGTAATTACATCATGCAACCAACATTTGTCTACAAAAAAGCTCTGTTACAACAAACATGTGATTTTCATCTTAAAGTAATTAACTATTTCTGAAATGTCTCAAAACTTGTGCTTTAATTTGAAAGACTTTGCAGAGGGTTTTTTTTTTTAAGCCCAGTAATGAACGATTCAGAGATCTGTCCCCAAGGTCACACTTCTCTTGGGGAAAAGCTCTTCTTTCCCTAGCATTCATATTTTGAACAATTCAGAGATCTCTCCCCAAGGTCATGCTTCTCTTGGGAAAAAGCTCTTCTTTTCCTAGCATTCATGTTTTATTATTTATTTACGTTCTTTATAGGGCGAAAATGCATGGTCGCTTTATCCTCCTTTAATCCCTGTTTTAGTCAGGATCGAACCCACATTAGGTGAAAGGCATGCATTCAATCCTGGCTGAATCCTGGCTGAAACTGGGATTAAAGGAGGATAAAGTGACCATGTGTTTTCGCCCATAGTCTGCCTTTCTCACTGGGACTCAAGGCAGGTTATACTGAGTGAGTCAATACAATCGACGTATGGGACTTTCAATAAACAATGAAACAGGATTTGAGGTTGTAGAAGCAACCAGAAGTCTAAAAAACGAACTGAAGTAAAGCATAAATTATGCAAAGTTACACAACTGGATCCAGCCCACAGCAACCTATATGCAATAGTACAGACCACAGCCCCCAATAATTTATCCAAGAAACTTTGCAAAGCCTTTGGTAACATTGCTACCCTATTGCCTGCGTAGAAAAGCCCTCTTGAATAATTCAGTTTTGCATATTTTGTGGAAAACCAGGAGAATGGGAGCCTTTGCTGAGTAATGTAGGTCATTTATGCATGGGTACTTGGACTCATGTTTGCCCCGTCTGACTCGGTTGTTCCTTGAAGCTCTGCACGAGTTTTCCATCCATTCGAAATGACTTCACTGCCAGCCCTCGCAATGTCTGGGTCTTCCCATTCCTCTGTTAACCTGACTCTTCCCTCTCCCCTGAGCGCTGCCCAGCTGAAATCGCCATGCAGAAGGCAAAGTGCAGGCCACAGGAAGATTGCTTTCTCTCACAGCCAATCACAAAACATTGTGTAAAGAGGTGGGGATTCAAATACTTCCTGCTTTCAGAGCAGAAGAAAGGCTTTTTAAAACCGAGGCTTGGATTCCCCCCCTTTCAGATTGCTCGGTTTTTGTTTTTTTGTTCTTAAAATGCTTTTTTATGTGGCAATTGAGTTTGGGTGGGAATCTTCTCTTACAGTGAGCACTGCGAAGTAAGCTGGTTACAATGCAGCATTTACAGGGGCGGGACTTGATTTGAGCTTGGAGATTGTTTGTGCAGAGATTCCCAACTGGAAAGTGTGGGTCCGGCCAGCAACAAACCTTAGGTAAAACTCCCATGCATGAATGATCGTAGTTTCCCCTCCGTTTCTCACCCCCCCCATCCTTCAATTAGCATGTCTACTGCAATTCTGGCTGCTGTGTGGAACAAGGTTGCAAGAGTATAATTGGCGTTTAATGATCATTCCCTGTAAATTCACTGCTGATGAGCGAGATGACTCCTCTCCCCCATGCCATTATGTGCACTTTTCAAAACATTACATAATAATAACAATCTTCAAAGACTGAGTTAGAAATGTGGGAGTGCTGGGGTATAAAGCGGGGTATAAAAACCAATACTACTTCTCCCAGTGTGGGGAGAGGATTAAACCCTCCCCCCATGTTGCTATGGTCCCAATCCAAACTGCGGACCATGTGCCTGTTTTTAAAAGATAAATGAATGAACTGATTCACACAGGTGGATTGCCCACTGACCTCACCTGGAAATTTCCAGGTGAGCCATTGCCTTAGTGGTGGAGGAAGCTTTCTTGTTTCACTTGTCTGTTGCTTGGAAACACTGCATGGGAATGTTTCATTTTGGTGCTTGTTTTGTTAAGCAAAGGTGTAGTCCTGCCTTTACTATATTATACTATACCCTACTGTTGTCAGTTCATTCTCTTATGCCGCTGACTGCTTTTTCCTGCTGTTTATCCTACTTAATTACACCATAAGAGAGAGGCTGGGACCTCTGACCTCTCTCCTCATCCATTGTGGGCAACAACCTAATTTCTTCCAGTCCCTTACACAGAGAAACACAACAGAAAGATTTATGATGGGATTCACACCAAGCCCCGCTCTGCCCCCAAAACCTCCATTTCCCCCCTCCCCTTCTATAGTTTTCCTTAGGAAATAGCATTTTAAGTAAGATGATGTTATACAAGCAAGATGAGACTTTTAATTGAACCCATTTTTATACAATGCATCACTTCGAATTAAATGAAAATATTCAGCACAAGAGTTCTGTGTTGAGTAAAAGAGTGCATGGTCTTGACTGGGGGGAAAAAGTTCATCCTTCCAGAACAATAATTGGCAATGCACTTTGGCAGAATGTCCATGGTGACCAAAAAGCACCTATTCAAAGACAGTCTCCTCCCTTCTCCTTCCTTCACATGGTGCAGTTTGTGGCTGGTGACTGATTTTGTGTGTGTGTGTGTTGGTATTTTGATGAAACTAGCTAGTGTGCAAAACTGCATTCATTGAGTATCCTCTTATATACGACGGCTGAAACAAATATGGCTCCTCCTTGCTAGTTCTGTCTCTGACTGGTTGCTCCTCAATTCTCTCATCCCATTGAGCTAACAGTGTCATTCCAGTCGAGTTACACCTTTCTATATCTTCTGAAGTCAATGGGCTTAAAAAGGTAACTCTGCTTAAGATTGCCCTATAAAGCACCCACAGCCAAGGAGGGACCCAACTTGCCTGAGACAGATTCTAAGGAAATCAGGAACTTTATCAGACTCCGCTAATTTTCCTGACTGACAGTTCATGGGTTGGATCCACTCACTCTTGCCCAGATCCCTTTCTTACTACAGTCTTCACCCCACGTAGCTTTTGTCCATGCAAGTCCCAGGATTAGGGTTGTCAACCTCCAGGTGGTGGCTGGAGATTTTCTCGGGTTACAGTTGATCTCCAGGCAACAGAGATCAGTTCAGCTGGAGAAAACGGCTGCTTTGGAATGTGGACTGGCGTTATATCCCATTGAAATCCCGCCTCTTCTCAAACCCCGCCTTCCCCAGGCTCCACCCCCCCAAATCTCCAAGTATTTCTCAACCCAGGCAACCCTACCCAGGATCTCTAGCGTAGACGTTTGGGTGGTCAAAATGGGCCCCTCCCGGCTCCCACCCTTTTTCACCAGTGGAAAAGATGGCTGGATCCAACCCAATGAATTATATTTTTAATGGATAACACTCTGATGCCAGACTGTACAAAAACTGTGCTTTCACATGTTAAGTCCCTTGATGTTATGAACTGTTTAGGGTTCCTTGGATGTTACCCAAATTAGATGGTCTCTGCTAGGAGACTGAGCTTTTAGCAAGAGGGGGTAGCTTGGGGATTTTTTAATCTGTATACAGAGATAAATCCCATGGAAAAACTCTCAATATAGAGGTGATTGCTCAAATAAGATGTGATTGTATTACCAAAAATAATAATCTCAAGCAGCATTATAACACACACTATTCATGCAAGGGCAACAGAAGAATAGGGGAGATAGGCGTAGGGAATGGGTGATAATTACAAATCTATGAGAGCGACATCCGATGAAAGTAGTGCTGTAAAGTAAACGACCAGCGTTTCTGGAAGTAAATAAGGTAGCGACCCTACACACATCACATACCCCCATCATATGGGGGCTGCCTCACATGCGAACATGCCCTACAAGGGGACAGAATACAGTAGCAACGGTCATTGGGTTGGATCCAAATGTGAATGTAAATAGGAAGGAGTGCATTTCCCACTCCCCTTAGTATCTGGTAAGACCCTTAATCTGAAAGAGCTCAGACTGAGGGGAAATATCAAACAAGACAAGCAGGATGGCTACTTCGCCTTTCATAAGCAAGATTTGATGGCAAAAAATCCTCCACAGGAGAGGGGGGAACCTTATTTCAGAGTTATGGGAACAACGGAGAATGTGAGGGAGCAAAACAAACAAACAAACAAAAAACCCTGTATAAATGGATAGTCATAGGATTCCCAGCTGCTGTAGATCTGCAGTTGGTTTCTTTCATTTCAGAGTAAGCAAGAAGCTGTGAAGATGCTCTTTAGAAACCTGGTTAACATTTGCACAGGGCACCAAATGTGAAAAGAATCCCTTTGTTGTCGAAGGCTTTCACGGTCAGAGTTCATTGGTTCTTGTAGGTTATCCGGGCTGTGTAACAGAGACACTGTCCTTCAGTGTTACTACTCTGAAGATGCCTGCCACAGTTGCTGGCGAAACGTCAGGAAAGAAAATTCCAAGACCACGGTTACACAGCCCGGATAACCTACAAGAACCAATCCCTTTGTTATTTTTCCAAGGGGGACAAAGGGACAAAGGAGCTGAGCATTGGTTGTGGGCAAGGGGAGGAAGCAAAGGCTAGTGTGTTTGCGGGAAAACAAGTGATTCTCTTGACCTCAGCAGAGGCCATAGGCAGGTCAGTGAGGGCCAAGAAGAGACCCTGCCAGCTTGGGATCTTCCAGGCTGGTTGAGAGGGAGTTGAGATAGTTTGGTCTGACGTGATGTTACTACACCATTATAGCTTTTACTACCTGCATCACCCACAGGTATATTGTCATTGCTTGAAGCTCATTCCCAAACCTTGTGCAGATTTGAATTATGAACCTGTAGAGTTGAGTTGTCGGGTTGCCCGCTCCAGCTTGGGAAATTCTTGTAGATTTGGGGAAGGAACCTGGGGAGGGCCCTCAATGGGGTATAATGCTATTGAGTCCACCTTCCAAAGCAGCCATTTGCTCCAGGGGAACTGAGTCTCAAAGCTGCTTACAATCACCTTCCTTTCCTCTCCCCACAACAGGCACCTTGTGAGGTAAATGGGGTTGCTAGAGTTCTGAGAGAACATCTTTAAAAGCATCAAGCAATGTCTCCTTGATGTAGAATTGCAGAATTTTAACCCAGCTCTTCCCCCCATCTGTTCTCCGGCGGCCCTAGGCCTTAATAATGGATCGGGTAAAATGGCTAGGTATCTAGATAACCTAGAGATACCTTCTCAACGCCGCGCTTTTCTATTAGCTAGGATTAACGCCTTCCCATCTAGGATGCTCTTAGGCCGATACCTTCAGATCTCTAGACATGAACGCCTATGCACATGCGGTTTAAATTTGTTTGATACAATTGACCACATCCTTTTAGATTGCCCCTTCTATGTGACTGCGGATAAACTGCTATTTACTTTGCTCCAGTACAAGAGATACAGGAGTAATGAAGTGAAATGCAAATTTCTTTTGAGTGATCATGATCCTAAAATTACGGCTACCATGGCTGAATTTCTTACAGGAGTTCTTAAAGAACAAGAAAAGTTTTATTAACCCGACTTGTAACTTATATGTATTGCCCTTTGGAGGTATATTGTTGTTGTTTTTAATCTCTGTCTTTTGATATGCCAAATAAAGGTTAATGAAATGAAATGAATGAGTTCTGAGAGAACTGTGACCAGCCCAGCAGGCTTCATGTGGAGGAGTGGGGAATTGAACCCAGTTTTCCAGATTAGAGTCCGCTGCTCTTAACCACCACACCACACTGGCTTTCCTTCACCTTCACAGGCTTCAATCTGCTATGCAGCTGCTAAAGGTACAGCAGCATTGGTGTCCTTTGCACCTAGTCACCCTCCTGTCTTTTCTGTTTGCTTGGCAAAGTGAGATCTATCACCCAGGATGCTGTGCGGATTGCTAGAGCTCCCTGTCCTCTCTGCAGGGTGATACAATGGATATGAAAGAGAGATTAATTCCTTCATGCACTGAAGGAGCTCATTTTCCTGACAATGCCAGTGCAAAGAAAAGATGAACAGAGCTGAAGGAAATAGCATACTGCAGGTACCAGTCAGACTACAGTAAGGACTGCATATATGCCAAAAAGAGCAATCAAAATTCTTTATCAAATAATGCTCCAAGACAATCTGAGTTCTGTGACTTGGCTGAATTATACAAATGACCCCAAATTATTGTATACTTGTTTCTTTTGCAATATTTCTTGCAATGGAGGTGGGGGCTAGTTTTCCCAACTTTTTACCAATCCCTGTTTTTATGAATGTTAGAGTTGCCAACTCTGGCTTTGGAAATTTCTGCAGATTGGGACTGTACCCATGGAAGGGGAGATTTGGAGAGGAAATACACCTAGATCTGTGTTGTACCACAGAGTCTTCCCCCCGAAGCTTCCATTTCCTCCAGGGAAACTGCTCTCTGTCGTATATAGAACTAGGATTGCCAGCTCTGGGTTGGGAAATACCTGGAGATTTTCAGGGTGGAGCATGAGTAGGGTGGGGTTTGTGGAGGGGAGGGACTTCAATGGGATATAAGGCCATAGAGTTCACCTTCCAAAGTGGCCATTTAATCCAGGTGAACTGATCTTGGTCACCTGGGGATCAGTTGTAATAGTGGGAGATCTCCAGCCACCACCTGGAGGCTGGCAACCCTATGTAGAACTGTTGTAATTCCAGGAGACTGCCAGTTGGAGGTTGACAGCCTGTGTCCCTGTTAACATTTTATTTATTTAAAAGATTTCCATGATCCCTTTCTACCCAGCCTAGCATCCCCAAAGCTGGAAACATTCAAAATATTTAAAAAGATTTAAATATATATAACAATTAAAAACAACAATTAACAAAACACACAAATGGGAAGGAGAGCCAGGTCTCCGTGTCCTGAGAAACTTCAGCTGCTACTGGTTGTACAAGGACTAGGCAGGGTTTCTTCCCTGTCACCCAGCTGCAGTTGAAAACAACGCCTAATTAGACGTTTTCACTTGCCAGGAAAATGAATACCTGTTTTCTAATTATAATTGTATTTAGTTTTAGAGAGAGGGGCCTTGTGAAGTTGGAGGAGAGTTTCTAAAAATCAATTTACTTCCTGAAATCCTGTTGTACGACTTAGTTTCAGCCTTCACCAAAAGCCATTCCGTTCAGATGTAATTACACAAACACGAGTTTTCTTTGTGGTTGTAATTAACCTTTGGTTAGTAATTGGGTATTGAGATTAAGCAGATCAAATACTGATGGGACAACTCAGATGGGAAAGCCCCCTCCCCCGCCAAGTATTGAGATTGGCATGTCCAGTGCATAGAAGAGATACTCATTAAGGTTGCCTCTTTCTATTACAGCAGGCAAAATGGAAGAGGGCAGTGACAGATAGCAGGGGAGAGAAAGAACACATGAAGCTGCCTTATACTGAATCAGACCCTTAGTCCATCAAAGTCAGTATTGTCTACTCAGACTGGCAGTGGCTCGCCAGAGTCTCAGGCAGAGGTCTTTCACATCACCTACTTGCCTAGTCCCTTTAAGTGGAGATGCTGGGGATTGAACCTGGGACCTTCTGCATGCCAAGCAGATGCTCTACCACTGAGCCATGGCCCCTCCCCAAGAAGAACCCAGTCAGCTAGAAATATTTCATATAATACAGTGATGCCCCAATGTGGCACCTGTGGGCCCCATATAGGGTTACCACCCTCCTGGGATTACAGCTGATCTCCAGCCAATAGGGATCAGTTCACCTGGAGAAAAATAGCCACTTTGGAAGGTGAATTCTATGGCATTATACCCCATTGAAGGCCCTCCCCTTCCCAAACCTCATCCTTCTCAGGTTTCACCCTGAAAATCTCCAGGTATTTCCCAACCTGGAGCTGGCAACTCTATCCCCATGATACCTACTGACACTAGGGTTGCCAACCTCCAGGTGTTGGCTGGAGATCTCCTGGGATTACAACTGATCTCCAGCCAACAGAGATCAATTCACCTGGAGAAAATGGCTGCCTTGGAATGTGGACTCTATGGCATTATATCCAAAACCCCGTCCTCCCCAGACTGCCCCCAAAATCTCTAGGTATTTCCCAACCCAGAGCTGGCAACCCTAACTGACACCCACTTCCTTCTTCTCCAAACCAAGTAGCCTCCAACTCGTCCCTTTGAAGCTGTAAGCAAGAGATTCCTGTATCACTCAGGTTCAGGACCAGAGGAGGACTTTCCTGCTCCCCTCATTACCCAAATGGCCCAAATGCGCATATACTTTAATCAAAGGAGCATCCTCCCTCAATAGGTCAGAAGCCTATACACACCTGCGCCTAGGGGAAATATTATTGGGACCACATTGCCTGATGTATACCAGAGTCCAGGACTTCATCCGACGTCTCACAAGGGTGTGCAGATTCTCAGAATAAACAGGCATTGGTTTAAAGTTAAGGATTTGTTAAGAAAAAGAGTACTAGCAGAGGAGATTAGCAAATTGAATACAGAATACAGAATTAGCAAATTGAATACAGAATTGAATACATGCATGCACACACTAAAGAGATGGTTCTACAAATCCTAACTTCTGCTAAATCCTAAATTTAAAGAGAGTCTAAAGAGAAGGGGGCGGAGAAGGAGAACAGGGAAAAGTCCAGTGACTGAAGGTTTGTCGGTGAGAGGAGGAAGCCCCATAAGTGACAGTGGGGTGGAAGAGGGAGGAGTGTGATCTTTACAGATGCCTGTGTTGGATTGGCAGAGTTTATGCAAAGTTACAAACACCTTCCCCCAAGAAAGAGTTTCCCCCTGGAGTTTGAAGCCAGTAGCTGGAGCTGATTACAGAGAGTTGGGACCCAACAGCTGGAACACCCAACCTGAAATTCTTGGGGCTAACTTTATACCCCCAAACGTGAAGACAGAAGGAGAAATAAGATGCTCCTCTTAGCAGTTTGCATTGGAGTGAAAAGTTTCAAACCTCATTGGTTGATCAGTAAGATAACGAGGGGAAAGTTGCAGGTATTGATTACTCCTTTGGTGAAGTTTATGGCCCAAATGCAATAACAAGCTTCACAATTTGTTTGCATGTCCTGTGAGTTTTTCCCTTCAGCCCCCAGATTAGAGATATATAGAGATTAGAGACATTTT
Source organism: Euleptes europaea (assembly GCF_029931775.1). Lineage (NCBI taxonomy): Eukaryota > Metazoa > Chordata > Lepidosauria > Squamata > Sphaerodactylidae > Euleptes > Euleptes europaea. The sequence goes on from NC_079312.1 coordinate 157,322,505, forward strand.
ACTATTCCAAACTTTGGTAATGGACTCTAATCTGGAGAACCGAGTTTGATTCCCCACTCCTCCACACGAGCAGCGCATTCTAATCTGGTGAACCGGGTTGGTTTCTCCACTCCTCCACATGAAGCCAGCTGGGTGACCTTGGGCTAATCACAGCTCTCTTAGAGCTCTCTCAGCCTCACCTACCTCACAGGGTGTCTGTTGTGGGGAGGGAAAGGGAAGGTGATTAAGAAATAAAATTAAGAAAATAAAAAGGAAGCATAGCCCTTCTAGGGGGTGGGTGAAGGGATCCCAGCTATGTACTTAAGCATTGATCTAAGACCCACTCATGGGGTGTAATCCCCTCGCCCTGAACCTTACCATGCAAGGCATACACAACTGTGCTAGAATGGACACTCCACTAGCCCCAAAGGTGCTGCATGGTTGCGTCACCATTATGCTATGGGGGACACACACCATGATTGCTTATTTCCCCAGAGATTCCTCATGAGGCCCCAAATTGTATTGACTACCCCCTCTCCAGTCTTGGAAATCAGCATTTTCCATTTGGACCCGGCACTTCGGGAGCCACTGTGCTGTTTACTTGACAGATGTTGGTAGTCTCCCTCCCCTTGTGAATGTTGTTGCATATTCATTAACTGACCTTTCTGCATTACTGGATTAGACTGAAATCTACACTTGTCCCGGAATAAGAATAAATGGTGCATACTTAAAAGAATGTAAAGAGGAGAGCAGGTTTTAGTTTATATTCTCCATGCATCCCCTACCTACTCATTTCATAGTCCCACCGTCAATCTGCAGTTCCACATTCTTAATTGTTTTAAAATTATTGTCTTACAAGGCTGAGTTGTCAGGGTATACAGGGGAAGAAAACAAAGCCAGCCCAAGTTAACAGGTTTTAAAAGGTTATAATGCACTTGTAACAAACTCAATTATAATCTCGTTTCCCCCTAGATGGCAAAAATGCTGATCACTGCTGAAGTTTTTTTGTTTGTTAAATAATCAGGTTGTTGATTGCAAAGTTTCAACTGGTGGGAGTGATAGCTGGCAGGAGGTTTATTTCCCAGCCATATTTTTACCTTCCAAGAAGAGATTTTGTGTGCATGCCAATAGTACGGAAGTTAGTCTATGGAGCTGAGTATAAATGGCAGCTACAGGCAAATTCCCCATCAGCTGAGAAAATGGTGGGGCTTGTACATGATAGTGTATGAATGTTGGTTGTCACTAGGGGTGTGTATATTGGGTTTACCAAACTGAAAATACACCTGAAAAGGCCTTTTTGTCTTCTTTCGGGTTTAATTTAAGCCAAATATTAAAAATGGGAATCAAGCCTAAATCAGATAGCCAATCACTAAAAAAGCCAAATAGGTATTCGGCTTTTTTTCGGTTTTGGTTTTCCCCGGGCTTTTCCCTATGGGAATTTATTTTGATGAGCTCTGGGGGAGGCATTTTTCAAGGCAGAGTCCCAAAAATTGCAGCGTAGCAGCAAAGGTAGCTCCTTGCATGAACCCGAGTTTGAGGCGGGAGTCCAAGGGGTCGCCCCTTCCTCCTTAGAAAAGCATAGTAAATTTTACCATGCTATCCTATGGAGAAAGGGGCTACCACCTTGGCGGCCCATAACATTGGACCCCCTGTTCCAAACTTTGCCAAACTTTGAGATTCATGCAAGGAGAGTCCCTTGCAGCTACCCTGAAAGTTTAGTGACTCTACCTTGAAAAACACCCCACCAGAGCTCCTTAAAAAATCCATATATACTATAATGGACCCGATTTTTTTTCAGGAAACCCAGAAATAAAGCTAAAATACCCATTTACTGGTATGGGTATTTGGCTTATTTTGGTGTTGCGGATAACCCCCTCTGTCGCATTGGGTTTCCCCAAAAAACTGGATTCAATAAACCTGAACCCAAAATATACCAAAATTTATTTTTGCACAGCCCTAGTTGCCACTTTTTCTTTTGACTCCTATGCCTCATCACCATGCATCCATTTAATTTCTGCCTAGTGCTCAGCTCTTAAAAGCATTCGGTGTGTGCGTGTGTGTATAAAGTGCCGTCAAGTCGCAGCTGACTTATGGCAACCAGGTAGGGTTTTCATAGCAAGAGACTACAGAGGTGGTTTGCCATTGCCTTCCTCTAAAAGCATTCTGCCCCACCCTCAAAAAAAAATCTCTGTGGTAACCCCAACATGAATAAACTCATTGTTATGTTACATAACTTTTCATTATTATCAGGTTTCAATAAGAAAAGGTGAATTTCCCAGTTGAAAGGATTGTTTTTCTTTTAAATAAAACTACTTTGATTTGAGTTGGTGCAGAATGTGGCAGGTTAGCTATTACCAGGAGCTAGATGGAGCTCGCCTATTACTCCCATTCTGTAATCACTCCTCTGACTGCCCATCAGTTGTTGGGCTCAGTTCAAGGTATTGGCTATTTACATACAAAGCCCTTCATGGCCCTGGACCCTCATATCTGTGAGACCGCCTCTTCTCCTGTGCTCCGCCACGAAAGCTTTATTCATCTGAACAAGGCCCTCTACAAGTGTCAACCTGGAAATTGGCAAAATCAACAACTGCCCATACACAAACCTACTCTGTTGCGGCCCCCACCCGTGCGTTTTGGGGCAATGTTGCGTGCCCCAACACCCTCGCTCCGTGACCACTGGGATAGGGCCATAACTGCAGAGGGTGGGAATTAGTTGCAGGGTCATGTTTTTGGCCAGCCCCTATTGCTATACCATGCACAGGGTAAAGCAGGTGATATTTTTTAAACTATTAAACTGTGAAATGTTGCCGATTCCTGCCGTTCAAGTTGCTGGTAAAGGAAGGAGGAGGTCAGCCAGCCCATCCCACGGCTTGGCAATCCTAGGTGTTGATGCTAGCGTGCAGAACGATTTTGGCTGTACCCGCTGGCCGTTCTCTCCACTCGCCTGCAGTATGGACCTGTCCTCGTCGCCCCCCTCCCTCGCAGGGCGAATTCCCCTCCCCTTTCGGGACAAGGAAATGCCAAGGGCCAGCCTCGGAGGCTTCGCCGCCAGCGCCTTGCCCACGTGCGCTCTGCGGCGCATCCTCCTCGCGATGTCAACAAGAGGGCGGGGGGGGGGGATGCTCGGCCAGACCCCGCCCTTTCGGGAAAGTTAAAGGCGACTCGCGCGCCGGGGTCCCCAGAGCACCGCCGGAGGAGTCCGCGCCCGGGGACCGGGCAGCTTCTGGGCGGGCGGGCGGGCTGGTGGGAAGGGAGCCAGCGAGCGGTCGAAGCCGGGCTCAGCCCTGCCTCGTGGCCTGGGATCCTGCAGGCAGCGGCAGATCTCCCCCCCCCCACCCACCCCGCCTTGCAGAGATCTGCGAAGCGTCTCGGTGACGGTGCAGCGACGCGGCTCCCGGTGCAGAAGCGCCTTGGGGGAAGGCGCCTGGCTGGCTGGCTGGCTGGCTGCTGCGGCCGGTCTCCGGCGTGCGGAGAGATCTGTAGCCGGCCAGGAGCAGTGGGGTCTGCGAGGGGTGGGGTGGGGGTGGGAGTAGGGGGTCGCTCTTCTTTTGCCCGAGCGACGAACGGCGCGCGTTGCCTCCCCCGTGCTGTGCTGGAGGTGGCGGCCGTGGCGTTGGCAGCGCTGGGCTGACCCGCGTCGCGGGCGCTGCAGCCGGCGTCGGGTTAATCCTGGGCCACGTGGAGCGAGTCGAGGGCGCCGGAGACTGATCCGCTTTCGCCGCAGGTTGGCTGGGCTGCCGGCTGGCAGCGCCGCGCCTCCCTCGCCAAGGTCGCCCGAGGAGACGGGACCGCCGGCGCTTCTGGCAGCCGCTGGGACCGGCGAGTGGAGGGGGGGGCCCCGGCGTGCCGCGATGGCCTAGGGCAGCCACCGAGGGCTCCTGCCCCCCCCCCACGCCCCGCGAGGCAGGGCTCCCGTCGACCCCAAAGTTGCGCCTTGGCAGCGGCTCCCGCCCGCGTCACTCGCCGCAGGCTCCTCTGGGGGGTGGGCGGGGGTCGGCCCTGCCGGCGGCTCTTGGGGGGGGTCCCGGCCGGCTGCCGCCCCTCTCCGCCCGCCACGGCGCTGCCCGTTCCGTCGCGCAGGATCTGCGGGGCGGCGGGAGGCAGAGGCGCGGGCCGGGGCGAGGGGGCTGGGGGCTGCCATGCTGCCGCGGAGCCGCTGCCCCCCTGCCCGGCGGCTGCGTGAGCCCCGGGGCTCCTGCACGGCGCAGCGGGGCGGCAGGGACTGAGCGAGCGGGCTGGGGGCCCGGCCGCCTGCCCCGGGGTCGGGCGACCCGGCCTGGGGCTGAACCGCGGCGCCGGCGGCGGCAGCAGCAGCATGCCGGCTGGAGAAGCGTCGCTGGCCCTCGGGGGGCCTGCCCCTTAAGGGGGCGGCCCGGCAGCCCTCCCCCCTCCCCTCCCCTCCCCTCCCCTCCGCCGGCAGGGGTCATGACCGAAGCTGCAGGAGCGGCTGCCAAAGTTTGCCAAACATCTCCGAGGCGGCGTTTTCCTTGGCCCGGGATCCTTCAGGAGAGGGACTGAAAGGGGGGGCAGGAGGGGGCGGGGGGGCGACTTCCAAGCATGGGAGACAGGTTGCCGGAGCCAACTCGCGCCAAGCCTTCGCCTGCCGTGGCCGCCCCTTCCGAAGCAGAAGCGATCGAGGTGCTGGAGGCCGAGGATGTCTGGCCCCTGTCTGCGGAGGACGTAAGTTGCCTTTGTGATGGGGCTCCCCTCCCTCGCCTCCGGTTGGTTTTAATCGGATCAAAGCCATTTAAAAATACGCTCTAGCGTCAAGGGGTGGTGGAGGAGGAGGAGCGTCTTCTTTAGAGGAAGAGAAAGTCGCGAGGAAAAGTATTTATTCATAGGCGTTCCGTCTTCGGCCGGATCTATGCGTGCTTACTTGGAAGTCGGCCCACTGCGTTCAGTGAGTTTTACTGTCGGGTCAAGGATGCACAGGAGTTTTCAAATGTATTTATGGGCTCACAAGGTGGCCTGAAATCATGAAACTGCGAGCAGGACCACCACTTTATTGCCTAAGCCCCCCCCCTCCTTTAACCTCTGGTAAAATCACCATGACGATAATGTTCCCTGGTTTGGACATATTTTATGTTCCCAAAACCAAATTGAAGTCATGTCGCCAACTGAGACAGCTCAACACGCTATTTAAAAAAATGACTAGTTTTCCCCTCCAAATTCTGGGAGTTAGCCCATCCAGGAAAGTGGCCCCTGCTGATGTACCCAAGGTTAGCCTTCCATAGACGGGTTGCATTCACACATGCAGGAGCTGCTTGATGTGATGTGTGGGAAGCTGAGAAATGGAATGAAAATGAAATGGGAAGGAATCCTGGCCATGCCCAAACCTGTGGGCTGTGCTGGTGCCACGTCCAGCTCCTTAGGCGACCTTGGGCCAGTGGCCAATTTTTCCGTATAGCCAGCCTCCTGTACACTGCCACAAGCTTCTTGGAGCAAAGGGTTTGATTGACATGCGGAACAGTCCATGAGATCCACTAGAGGGAAGGGGGGATGCCTGCTACCACTTCAGTGCTGGATAATTTGCTACCGCACAGCTATTAGTGACTGCCTCCTGCTGTCCAGAGATGACCCACTGCATTTACTGCAGTGATCTATAGCTTGCCACCCACAATTATGTCTTAGCGCTCACTTCTTTGTGAGTCTTCGGACACTTGGGAGGTATTTAGCAGCAAGGTACAACGTAATCTGCAATACCTTGGTCTTAAATTTGGAGAGTCCCTCAGAGTTCGGTGCTTGTGGTGTCTCCCAGACTATTTGCATTCACCGTACACAGTCCCAGTCAGCGGTGCAGGCTTACTTTGAATTTGTATGGCTGGCTTGCCCTTCCCCTCATGCTGACCTATTGGTAATTGTTAAATGGTTACTGGCACTGTTGTGATCTCATGTGATAAGAAGACAAATGAAAGGGGATTTCAAAGGCATCACTGCTTTTCCCTGTATTGTCGGGCAATTTTGCAACAGAGCCCAGGGGTGGAGATCCGATTGCCTGTTCTGGGATGTAACCGCATGTACTTTCCTTTTCAATAAGTGTGGACACCTTGCTTTAAAAGTGAGCATGCAGACCGCTAAGCAGCCTAACTTTTTTGTGTAAGCCTTAATCTCCTAAAGATTCTTAAACAGTGAACCTTATTAGTTACCCAGCGTAGCGTCTCTTTCTGGAGGAATACTTCAGCTCCATCTGCCTGCTGGGGGAAGATTTAGGGATTCTGTGTGTCCTTCTTAACCCATAGCTGCCGAGAGATTAATCACGAAATGCCAACAAGTGCCTGGGACTTGAAGATGGCGCGTTCTGCCAGCTAAGCGCTTTTTCAGCAAACAGCCACCTATGACTCAGAGTAATTCCCCCGGGTGTGCCTCCTGCCAGGATTCTAATGTAGCCTGTCCCTAAAGCTTCACTGAGGCAAAAGCAGCCCCACTATTCAAGATGCCAATATTTGGATAAGTCTCACCAAACATCTTAAGAGATCTTGAGAGCCAGCGTGGTGTAGTGGTTTGGAGCTGTGGAGTCTGATCTGGAGAACCGGGTTTGATTCCCCACTCCTCCACATGAAGCCAGCTGGGTGACCTTGGGCAAGTCACATTCTCTCAGCCCCACCTACCTCACAGGGTGCCTGTTGTGGGGAAGGGAAGGTGACTGTAAGCCGGTTTGAGTCTCCCTTAACTGGTAGAGAAAGTCGGCATATAAAAACCAACTCTTCTTCTCTAGTGTCATAATTCACAATGCCTTTCCGTAAAAACTTATGATTCCTCAGTAACTTGTTAAAGGCAGAATTAGAAGAAGTAGAAGGCACCTAATGTTCATGTAAATTTTGTATTTTTTTCCCAGCTGCATTGATAAGCTGACCCAGAGTCCTATGATTCTTATCTGGAGCCCCTCAGTGACAAGATCAGTACTTGTAGACAGACTTCTCTGAAAGATCAGCTTGTCCACTATTGCTGATACTATCCTGCAGTTTGCAGCCAGTGTGTGTGTGTGTGTGTGGGGGGGGGGTGTTGTAAGGTGCCATATCAGTTCCTGCAGGGTGAGGATAAGGCCCAAGGGGCCTGGTGAACACCCCATGCGAACTTGGTGTCCACCTTAAATACTCCCAGAATCCTTTGCACAATACAGAGGTTTGTCAGTAGAGGACCTGATTCCAGAGGGCCTGTTGTCCCTTCGCAAAACTACATAAGAAAGGCCCTGCTGGATCAGATCAAGGCCCATCAAGTCCAGCAATCTATTCACACAGTGGCCAAACAGGTGCTTCTAGGAAGCCACAAACTACAATTCCCATGGTTTCTTTGTTGGAAGCCCCTGCTGATTCGTATTTCTGAAACTGGCTTAAATGTGTAGACTAGTTGTGCCCTGAGGCTTCTCAATTGTTGGCAAGTTTACATAATAACGCTTTCATTGTAGAGAAATGGCCCAAAATCATTTCTCACACCCTGATATCAACCACATTTCGTGCGTTTTCGTTAAACCTCTCAAACTCTGAGGGAAAGACAATTGTCCTTCCTCATATCTACCTGCTTCTTATCCTTGAATTCTTTGTAGTCCCTACTGATGTGAAGCTGAACGCCCAAGTCTGAGACCCACTTTGCCATCTGTATAGTGCTAAATGGAGCTCTTGACTGTTATTCATTCCATTCAATGATCTTTGACCTTCTCATGACCAGGTGGACAGTGGCCTATCTGTGTGATGATGTCCTATGCTGTCCGTTTGCTGTTTTTAGCACCAAAACTTTAGAAGCAGTATGAGAAGAATCTGTCACCAAATTGATAAAACCCAGGGAATTTTTTTCTAGGAGACTTTCTACTTCCCCCACCTTGGGAGAACACTAATCTTGTCCTGTGACCCCTACCTTGCCTTGTGTGTATTGGGGTGCCTGCCTGGCTCCTTTAAAACAAATGGCTGATGTGTTTGTTAGCAATGGAGTTAGCCAGTGACAGCGTGCCAAAGAATGGGTAGAAAATCTGCTTGTTGTTTCTTGCCTGCCTTCTATCCATGCATCCCATTACTTCCTGCTTTATAGAACCATAGAGTTGGAAGGAACCAAAGTTCATCTACTCCAACCTGCTGCCCAGTGGCAAGGCCGTCAACACACCAACCCCCCACAGAACAACCTTTGCTGTCCAGAACACAGAGAGACACAAGCAGAGGGCAGAAGCACACCAGAAAGGTATGTGCAGATGCAAGTAGCTGTAGGTGGCTCAAGCAAGTGAGTCAAGCCGTGTGTTGCAGTAGAAGGTAGCTAGTCCTCTTCTTGCTCTAGCATCTAGTCAATATGACCTTTGGGGAAGTTCCTCCCTGCCTGTACATATGATTAGTGAAGTGTGTGGTTTTACCTGCTGAGTGGGAAATGTGACGGTCTGGGTTATAGGAACATAAGGAAAGCCTTGCTGGATCAAACCATCCAGTTTCCAAAATTGGCCAGCCAGATGCCTCTGGAAAGCCCATGAAGGCAACAGCCTGTCTTGGCTGTTTCTCTACACTGGTATTTTGGTGCCTAGGTATGTCATAAAAACTTCTTTTGGAGGAGAAGGGAGGAAATCTGCATCACATGGCTGAGGCTGCATTGCATGGCAGTGTGAGGTGGTTTCCTCATGTGAAGCGGTAGGGGAAGCAGTCTGCCCAAAGTAAATATAGTAAAGGTTCCTGCACCCTCTTAGAATCATAGAGTTGGAAGGGACCACCAGGGTCATCTAGTCCAACCCTCTGCACAATGCAGGAAACTCACAACTACCTCCCCCACACACCCCAGTGCCCAGAAGATAGCCAAGATCCCCCCCCATGAACTGCCCAAGTTCATAGAATCAGCACTGCTGACAGATGGCCATCTAGCCTCTGCTTAAAAACCTCCAGGGAAAGAGAGCTCACCACCTCCCGAGGAAGCCTGTTCCACTGAGGAACCGCTCTAACTTAGAAAATTCTTCCTAATGTCTAGATGGAAATTCTTCAGATTTAATTTCTGGTCCGACCTTCTGGGGCAACAGAAAACAACTCGGCACCATCCTCTATATGACATCCTTTCAAGTACTTGAAGATGGTTACCTCTTCTACAGGGGGCTCCATTCACCCTCAGGGGTGATCTCTGTAGTTGGTTGGTTGGTTTCAGCACTGGACAGTAGGAATCCAAGTACACAGTACTGAGGTACAAATAAGAATGTGATTGGGGCCTGAGGCAGAACCACAGCAACAACAATCCAATGGCAGAACTGTTTGCAAGCCAAGGAGACTGAGGCCTAAAGCACATGGTGTTCTGGGAGTTGTATGTCTGGAGCCTCCAATAACTTAAAAAAACCCCAAACCCTTAATTCTCAGGTATGTGGGGGTTCCAGACACCAAACTCCCAGCCCACATGTGGTTTGTCACTGTCTGAGGAGACATTTATTTATTTATAGTCCACCTTTCTCACACCTTTCTCATCCCTGGTTACAAACTGTATAGAAATGACAGGAAAGGGCGTATTGGAGGGGTGTTGCTATGTATATCAAGGAAGGCATAGTGTCTAATAAGCTAGAGACCATAAAAAGGGCAGACTCGTCCACAGAATCCTTATGGGTGATGATTCCGGGCCCCAAAGGAGATTTAGTACTGGGGATGTTCTATCGGCCCCCTGACCAAATGGCTCAGGGTGATCTTGAGATGGAGAATGAAATTAGGGAAGCATGTAAAGGTAATGAAGTAGTAATAATGGGAGACTTCAACTTCCCTCACATTGATTGGATAAATGTATGCTCCAGTCAAGCCAGAGAGATAAATTTTTTAGACATCCTAAATGACTGTGCCCTCAAACAGTTGGTCATAGACCCAACCAGAGGGGAGGCGATCCTGGATTTAATACTCTGTGGTGCTGCCAGTGATTTATGTGGATGTAGTTGAGCCAGTTGGCAATAGTGATCACAATGGCATCAAATTTAATTTATATGCAAGTGGGAAAGTGACTGGGAAATCTCACACAATTTCCTTTGACTTTAAAAGAGGGAACTTCTCTAAAATGAGGAAACTGGTAAAGAGGAAGTTGAAAGGAACAGTTAGGAAGGTTAAATCTCTTGAAAAGGCTTGGGGGTTACTCAAGTCCACATTACTAGAGGCTCAGCTAGCTTGTATACTGCAGGTCAGGAAAGGTAGTAATAAGTCCAAGAGGTCACCACCATGGCTAACGGGTAAGGTGAAGGAAGCAATTAGAGAAAAAAAGTCTTCCTTCGGAGACTGGAAGGTTTGCCCAAACGAGGCGAACAAAAGCAAACACAAACTTGTACAAAGGAAATGCAAGCAGATAATTAGAGTTGCAAAAAAAGATTTTGAGGGGCATATTGCTAAACACATCAAAACAAACAATAAGAAATTCTTTAAGTATATTAGGAGTAGGAAACCAGCTAGGGAGCAGTTGGACCATTGGATGACAATGGGAGTAAAGGAACTCTAAGGGAGGATAAAGCGATTGCTGAAAAACTAAATGAATTCTCCTCATCTGTCTTCACTGTTGAAGATACAGGGCAGATTCCTGCTCCTGAACAGAGATTTTGGACAGGGGGAAATGAGGAACTGAGGCAAATAGTGGTAACAAGGCAGGAAGTCCTAGAACGTCTAGACAAACTGCAAACTCACAAGTCACAGGGACCAGACGGTATTCATCCTAGAGTTCTTCAAGAACTCAAATGGGAAATTGCTGAACTTCTAACAAAGATATGTAATATGTCCCTTCGATCAGCCTCTGTACCAGAGGACTGGAGACTGGCCAATGTAACACCCATTTATAAAAAAGGTTCCAGAGGGGACCCAGGAAATTACAGGCCAGTTAGCTTAATGTCTGTTCCGGGTAAATTAGTGGGAAGCATTATTAAAGATAGAATTGTCAAGCATATAGAAGGGCAGGGTCTGCTGGGCAAAACCCAACATGGCTTCTGTAAGGGTAGGTCCTGTCTCACTAACCTACTAGAGTTTTTTGAAAGCGTCAATAAGCACGTGGACAGGAATGAGCCTGTGGATATTGTGTATTTGGATTTCCAAAAAGCTTTTGACAAAGTCCCCCACCAAAGACTGCTAAGCAAACTTCATAGTCACGGGATAAGAGGACAAGTCCTCTTATGGATTGAGAGCTGGCTGAAAAATAGGAAGCAGAGAGTAGGAATCAATGGTCAGTTCTCCCAATGGTGGGATGTGAGCAGTGGGGTGCCTCAGGGATCTGTGGTGGGACCGGTGCTTTTCAACCTGTTCATCAATGACCTGGAGCAGGGGTTAAACAGTGAAGTAGCCAAGTTCGCAGATGACACCAAATTATTTAGGGTGGTTAAAACAAAATCTGACTGAAGAGCTCCAGAAGGATCTCTGCATACTGGAAGAATGGGCATTAAAATGGCAAATTCAATGTGAGTAAGTGTAAAGTGATGTATATTGGGACAAAAAATCCCAACTTCACATATACACTGATGGGATCTGTGCTGGCAGTGACAGACCAAGAAAGGGATCTTGGGGTGGTAGTGGATAGCTCAATGAAGATGTCAACCCAGTGTGCGGCTGCTGTAAAAAAGGCAAATTCCATGCTGGCTATAATTAGACGAGGAATAGACTCAGTGCCTCGGCCTCTGAGGAGGAGGAGGAAGAAGAGGAGGAGGAAGGCGGAGGGGTGTCCTCCCCCACTTCTCTCTCGCTGGCGTTCTCCAGCGGCGGAAGGGAAGGGCAGGCCACGAGGGGGACGCGCTGGAGCTTGCAGGTGAGGAAGGGGGGGAGGGTGTATGTGTGCTGGATCGGGGCCTCCGTCCTTCTCCCGGTGCTCGGGCCAGCACGTTGCAAAGATCCGCCGCCCCCCCAGGCGCGGCGGCGGCTCTGGGCTGGCGGAAAGGCGGAGAACTTTTGCGGGACTTCGTGCGTGCAGAGCCCGGCCAGGGCAGGGAAGGGATGCCAGGCTCTCCTCTGCCGTGACGTGCAGCCCCGATCCTCCGCCGGAGGAAGCCAGCCCCCCCCCTGCACCCTCCGCTCCCGGGGAAGGTGGCTTCTCTCAGGTGGGCGGCCACAATCCTGCAGCCCAGAGCCACACTCAAGGGGCCAAAGAGCCGCATGCGGCTCTCGAGCCGCGGTTTGCCTACCCCTGGACTACAGCAACTGTCCTATGGGGAGCGGTTAAGACGCTTAGGGCCGTTTAGTTTGGAAAGAAGGTGGATGAGGGGAGACATGATACAGGTCTATAAAATTATGCATGGTTTGGAGAGAGTGGACAGGGAGAAGGTTTTTCTCCCTCTCCCATAATACTAGAACACGGGATCATCTGCTAAAGCTGGAGGGTGAGAGATTCAAAACAGATAAAAGGAAGTATTTTTTCACACAACGCATAGTTAAATTGTGGAACTCCCTGTGCCAGGATGTGGTGATGGCTGCCAGCTTGGAGGGCTTTAAGAGGGGAGTGGACATATTCATGGAGGAGAAGGGTATTCATGGCTGTTAGTTAGAATGGATACTAGTCATGCTGCATACCTATTCTCTCTAGTATCAGAGGAGCATGCCTATTATTTTGGGTGCGGTGGAACACAGGCAGGATGGTGCCGCTGCAGTTGTCTTGTTTGTGGGCTTCCTAAAGGCACCTGGTTGGCCACTGTGTGAACAGACTGCTGGACTTGATGGGCCTTGGTCTGATCCAGCAGGGGCTTTCTTATGTTCTTAGGGACTTGAGGCAGATTACACATAGTGAGCCAGTACAATACGAAAATGGGACATTCAGTAACCAATGTATTAGGATTTTAGAAGTCTGGAACTACCAGAAAGAACTGAAGCATACCATAAGCCAGCATGGCGTAGTGGTTAAGAGTGGCGGACGCTAATCTGGAGAATCGGGTTTGATTCCCCACTCCTCCACATGAGGCCTGCTGGGTGACCTTGGGCCAGTCACAGTTCTCTCAGAACTGTTTCAGCCTCACCTACCTCACAAGATGCTTATTGTGGTGTGAGGAAGGGAATATGATTATAAGCCACGTTGAGACTCCTTAACATAGAGAAAAGGGGGTATACAAACCTACTCTTCTCCTTCTTCTCCTAAGTATTCACATGACACATTAAGCGGTTCAGAAATTACACAACTGGGATCCTTCTTACAATAAACTAAACACAGCCGTATAGACCACAGTCCTTAATTATTTATCCCCAGGTTTGTAAAACCATGTGGTGCAGTGCAACCCTATTAAAGGTAAAGGTCCCCTGTGCAGAGTGGTAAGGAGCCCCATGGTGCAGAGTGGTAAGCTGCAGTACTGCAGTCCAAGCTCTGCTCACGACCTGAGTTCAATCCCAACGGAAGTTGGTTTTCAGGTAGCCTGCTCAAAGTTGACTCAGACTTCCATCCTTCCGAGGTCAGTAAAATGAGTACCCAGCTTGCTGGGGGTAAAGGGAAGATGACTGGGGAAGGCACTGGCAAACCACCCCGTAAACAAGTCTGCCTAGTAAATGTCGGGATGTGACATCACCCCATGGGTCAGGAATGACCCTGTGCTTGCACAGGGGTAAGGTAAAAGTAAAAGTCCCCTGTGCAAGCACAGGGTCATTCCTGACCCATGAGGTGACGTCACATCCCGACATTTACTAGGCAGACTTTGTTTACGGGGTGGTTTGCCAGTGCCTTCCCCAGTCATCCCTGTTACCTGTGCAGAAATGCCCTCTTGAATAGTTCAGTTTTGCATAGTTTGTGGATGGGGCGAGCTGAGGGGAGGATGCTGGCAGAAAGTCAAAAAGTGGATGAGCTAGCAGACTGTGGGGGGGAAGAGGTAAGTAAGGAGACAGAAATGGCAAGTGCATACACTTGGGAAAGTAATAAGGCACTATGGAATCAAGGCCAGAGTCCGGTTATTGCCTGTGAAAAAAAACTAGGCCTGACCTGGAGCTTCCTATGCTGACACCAGGTAAGGAGGAACCTGTGAACTGCTTGGGGTGGGAGGGGATCTGAGCCGCCAGGGTAGCGTTGGAAGGACAGTGCTGCCCCCTTCTTGAGGGGTGCCGCTGGGCCAGCCTACAGGCGCCTGGTCGGTGTCCTTACTGATCCTGCCAGCCTGGGAGCCAGTGTGGTGTAGTGGTTAAGAGCGGTGGTTTGGAGCGGTGGACTCTGATCTGGAGAACCGGGTTTGATTCCCAACTCCTCCACATGAGCGGCGGAGGCTAGTCTGGTGAACTCCCCATTCCTACACACAAAGCCAGCTGGGTGACTTTGGGCTAGTCACTCTCACTCAGCCCCACCTACCTCACAGGGTGTGTCTGTTGTGGGGAAGAGAAAGTGATTTTAAGCCGGTTTGAGTCTCCCTGAAGTGGCAGAGAAAATCGGCATATAAAAACCAACTCTTCTTCTTCTTCTGGTTATTTGCATGGCTTGTGAGTTGTTTGTTTTGCCTTGCACTGTGCACATCCACACGGAGTCCGGAATCTAAGCTTACCAGGAATGTAGTGTTGGGGGAGAGAGACTTATACAAAACCGCAAAGGAAAGTATCAGATTCCGCACAGCTCTGGCCTATCCTTAACACTTTAAATGTAATTGTCTTGCTGGATTTCTTTCCCAGAGAGAAATAATAAACCTAGTATTATTACCTGGGAAAGCTGTGTTTAACAATACATGTAATTAGAGGAGAGAAGCCACATTTAATATTACACAAGAGACCGGAACCACTATTTCAGAAGCAAACAGGCTTTTAAACTTCCATAATTATAGCTCCCCGAATGTCTAGCCCAATCTTGCTTTTTAACTCCTTGTTAGGCCCGTAGGATTGGTATGTCTGCCTTCTACGGTAAAGCAATTTAAAGCAAGTGCTTTCCCTTTCAGCCGCTACAGCCAGTGCAGAATTAGGGTACTGGCAGCCTGATTCTGCAAAGCCCTCACAAGTTAGAGTTGCCAGTGAACCAGAAAACAAATGGCCAAGCCTGTTCTTGATTTTAAGAAATCAGCAGAGGAAGCATTTCAGGGCACAGAGATAGCATCATCGTTGGCTAATGTCTGCAGATAAGGCAGCTGTTCAATGCACAGCTACAGTGACAGGTTAGCAACTGTTCAACTTAGCTCAGCATCTCCCTTCCCTTTCCTCTTCCACGAGCATTTAATGGCAACGACCCAATGACGGTTCAGTAGTTTGAAGGTACCTTAAAGACCAAATCACATAATAATGCTTTATCATAGGGCTTAGTTTGTATCAGGGGTTTTGAAATAATAATAATAATAATGAAGCGAGTGCATTTGAACACTTGCAGAGCATTTTTTTTTACTCCTTACTGAATACCCATAACTAACCCCTTCCTTATCAAGAATTATGGGGACCGCTGTCAAGGTTATAGGCTTGGATCCTATGCAGTACCTGTGGACCATTTTAGTTAAGCAGGAGTTTTGTTCGTGCTTCGCTGTTGCACTAGAGGAGTCACTTGTGCGAGTGGTATTTGTTGTTCAAGCACTAATACTGCAGCACAACAAAAGCTTGGTTCATAGGTGGCCCTTCCGCTTGCACTGTTGGATGTACAAGCACAAATTTAGATCAGGCTACAAGGCCAAGGGATTATTTGTGATGTATAAAAAATAAACTTCCATGTGCTCCTTGAGTGATGGGTTAGTGGAACAGCTACTCAAGATTCTAGCCATAATTCTTAAGGCGGCTTCTTTATAATCCTATACTGAGGCTGGACTATGTGTTATGTTTCCCCAGGGATGTCTCCAGATTCTGCAGAGAGGTGTGTTTTGATGTTCCATGTTTCCCAGGCAATGCAGAGCCCTGATTTGGATTGTGACTATAGCATGTGGAGAGAGTGGGGCTTAGATCTTACCCCGCACTGTTTACCTGACTTGATGCAGCCCTGGAGGTGTTCTGTTTGTTCCCTCGGGGGCTGCACATGTCCTGTTTCCATAACCGAGCAAATGGCAACCCCCCAAACCATTGCAGGTCAGTAAAATGGTGCGGGAGGAAGGTCTAAGTCTCCTTTCTCCGTGTGCTATGGTCTAATGGTGTGGGAGGAAGGTCTAAGTCTCCTTTCTCCATGTGCTATGGTCTAATGGTGCGGAAGGAAGGTCTAAGTCTCCTTTCTCCATGTGCTATGGTCTAATGGTGCGGGAGGAAGTTTTACCGTATATACCCGTATATAAGCCGACCCGCGTATAAGCCGAGGTGCCTAATTTCTCCAAAAATGGGGAAAAATTAGGCACCCGCGTATAAGCCGAGGGTCGGCTTATAACCCCTCCCCCCTGCAGGCTTACCTTCTGGGCTCCTGGCGGCGGGAAGTGGCGGATCCGGCGGGGGTGGCCTTCCTGCAGCTGCAGGAGGCCCCCCCCAGGCCGCTCCTGGTGGCGGGAAGTGACGCGGGCCTGGCGGGGACAGTGGCGTGGCCTCCCTGCGGCTGCAGGGGGCCTTTGGAGGCCGCTCCCGGCCAGGAAAAGGGGGCGGCAGAGCGGCCTCCCTGCGGCCACAGGAGGCCTTTGGAGGCCACTCCTGGCCGGGAAAAGGCGGCGGAGCGGCCTCCCTGCGGCCGCAGGGGGCCTTTGGAGGACGCCCCCGGCCGGGAAAAGGCGGGGGCGGCAGAGCGACCTCCCTGCGGCTGCAGGGGGCCTTTGGAGGCCACTCCCGGCCGGGGAAAGGCGGTGGTGGTAAGTTCCCTCCTCCCTCCTCCCTCTACCGTATTGACCAGCGTATAAGCCGAGTTCGGCTTTTTCAGCCCTTTTTTTGGGCTGAAAAACTCGGCTTATACGCGAGTATATACGGTAAGTCTCCTTTCTCCATGTGCTATGGTCTAATGGTGCGGGAGAAAGGTCTAAGTCTCCTTTCTCCATGTGCTATGGTCTAATGGTGTGGGAGGACAGTCTAAGTCTCCTTTCTCCATGTGCTATGGTCTAATGCTGTGGGAGGAAGGTCTAAGTCTCCTCTCTCCATGTGCTATGGTCTAATGGTGTGGGAGGAAGGTCTAAGTCTTTTTTCTCCATATGTGCTAGGGTCTAATGGTGCAGGAGGAAGGTTTAAGTCTTCTTTCTCCATGTGCTATGGTTCCAATCAGAACTAGGCTCATGCTCATGTGGGAAGTGCGGAACTTCAGAATATACATCTCCATCAAAACTGGGGACATTCTGAGAAAAACGTAAGGGCAGAAAAGTTAGGCATGGAGTTAGTCTGTTGGTTCCTCCAATGCATCATTGTCTCCTCCAAGTGGCAGTGGCTGTCCAAGATCTCAGGCAGAGAGAATTTTTCTCCAGTCCTGCTTCCTGAGATACTTTTAAATTGGAAGTGTTGGGAATTGAACATAAGACAGGTCACGTGTAAAACTGGGGCCTGTTTATACTTCCCCTGAGTTACTTGCACCTGTTCTGATTCCAGAGAGCCAGCGTGGTGTAGTGGTTAAGAGCAGTGGACTCTGATCTGGTGAACCAGGTTGGTTTCCCCATTCCTCCACATGAAGCCTGTTGGGTAACCTTGGGCTAGTCACAGTTCTCTCTGAACTCTCTCTGCCCAACCTACCTCACAAGGTGTCTGTTGTGTGGAGGGGAAGGGAAGGTGATTGAAAGCCAATTTAAGACCCTCAAAGGTTGAGAAAAGCAGGATATAAAAGCCAACTCTTCTTCAATAGTCAATCAAAATAAAGTATTTTGTATACACTGTGACACATCTCGGATGACTAGCAGATTCTGATTTCATTGGTAAGTTGCTCAACATAAAGTTAGGTGATTCCTGGGTTACTATAGGGCAAGGAGATCAGGCAGGGTGGAAATGCATAAGATAAGAAATCTGGAGTAATGAAACTAGGACACTAATAGTAAGAACTGGGCATTTTACTCCCTGCTCTGTAGAAGATTCTTGTATGTATTTTGCGTGTCAGCAGGGCAGGCCCTTGGCACAAAGGCATTGCATACAACCGTTTTCCACACCCTAGCCATTTTAATATTTGGTTCCACAGAACCCTGATCCTTGCCATATTGAAATATTGGTCATAACAAATTCTAGGTCTATGGAAATGCTCCTGGTCAAAGACACTGTATGCGTCTTCCCTCAAAGCACCGTGAGTGCTTTCCCCAAGGCACTTTCGGGGTGCCTTCCCTTCACTGCTCCACTGAAGTGGCTTTGCAGAGAAAGGGGTAGTTGCTTCCTTTCTTTGGTGCTACTACTGTCAGGGGTGGTATTGCAGCTGCCAGCTCAGCAGGTAACCCTATCCTGTCCTGGAAAGCTTCTGACTTAGGCCTGGTGCCTTTGTTTGAGCTGCTGTCAAGCTGCTTGTCCCTGCTTACTTATGGACTAGCTTACTGGCTTGATTTGCATGTCTGCTTTCTACTAAGACTGCTTGCGTAACTTCATAATTATTTTTAATGTGTTAATTGTGTTTCTGGGGAGTAGTCCAGGTGTGTGCCAATGCTGTAGAGTGAGAAGGCACAGACATTCTAAGGAAGACAAAGGCATGCCTGCTGAAGTCCCAGGCATATGATGTTTATGAGAGTGATTTTTCTCCTCCTTTTCTGAATTTTAAGTTGAAGACTTGAAGCAGGATTCCTTGCCAAGTAGTGATTTGTGGGGTAGTAGAAGCAGCCATGGTAAGAAACAAAATAGACTTTACTGTTGCAAAGGAAAGGCTTTTCAGCCAGAAGCTTATCTGATAGGGAGGTAGCATTGCTGTCCTGTCTGGTGGCATCTGGAATGGCACTGAACAAAGCCAGAACAGAATAGTAAGTCCAAGGCCATTGGACAGCTTTACGGTGACAAATGGGAGTTTTTATATAAATGAATATTAACTCAGGCAAGAACCTGATTATTTCTGTAAGATTCCTGAGAGTTAATTCATAAAGCATGTTAAAGTTTCTTCAAACAGTTTGCTGGGTTGTTTCTTCTATACATAGTGAAATTTGATGGCTTGATGATGACGTTAGATGCTCTTCTGTACTAGGAGGTTATCTTGAACAAAGTGCTGTTCTGTCAAAAATCTGATGCAAGTTTTATTTTTATGCCTCTCCTCTTATTTAGTTTATCTTTCATCTGATGTGGGATTTTAAAATTTATCTTTCTTCTGATGTCTACCGTGTTCATGGGCTGGATCCAACCAGCTTTTCTGCTGATGAAAAAAGGAAGGAGGAAAATGACTGTTCTGAGGTATCATTGGGTCTGCAAGTACAAAAGCCATATGGGTTGGCAGCTATAGTGAGGGGGAGAATGGAGCAGCATTGGGTGGAAAAGCTGGCTGGATCCAATCCCAAGTACATATGCAAAAAAGTAATGTATTTGGAGGACTGGGCAAATCAGGAGAAGGACTATTCCAACAGTGCAGTTCTTTTGATTAAAGGAATCAAATGGGAAGAGGCGGCTCAACATTTCTTCTATTTTAAAATGCATATCCTACATCTTCTGTAAGTACAGGAGAGCTTACAAGACCAGCATAAATCAACTAAACATAAACTCTGCAAATTATAAGGCCAGCAGCCATATCAGACCCAAAGTCTTCTCACACAAAAGTTTTATATATCCCCCCAAAAAGACCAATGAAGTAGATTTCTGTGCCTGCCATGGCAGACTGTTTCACAGGAGAGGAGCAGCAAATGAAGAGAAAGAAGAATTGGTTTTTATACCCCTCCTTTTCTCTACCTTTAAGGTGTCTCAAAGTGGCTTACAATCGCCTTCCCTTCTCTGTCCCCACAACAGACACCTTGTGAGGCAGGTGGGGCTGAGAGAGTTCTGAGAGAAGTGTGACTAGCCCAAGGTCATTCATCTGGCTTCATGTGGAGGAGTGGGGAATCAAACCCAGTTCTCCAGATTAGAGTCTGCCGCTCTTAATCACTACATAGGGCACTTTCACACAGCCCAAATAATGCACTTTCAATCCACTTTGAAGGTGGATTTTACTGTTTGAACTAGCAAAATCCACTTGCAAATGATCGTTAAGCTGCACTGAAAGTGGATTGAAAGTGCATTATTTGGGCTGTGTGAAAGTGCCGAAAATGACTGTGCCATTGTGGCCGATGTACAGATCTGTCTTGTTGAGGGCACAGCAAGCCTTTTCTGCTGGGCCAAGCAAAGGTAGCCCAGGGGTTTGTTCCAGGAGAGGCGGTTGTTTAAGTTTGTAGGTATCAGGTCATAAAGAGCTTTAAAGGTAAGAACCAGCACTCTGACTGCATTGTGTGGTCTTGGACACACATGTGCATGCATTCCTGCATGTGTAATCACCATGTGTAATTCATGTGTAAACCACATGTGTAATCACCATGGCTGCATAAACCATCTATGTTTTTGTGGCAAGTGAATCATGTGAACCATGTGTGTAGTATATTCTATATGTGGTGGGGGTTGCTTAAGCTTGCCTTTGTGCCCCTCCCTGCATGATGACTAAGATGTGAACTAGCCCAAAGTGTTTATGGATGGATTCCTGTTAATAGTTTATTATCCAGATGCAATAGAAGCCCCGTGGCGCAGAGTGGTAAGCTGCAGTACTGCAGTCAAAAGCTCTGCTCACGACCTGAGTTCGATCCCAACGGAAGTCGGATTCAGGTAGCCTGCTCAAGGTTGACTCAGCCTTCCATCCTTCCGAGGACGGTAAAATGATGACCCAGCTTGCTGGGGGTAAAGGGAAGATGACTGGGGAAGGCACTGGCAAACCACCCCGTAAAAAACCAAGTCTGCCTAGGAAACGTTGGGATGTGACGCCACCCAATGGGTCAGGAATGACCCGGTGCTTGCACAGGGGAACTTTACCTTTTACCTATCCAGATGCAATAGATAGGCAGCGTGGTCTGGTGGAGTTATTTATTTATTTCTTATTTCCATTTGTTACCCCGCTCTCCCCGGCCAAAGCCGGGCTCAGAGCGGCTTGAACCCTGGAGGCCTGCTTTTGAAGTCTACGGATGCCCTGGACGAGCCCGCACAAGTTGTGCTCTCAGGCTCAGTTCCCTATCTGTAAAATGGCATCACAGTGATTTTTCCTCACAAAGATGTGAGGACAGATGAGATTGTGGTTACGAAGCATCTTTTACACTGTCAGGTCAATATGCTTGTTCTGTGGTCACATAATTAGTAATCATAGTATGTCATAAGGAATGAGGGGGGAAAGCCATAATGCGGGGGGTCTCCAACATGTGCCTGCTAACATCTTTCTTGGCAAATGTTTTTAGAAAGTGGGTGGGGCCAGGTGGGCTTTTTGCTCAGGAAGGTTTCTGATTGACAATTGGAGATCTGCCTGTGCAGATTAAAACAAGAACAACACTGTTTTGGCAACAGCTGTCACTACAGCACAAGGATCTTTACTGCTTAACTAAAGCTAAGCTATGTGTATACAAGAAAATTCGCTGACCTGGATGGCCCAGGCTAGCCTGATCTCATCAGATCTCAGGCGCTAAGCAGGGCCAGCCCTTGTTAGTATTTGGATGGGAGACCACCAAGGAATACCAGCATCATTATTCAGAGGTAGGCAATGCCAAACCACCTCTGTTAGTCTCTTGCCTTGAAAACCCCATAAGGGGTCACCATAAGTCCCTGCTCGTCAGTTCTTCCCACCCTACAGGGTATTGTGCAAACCACCCAAAAAATAAATCCCTTAGAATTTAGGCATGACACTGTTAGGGAGAGGAGAGAGAATGCTGCTTCCGTTTGATTGTTACAGATGCATCTGTAGGCTTTTTACCTTTGTCCACTAAGCTCAGAGCAACCAATTGTCAGAGTCAAGGTGAGACTGCAGGTCTTGTCCTGCGTACATTGTTGGTCATCTTAAAGTATATTTTCAGAACATTGCATTTCTTTGCTTTTACACTTATTTTTCCTTTTCCTTCTTTCTTTTATGGATTGCCTTACCTTTCAGCACTGGAAAACTCTGTTTGATCAGGTATGTGAGCAATTCAGCCTCTTTTTGTTGTTCTAATGCCTGTTTATTATTAAACTTCAGTGAGTGTTACCTTTTGCAGATTCTCCATGTGCCTTGTAACATGTGACCTGTGTGCTGTTAACATGATATCATTTACATGTAGCCGTGTTGGGTATACTCCACTATGTGTTTGATATATTTATGCACTCTCAGTTGAATTCTTTCCTCCATCAATTAAGACCCCTTTTCTAGAGCCTTATGATAAAAAGGTGGGACTTCAGTGTGTTTGGAGGTTCATTTTAGACATCTCACTCCTGGGCTGCCAATCCAGCTCTGGAATTAGGATTAAATTCTTCATCCTCTGGCCAGTTTCTCAGGTGGAATACACTGATACTAAATTTTATTTTGAATTGATTAAATTGTTGTTATGAAAGAAAACAATGCTTAAGGCTAGAAAAATCCTCAGTGCCATTCATTTCAATGTTCTACAGTGGCAAGTAGACTTTTTTTTAATAGCTTTTTGCAGGATTATGAATGCTGGCAAATTAATTTTCAGATGAAATTGTCTGGTAGTGAATTTTTACTTTTGCCGATGATGTAACTGGTGTCTTTCTTCATTTAGAAGGCTTCCCTGTTCACATACAGGTGGCTGCTGTAAGAACCATTTCATTGTGTTAATCATGGTTATTGGACTCAAGTGTCAACATGACATGGAGTTGGATGCACTGGATTCTGGTGATTTCACTGCTGAAAGAGGGCTTCTTGAATAAAAAGGTGGTAGTTTGGAGGGCTTCAGGTTAGAAAATAAAAATTCACCAAATCTCTTATGAAAAGGGGTCAAGTGCTTCTATCTTCCTCTATGCAGTGATGATGGTACCAAATATTTTATACCTACTCCTAAGAATGTGTAATCTTAGCTATGCTTACATACTCCAGTTGATGATCGGAGCCTTTCATTTAAAAATATGTCACTTTTGAAAGACAGCCAGTGCATTAGAAGAGCACGTAAGCTGCAGATTTGGCTCTTAAAATGAATGGGCCATAGCCAAAATGTGTTACGTCAGAATCATCATTCCTTCATCCTGCCCCTTTTGGAGAAAGCTCCACCCTCAAAGAGTTCCATGCTGTAATCTGAGAGATGCTTGGGAATTTGTTTCTGCTAATGTTGGCTGCAGTTTAAATTCAACCAGTGCAAAAGTTTTCTTTTGTCTGTTAGTTTTGAAAACCAAGCAGTAATGTTTCTACAGAAATCAAATAGGAGATGTGTTATCCTGCTAAGGATTTACTCTATAACTTACGTTTTGCTTGCAGCATCCTTTTTAGCACATGGACCTATTCAGATTTGTGAGCTCTTACTTATGAACTGTATGTATGACATTTTCAGCCTTGGGTCTTTAATGGCAAATTTGGAGAGAGAAAAGTAATATCCAAAGCAATATAATTTCCATTTCTGTTTTCATTTTTATAACTTATGAAAATGTGCCTAGAAGAAATGCTAAGAAATATTACAGTATTTTCCTAGTGTTCTATCTTTGTGGCTGACTTTTGATGCCCCATGCTTTCTTAATATTTTATGTCCATCTCTTCATGAGCGTAAGCATTTCATTATGCAAGAAAATTGGTATGGCCTCATCTGGCCCCAGCAAGAAGCAATGGCCACAGCTTTATGAGGCAATGTAATAATTTTGCTCTTGCATGTGTTTAGGCCACAAAACTACCATCCAACTGGCTGCTTAGTCTCTGTCATGAGCTGCTAGTCCCAAAGATGGCTCATTATCATTCCCTAAGTAATTTCCCTGCTAGTGGTGATGAGCATCTCTTTAAAACCCAGTAAGCTGTGCTCTATATTTAGCCCATAAATCTAGGGTGAGTAACATTCCTGATTGTGCACAGTATGCATCTGGGGTGGGATAGGAGCATGCAGTTACATTACTATCATGAGAAGTTGCAGCCCAGTTTCTGTAAAACGTTGGCATGAACGTCTGTAATTTTCAAAGTGTGTGTGCATGTGTGGTCGCTTTTTGCTTGTGCTTATGCCACCTGTCCCTCTGAGTTTCTTTTTCAAAACTGGATTTTAGGATCCCTTTCCACATGTTTTTTGAATGATACAAATGCTTCTGTAAGATGTTCATCACATAAATGAGAAATGAAGGAGCAAAACATGTTGCTATAGCCAGAAAGGCAGAATCAAGGCTGCTTTGGGGTCCTCAGTATGGGTTGGATCCGGGGATGGTTCTTGCCACCAGAGGAAAGTGCCTTCAGTAGCAGAATGGATCCAAATCTCTATCTGTGGGACATAGCCCCTAGTTGGGAGACTGAACATGCAAGATCTGCCTCCCACCAGCAAGAAATCGTCAGATTTTGTAACCTTGAGCCTGTAACTTATAGGATTTAAAATACTTATGTGTGTGTGTGTGTGTATGCTCTGCTGTTCTCTCCAATGGGAACCCAAAGCTGATTACAACACGATCTCTCTCCCCGCCCCCAGTATTATCCTCACAACAGCCCCTCTTAAAGTGCAATCCTGAAGGGGGTGGGTAGTTGGGTTGGGCTCGGTGACACTGCAGCCCATGCTGTCTCCTCAGCAGCTGGCTTCCAGGCACGCAGCAAGCCAAAAATGCTGTTTTTCAAAAACTGTGAAACCGTTCCATAGGGTTTCATGGGGCTGTGCCACTAATTTTGCTGGTGCAAGTTGGTGCCTGCAAAAGGAGGTGTTCCTGGGGAATGCCCCCAGGAAGCCCCCATGGCCACGCTGCTCTGCGCTGCCATCCTAAGGGCCACTTTAGATGCTGTTAGTGGCATTGGCGCTGGCACAGGGGTCACGCTGCCTCCAGAGGCATTTTGCCCCCTCCCCTTTGGATTGCTTTGCCCGAGTTGCATTTTCATAGCAGAAAGAGAGGCAAATATCTGATTCCAGAATCCAAGTTAGGATTCTGATGATGGAAAAACCAAAGTGAAGAGCAAGTTGTTTCAGACTTCTACTCTCTCCTCTGCACTATGACACATAAATATATTCCCCAAAAGCATGAGGAAAGCTTGCATGTTTAATTGTGTTGCCAGGGGAGGGGAGACCTTTTTCTGCTAGGGCAGGAAAGCCATTGCGACCGTGGCATAAATTGGGCTGTGAAGTCCTATAATGAGTGACTTGAATTGGCAGACCCCAGGTTCCTTTCAGTGGCAAAGAAAGGCTGCCTTGTTGCCACCAAGAAGATGGTGACTGTAGTGAGAACTGGGCTCCAAGGACACATGTTTTGTGGCACAAATCCTCAGATTCTAATTCCCCCTCCCCTTATGATGGCTTCTTTGCAACCAGCAGACCTGTACCCACAGTAGGATTGCCAACCTCCATGTAGGACCTGGAGATCTCCTGGAATTACAACTAATCTCCACACGACATTGATAATTTCCCCTGGAGAAAATGGCTGCTTTGGAGAGTGGATTATGTGGCATTATACCCTGCTGAGGTCCCTCCCTGCCCGCAACCATTTTCACCTCAGTCTCTACTCCGAAAATATCCAGGAATTTCCTAGCTTGGAGTTGGCAGCCCTTACTGCCAGGGGTTTTCTCCAGAGTTTCTTTTAACAGCATTATTTGACAAAATAAACATAAATATGACCTAAAAAAATACAATTGGGTTGGGGGAGCGGTGATTGCAGTTCATACAGTTGGAAAGGGCCATACAGGCCATTTGGCCAACCACCTGGTTGATGCAGGATCAGCCCAGAGCAGGGGTCGGCAAACTCATTAGTCAAAAGAGCCAAATATCAACAGAATAATGATTGAGATTTCTTTTGAGAGCCAAATTTCTTAAACTTAAACTATATAGGTAGGTACACTGTTTATTAACTTAATAAACTTTAATTAAAGTTTTAAGTCTTAATTAAACTATAGGTACACTGAATAAAACTTGATATCATACTTAATAGGGTTCTTATTTATTGATAAAAATTAAATTGTAAGTCCCTGCCATTTTCCCCTCCCTGTCCGGAGTCCTTGTCTGGAGGCCTGGTCTACCACCATAAAAGCCTATTGGTAGACCTGGCCTCCGGCTGAGTCCCATTGGGAGGCCAGGTCTACCCATTGGCTTTCTTAGCAGTAGACCTGGCCTCCGGAGGCCCATAGAAGCCAATTGGTAGACCTGGCCTCTGAAGGGGGACTTTTTCCCCTCCTCGGAGTCCAGGTCTACCAACAAGAAAGCCAGTGGGTAGACATGGCCTCCCAATGGGACTCAGCCGGAGGCCAGGTCTACCAAAGGAAGCCCGCCCCGCCCAACAGCTGATAGGCGGGGGGGGGGCAGGAACCGCCGAGCCGCCCGCTTAGCAATCGCGCGGCTAGAGGGAAGGCTTTAGCCTCCCAACCATTTAGGGAAAGGGGGACCCGGCCATTTCCACGGCGGGGGGGGGGAGAGACAGCGCGCCCGCTCACCTGCGTTCGCTCTCTCTCTCAGGCACGCCGGCTCCGCAGCCTGGCTGCCGGCGCGAGCGGGCGTGAGAGCAGGGGCTCCAAACCAAGTTCTCAACGAGCCAAAGAGCCGCATGCGGCTCGGGAGCCGCAATTTGCAGATCCCTGGCCTAGAGCATCCCTGACAAGTGTTTGTCCAGCCTCTGCTTAAGTTGTTTTTTCCTCCTGTAGAGGAAATGGACTTTTGGGGGTTCAGTTAGCTGGAGGCCTTAAAACAAACTCAGAGAGAGACCTTGAATGACAGAAAAGTTTAAGTTTATTTTACCGGTAAATGGAGAGATCAAACCCCTAGCCATGGGGTAGAAGATGACATCTGGAAGGTACAATTGAAGGCCAATACATTATATAGTACAGAGAATGAAACGTGTCACTGAAGCATACGTCTGAACAGTGTGGTGCCGGATTTACGTATAAGCTAAATAAGCTATAGCTTAGGGCCCCACTCTCTTGGGCCCCCCAATTTTTTTTTAAAGAAAACAACAACTGGATGTACATTTCCAAAATATAAGATAAAAAACAAATAAAATAAAACATACAGCAACAGCGTTTTGTGTTGTGTAGGCTCCTATGATATAAGTAATGAGCCCTGGCTGCTAGCCTGCTCCCTAAAATATCACAAAAAAACAGCGACAATTTGTTGTTGACACAGCTGGACATATAAAGGGTCCCATTACCTTCAATAGCTTAGGGCCTCATCAAACCTAAATCTGGCCCTGGAACAGTGGTCTGATAGTCATACGATGTGATTATGATCATTTTTGGCCTAAGATCCTTTTTGACGAGTTGGTGTGTTCTCAGTGTTCAAAGTTTTACTCTCTGTCTCTCACTTCTATCTATTGATATGAGTAAATATATAACAAGCAGGAACAAGCTTTCTGTCATGTCAGTTTAATCCTGCCATGTCATGTCATTTTGTTACTGTGATTTCTATTATTTAGCCCCTAATTAGATCGTTTCCACTTCACTCCTCTTCCTGATGATGATGGTAATTTTTGAAGGGGAGAGGCTCTGCTTCCTTTGGCAGAGCTCATGGAATGGGACCTTCAAATGGGATGTGGAGCCCCACCTGAGCCCCTGTAGAGCTGCAACTTCTTATTCCTTTATGAAAGGGTGTACTGATACCGTGAATGCGTAGAGAGCGAAGAAGCCACACTTCCCTTTGCCTGTGTTCTGAAAAGAGCAGCAGGACAACGAGATGGGGGGGGGGGGTCACTCAGCAATAGAGAGAATCATTCCCTTTTTACCCCACAGGTTCTAACTCTGTCTTTTCCTGTCCTGTAACTGTGATGTCATGTGCTTGCAGCTCAGTAGATCCCATGCTGCCTGGGGGGCAGGGGAGAGATGTGTTCAGGGTCGATGCGGGGCCTAGAAGAAATGAAAACCGTTGTTCTAAAATGACTACTGAAGGAGGGACTTGGGTTGGGAGGCAATGCAGTGAGCCCTTGGGTCACAGACCGTGGTGCTCCATCCTTCACTTCAGAAAGACGGGAAAACTCAACCTCCCTTCACCCGTAAGGTGACCATTGGCTGAAGGGAAAAATCTGTGCTCACTTTAGGGGAGGTGCTGTGGCTGTTTGTAGAGCCTCTGCTTGGCATGCAGAAGGTCCCAGGCTCAATCCCCGGCATCTCCAGTTAAAGCAGTGGTTCCCAACCTTTTTTTGACCAGAGACCACTAGGACTTTTTTGTTCTGTGCAGGGACCCCAAGGTTCAAAATAAAAATTCCGAGAATTTGAAAATAAACTTTAATCATAACTGTTAAACATTAAACTTAGAATAATATTTGAATATATATTTTTATAATAGAGAATTTTTAATTGAAAATATTAATTTATTATGGGTTTATAACTTTGTTTCATGGACCCCTGGGGGTCCATGACCCCTGTTTGGGAACCAGTGAGTTAAAGGGACTAGGCAAGTAGGTGATGTGAAAGACCTCTGTGTGAGACCCTGGAGAGCCGCTGCCAGTCTGAGTAGACAATACTGACTTTGATGGACCAAGGGTCTGGTTCAGTATAAGGCAGCTTCATGTGATTTCTGTGTCAACACGACTGGCTCTCCCGTCTGTGCTTTGCCAATGAGGATATTTTCCAGCATATAACACCTATGGTCAAAGCTGGTTCTGAGGACTCGGGGGAAGGGAAAGGTTATTTTACTCCTGAATATACATATTTTCTGCATTGTAGCTGTTAACTTCATGCCACATTCCATATAAAGGCTTGGATCCAGCGAAGGATTTCTGGGAATGGAAGGAGAGCAGCTTTAGGCGGTTCTTCTCTCCTGCTGCAGACCTCTGACTCCCCTCTCATGCTGTTCTGGAGGGGGGGTCTCCTACCCACCAGGAAAAGCATTTAAGGGACTTTTTTGGGCTGTTGCAGGAGATGTCCTGGAGATGTACCATGGGATCCAACCCGTAATCTAGAAGGGAACTGAAATCTCAAAATTAGCCCCTCCTGAGTTGCGAACTGGTGGTAGAAATATTCTGTGGTATTATCAAAAATAATCATGAAAATCAATCTCCAGGTCTTTAGTGAAGCATTTATTGCCTGTGAGTCCCACAGAATATTTTGCTTGTCATGAGGAAAACATGTTCTTTTTTATGTCTTTTGTCCTTTTGATTTTCTCCCAGTAACTAATAGTTACAAAATATCAATGCTATAAACAAATAGTGCACAGAGAACCATAAGTACTTAAATACAGTGTATTCTTAAATAAAACTGTTAAGAACATTAGAACAACCATTATATTAACCATCAAAAGGTACCAGTTGTTCTTCAGTTTCATCATATTTTTAATTTTCAAAGAAGCTGTGACTGCCTTGAAGTAGGATCTTCATCTGGAGTAGTTTAAACTTTCATGGCGTCATTAATTGCATCTAAAGCTTGACGTTTATGTACTGATATCAACCCTGTGACAGGTCTGTGCACAGTGGAGACAGCTATAAGTAATAAGGTTGACATTGAGCCCATGATTACTGATTTGGTAATAGGATTATTGCCATGACTTCTTGGCCATTTTTGCATCGTGTTATTAGCAGCGTGTTCCAGGCTGAATTGCCCCGCGTATTTTTTTGAATTTTGCACGCTGAACCGTCATTCCGGAAGTGACTGCGAAGCCAGTGCTTGCCTGCTTCGCATTACCAAAGAGCCCATTTAACCTGACCTTTGATGTTTGCTGCGTAGAATCACCCTTAAGGAACAATGCAAAACAACAGGCATTTTTAAAGTCGCATTTTAAAAAAGAGCTTTGAGTATCAAAATTGACCATGCAAAAATGGCCCTTGGGAAAGTTGATTTACTGCTGTTCAACCCACCCTATGTGGTAACTCCTTCTGTTGAGGTAGAAGGCCACAGAATAGAAGCAGGAGGTAAAAATGGCAGAGAAGTTATGGACAGACTCCTTCCGGTCAGACTTGCTTTCAACAAGAGGTTTATTTTACCTAGTTGCAGTTGAAGAAAATAATCCAGGTGAAATTATAGGAATGCTACAGAAATGTGGTTTAAAAGGAACCAAGGTAATATGTAGACGGGCCGGAAGGAAGAATCTTTCAGTACTCAGATTCTGTAAACCCTGAAGACTTCATATGCCATTAGAACCTGGGGTGAGTAGGTGGGTTAAATCTTAATCTAAAAATTATGGGGGGGGGGGGAAATAGTAGGGTTGCCATGTGGGGCCTGGCAACTGGTGGGGGGACTTAGCAGTGGGGGGGGGGGCTTTTGCCCAAATGCCAGAGTGCCCAACAGCAACACACTGACACCACATCCGGGTGCATGGGGAGTGGTGACTGTGTGTCGGGATGCTGCCGACATTCCCCCACCCCCTTCACAGCCATTTCCCTCCCACCAGGAAACTGAACAGTGGTGGGGGAAGCATCCGCAAGGGGTGGGAGATCCCCTGGCCCCAGCGGGGCAATGGCAGCCCTAAATGCCAGAGTCTGAGCTTGTGACCTTATACCGCTAAAACATGTGCTAAACTGCCGAGCTAGTGCTGCTGCATGGGCATACATGCAACTTTAAAAAAAATATTTGCAGTGATTTTGGAGCAAAGAATGCTTTGCACCTGAGTTTCAAAATGTGTCTATGCATCTGCTTATGGTACCTGCAAATATGGTCCCAAACACTTCAGATCTGTCAACTCTCATGAGAGTTAAGGTGTGCTTGAGCTATGCTCAGCGCTTCACACATAATTTTGTGGTTTAGAAACAGTTCTGAGTGATGCAACAGCATTCCTCAGAACTTCCTTCCCTTCCCCCTGCCCCAGTTACATATCTTCCAATTTGAAGATATGCCTTCTGTACAATTCACAGAAAGATGATGGGGCTGAAGAAGAGTGTGCCTTTATGGAGTACAGAGGTGGGCAACTGAGGGGTGTGTGTACAAGTCAGTTTTACTTTCTGCTACAAATGCCCTAAGCTAACTTTCCTTGGGACCTTTTTTTCATTTGTTATTTAATTGAGAGTACTCAGAATAGGAGCCCCGTGGCGCAGAGTAGTAAGCTGCAGTACTGCAGTCCAAGCTCTGCTCACCACCTGAGTTCGATCCTGATGGAAGTCGGTTTCAGGTAGCCAGCTCAAGGTCGACTCAGCCTTCCATCCTTCCGAGGTCGGTAAAATGAGTACCCAGCTTGCTGGGGTAAAGGGAAGATGACTGGGGAAAGCAATGGCAAACCACCCCATAAAACAAAGTCTGCCTAGTAAACGTCAGGATGTGACATCACCCCATGGGTCAGGATGGACCTCGTGTTTGCACAGCGGACCTTTACCTTTACTCAGGCCTGGTTGCCTGTGACCTGTACAAACTATGTGCAGGTGACCAGACCAGATTTGTGATGTGGGAGAATGTTTATATCTCAGGCTGTCAGAGTGCTACACATATCTAACATACACAGGTGCAGGTGATACACTTGTGGGCTGTTCATTTATTTGCACGGCTAGCTGTGCTTTGGAATTCCCACACACCTTCACACTGATTATTCAATAATCTGTTTTTACTTTTACTGTCTTGTGTGATCATGGTTATGGTGCAGAATACTGAGCAAATCCCCAAATATTCAGAACATATACAGGACAATCCGAATCAGAGTTACACCTTTCTAAGCCCATTGAAATCAATTGATTTAGAAGAGTGTAACTCTGGTTAGGATTGTACTACTAGAATGCTCATCTGGTGGAGGTTAAACTTAACCAAAGAACAAGGGCTGATGTATGCCTCTTTACATTTGACATAATGTGGTATTTTTCTTTAAAGGCACTCATGCATTACTGTGGGGAGGGTGTACCAGAGGAGTGGTGCTTCCATATAATAGCCTGTGGGAACATTAGGTCCATCACATCTTTGGAAACTGCTGGAACTCCAATCCAGGCTCAAGTGAACTCTAACGGCTTATTTACTGTGTCCACCCTTCTCACTGTGACTCAAAGCAGATTACACAATGTAAGTCAATAACAGTCCATACGAAAAGACATCTAATAGGCACAGTGTAGGTCAATAACATCCGTATAAAGAGCCATCTAATGAGCAGTGTATTAGGAACAGGTTTACTGAATTTGGAATGAGCTTAGCATATTAGGCATAATACGGAGTGTAGATATATACCGTATTTTTCGCTCCATAGGACGCACCGCTCCATAAGACGCACCTAGTTTTTAGAGGAGGAAAACAAGAAAAAAATCTTGTTTTCCTCCTCTAAGCGCTCAGAGCGGGCTGGGAAGAGGCGGGCGGGCGCGCCAAGAGCTCAGAGCGAGCTGGAAGGAGCCGGGCGGGCGGGCGTGCCAAGCGCTCAGAGCGGGCGGGGAGGAGGCGGGCAGGCGCGCCAAGCGCTCAGAGCGGGCGGGGAGGAGGCGGGCGGGCGCGCCAAGCGCTCAGAGCGGGCGGGGAGGAGGCGGGCGGGCGCGCCAAGCGCTCAGAGCGGGCGGGGAGGAGGCGGGCGGGCGCGCCAAGCGCTCAGAGCGAGCGGGGAGGAGGCGGGCGGGCGCGCCAAGCGCTCAGAGCGAGCGGGGAGGAGGCGGGCGGGCACGCCAAGCGCTCAGAGCGAGCGGGGAGGAGGCGGGCGGGCGCGCCAAGCGCTCAGAGCGAGCTGGGAGGAGGTGGGCGGGGGGGCGCGCCAAGCGCTCAGAGCAGGCCGGGGTGCGGGCGGGCGCGCCAAGCACTCAGAGCGGGCGGGGAGGAGGCAGGCGGGCGCGCCAAGCGCTCAGAGCGGGCGGGGAGGAGGCAGGCGGGCGCGCCAAGCGCTCAGAGCGGGCGGGGAGGAGGCAGGCGGGCGCGCCAAGCGCTCAGAGCGGGCGGGGAGGAGGCAGGCGGGCGCGCCAAGCGCTCAGAGCGGGCGGGGAGGAGGCGGGCGGGCCAAGCGCTCAGAGCGAGCTGGGAGGAGCCGGGCGGGCGGGCCAAGAGCTCAGAGCGGGCGGGGAGGAGGCGGGCGGGCGCGCCAAGAGCTCAGAGCGGGCGGGGAGGAGGTGGGCGGGCGCGCCAAGCCGCCCCTGCTCCGCTTCCCAGCTGGGAGGCGGGCAAGCACACAGAGCGGGCTGGGTGGGCGCACAGAGCCGGCTGGGCGCGCTGGAACGGCGCGAGGCAGCTTTCCCCGACCGCCTCCCAGCGTGCCCAGCCGGCTCTGTGTGCACATTCGCTCTATAAGACGCACCCACATTTCCCCTCACTTTTGAGAAGGAAAAAAGTGCGTCTTATGGAGCGAAAAATATGGTAGGTATTATTGTGCTGCTACAAAGCCAGATCTGATAATGTAGTGAATGACTGAAGGCAGCTGGTTTCTAGGCCCTTTTTGGTTCCAACTCCACACTTACCCATCTAGAAAAGAGCAAGAGTCCAGTAGCACCTTAAAGACTTAACAAAATTTCTGGCAGGGTATGAGCTTTCGTGAGACACTGCTCACTTCTTCAGATACAGCTAGAATGTATCTGAAAAAGTGAGCCGTGGCTCATGAAAGCATATGCCCTGCCAGAAATTTTGTTAGTCTTTAAGGTGCTACTGGACTCTTGCTCTTTTCTGCAATTGACAGAATAACACGGCTACCCAGCATGATTTACCCATGTGTAATCTGAAGACGAGTTGGTTTGGATTATCCAGAGTTCAGGTTTTGGAGGACAAGAATAATTTGAGCTGGATCCCACTATACCAGGTTCATCGAAACTGGTTGTCACATGTCTGACTTAGCAGCAGTTTGACACTGCCTCTTGCTCTCACTCACATCATGGAAAACATCTCTGACTGCTTTGTACCACTCAGCCAGCACCCTGATTTATCTGTCTACGCCTTTGCTACCGCTTATTTGGGAGTCATGCATTTCTGTGCCCATTTCCCCCTCCCCTCATGAGTGCAATAATAACAGACAAGCAGTGTTAATGGAGAGCCAGGCAAAACCCCAGCCACGTGGGCAGCAGAGAAAGCCGATGTGTATGTCTGTGTGTCTGGGATAAATCTTTGTAAGCACAATGCAGTGGCATCCTGGAAAGAATCTGCCACCTGTGCCAGGAAAAGGTTTCATGAGATGGCAAGGATATTGGCAGTGGGGGAAGATCAGATCAGCAAAAGGTACAGCCGTCAGGAGCAATGGCAAAACAAGCTTCCCCGAGAGACTGAACGCTTGTAATTTTAGAGGCTTCTTGTGGTTTCCGGTTGAAATCCCGTGGTATGGTTGGAGTGTGCATGATACAGAAATTTTGTGGAAATTAAGATGGATCTGATCTGGACAGACTTGGAGACCCTGCGTGCCATCTTGAATTCCATGAAGAAAATGGAATAGCAACGTAACAATGAATATACCCCAAGAACTTAATGAAACTCAGAATATTGGAGAAAAAAGCGACCCCCTTTCCCCTGAGCCTTTATCTGATTGTGTATCTGTATTTCTTGATTTCAAACCCATCTTTTGATATGAACGAGTGTGGCGTAGTGGTTAAAGTGTCAGTCTTGGATCTGGCAGACCCAAGTTTCAATCCCCACTTGGTCATGGAAGCTTACTGGATGACCTTGGGCCAGTCATATACTCTCAGCCTAACCTACCTCACAGGGATGTTGTTGTGAGGATAAAATGGAGGAGAGGAGAACACTATAAGCAGCTTTGGATCCCTGTTGGGAAGAAAGGTGAGGTGCAAATAAATAAGATTTTAAAAATATTTGCTTTCATGTTGCTGGAATGAGAGATTTTTTTTAATGCACTTGCAAAGTAAAGCTTGTTTTCCCTCTCCACCATTCTCTGTTTCCTCTCAGTTGGGTTTGGTTGTGCAACTTGTAGTATTGGTGGAAATAAACATATTAAAGGAGAAAAACAGGATCAGGTGGCTATAAAATCCCAGAAAAGTAAATGGCAGAAGTGACTAGAAGTCAGAATTGCTTAAAACTATTTTGCTTAATAAGTGAGTTGGCTTGATTTCAAGCCCTCGAATGCTAGGAAGTCTCTCTAGTTAATTCTAATCCTGTCTGTCTGTGGTGAAGTGCAGTTTCACTGCCAACTAGAATCTCCAGGAAGGCCAGACGAAGCAATTGTGACTCTGTGGCAGCAAAGTTATTTGCTTGTTTTGTGTTGTTTTAATTGTGGTCTAGTATCGCTGGCTACTTTAATATCCTGCTTTGAGGCCTATGCCAAGCCCTTTCGGTGACTCACTGTGTAACACAACCACCAAAATACAATTCTTGCAACAATGTGTTCCCTTTTTAAAAGCTTGGTCTTGTCAATAGATTTTTACATCACACTCCCAAAGGAGACGCTGGGTCTCTTTATTATTTCTTGCCCATTGAGAGAGTCACCCATTGAAGGAATTCTAAAAGGTCCCCCCCCCCAATTCTTTTTACTGAAATAAGAAAAGTGTCAGGGTCTTCACTGAACGCAAGATCCTGATGGGCTCTTAACACGAGTGCTGGCCAAGTTCTGGCCACAAGTCAAGTCCTTGGTTCCCAGGGCTTGGAAGCTCCTGTGTATACTTCGTTAGTGCCTGTTATCACAGCTGTGTTGTCTTCATTCATGGGAAATGCCCCTCTCGCTGTTGCCTAGCAATGTTTATCTTACTCTCTTGTCCTAATGTTTTTAAGCAGGTAGCCTGTACTTGCTCTCCATTGCTAACCTCGCCTGCCTGCGAGCAGTTAGTTCTTTTAATTTGCTTTTTAGTTCCTAATAAAGTTCTACTGCTTCAGATCTACCTGTCTGGATGAGTATGCTTGAGGGATGCTAGAGGCAAACGCCTGAGACTGACAAAAAGGGCACATAAAGTAGTGAGGGCTTGAAAGCAGGGAAGTTTGTTTGATGATGTGTGGTGGTGTGTGTGCGGGAGGGGGCAGAGGGGCAGCTTGCATCTGTCCCAGGTCTTAATCCCATTTACAGTTGTCAGCACGGCCTGCTGGGGAGTCTGGAGGAAGGAAAAAAGGAGATGAATCAGCCTTGAGGCTGGGGTGAGCGGGGGGGGGGGTTAGAAACACCTGCCCCTGCCCTGTTACCTTTGGGAAGGTTGGAGTGACAGCTGGGCCAGAGCTAAGGCAAGTGTCATCTGCTGGTGTTTTGAGGCACTCCCATCTGTGGAACACGTGATTAAGGAGTGGAGGGCAGGTCTGTTGTAAGCAAGGAAGGGCCAGAGATTGTGACATTTTCTCAAATTGAGTTTGGGGACACACAGAGGCCTTGTCTGAGACCACAATGCCTCCCTTTCTGCTTCCTCCAAAACCTGCCACCGACCTTTGTCATACAGCTTTAACCCTCTGACTTCTGCTGTTTGGGCGTCGTGCTGAAAAGAAAGCCTCTTTATATAAACTGTCTCCCATTTAGATTTTTTTTTTAAAGAATGCCTTGGAATATGGGGGAATATGGGGATGCAGGGTATAGCTGAAAGGAGATCCTTGATTGGGCAGAGAGAGACTGGTAGGTGTCACTGTTCCCCACCAGTTTAATTAAAGTAATCTCCATTTCTGTTTCCAGCAGTGAAACTCTCTGCTGACCCAGAGGCAAGCGATGGGCATTATAATGTGGTCGTATACCAGTGCCCCCTTCCCTAGCTCCCTCAAAAAAACAAGTTTGCAGTGTAGAAATAGTTGCTTTAAGCTGGAAGGGATTAAGTGATTTGCTTTTCAGAGGCGCACATCCCCATGTGGTGCTCTAAACTGTCTTGAATCTGGCTCTTGGTGGGACATAGGAGAGATCTCTCTGCCCCAAAAGCCCTGTATTCCGCAAGTACTGCTCCTGCCTGCTCTTGTGTGCGTCTATTTATGAAGATTATAAACAACTGAGGCTTATCTGAGTAGCCTCAGATGACACCCCGAATATATGGGTAGTCTGATGTTTGGATAACAGGTGTTGTTTTTTAACTGCACATTATTCCCCGGTAGTACAACAGACAATAATAACATATCACTACTCCTGTTTGTTAGTTTTTACGAACACAAAAGTGTACATAATTGAACAGGGTCAGGGATTCTTGGAATGTTACGTAGGGTTGCCAGCTCCAGGTTGGGAAATACCTGGAGATTTTGGGGATGGAGCCTGAGAAGGGTGAGGTTTGGGGTGGGGGAGGGACTTAAATGATGCTGCAGTCTTGTTTGTGGGTTTCCTAGAGGCACCTGGTTGGCCACTGTGTGAACAGACTGCTGGACTTGATGGGCCTTGGTCTGATCCAGCATGGCTTTTCTTATGTTCTAATAGCATATAATGCCTTGGAGTCCACCTTCCAAAGCAGCCGTTCTCCAGGTGAACTGATCTGTCCCCTGGAGATCAGTTGTAATAGCAGGAGATCTCTAGCCACCACCTGGAGGTTGGCAAGCCTAATGGTACGTAAGTGGAGGGAGGCTCCATTTTCCACCCTCCCCTCTGTAGGGTGAAATCATTCAGCCAGATTTGGCAAAGGGTTTTTTTGCTGATCGATGCTCACTGCCGTTTCTCAAACTCAGCCACCCAAATGACTGCTTGGGGCACCAACATCATGGAGCATGCTGATGCACTGCCGGGGCCTGGCTCGCTTGCAGCCACTTGTGGCCTTTGAGGGTATTAGGGTTGCCAAACTCCAGGTACTAGCTGGAGATCTCCTGCCATTAAAACTGATCTCCAGCCGATAGAGATCAGTTCATCTAGAGAAAATGGCCACTTTGTAAATTGGACTCTGTGACACTGAAGTCCCTCCCCTCCCCACCTCAGACTCCGCCCAAAAACCATCCCATCAGTGGTGAAGAGAGACCTAGCAACCCTAGAGGGTACTGCCATCCCCTCCAGGGCCTGAGCCACTGCCAGCTGGGCCCGGGAGATGATGGGCGCCATTTGCTTAGGGCAACAAAATACCTTAAGTGATCCTACTGATGCTGCTTTTCTGCCACTAGGGTAGGGGTGTGTTCTTAGTACTGGTAGGTATGTAAGTGCCGTTAAGTTGCAAATGACTTCTAGTGACCTCAGTGAGGGGCTTTCAAAGAAAGTGAGAAGCAGAGGTAGTTTGCCATTGCCTTGCCCTGCAGGTGGTCTCCCATCCAAGTATTGACCCTGCTTAGCTTCCCAAGTCTGACGAGATCAGGCTGTAACATTGTCTTCCCTCCCACCTTACCTTTTTGAACACCCTCCCCCCTTACCTTCAATTTACTAGCCGCCTTTGGTTAATAGACCAATTGAAATACCGTATATACTCGCGTATAAGCCGAGTTTTTCAGCCCAAAAAAAGGGCTGAAAAAGCCGAACTCGGCTTATACACGGGTCAATACGGTAGAGGGGGGAGAAGGGAGGAGGGAGGGGGGAACTTACCTCCATCACCGCCGCCGCCGGGCCCAGGCGCCTTCCTTCGGCCGGCAGGGGCCTTCCTGCGCAGACAGGAGGCCCCCGCCGGCCGCGCTGCCGCCGGCCGTGCGCCTGGCCGCCTTCCTCTGGCCGGGAGGGGCCTTCCTGCGCAGGCAGGAGGTCCCCCCTGGCCACGTCGCTGCCGGCTGCGCGCCTGGCCACCTTCCTCTGGCCGGGAGGGGCCTTGCGAAGACCCCCGCCGGCTGCGCGCCTGGCCGCCTTCCTCTGGCCGGGAGGGGCCTTCCTGCGCAGGCAGGAGGCCCCCGCCGGCCGCGCCGCCGCCGACCACGTGCCTGGGTGCCTTCCTCCGGCCTGCAGGGGCCTCCTGCCAGCCCAGGAAGGCCGCACCGCCGCCGATTCGCCGCCTCTTCAAGTAAGTAGGGGGTTCAGGGGCTCTTCCCCCTCCCCCCCTTGGATGGCACCTGGGTCGGGGTGGGTTGGGGTGGGTTGGGGGGGCCCGGAGGCCGGCGGGAGGGCGACCTGGGGCAGGGGCCCTGCGCTCTAAAATGGCAGCCGGCATTTTAGAGCGCAGCATTGCCGGTAAAGGGAATTTCTTATTGACCCTCGGCTTATACGCGGGTCAATAAGAAATTCCCTTTTCTGGCCTCAAATTTGGGGGGTCGGCTTATTCTCGGGTCGGCTTATACCCGAGTATATACGGTATTTTAAAAGATTGTGTGTTGAACTTCATTGTGCTATGATAACTATTTTAGGAGAGTTTTGTCCTGATTTTACTGCTTTGTGGCTTCTCTTATTGAAGTGCGGTATTAAAAACAATTTAAATAGATGTGAGTACATTCTGGATGTATTTCTGCATCTCACCTTGCTCTGTGCAAGAGGGCTCCTTTACTGGACAGGTGCAGTGCTCTTTTTGTCACTGAAATAAGTCTCCTTCTGGTGCCCTGTTAATTCTTCTAATGCATTTATGGAACACAAGCTTTTGATATTCCTTCCCATTCTGACCTGCTAAAATGACTTCTGTCTGCTGTGTTGATTCTTTTTAAGATTAGTATTCTCACCCTCATTTCATAAGGAAAGTACATAAAAACCACCTTGCTGTGTGGGACGCCTTTTAGTTGCCTTGCTCTGTTTGCTCAGTTCTACAGTGCAAATGCCCCTTGCCTGCAGGAAAAAATATACTAGAGGAACAGTGTAGTCCGGCTTAAGTCAAGCAACCTTTGTGCTGTTTTTCTGCCCGCTGCACCTCCAGGTTTATAAAAGGTTTCAGGAACTTTTCCGCTGCCATCCAAAATGTATGCATCTGGCGGCCTTCCTGTCTCTGAAATGCATGGGATAAATGCTATACAGAAGGGGCTGCAGAAAAGACAAAATGTCACAAGATATGGAAATCAATTTGTATTTGGATAATACTACTCATCTGTTGGCTTGATTTCCTAATGTTCTATACATGTGGGTGTTGGCTTTTTATAACACGTAACATGCCGTAGTGCTTCATTTTAATATGCCATGTGATCCCTCCCCCCTCCTGGTGCATGTGTTATTATGAAAGCATTGCTCAGGACACCGCATCTTTCACGTGCGATGCCATTACAGCAATATTAAATTTTAAAGTTCATGCATAGGCTGGGGGGATCCAAACGCATCTTGGCCCAGTATTGTTATGCAAGTCAGCTGTGTGTTTAAAGTCTCATTCCTCTTGGCTGCTCTGTTGTCCAGGAGGGGGACTGGTCTCTATAGGAACAGTGCCAGCTGGCTAACTAGCCAAAACAATGTCAGGGTCTATTCTTTTATGGCCGTTGCTTATGCCTGCAGCAGTGGTGTATTGCTGTTCCGGGTGTTTTATCCTCTGTTCTTACCATAATAGCATTGTGCTCTGATAGCGATACTTCTAAAGGGCTGAGAACTACTCTAAAATTACTGTATTTGGCTGCACTGTATTTTTCTGCTGTGCAATCTCAGATAAGCATGTATTTTCAGCAACCTGGAGACAGATGATAGTTTCTTTCCCCTGAGACTTTGAAAGAGGCTGAGTAGCTTGAGGTGTATATATACACTCATCTCTCTTCTCTCTCAGTGAAACAGAGTTCTGTATTGT
The DNA here is from genome assembly GCF_029931775.1 of Euleptes europaea. Classification (NCBI taxonomy): domain Eukaryota; kingdom Metazoa; phylum Chordata; class Lepidosauria; order Squamata; family Sphaerodactylidae; genus Euleptes; species Euleptes europaea. Next base: position 157,362,509 of record NC_079312.1, read on the forward strand.
TTCAGTGATAGGTTTGACCAGAGGCAGCAGTCGGACTGAAAAAAACATACATGTGTATGTACACACACAGGACAAGAAACTTCTCCGATTGCTTTAAACTCTCCTAAAAGTTGTCTGTTCCAAGGCCTAACTTAGCAAAAACCTCAGATGTGTATATGGCAATCTTTCCATATGCAGGACACTGAACAGACGAGGGCTGTGCATTCGGATATGCTAAACCAAAAATAAACTTTAAAAAAACAATTTCTGCTTTTTCCAAGTTTATATTCAGCTGTAAAAAAACCCCTTACTATCCGTATGAAGCCAAAAACCAAAAAGCCGAAAAAATTTCAGCTTTTTTTCGGCTTTCCCATGGACCACAAAAGGCTGTTGGGGGAGGCAAATTTAAAGACCATTCGTGAGGCTAGTGATTGGGTTTAATTTTTTTAAAACCCTTTAAACTTTCCCTGGGTGGTACTCCGCTGGGCTTCCAGGTGGGTTCTGCTGGGCTGGCAAAGGTACCCCCCCTTTTTGCTGGATTGCTTAGAAAGGAGCAATCTTCCTGTTGCCCTTTTCCTGCCCTTGGCTAGTTTCCAGGGCAACAGGAGGGAGGGGGAGAGGCATCTTGAAGGGACAAATAGGAGAGCTCACTGGAGCTTTCCTATTTGGCCAATGGCTGCAATGAATTGCCTTTTTGCTAGGCTGCTTCAGTCCTAATCTGGATTGCAACAACCTATAGAGAGGGGAGGGTGGAAGTGGGACCAGAAAGTTAGAGTGGCCAATAGGATTTCAGGTTAGGTACAACACTGCTCTTTGGCCAATCACAGAAGGTATGACATTGGGCCATTGAAATCTATGGGGAAGTTTTTTTTGGGGGGGGGGGTTGGATTAAGCATTGGCTCCTGCACCATTTTTGCATTCTAGTCTGGTTGTCCTACTGGGCAAATGGTGCCTTCCCAGGACTGATTCAGATCAGGGAGACAAGGTTTATGTGTGTGTGTATCTTAATACACTCTCTCTCTCTACTGCAAGGGTGGGGAACCTCAGGCCCGGGGGCCCCCGAGGACATTTTTTGTGGCCCTCGGGAGCTCCGGGAACCCTGCCGCGGAGGCGGGGCGCAGGGTGGCCCTCCCCGAGGGTGTTCCTGGGGCCACGGCTTACAGCGCCCTTGAAGCGCCCTTTGGACCTCCTCTCACTGACTGTTGGTTGTTGGTCGGCGAGAGGGGAGGGGGAGGGACTCTTCTCCCAAGGCTGCCCCCTACAGCTGTGGCTTGCAGGAACGCTGTGGCACATTGTAAACCCCTCTCGCTGCCTGTCGGCTGTTGAGCAGCGGGGGGGGGGGGGGAGAGGCTGGCGGTTCCCGGCGGCAGAGCATGCACGCAGAACCAATTGGGCTTGGGGAGGGCTTTTATGGACTCTGGGGGGGGAGTGCACGAAGACTGGGGCCCGGTTGCTTGGTGCTCCGTGTGCCGCCGGGTGTGTGTGTGTGGGCGGGGGAGGTGGGGTGGCTAGGGCCCGGTCGCGCAGGCCGGCATGTGCGGGGGTGTGTGTGTGTGTGTGTGGGAGGCTTTTCTCTCTTCCTCTTTTTCTGTCACTCTTTCTCCTTTCTCTCCCTCTCTTCCTCCCTCTTTTTCTGACTCTTTCTTTGTCTCCCTCCGTCCTTTTTCTTTCTTTCCCTCTGTCTTTCTTTCTTTCTTTCTCCCCCTCTCTCCATTTCTTTCTCCCTTTCTCTCTCTTTCTCCCTCCCTCCTCCTCTTTCTCTGTTTTCCTTCCTCCCTTGCCAATCGACTGTGGGCCCCCCTGGCGCCTCGTTTTCTGGGGCCCACCGCTGGCTGCCCTCCCACCTGGGAGGGGGGAGTGGAGGCGCCCTGCAGGCCTTCTCTGGGTGGCCTCCCCTGGGGTTGCCAACCTCCAGGTGGTGGCTGGAGACCTGGCAACCTTAGCCTCTCCCCCCCCACCAGGAGATCTACACCTGGTATGGCCCCTGAAAGATGTTATAAATGTGCGAATGGCCCTTGGCAGGAAAAAGGTTCCCCACCCCTGCTCTACTGTCTTAATTGGGTCTCTGGGAGCTTGATTCTTTTCTAGAAAAAAATAAATTCTGGTGGAAATCCTAGCATCTTGTGTAGTTGAGCCCTAGTTCTGTAGGATTTGAAAGTTTCCACATTCCTACACCCTATTGGGTCCAATAACATAAACACCTTTTCCTGCCTCTTGTATTTTACTGCAGAAGTTGTGTGAAGAAAAAAAGACATACCCTGATCCTGGGTTTTTGTATGCTGTAAACGTTGAGCTTCTGTAATCCATCAGCACAGTGCCACAGCTTGTATTGGTAAAAGGAACCTGCTTCAAGCCAGACCCAACACTGCAAGGGCTCCAGTGGCATTAGGGTTGCCAAGTCCCTCCTCTCCTCTGGCGGGAGGCTCTTGTTGGAAAGTGTGTGTGTGTGCGCATGCCAACACACGCGCGTCACTTCCGGTTTAGAACCGGAAGTGCCACCTCGCAAGGAGGCTTATACCTCTAAATTTGAGTGGTAAAGTGGCCCTTTACCACTCAAACCAAGAGGTATAAGGCCCCTCGCAAGTTGAACCTCCAGTTCTAAACCGGAAGTGACGCACGCGGTATGCACGCGCGCACATTTGCCCGCCGACCCTCAGGTGGTCGGTGGGCAGAGGGGTAAATTGCTGGGGGTTTGCCCGCCACCAGCGGGCACCTGGAAACCCTAAATGGCATGGTTGTGCCTGGCCCAGGTAGTGTTCCAATCCTGTATGCCTGGAGGGAATTCTTAACTAGTCATAGGCAAAAAGGCAAGTACCCATTGATGAGCCTCCTCTGTGGTACTCTAGTAACCAGAGAGGAGGCTGAACAGAGGAAAAGCAAGGATGACACTTTTTCTGTCCAGCAGAGAAGAAAGGGTTGTGCCAAGACAACTATAGGCCTGTGTTTTTCAGCTGTACTAAACTGAAATGCAGTTTGCAGTGGCAAAGTGAAATGGCTGCTAGTATAGGATGCTGATTTAACTGCCATCAGCAAATTTATGCTATCGATTCTCAGTGGACTTCTAGAATAGGGCTCTGAGACAGTAGTTCCTTGTTGCCCTTCTGCCCTCAGAGTATTTCCTATCACAGATGGATTCTTTTACATCATGGACCTCTGATTTTCCTCAGGCTCATCCTACCGTTTCCCCCACATGTCATCAGTGTAGGTTATGAACAGAAATAAGATTATCATGAGAAGACAAACCTACATATCGAATGGTGGTGAGTTTTGGTGAAGATTGGAGAGCACAAACCAAGGTTTGGGCAAGCATTAATCGACTCTGGGGTTCCATCTACACATTACAAAACCCTTACATTTGTTGGGGAAGAACACAAGGACTTTGTATCACACGTGCAATGGGAGTTTTGTGCCTCTGACCCAAATGCACACCGCCTCTTTTTCTGTTTGCAACTATTACGGTCACATTGCTTACATGGCTCCATGTAGATTTCACAGTAGAGCTAACAGCAGTGCCATTACGGTCACATTGCTTACATGGCTCCATGTAGATTTCACAGTAGAGCTAACAGCAGTGCCATGGGGTGGTTTGAGGACTTGAAAAAGGGGTTGGAGGGCTACAGCCAATTCTCCTTGAATGCTAGACATTACATTGCAGATTTCCCCTCAAGATTTCTACGTATATGATGACCAAATAATTTAATCTACTGTCTAGCATTCATCCTCAGTTTTCCACTATATGATGCCTTTGCCAGCATGATGTAGTAGTTAGAGTATCAGACTAGGGCTGTGATCCTAAGGACACTGCTGGGAGTAAGTCCTATTGAATAACATAGGGCTAACGTCTGAGTAGATCTGTTTAGGATTGCTCCCTAGGATGTGGGAGACCCAGGTTTGAGTCCTCACTGGCACAGAAGCTTGTTGGTTGACTTTGGGTCAGTTATAATCTTTCTGTCTAACCTGCTTGACATGGTGGTCATATTTGGGTGACAGTATCCTAGATGCTTGATTTGATGAAAATTCTTGTGGCTTTTCCTGCAAGGATAGGGACTGAAAGAATCTAAAGTTGGAAGATAGAAAGGCTTACTTTGATTTATTCATTTGGAGCATGACTCAAAATTTCCTAGAGGAGGTACATGCTAAGAGCAGAGAGTTGTTTACCTTTCTTGGACTCCTGTCCTTGCATAGTTAGATGTGTTGGTAAATTGCCCTGGCTTGAGGTATGTGTGGGCTTTGGTTGATAGACCGTTAATGACCCCTATTAATTGATAGGATTCTTGGATGCCGGGATTAGGGTCCAAACTCTGGTATGGCTTCAGAAGCCCAGTGGGAGATGCTGAATCATCCCTTTGGGTACCTCAAGGTTCTGTATCTGTGCTGTTTTATATCTACGATGTGGGATGTCAATACATTAATGACATTCAGCTATATATTAAGAACATAAGAAAGGCCCTGCTGGATCAGACCAAGGCCCATCAAGTCCAGCAGTCTGTTCACACAGTGGCCAACCAGGTGCCTCTAGGAAGCCACTAACAAGACGAGTGCAGCAGCACCATCCTGCCTGTGTTCCACCACACCCAAAATAATAGGCATGCTCCTCTGATACTAGAGAGAATAGGTATGCAGCATGACTAGTATCCATTCTAACAGCCATGAATACCCCTCTCCTCCATGAATATGTCCACTCCCCTCTTAAAGCCCTCCAAGCTGGCAGCCATCACCACATCCTGGCGCAGGGAGTTCCACAATTTAACTATGCGTTGTGTGAAAAATGGGCAGTATGATATCAGCAGTTTTATTCTCTATTCCTCGTCTAATTATGGCCTGCATGGAATTTGCCTTTTTTACAGCAGCCGCACACTGGGTTGACATCTTCATTGAGCTATCCACTACCACCCCAAGATCCCTTTCTTGGTCTGTTGCTGCCAGCACAGATCCCATCAGTGTATAGGTGAAGTTGGGATTTTTTGTCCCAGTATGCATCACTTTACACTTACTCACATTTAATCTCATTTGCCATTTTAATGCCCATTCTTCCAGTATGCAGAGACCCTTCTGGAGCTCTTCACAGTCAGATTTTGTTTTAACCACCCTAAACAATTTGGTGTCATCTGCAAAATTGGCTACTTCACTGTTTAACCCCTGCTCCAGGTCATTGATGAACAGGTTGAAAAGCACCAGTCCCAACACAGATCCCTGAGGCACCCCACTGCTCACATCCCACCATTGGGAGAACTGACCATTGATTCCTACTCTCTGCTTCCTATTTTTCAGCCAGCTCTCAATCCATAAGAGGACTTGTCCTCTTATCCCGTGACTATGAAGTTTGCTTAGCAGTCTTTGGTGGGGGACTTTGTCAAAAGCTTTTTGGAAATCCAAATACACAATATCCACAGGCTCATTCCTGTCCACATGCTTATTGATGCTTTCAAAAAACTCTAGTAGGTTAGTGAGACAGGACCTACCCTTACAGAAGCCATGTTGGGTTTTGCCCAGCAGACCTTGCCCTTCTATATGCTTGACAATTCTATCTTTAATAATGTTTTCCACTAATTTACCCGGAACAGACATTAAGCTAAGTAGCCTGTAATTTCCTGGGTCCCCCCTGGAACCTTTTTTATAAACGGGTGTTACATTGGCCATTCTCCAGTCCTCTGGTACAGAGGCTGATCGAAGGGACATATTACATATCTTTGTTAGAAGTTCAGCAATTTCCCATTTGAGTTCTTGAAGAACTCTAGGATGAATACCGTCTGGTCCCTGTGACTTGTTAGTTTGCAGTTTGTCTAGACGTTCTAGGACTTCCTGCCTTGTTACCACTATTTGCCTCAGTTCCTCATTTTCCCCTGTCCAAAATCTCTGTTCAGGAGAAGGAATCTGCCCTGTATCTTCAACAGTGAAGACAGATGAGAAGAATTCATTTAGTTTTTCAGCAATCGCTTTATCCTCCCTTAGAGTTCCTTTACTCCCATTGTCATCCAATGGTCCAACCGCTTCCCTAGCTGGTTTCCTACTCCTAATATACTTAAAGAATTTCTTATTGTTTGTTTTGTTTGTCTCCTGAAAGACACTGTCCTTCAGCGTTACTCCTCTGAAGATGCCTGCCACAGCTGCTGGCGAAACGTCAGGAAAGAAAATACCAAGACCACGGTTACACAGCCCGGATAACCTACAAGAACCAATGAACTCTGACCGTGAAAGCCTTTGACAATAATCATAACCCTCTCCCAGCAAACCTCAATTAAATCCTCAGTTTTAGTTAGGCTTCCCAGCGTTTTAAAAAAGGCAAAGTTTAAACTCACCCCTGCCTGTAGTCCCCAGCTCAGCTGAATCAAAATGGAGCCTCTGGCAAGCAGGAGCCTTGGAATTTAAATGCACACAGCCCCCACCTCTCAGACACAAGCTCCAATCACAACAACCCCACTTAACAAGGGAACAATCAAGCTTTCAGGCAGCAATCAACCTTAATCACCCACTGGCACAACAATCACAACCCTCTCCCAGCAAACCTCAATTAAATCCTCAGTTTAGTTAGGCTTCCCAGCGTTTTAAAAAAGGCAAAATTTAAACTCACCCCTGCCTGTAGTCCCCTTATTACTTTGAATAAGCCTCCAGTTGCAGTTGTCTCTGACCTGGCCCATTGTCTGAATGTGGTAGTCAAGTGACTGATGGAGAGCAAACTGAAACTGAATCCAGATAAGATGGAGGTGATGCTGGCTGGAAGAGCTAATGCTTTAGATGGGCTTGTTCTTCCTACCACTGAAAATGTCGTTGGAAGACTGTTAAGAGCTGTGGTGTCTTGTTGGATCGCTGTCTCCTGTTAGAGAAACAGATAACCATGACAGCAAAAAAATGCTTTCGTCCAGCTTTACTTAGTTAATAAATTGGCTCCTTCTCTGCAGGTGACTGATCTGGTCTCACTGATCTGTATAGTAGCAACCTCAAAGCTAGATCATTGTACTATGCTCTACTTAGTGCTGTTCTTGAAGACTAACTGAGAAACTTTGGCTGATGCGAAATATGGCCGTCCTTTGGTTATCTGGGGCTAGTCCTCAGAGCCATATTCCTCCTACTCTGAGGTCCCTTCACTGGCTGCCAATTATTCCCAGGTCCAATTCAAAGTGTTTTTAAAACCTTTGACAACATGGAGCCTGCAAACCGGAAGGACCACCTCTCCATGCTTGTTGCCATGTGGCAGCTTCACTTTCCCCAGCAGGGTCTATTGTCTGTGCCTTGTTTGTCTAGGGTGTATTCTGAAATGACCTGGGCTCAGGCTTTTTCAGTGGGTATCCTGTGCTTGTGCAATAGCCCCCTGGAAGAGGTCTTGGGCGGGGGCTCCTTCTTCCCTGTAGAATGGAACTATTCCAGAGAGCATTTGGTGCAGTCTGACTCCAGGCAAGAAGGGGAAATGTTTTACTAACTGTGAACAGAATTATTTTAATGCATTTTTTAAAATATATTGTTTTTTATATTTACTGTTGTTACCTGCCTTGGGTCCTGAGCTGTCAAGAGAGAGGAAGGTTTATAAATATTTAAGAATAAATAGACCAAAGGCTAATAACTGAGTCTCAGCGGTGAAGAGGTGAATTCACCACATTGTATTTTTATGGCTCTCTTTCCATGAGTACGTTTTGTAGTTCTGGCTCCTTGTGTGAGAATTTTGCCTTTGGGTTACATCCTGGTATTATGCTGCTTCGCCGTTTTACCCATGATTAAAAACCATCAGTGGCATCTCAGGGGCAAGTCCATTTCAGACTGCATCACTCCCAAAATGATGCATGCCTTTTTAACAGCCACCCACTTGCATTCCCTGATGGCTCCTGGATCTGAACTCTATCCCAGCGGCATTGATTTATGGTGTTATTTAGCATGACTGGTGGCTGAGGAAAGCTGCAGTTGAAAGGTGCTCCCTGACTACTGATTTATAGGCCCAGTAAGTATTCCTGAAAGAATTCAATTGCCTTCACCTGGTTCCAGAGGACTGCCGCTTCTGCTATCCCAGCGTCCTCTTTTATAACCAGGACAAGTTATAGAGCTGAGCAAACAAATTAACTTTGGGATCTGTTGCAAAACAAACCTCTGTAGAAGCAGGAAGCTGGGGCTGGAGAGCCCGCTGTGCTTCTCCAAGAACCACTGAGTTTATGAACAGATAATCTTGTGCTGATGACACACATTATAGCCATCACATAAATGTGCGGTTTTGTTTTTTTTACAACCTTCTGCTAAGGGCAAATGCTCAGCTGCATTCTGCAGTTAGATGTAATTTTGGTACAGCATTGTCAGACCTGTTACTAGGTCAATGTCCAGACTGGTATTTAATTTTTGTGTATCTTCTGGACGGACTGTTTGCATTCTTTGTTCAGTGCCTGAACAAAGGACATTTGAAGTGCAATCCTAAGTAGAGTTATACCCTTCTAAGCGCATGGAGTCCAAAGGATTTAGAAGGATGTAGCTGTAAAATATTGTCGAAGGCTTTCACGGTCAGAGTTCATTGGTTCTTGTAGGTTATCCGGGCTGTGTGACTGTGGTCTTGGTATTTTCTTTCCTGACGTTTCGCCAGCAGCTGTGGCAGGCATCTTCAGAGGAGTAACACTGAAGGACAGTGTCTCTCAGTGTCAAGTGTGTAGGAAGAGTAATATATAGTCAGAAAGGGGTTGGGTTTGGGCTGAATCATTGTCCTGCAAAAAGTATCAAAGGTAATGTGCTAATCATTGTCCTGTAAGTATCAAGATAATGTGCTAATGAGGGTGTGGTATGTTAATATGGAACCATTGTATCCTGAAGTGATCTGTTAATGTGTGAAATCCAAAGATAATCCGCATGGCTATTGTGGACTGTAGTCTTTGTTAGTCTGGAGGTTTTCAGGACAGGAAGCCAAGCCTTATTCATTCTTAAAATCTCTTCTTTTCTGTTAAAGTTGTGCTGATGTTTATGAATTTCAATGACTTCTCTGTGCAATCTGACAAAATAGTTGGTAGAATTGTCCAGTCTTTCAGTGTCTTGGAATAAGACCCTGTGTCCTGTTTGGGTCAGTCCATGTTCAGCCACTGCTGATTTCTCAGGTTGGCCAAGTCTGCAGTATCTTTCATGTTCTTTTATCCTTGTTTGTATGCTGCGTTTTGTGGTCCCGATGTAAACTTCTCCACAACTGCAAGGTATACGATATACTCCTGCAGAGGTGAGGGGGTCTCTTTTGTCTTTTGCTGATCGTAGCATCTGTTGTATTTTCTTGGTGGGTTTAAACACTGTTTAGGTTATGTTTTTTCAAAAGTTTCTCCATCCTATCAGTGACTCCTTTAATAAATGGCAAGAATACCTTTCCTATGGGAGACTGTTTTTTCTGAGTTTTCTGATTTTTGTTTGGTTTAATGGCCCTTCTGATTTCATTTCTGGAATAGCCGTTTGCTAGCAGTGCGTGATTTAGATGATTAGTTTCTTCCTTGAGAAACTGTGGTTCACAGATCCGTCTTGCACGGTCCATTAATGTTTTGATTATTCCTCTTTTCTGTCAGGGGTGGTGGTTGGAGTTTTTGTGTAAGTAGCAAAACTTGCTACCGGAGTTGGTTTCCGGTAGACCTTGTGACCTAACTGAAAGTTTGTTTTACGGATGACAAGGGTATCAAGAAATGGGAGTTTACCCTCAATTTAGTAGCTGTAGTTTAGGATTGCATTGTTCTTTTTTTCTGTGGAAGGATACTGAAATATTGTTGAAGGCTTTCACGGTCAGAGTTCATCGGTTCTTGTAGGTTATCCAGGCTGTGGGACCGTGGTCTTGGTATTTTCTTTCCTGACATTTTGCCAGCAGCTGTGGCAGGCATCTTCAGAGGAGTAACACTGAAGGACAGTGTCTCTCAGTGTTCGCATGGCTATTGTGGACTGTGGTCTTTGTTAGTCTGGAGGTTTTCAGGACAGGAAGCCAAGCCTTATTCTTAAACTCTCTTCTTTTCTGTTAAAGTTGTGCTGATGTTCATGAATTTCAATGGCTTCTCTGTGCAATCTGACAAAATAGTTGGTAGAATTGTCCAGTCTTTCAGTGTCTTGGAATAAGACCCTGTGTCCTGTTTGTGTCAGTCCATGTTCAGCCACTGCTTATTTCTCAGGTTGGCCAAGTCTGCAGTATCTTTCATGTTCTTTTATCCTTGTTTGTATGCTGTGTTGTGTGGTCCTGAAATACTGAAATACTTACAGAGGAGTAGTTTGGTGGAAGGTACAGCAGGGAGGAAATGAGAACCAATGAGAGAGAGGACATTACTAGGAATCATGTTAAAGGGTATGGTTAGGGCAGATCACGTTGGTCTTTCATAGAGCTTACCTGTATGTTTTCAGATGGATCTCTTCATTGAGGACTAGAAACAGGTTTTTTGTTTGTTTGTTAAAGTTGATATTATCAGGAATCCAAGTGTTCCACTGAAGACCATATTGGATATCGTATTTTAAATATATGAAATTGCAGGAATTGAAACTATTTGATGAGTAAAGTAAAGCTTCATAGAAGATTATTTGTCATCTGAAATAGATTGTACAGCAATTTGGGGCAACTTGCAGGGGAGAATTAGCAGTTGCATACTCCTTGTACGTGGATGTTTTGTACAAATGCTTGTTCCTGTATTCATGACCTTTGCAAACATGGATTTGGGAATATGAAATTGCTGATATAATGAGTGTTCTTCTACCTTAAGGGGAATAAAATGGCTTTATTAGGAGACTTCATAGACTGTAGAGTAAATCCAATAACTAGCACCAGGGATCAAAAAGACAGCAGCTGATCTAACTGAACATTGGAGAAAAGACATTACTTATTATAAATGTATTTTGTATACACGTACACCCCCCCTTGCCACTTTCAGTGCCTTTCCAGGCTGAAAATCTCCTTTGCTGCTGGAGTTGCTAGGAAACCCCAGAGTGCCAAGTATGATATCATGAGAGTTCATCAGATCTTGGGTGGCTTTTTTTGTTTGGGGCAAAATTTTAAATTCCCCTGTGTGTACCTGGCCCCACTGTGCAGATTTTTTGATCTGCACACTTGGGACCAAGTTCAGAATTAGACATATTACTACTTGATGATTATAACAGGTGTCTGTAACAGTGACTTGAGGAGACCATCTCTCTGTTTCTCTACCATTAATATCCCTGGATGAAGTGTCCCAGCTCAAGATGCATCAGGATCTAAGCTTTTATTAAAGCATTTTATTGTGCTTGGTGTAGACATAATGCCAAATCATGATGTTGTACTAAATCAAGGACCCTGTGCATTTTCAGCTTGCACTAAATAAAAATAATTAATTGACTTGTAGTAGATGAGGGAAGGAGGGAACGTGTGTAAGCACAAGGCACATTCATGGAGCAGCACCAAAGCATGCTTTTGCACATCTGAACTAACTTAGTGAATGCTTTGTGTTGTGTTTAGTCCTCAGTTATACAAGTAGCGAGCTGCTGACGTGCGTGCAGGGTATGTTCCTACAAAAAGTAGTGGGTAGGCTGCCCTTACTGTGGGTGTAGGTTCACACACTGCTGCAAATGTATTCTGCATTGTATCACAGCAGGCAGTTCCCCGGCTTTGAAGATTTCAGTACAAGAGACCACACATCATGTTCCCAAGCTGCTTGAAGTTTTTTTGACTTCAAAAAACGATGGGTGTGTGCTGCATACAACGATAAGTGGATGCACTGGAGCAATTTTCAGCTTTTAATTTGGGCATGGTAATGCTGCTTGCCAAGTGAGCCTCTAAATAAATAGCAGTGGGGCAAAGACCCCAATTTCTTAGATATGATTAACCTTTATAATATGCTCCTGTTTCCTAGCGAGATTTGCTGGATTTTTTTTAATGCTTAACTTGGTGACATCTGATGTGAACGAATTGCCATAGGGGCAGTACCTGATAGAAAAATGTATTCTAAAGCGAAATACATGCTCTTAACCACAGCTAGCTGTGCGACTTCCTGCTTCCCTTGCTTTTTCAAGCTTCGAGAGCTTCAGCTTTTGAACGTTAAAAACAAAGTACCAAAAATAGATCTCACCAGAGGGGTCCAGAGTTGCTGGAAATAACATGAAATTAGAAAAGTGACAGTGCAATCCTAAGCAGAGCTACACCCTTCTGAGCCCATTGACTTTGGTGGACTTTGAAGGGAGTAACTCTTTTTAGGATTGCACCGTAAACCTCTTGGGTGAACGGCATAAGGGTGTGTGTGTGTTTTGGCACATGCTGTACCTTTCCTTGGTTGCCCTGCCAACAGGAGATTGTTGGGCTCTTAGCGAAAGTAGAAACCCAAGGAAACAATTCAGAGTGTTTATCTTTCTTATCTTGGGCTTCCCTCTCTTAACAGTGTAATCCTAAGAACATTTTCCTGGGAGGAAACTCCAGGAGTAGGGTTGCCAACTTCCAGGTACTAGCTGGCAATCTCCTTCTATTACAACTGATGTTCATCCGATAGAAATCGGTTCACCTGGAGAAAATGGCCACTTTGGCAATAGGACTCTATGGCATTGAAGTCCCTCCCCTCCCCAAACCCCACCCTCCTCAGGCTCCACCCCAGAAAACTCCCGCTGGTGAAGAGGGACCTGGCAACCCTATCCAGGAACTAACTTCAGTAGGATTCTGAGAGAACATGATGTTAAGGATGACACTAAGTTTGTGTCCCAAATAGGTCTATGGGGTTCTAAAGTCCATTGGCTTTGTTCATGGTTTGTCATGATATTTCAAAAGCAGCCTGGTAAGACAGGGGTTGCTCTCTTTTACTTAGGCTACTTTCACATGGATGTTCTGAGTGGATCGTTACGACGCAGGCTTTTTATGTATGAGTATGTTTTTTTTAAAGAAATGCACTCAATAGAGTCAACAGGCTGTGAAATGGAACTATATAAATTCAGATCAATTCAAGAAAAATGCAGAGACCATTCATTAGATATAGTAAGCTAACTAACAAATCAGTGGGTTATATATCAAATCAAGCCTGAACTGACCCTAGAAGCTAAAATGACTAAACTGAGGCTATCGTATTTTGGTCACATTATGAGAAGACAAGAGTCACTGGAAAAGTTGAGGGCAGCAGGAAAAGAGGAAGACCCAACAAGAGATTGACGGACTCAATAAAGGAAGCCACAGCACTCAATTTGCAAGATCTGAGCAAGACTGTTAAAGATAGGACATTTTGGAGGACTTTGATTCATAGGGTCGCCATGAGTTGGAAGCGACTTGACGGCACTTAACACACACACACACACACACACAACTAACTAATGAATGGTCCCTGTATTTTTCTTGATTAGGTTTGAATTTTATTATCATTACATTTTACCTTGTACCACCTCATTTCATCACCCTTCTGTCTATTTTCTTCATACTTCCTACATAAAATGACAGCATAGCGAGAATCCATTCATTGTGTTTGAGAAAGAGGGCTCTAGTCCACAAAACCTTATGCTGGAATAACATGTTATTAGCTTTTAAGGTGCCGTGGGACTCCTTTTTATTTTTCTATGAATGTTTCCTGCACCTCTTGTGTGTGTGTAAAGTGCCGTGAAGTCACAGTGAATTTATGGCAATCCAGTAGGGTTTTCAAGGCAAGAGACCAACAGTGGTGGCTTGCCACTGCCTTCCTCTGCATAGCGACTCTGGTATTCCTTGGTGGTCTCCCATCCAAGTACTAACCAGGGCTGACCCTGCTTAGCTTCTGAGATCTGATACGATCAGGCTAGTCTGGGCCATCCAGGTCAGGGCTCTGTACCTCTTACCGTGGAGTACGGTATTATTGCATTATACTTTATGTATTGTTGCATGCTGGTGTATTAACTCTGACCATGCTACTGGCGTGCATTGTATCCAAACACAAGTATTTTGTATAGAAAGGCTATTTCCACTTAATTCTTTTCTGAGAGCGCACTCAGGAAGTATAACAGTTTACAATGCATTCTTGAGGCTGAAGTTTGACAATGTCTGTGGCAGGGAAGGATGTGTTGAAAGGGGACTGTGTTGGGGTAAGGTTGTAAGAAGTATTTTACAGCCATGTTGGTTCAAAAGTAAAATCCAAGAACGCAGCCCATGCAATATCTTTTATTAGGACATATAATTAGGACATATAACAGTGTGCAAGTTTTCAAGTTACCCAAACTCTTCTTCAGGCTGAATGTTACAAAATATGTTGTTTAAAAAGAGATTTGGGGAAGGGGAAGGTTAGTGTCTTTATTACTAGCCCTTGCTCCTGTGTCTTTAACTGTGGTTTGATCTGCAGATGTTGATTAGCAAGTGACAATGCTTATCTCCATGCCACAAAAAGCTTCACCTGCAAGCCACATTTCTGTTAAAAACACAAGAACAGGCCAGGATTTTGAGGGGTGTCAGTTGGCAATCCTAGATGTAGGGGTGTTGTGATGAAGGTAGGCCAGTCTATTCTGCTGTCCAGGACAACCAAATGTTTAGCGTTGACTCTACATATTACATGTAACAAACTTGGCTATACATATGGTCCGGTGAATGGAGTGCTAGGCGGGGGACCAAAGAGACCAGATTTCAAATCCCATCTCAGCCACATAGTCTGGGGCCTTTGTTGTGCATCTTGCTGCTTGTCAACCTTCCTCTCTAGCTCCCCAAGCCTGCTAATAAATGCAGCAATGGGGATGTTAATTTCCTTTTGGGGGGAATGAGTGGGATTAATTTATTCATGTGTCGTTCTTGTCCATTGATCCTTGCAGCAGCTTGCAAGCTGGGTATGTAAATTGCTTGCGACTGGGAATGACTGATCCATTAATAAATGGGATTTGATTGGGCTGTAAAGAGAAACCAGTTCTGAAGATGGTTTTAATGGTTGTGTGATAATGGCTAGTTTGAAAATATTAAGGAGTCTGTGGACATCTTGCTTTGGAGAGCCATGTTTCAAGATCTCATTACAGGAACACCAGAGACAAGGTGAGCAGATGGCTTTTGTGTGGCCTTGGCTGGTGCATAATTCCATGTACTTCGGAGCTCCACTGTATGATCTGAAACAAACAAAATGGAAACCACTTTAATTGCAGAGAGAAAAATGATGTTTCCCAATAGAACTTCATCCTAATAAGGAATGTTGGGATTGACCATGAGGGCCTTAGTAGACTTTTAAATGTGTAATGGAAATAGTTGCTGCCTTCTATTAAGGATTCAGTTTTAAAAAATGCATCGCTAAGGTTTTTAATCTTTTCAGCGTTGTATGATAAAGGCCCGTTATACACAGTGAAGCACAACAAAACACTGGAGAACTTAGGAACCTGACGTTGTTGTGCATATGATGGGTTCCGATGTCCCTGATCTGATGTCCCTCTGAATAAATGATTATCTGTTTTCAACCAAAGAAATATGCATGGGGTAACATATTTCCTGGTAAAAACAATTAGGGACAAATTTCAGTTTTTAAGGGATATAGTTGAGGTGCACATTGTCAGTCAGAAGTTACTGTCTAGGGACCCACAAGAAGGGGAGATAATCCTGAAATTCCACTCCACTCCCCCAGAGATTCCCATTTCAGGAAGTTTTAAACTCTTAGTAGTTTAAGCAAATTGATTTCTTATTGTCTTCCCATCCTGCCGCCTTTTTTGGTCTGACACCCAGTTGCTTTCTTGTATAAACATATTCAGTCCTTATCAGGCCATTTTTTCCTTTTCTCATTGTTTTGGTTAAGTTTCAAGTAGGTAAACAGTGTGCTTGTTTGTGGATGACCCAGATCTGCTGCTTTTATTAACAACACAGGGGTCAACCAGTTTACTAATATTAAATTTAGTGACATGAACTGAAGGAGAAGGCAGCAATTTGTAATTCCTCCAGGATTTCTTAGGCTCTCATGGATTTGAGGAGACTGGTGTCTTCTCCTATGCTCCAGACTCTTTTTAACTGACTTGCAGCTACTGTCAGTATTCCAATCTTTCTGAAGCATTTTTAGTCCTCTTCAGGCCAGTTTTAATGCTTTTTTGGTGGGTGATTAACTCCAATTTCATATTTTTCTGCTTACGTGGGTAGAAACCACAAGGGCCAGTCATCTTACTGTTAGATTTATTTATTTAATTTATAACTCATTTTTCTCCCCAGTGGGGACGCAAAGCTGCTTCTCCTATCTTCCATTTTATCCTCACAAAAACATCTCTGAGGTAGATTAGGCTGAGAGTGTGTGACTAGCCCAAGGTCACTCAGCCATCTTCCATGGCAGAGTGGAGATTTGAAGCGAAGTCTTTCAGATCCTACACCAACACTCTAACCACCACACCACAGTGCCTTTTACTATCACTATCACATTACTGATATAGGCTGCGTGATAGGATATACACATTTATTTGGCTACATTTGGATATCACAACAAACGAGACTGTTGATAGAGACCAATAAGGGGTACAAGCTAAGTTGCTAGGATTTGCATCTAGCTGCACACATCAGAGTTTGTGTCGCAGGCTACAGTAGGGTTGCCAAGTCCCCGGTGGTGGCAGGTAAAATCCCTCCAATCCACCGGGCTGCCTGCCGACCACCTGAGGGCCAGTAGGCAACGCATGCACAACACATCCTCGTCCCTTTCGGTTTTACCCGGAAGTGACGCGGACGCTCTAGCAGCCTCCACCAAAACTCTATGGAAACCGGCAGAGAATGATAGAGCATCCACATCGCTTCCGGCTAAAACCGGAAGTTATGTAGGCACGTTGCACCGCACGCACGTGCACTGCCCGCCAAAGAAAAGTTCCCGCCGGTGGATCTGCGAGACCTGGTAAGCCTAGGCTACAGGAAATACATTCTTCAGTCCCACCACTGAGGCCTCCTGATTGCTAGATGGATTGATCTTTCCCCCTGCCATGCTGTTTTTCTCTACATATTGTTTCTTCACAGACAACGTTATCCACTGAAGATCTTCTTCCTCTCTTATCTTTACAAAAACAAACAAAACCAGCCCCATGCCTCGTAGCGGGGTGGGGGTGGGGATTGCCCCAGCTGGGAAATCCCAGGCGGCTTGAGCCCCACTGCCCCCCCCATAGTTTACGCCCCTGCACATATCTATCCTTGAGGTCCACCTTGCAACTTTGCAAGATGAAACAGATGGTCCCTAAGCTGAAAGAATTCACCCTGGGGGATAATGTGGCTGCCTGCTTGGGGAAGGGGTGCCTGTGTAATCTTCAGCACTATGGCAGTCTGTGTGATTCCCTTGATGGCACCTATACAAATTGAGCTGCCATTTTGTCCCTCCCAAACTGTCTGCTTTTCATTCACTGACAAATAACATGCGAGTCCTAGCTTTGTCCCTCTGTACTGCCTTTTCTCCTCCTTCTATTCTCATTAATTGTCAGTGTCTGACTTGGAAGTGTTGGTGCTTAATATGCTGCTGATGGGATCATTCTTTCCTTTGTACAGTGAAATGGATTTGGCAGAGGACATGATGCCTGTACCCTGGAGTGTGTGTGTGTAGTTTCCTAGTAGTATTTAAAGTGGTGTTTGTTAACACCTTTTGTGAATTACACTGAGAGTTGTTCATGCTGGAGTGGCATGCTCCTGGGATTGTCATGTGCGTATGTAAAAGTTGAAGAATAATCTCAGCTGGAGGAACAGTTCTAGAGTGCTCTGCCCCAACATACCATAATTATAACCCCACTGGCAGTGTTCATAGTAACACCACTGGTGTCCCTTTGGCTGAATGTGGGAGAGTCTTACTTAGCATAAGCCCAGAAACTTATCTTATAACTACAATTTAGGGGAATGGGATGTTTCCTTTGAATTTTTTTTTCATGATGTACATTATTCCAACTGATGTTACTTTCCAATGGGAGCCTGAGAAATTGAGCTATATTCTGTATAGTAACTGAAGGATTAAAAATGCATATCATACTTTTTAATTTTATTTTACAAAATTTATATCCCACCTTTCTGGCCTCACAAGGGCCACCAAAGAAACTACCAATTTAAAACATACGTAATATAATCACATTCTAAAACAATTAAAACGAATCCTAAAATTAAAAACAGAGCTAAAATACATACACGGCTATAAAAACAAGTAAAAAGTTGGTTAGGAAGGAGAGAGCATTGAGGGAAAACCAAATGAAACGCCAAACAAAGCAACTGACAACATTGCCTTTAGTTATCAGAAGCTGCAGTGGTTCATGTTCAATTACATTTCAGTGGATATCTTTACAGTGTTAAAACTTTGAGACAAAAACTCTTAAAACTCATTTGATTTCGTGGTGTTTAATATGCCTAATGGGGGGAAGGGTGTGTGTGCTCAACTTTAATTTCAGGCCTTGAGC
The DNA here is from genome assembly GCF_029931775.1 of Euleptes europaea. Lineage (NCBI taxonomy): Eukaryota > Metazoa > Chordata > Lepidosauria > Squamata > Sphaerodactylidae > Euleptes > Euleptes europaea. The sequence continues at coordinate 157,380,728 of NC_079312.1, forward strand.
TTTTAGGCAAGTATTATAATTTTGATATGAATGGGGTTCTGGATATATAGACAGATCAAAGAATACTAGACGAAAACTTCTCAAAAATGTTTTTAAGTATATGGGAGTTTTAGAACTAGAAAATGCCTGGCAAGTATTTCACCCAGATGAAATACTTTTTCTGGTAAACACCAATCATATTCAAGGATATATGTTGGGTATCAAAAACACTAATTACAAAAGTTGGAAAAGCAGAAATTTTACCAAAGATATTGGCAGATCATAATCCAATAGAATTAAGATGGAGAAATGGAAATAAGAAAGACGACGGAGGTGCTGGGAGATTCTCCACAGAGGAAGGACAGAAGAATCTCTCTCAGACTCACTCAGCCCAAGGAAGACCTGCCAAGGAAGACCTGCCAAACAGATAGTTACCTTCAGGTTCTATCCTAGTGAGTGGCGATCTCCTGCATCTCTTCTGAAGCAGAAGTGACATGGAAAAGCTTCCTAAAGCTGGGGAAAGCAGCCCTATAGGAACAATGGCCTATATGGGGTTCAGGCTGGGGGTGGTGGTAGATAAGCAGCAAGCTTCCCTATATGGTGTCTTTATACATTCTGATGAATGACAGTATAATTGTTTCATTTTGCTCTCTGGAATGCCCTTGTCTTCACACACTCCCACCATAAATGCAAATTGTGTTTTCCTGGCAGTATCCTTTCCAGTCCTTTTAGACTCAGATCCTGGTATGTACTGGCGCCTACATGGAATCAGATCTGGTGCATTTTAATATCCATCTCCCACATGCTTTTTCTTGAAAAGCGGGCACACTGTCTGAATTATTTGGGGGTTCTGTCGATGTGCCAAAGGTCTTCAACAAAAAGACCACCGGGCAGTGGTGGGTAGAGTTTCTTTCCAGTCTGCTGCTGTTCATACCCTGCAAAGGTGGGTGGGAATGGGTCTTGTTGCATGACAGGATTTAAGAGGAGTCTCTTTTGTTTGGGGTTTTTTCCCTACAGAGCTGTGCAGACCTCTGAGGGTACAGCAATATAAAGCCTGTTCATGAGGTTTCATAGGGATGGATCATGGGGGTGAGGGAAATAGATGACAGAGGGTTTCTCTAACAGATGTGGCTTCTCAGAAGGCTGCCTGTGTGCCATCCATCAGATGAATGGTGTGCATGACTCTGTCCTTTTCACAATTCTAGTTAATGATTATCCACGTGAAAAGAAACATGGTTGAGAAATAGAAAGTAGTCACTTTTGGCAGTCCCAATAAAACATGCTAATTCTTCTCTTTGGCAGCCATTTCTCTTCTGCCATCCAAATCGCTGGTATATACTTTCAAGCTTTTGAGGCACAATACAATTTTCGGTATAGTATTTTTAAAAACAGAGGGTGGGGTGTTATTTTTTTTATGCCCACACATCCCACTAGGGCCTTTATGTTACTGCCTGATACCAGGAGTTTTCTTTGCGCAGTGCAGTGCTTCTCCACTTGGCTAGTGAAGCTGAAATGCTACTGAAATAGAAATTTATGGGGGAGTTGGGAGAATTAAGGAAAATCTGACCTAGATGACCTGGAATAACCTTGACTGTCCTTTCTTGGAAGGTTAGTCAAGGTTGAAGGGACCCTTTGGGTTGCGAAAACACTTGAGTCTCCACTATAAGGTTTCTGTGTATGGTATTTCGGACAAGTTTCATTGAGTTGAGCATTTTCAGGAACCTTTGCTGAATTCTAAGTTTTATACTCTTATAGTACCTGAACATGTAGAACCTGCCATCTCCTGTTGTGTAATCAAAAGGCGATGAAATTCTTTGACTCATCTGTGTTTGTGTGTGTGTGTGTATGTGTTTTAGCAGCGCTAACCAAGGTCTCATACTGATATGATGCTGGGAGCTCTGGAAATTCCCTCCCCCCTTTATAAATCAGGTTTGGGGAGCTCCGGTTGAAGTTGGGATAACTGTGTGAAGAAAGGGAGGTTCCCCCCCCAAAAAAATCTGCAGAAAAATCTGAAAAGTAAAAAAAAAAAAACGCAACACAGTGGGTTTAAATTACGCCGGTTTAAAAAGCAGCATTGCCTGCACATGAGCAGACAACGCACTTGCCTGTTTAAGTGGCAGCAGCCACCGCAGGGATCCATACCAAGCCTGGAGCAACTTTGGGCAAGCTGGCGAGAGCGGAGGGAGGGGGATGCCTTGCTTACTTGCTCGGAGCGGCTTCGGGCAAGCTGGCAAGAGCGGGCCTGCGGGGAGGAGGCCTTGCTTGCTCGGCCACAAGGAGGGATCATCTGAGGGAAGGGAAGAGAAAGAGAGAGAATAAGGGGAGTGTCTGAGCGAGGGGGGAGGGAAGAGAGGGGCAGATTGAGAAAGGGTGGGGGAAAGATGGGGGACATTGTCTGACAAGGGCTGGGGGGTACGAGAGGGGAGATTGACATACAAGAGGTGAGGGGACAAAGAGGGGATAAGAAAGGATTGCTAGAGCGGGGGTGGGGGAAGAGTGACGTAGAGGGGTGGGGGGAAGAAGGAGGATGAGGAAAGATTTATAGATAAGAGGTGGGGCAAAAAGAGAACAGGGTAACTTTGACAGAGAAAGGGGGAAGAGGGAAGGAAGCAAGGGTGGGGTAATGCCCCCTCCCCGCAAGTTTCTTGTGGGTTCCCACTTGTCTGTACTAATAGTGATTCTCCAGGGCTCTTTCAAAAGGGAAATATATTGCTGGGGATGAGGAAGGCTTAACTTCACTGTCCCTTCCCAGCCCTAGTATAAATAGGACCCCCAAACACTTGCTTTTTAGAGTGGAAAAACACTGGGAGCTCCATTCTTGAGAAAGATCACAGCACAGGGCTTTCAGTGATCATTGTTAAGACCTTCATCAACTCGTGTTTTTCTGCCCCCCAGATAGTAGCTGGAGATCTCCTGCTATTGAAACTGATCTCTAGCTGATAAAGATCAGTTCACCCGGAGAAAGTGCCGCTTTGGCAATTGGACTCTATGGCATTGGTTTGAGAAACTATATGGTTTGTAAGATCATCCACCTCTCCCAAGCATGGGCTATTTGTAAATGTTATTATGGGAAATAAATGGAAGATCTGTGAGTGCGTTTGGTGCTTTTCCCTTGGAACTATCTTGAGTTGTGGCTGCTTAAGGTAGAAACCTTTGGCTTCATTACGTAATTTATGGATTCACAGGTCTGACTAATCTGAAACCCCTGGAACTGTCAGACATAAAATGTCTGGCAACCAGCAAGACCACCTTGAGTTAAATAAAGGAACAATGTTGGTAAGTTTTCTTTTTAATAAATATGATGAAGTTCCTGGAAGCCTGTGCTTTGAAAGTAAAATTCTAATGCTTAATCATCTAGAAAGCTGCTTACTTGTATGCTTTTCTCTTTAATGCTTTTGGTTCGCCCCACATTCCTAAGCCTTAAAATAGTGTTGGGCATACTACCACATGTTCGGTTCAGGTTTGGCTTCTTTCCTGCCAGTGGCATGCCTTCTATGTTTAAAAAGATTTAGATAATCTCAGGTATGCTAACTTTGGAGTTGTTCATGCAACCTGCCCACTATTCTTGTCTGAAAGGAGAAGAGAAATAACTTCTGAATAAACATTCCATCTTGTAATCATCATGAAAAAAACACTTGGAAATGAAGGTTTTGCCAGACAGGCTTATAATGGAGTTGAACAATTATGCAAGCAGATAACCACATTGAGAAATGTGGCCAGGGTTTGCTGAGGTGTGGATTCGGCTTAAACTCCTTTAGATGCTGATCATGTTAAGCTATTATAAGTTTGCTGCTTTGGTGCATCCTTCAATCTAGTACATTTCTATCTTCTTCAGTGAGTTTGAGGTAGATTGTCCTGCTTCATCTTCACGACAATCCTGTGAAGCAGCTGGTCCTGAGAGATGACAAGTGGCTGACATTCATACAATGAGCTCCATGGCAGGGATTTGAACCCAGGCCTCCTTGCTGCAGGGCCAGTGCTCATCCACTATTCCAGAGGTCTCCAAGCTGTGGGCACTTTGGGTTTTTGTTTTTTTTAAGAAAGGACAGCAGTCAGGGCTGGCTCTTTGCTTTGGGGAAGAAGCAACTGGTCAACAGGATATATATTGGAGGACACCATGTTGGGGATCACTGCACCATACCATACTGGTTGTGAGTGGATTGTGTTTGCCTCAGGGCTCCTTTTTCTGTGTTTCACTGTTGTTTATTTCTGCATCACCCTTGCCTCCCCTCTTTTGCTATGACTTGCACCAAGAATTCCCTCCTGCCCACAGTCCCTGTGCACCTTCTTCTCTGCCTTTGTGTTCTTTGGCTGCATTGCTTCTATTCCCGTATATTAAGCACCTTTGGGACTCATCATTCAGAAGAATTCACACCCTAATTATTCCTTCCCGGAGCCTGAATTGTTTTTTCATGCTCTCCTCCTCCTTTTATTTTCTAGCTCAGTAAATGTTTGCCCACCAGTGTTCACAAAGCCAAATGTTGTGAAGAGCTCACTGAAGCTGTCTCAATTATCCCCTTGCTTCTTTGCATAAGAAGATTAGCTGAGTTGGGTGACGTGCAGTGGGCAAGGATGGGCTGACTTTCCCATGAGGGTCCTCGATTCCGAAGCAGGAACGACCTTGGCTTTCCTGAGGATCTTGTGAAAGAGGGTCCTGACTGAAGGGAGAATCTATTTCTACAGAAAGGAAGGAGTGTGATATCTTGTTTCATTACATACTAGTGGCAAGGAAGAGCAGGTTAAAAATAGTTCATAGAAAGGCTCCAGAAGGCACATAATGCACACCAGGATGGATCTTGGGCTGTAGCCAGTTGTCCTTATGCTTTGAAGAGTTGCACATTGAAGAAACTCAACTGGGCATATTATTTGCAATTACTGTACCTCCTCTGTGAACTAAAAAAAGCACCTTTTGTGAGTTTCTCCTAGTCATGCAGCTCTTAAGGGCCTCTGGGATGATTGATGAAATGTTAAACCATGATTATGTCTGTATGTATTTATTTCAGTCACATTTCCAGTCTGTCAGGTGAAGAACTGGTTCCCTTGAGGGCTAACAATAAGTTAAAGCAATTAAAACCCTCACAATAATTTTTAAAAAAATCATTTTACAAAACAGGAAAAATCTTCAAGCAACAAAAGACTTTAGAACCAATAATTAACCAACAAAATTAAAACAGAACTAAAATCAAAGTTTTAAAAACAGGTTTAAAACTAGAAACAGAAGCAAGAACTATTAGATCATAGTATGAGAAGCAGGAGGCTACAAACAAATCTCCACTTAAAAGCTTGGAGGGGAAAAAATAAGTTTTCACCCATAACCCCCCCCCCCAGATCATTCCAGGTGAGTGTGAAAGGGGAGGGACATTCCAGTGCTGGGATGCTACAACTCCAAAGGCTGTGCTCCAAGGCAGAGCAAGGTATGAGATGACAATGGCGTTTTAGGTAGGGACGTGCTTTGGGGCTTCCTTTTGATTATGCATGCCTTTTCCACCCGTCAGAGGCCGCCTCACTCTCCCCGCATGTTTTGCCCGCATTTTCCAGATTCTGGCTAAAACAGCATCTGGAAAACACGGGCAAAACCTGGGAGAGCGAGGCGACCTCTGATGGGTGGATAAGGCATGCATAATCAAAAGGAAGCCCCGAAGCAGTGTGACCACGGGGAAATGTCCCTGCCTAAAAGGCCAATGTCAGTGTAGCGGCAAGGAACATATATAAGAAAACAGCCCTTTAAAGCCCTAAATGTTTTGGGGCCAGAATATTTAAAGTAATCAACATTTTGAATTGGAGCAAAATCAACAGCCAGTGAAACTGTTCTAGCACAGGCCAGAGGTGACCTCTCTTGCTGTGGCTTAGAGCCATCTGAAGCTTCTCTACCATCTTCAAAGGCAGCTCCACACAGTGCACATTACAGTAACGCAACCTGGATGCGATCTGAGCATGGATTACCATGGCACTAGCCTGCTTCTCCAGAAAAGATTGCAGCTGCCACACAACCAAATGTTGGTTAAAAGTACTGTTTATAAGAGGAAATCTGCATCTCCTTCTGAAGATTTCAATCTAATGGCACCTCCAAGCTGTGGTTTGCTTCAGAAGATGGCTGAGCCCAACCAGGACCGTGTCATGGACTGCACCGGTTTAGCATGAAAAGATGAGTCCTTGTAGGAGGAGGACAACCTGCCCCAAGCTGCAATTTAGCAGACCCTGCTGGTGAGGTGGATTCTCCAGTGCCTTCCTGAAGGGATCCTGAGCCAACACCAGAACCACCCCCTGAGCCAGCAGGGCCCTCAAGCTGAGAGGCCTCGGCATGGATCCATCAATGACTTGACTCACTTTAATCTCCCAAAGCACCCCTGGAGCAGAGGAGGTGAAGGGCTAGGGGTGAGGCGTAGACCAGGTGCAGGAGGCCTCCCTATGCTAAGGAAATGCTAGAAGTCTGATAAGTCACCACAGGATCTGGGCCCCTATGTAGAGGAGCTGATTCAATTTTTGAGGAAGAGCCTAACATGGGATCCAGATGCGCCTGTAGGGAAAGTCCCTACTCCAGAGTGGTATCAACTTGTCTGTAACCCTGTTGATGAACCTGTTGGTTGCCTGGATTGCTTAGTGCTGGGAAACGTGCTACCTGAGTAGTCTGTGAATCTGAATTATGTGATCTGACCCTGGGCTTTGACTTTGGACTGTAAACCTAGAAACTTTTCTGTGAGACCTGTTATGGCCTGGGACTGACCTCCAGCCTGGTGAACAGGACGGGCAGGCAGACATCTCAGATTGGTTTCGTTGGCCAACAGCACGTACATCTTATCTGGATTGGATAAATTTTTCTTCTTTTGGTTTTAATGTAGTATTGCAAACTGCTTTGGGGGATATTTTATGGAGAAAGGATAAGTTATCTAAATGAATAATTCAGGCTCAATTACCATGGTCAGCGCTTTCCAACTTCTTCCTGCCCCTTCTACTGCTATGGTCTGAACCAATGAACATCTCCATGCCTGCCCGCCTGTTTTGAGCTTGAAATTGTATCCCCTGTTTACACAAAATGAGGCAAGCGTTGTGTCTTCATTCTCTCCCCACCCAACCCCACCAATTCCAGGGCTGGTTTAAAGTATTTTGTCATCCCCTCCTGGGCCAATGTTGCTGTTGTCCACTACAGGGTCTTGGTGAAGACTTGGACAGCTGTGACATAAGCCCAGAAGGGGATGGCAGTTGCCTCCTGTGCAGCTGATGGCTGGGACGAAGCTGAGCCCCTGTGGTGTATCACTGCATTCCTTGTTGTGCTTAGGGTGAGCAACCCTTGGGAGACTGGTGATGGCAGGACTTATCGCCACAGCAATCTTCCAGTGCCACAACATCACTTTTGGCTATTTAACTGGAAATGACATCACAGTGTTGTGGGCTGCTCTAGGATTCACCTGAAACTCTGTGGTAAAAAACTAAAGTGATGTTACAGCATCAGAGGATTGTTGTTTTGCCCTCCTTCCCCCCTGCTGGCCTGTTGAGTGCTGGGGGGCATGGGGAAGGACGCCAGTGGTGGTTTCCTTGCCAGCGGTAGGCAAATAGGAACCCTAATTGTTGCACCCAGTCATTCCGGCATCTTGACTGGAGAACCAGCCTTGCCTCATCAGTGTAATCCCTTCAGCATCTTCCTGATTTTACCAGAACAGTTTTAACAAGAGCAACTGCTGAAAGACAAGTGCTAACAAAATTTATATTCCAATCTTACCTAAAAAAGATAATTTTAAAAAAATGCTTATGGTCTGATGAATCTCAGTGAGCGCCTCAAAATTACCATAAGGGTACAGCGGGCACTTTCCTTTCCTGGCAGAGCTGGCATTGGCTCCTGTTTTGTTTCTTTCTGTCTTGTTGTTTTGTGTTTCCTGCGTAACATGATATCATTATGCCCAGACCAGCAGATGGAGAGCAAGAATCTGTTCCATTTGCAATTATGATTCCTACTGGGATTATCTTGCCTCCGAAGGTCCACGTGCTGTGCCTTGCCTTCTGGGGTTCCTTCCTCGCCCCTGTGCCCTTGCTTAGCTTCCTCTTCCTGCTATCTTTTTTGCCATTAAAGTCACCATTGGTTGGCATAACTTTTCCTGCTTCCTGTGGATACCTTTAGAAATCCTCTAAAAATCCCTCAGGGACTGGTCACTAATGTCCAACTGGACTCGAATCTGACTGTTCTTCTGCAGACCAACGTGGCTACCCTCTGAAACTACATTTAAGTAAGTTCAGTGTTGTTCTTATCAGCGGCTTTGAAGAGTGTAACTCTGCTTTGGATAGTCCTTTAACAAACCTAACCCAAGCCAGCACATGCCAAAGAATTTAGAAAGAAAAGGAACTGTCTTAAGTTGATGGTAAAAGGAATATGAAGGAGACCATTCTGTGCCCCCACTTGCGTGTCTGCTGGGATCTTGTTTGTGGGGAGGCAGAAAACAAGGCAGAAAAATGGGCAAAGTCTTGCTTGAGGAAGGAGAAGTGGTCTTCCCTCCACTGAAGAGCTTGACATTCTGTCTCCTCTGCCTCTGACTGAATCTCTCAACCAGAAACATATTGTTTGGTGGTGCTTGCACAGGATGGCGTGTTGCTAAAACCGCAAGCCTGCCTCATTATTAGCATTGTATTTTTAGTGTCTGTTCCCTGGTGGAGAGACTCCACAGCTTCAAGGCAGGCTCTGCCTATTTCCCCTGTATCTGTGTGTTGACGTCATGTATCTCTCTCCCGCCCGCCCCCCGCCCCCGTTCTCTTGGTGAATGTGGGGTCTGCCTCTAGTTAACTGCAGACTGTATAGCGTTTTAGAGTTCATGAGAACTTGGTGACTGAGAGCAGCGAAGATGCCTAACATGGAGAGATTAAGAAGGGGGACTCTTAAGACGGTAACAAAGTGTGTTGCAGGAGGCTTTTCTTGCTCATGGATTAAAGTTCACGGTGTGTCGCTTGCCGCTCTTTTGAGAACCATGTCGAATGTTGCGGGATGCAATTCTTTCCCCGCAGTTAGACTTCGTACCATTCTGCTTTCCGTCTGCTTCATTTAGCCTCACTTCTTTAGCTTTTCCATTCAAATAGCATCTTTTTACTCCCCACCCCCCTGCATTCAGCTTTCCCTTTGCTGTCTGCCCCTGGTAAGACTTTGCTGCTGCCACTGCCATTCATCTCATCCTCTGCCCATTCATAGCCCTGTTTATTTACACCATTCATCCCCAGCCGTCTGTCTGGCCAACCAAAGGGCTTCACCTCTGATTCTCTCTCTCTCTCTCTCTCCTTTTGTCTTTAGCAATCCTTTTAAATATTTGACAGCTGATAAGACATGGTATTTTTAGACAGGTTAATATGCTATATGCTCCCACCCCCTTGAGAGTCCCAATTTATCCTTGCAATACAAGGTTAATTTTAGGCCCATGCAGTTTTAAAAAATCAGAATATTTTCGACCATTTTTCCTGACATAACAGTATAGAATTGTGGTTATTCCTCGTGGACTTTGTTAGCAATTTGCAGTTTGCTAGCCTAATTCAAAATGTGTGTGTGCTTCTGTGTAAGAGACGGGGTGAGGGAGAGAAAGAAAAAGGCAACATGGGACTGTTCCTGTCTTCTTTGAGGATGGTGATTTTAATCTTGTACTGTAGTGTGGGGAAGATTTCTAAAAAAAAATATTAAAGTCATCTGTGTAACCATCAGAAAAAATGTGAAAATGTCAAAATAAGGTAACTCAAATTAAAATCAGCATGGCTGCACATGATGGGAGAAGATTTATGCCACGATTTTATCTGTGAACCTTAAAGAGGGGTTTCAGATGTGGCTTGTAGTTATGGAATTCTGTGCTACTTTTATCTTCCCTGTGTTCCATCAGAAGAAGAAAGAAACTGAAGGCAGTAATTGCTCAGTTCATGTGCATTGCCCTGGCATAGTGTTGCAAAACTTCATGTTTCATTTTGCTTTTGTTCTTTGATGTAAACTCTGTGCTTATTGGATGCTTTGATAGCAGGAAGGAGGTTGCATCTGTATGACTTAACAGGCAGAGCAGGGGTGTTGAACTCAATTGTTACGAGGGCCGGATATGACATAAATGCCACTTGGTTGGGCTGGGCCATGCCTCACCAACCCAGATGGCTGAGCAGCATGACCTGATAATTGCTACAGATCAAACTGATATGAAAGGGACAGCCAGAGGGACCAGTTTAAACATGGGCGACCCAATTCTCTTCTCTCTCCCTCTCTCCTCTCACTTCTGGATTAATGCCACTCAGCCTTACAAATTGTGGATAGAACAACCCCTTGGAAAACGGGATGTTTCATAGCCCTTCCTCTTGTGTTGCCCATTTGCTTCCTCCCGAAGCACATCATCCCCAAAGCAAAGAGTCAGTCCTAGCTTTCTTCTACCTCCTTGGAGCAGGAGATGATTCAGAAGAGCCCGGGAGGCATTACCTCTGCATCTGGGGGAACCACCCATTTTGGTGCAGCTTCTTCTATTCTGGGAGGCTGCTTGTTTCAGAAACTTCCAACGTTTTGTGGGACCTCATAACATTTTGTGATTGGACCTTGCCTGCATGGCAGCCAGTTTCTGCTGGTGCCCTCTGCCATTTTTCAACATTCCAGAAGTGCTCAATAAGACTGGGAGTGTAAACGATATTCCATGTATTTTTTTTTGGCCATCAAATCACAGCTGACCTATGGCGACCTATGGTGGGGTTTTCAAGACGAGACGTTCAGAGGTGATTTGCCATTGCCTGCCTCCATGTCACGACCCTGGTATTCCTTAGAGGTCTCCCATCCAAATACTTGCCAGGGTTGAGGCTGAGAATGTGTGACTGGCCCAAGGTCACCCAGCAAGTTTCCATGGTGCCAGTGGGGATTTGAACCTGTGTTTCCCAGATCCTAGTCCGACACCTTAACATCTAGACCACTGTGGCTCTCATTTCATGTATGGACTCTCCCAAGTCATGTTGATGTTAATCCTTATTTGCAGCATGATCCTGGCTTCACAGCTTGTGTACACATGGACATCCCAGCCAGTTGAAAGCTGGTTTAGCTCGCTTCTCCCCACTTGCTTCACGCAGGCTTTCTAATTAAAAAAAAGTTAACCCTCTGTTTCAAAAATTACTAAAAGCTCCACCTTTATATTAAAATGTGTCTTCACCTCGATTTTGCCAAGGGATGACTGTTTGTCCCATACATCCTCTTTTCTTGTGAAGTATCCCAAGAAATAGCTGGGAGGTATAAGTGTAGGCAACTGTCACTGCAATTTCCATGTTGTGTAATTGATCAAAGAACTTTTCCCTTGGACAGAAAAAGCTGCTGTCCACTGCAGTCCGATGTAAAGGATGAACATTTCAGAGGCATTAGAGGAAGGAAGGAGGGAGGTGGGAGGGTGAGGAAGAACAGAGACTCAGAAAGAGAAGCCACTTGTTTTCCCCGAAGGCAGGTGCCAGCATAGCTAGTTGTCCTCCCAGAGCTGTTTTCCATATCAATATAGCAAAGGGACAAAAGCATAAAAACTGTCTAGTGCAGAGAGGATTTAAGCTAAATAAAAGTTTTGCCTCTTAAAATGCAAGTTTACCAAACAAAAGCTTATTGTTGCATAATTTGGGGGGGGGGGTGGACCTGTGAATTGATTTCTTGCAGCTGCCTCTTTTGGTGATAAGGAACCTTTGATTCTGACCAGCCCTTTGTATGGGGTCTTCGTTGCGGGTGAGAAGGGGATCCCGTTCATAGTCTGTTAAAATGGATTATGAAGAGGAAGAAGGGACCAAGTGGGTTTTTTTTCATTGAGAAAGAAGGTAGGGCTGACAAAATGACTTCTTGCTGGGTATGTCCCACCGATGACCATTCACAACTTTAAGGTCAACTCGCTCAGGTGAGGAGTTCCCTAAAGGTGCTGTCACATTGGCGGAACATCTCACTTTGGAGAAGATACTTTCCCTTTTAAGTCATTTGTGTTTCTGGTGAGGAAATAGCTTATTGTTCATGGATTTTATGCCACACCTTTCTTCTAAGGGTACTGCTACTTCTTGGATCCTCAGTTCAACAGTTACAGCATATTATACTCTGACAGAGGACAGAGAAAGCAGAAAGGCTCTCAATGCCTATTTTGCCTCAGGTTTTTTTTTTTCCAGAAGAAGAGAACAGGCTCATCTAGAGATGGTAGTAGGCAAAGCACAGGGTACGGGCTGCTGGTTGACGTGGGCAGAGAGGTAGCTGAGAAGGACCTGGCTGCATTGGATGAGTACAAATCTCTCAGGCCAGACGGTATGCTCCTGAGAGTGCTCAAAGAACTTTGTAGAGAGCTAGCAGAGCCTTTGTTCATCATCCTCCAGACCTACTGGAGGACAGGAGACATGCCACAGGACTGGAAGAGGGTGAATGTTATCCCAATTTTCAAAAAAGGGAGGAAGGATGACCCAGGGAACTACAGGCCAGTCAGTTTGACCTCTGTCCCGGGAAGATACTGGAGCAGATTTTAAAGAGCTCAATCTGCGAGCATCTGAAGGACAATTTAGTAATCCAGGGAAGTCAGCACGAATTCCTGCCAGACCAACCTCGTTTCCTTCTTTGATCAAGTGATGAGCTTACTGGATCGAGGGAATGCTATCACTGTTGTTTACCTGGATTTCGGTAAAGCTTTTGACAGGCTTCCCCATGATGTTCTGATGGGTAAACTAGAGGAGTATGGATTAGACTCTAGGATAGTTAGGTGGATAGGGAACTGTTTTGAGAACTGCACTCAGAGCGTAGTTGTCAATGGCATTTCATCTGAATGGAGAGAAGTGTCCAGTGGGGTACCACAGGGTTCGTTTCTGGGCCTGGTACTTTTCACTATTTTTATAAATGAACTGGATGAGGGTGTTGAGGAACTACTCATTACATTTGAAGATGATATCAAAGTGGGAGGAGCAGCAAACACCAGAAGATAGAAATAGAATTCAACGAGATCGAAACACACCGGAAAGGTGGGTGAATGTGGACAAGATGCAATTCAACAAAGATAAGTGTCAAGTTCTTCATCTGGGTAACAAAAATGAGGGACACGCTTACTGGATGGGGGATATAGCAGTATTTGTGAACAGGATCTTGGGGTATGGGTGGATCATAAGTTAAATATGAGCAGCCAGTGTGATGCAGCAGCAAAAAAGGCCAGTGCAATCTTGGGGTGCATCAACGGAGGCATAACATCCAAATCGCAAGATGTCGTAGTCCCATTGTACACTGCATTGGTCAGCCTGCACCTGGAATACTGTGTGAAGTTCTGGAGGCCTCACTTCAAAAATGATGAGGATAGAATGGAGCGGATGGAGAGGAGACCAATGAGGAAAGGTTGAGGGACTTGGGGGAATGTTCAGTCTGGAGAAGAGGAGGCTGGGGGGGGGGACATGATTGCTTTTTTAAAGTATTTGAAGGGCTGTCACTTAGAGAAGGGCGAAGAGTGGTTCCTGTTGGCAGCATGGGATAGGACTCACAATAATGGGTTTAAATCATGGACAGAAAGGTATAGGCTGTATATTAGGAAAACATTTTTTACAGTATGGGTAGTTCAACAGTGGAATCAGCTTCCTAGGGAGGTGGTGAGCTCCCCCTCACTGGTAGTTTTTAAGCAGAGGCTGGACAAACACTTGTCAGAGATGCTCTAGGCCAGGGGTGGGGAACCTTTTTCATGCCAAGGGCCATTTCCATATTTATAACATCATTCGAGGGCCATACCAGTTGTAGGTATCCGGAGGGGGGAGAGACTAGGGTTGCCAGGTCTCCAGCCACCACCTGGAGAAACTGCAGAGAAGGAAGGGGAAGGAGGGAAAGAAGGAAGGAAAGGAAGAAAAGAGAGGGAGAGAGAAAGGGAGGGGTTCCCAGCTTCCCCCCTCACACACATACAGGCACGCTAGGGTTGCCAGGTCTCCAGCCACCACCTGGAGAAACTGCAGAGAAGGAAGGGGAAGGAAGGAAAGAAGGAAGGAAAGGAAGAAAAGAGAGGGAGAGAGAGAGAAAGGGAGGGGTTCCCAGCTTCCCCCCTCACACACATACAGGCATTCTAGGGTTGCCAGGTCTCCAGCCACCACCTGGAGAAACTATGCAGAGAAGGAAGGGGAAGGAGGGAAGGAAGGAAGGAAAGGAAGAAAAAAGAGAGAGAGAAAGGGAGGGGTTCCCAGCTTCCCCCCTCACACACACACATGCAAGCCAGCCAGCCCCCAACCACATGAGCTGCTGGGAGTGATCAGTGAGAAGCAGCTTCCTCTGCAGCTTCCCCCTGCTTCGCGTGCACGCACAAGCCAGCCAGCCATCCCCCAGCTGCACGAGTGGCTGGGAGCAAAGGGGCAGAAACCTCCGCGGTTTCCCCCGCCTTTGTGTGCGCGCTCGCGCACACGCAAGCAAGCCAGCCCGCCCCCAGCTGCACGGGTGGCTGGGAGCGATGGGGGAGAAACTTCCGCGGCTTCCCCCGCCTTTGCACACACACGCGCGCACGTACCTTGGCCTCGGGGGAGAGTGAGGGGAAAGCTGCGTCGGAGCCAACCGAGCCAGCGGAGGGTGCAGCACAGCCATCGGCAGGGCAATGAGAGTGGGGGAGAGGGGCAGGAGATTCGGGTGCCCCCAACAACTTTCCAGGAACACAGGAAGCAGGGAGACTTGGGGGAAACGCCCCCACAGTCACCCAATCAGCTTTTATTTTTTTTAGCATGCTCTCCTGCCTCCCTGCAAAGCCCGAAGCGCTGGGAGAAGGGCCTGGCTAGCAATAGCTAGCTCCTGGTCTCGGCAGGTGGGCCATGGAGCTCCAGGCCTTGGCAGGCGGGCCGGGGGCCGGACAAAATGGCCTCGCGGGCTGGATACGGCCCAGGGGCCGGAGGTTCCCCACCCCTGCTCTAGGCTGATCCTGCATTGAGCAGGGGGATGGACTAGATGGCACCTTCCAACTCTATTATTCTATATAGATTGCAACCTTCAAATTTATACAAAACATGTTAGACATCAGAAGCTATTGAAAACCATGCAGTGCTTCTGTAACATGTTCATCTGTCTCCTGAGGCAGTAGAGCATAATGGCTAAGAGTATGGTGACTGGTTCTTGTAGGTTATCCGGGCTGTGTAACTGTGGTCTTGGAATTTTCTTTCCTGACGTTTCGCCAGCAACTGTGGCAGGCATCTTCAGAGTAGTAACACTGAAGGACAGAGAGACACTGTCCTTCAGTGTTACTACTCTGAAGATGCCTGCCACAGTTGCTGGCGAAACGTCAGGAAAGAAAATTCCAAGACTACGGTTACACAGCCCGGATAACCTACAAGAACCAATGAACTCTGACCGTGAAAGCCTTCGACAATATTTAGTATGGTGACTATTCCTATTCACATCTCAGCTCATATATATACTCATTAGGTAGTCTTGGGCAAGTCACGTTTTTCCCCGTAGTGTTAACCCCGAGATGCATTATGTGGCAGGTAATACTGGCCAACCTTAAATCACTGTTGAAAGAATTCAATAATGAATGTAGTGTGCTTTGAGCACTTAAAGTGTGATGTGCTAAAATCTTAATTTTTATTATGCTGGAAGTCTGCTTGGAGTAGATGCTTATTTCCCAACTCAGCTTAGATTCTGGCTCGGCTGGTTTCCGTTACATTCCGCAGGGGGTCAGATGTTGGAGAGGAAAGTAGGGCTGTCAAAAAAAAAAATTCGGTACAGTTCGGATTCGGCCGAATTTGACCCTTGTGGGTTCGGTACGTGCCGAAGTCCGAACTCCCCCGCTTCGGATCCCTGGTAATTCGGGGGGATCCGGAGTTCGGGGGAAAATTCGGCCCCCGCGCGCCTTCAGAGGGATTCCCTGAAGGCGCGCGGGGGCCCTTTAAACTGATCTGAGCCTCCCAGCTGGGAGGCGCAGGTCAGTTTAAAGGGCAGCCCGCACCTTTCAGCGGGCTCCGCTGGAGAGGCGCGGACTGCCCTTTAAACTGACCTGTGCCTCCCGGCCGGGAGGCACAGGTCAGTTTAAAGGGCAGTCCGCGCCTCTCCAGCGGGCTCCCCTGAAGGGGGGGCCGAATTTGCCGGATTTATTCGCGAACTCCCGAACTCGCTGAATTCGGCCCCCCGGGTTGCCCGCCAGTTTTGAGTTCGGATCCGTCCGAACAGAAAATCACCGAATCATGGGAAATTCGGTTGATTTTCAGTTCGGACCGAACCGAATTGACAGCCCTAGAGGAAAGTGCAGAGTGTACTTTGTTATGTACTGAGCACTAGCAAAGACTGCGAAACTCCAGTTCTCACTTGGGGAGCTGAAATCTGTTCCTGGTTTCATCCTGTTCCTCCCTTTTTCCGTTTAATGGACCTGCATAAATAATAGAAGAGGAAGTAGCAGAGCCGAGGAGGGCTGAAGGCAACCTTCAGACTTGCCAGCATCCAGACAGCAAATAGCTCCTGCTGGCCTTACATCTTTATTAACAACCTCATTCTTAAGAGTTACATCTCATTTTATTACAACTATTTGCTGAGTGGGGTTTGTTTGAATTTTAATGGAGTATAATCATCGTGTGAACATGTTAATAGTTACATCAGTGCAGTATTGGTTACGGTTGCAGTTGGCTTTCGGGGCCGGTGCTAGGCCTTCTTGGGCTGGCTGCAGGATGTTTTTTTGGGAGGTGCCAGAAACGATCAGCCTTGCAAGTAGTGGGCATTTTACCCATAATTGTATTCATTTGGAGGGGATGCTCAATAATAAATGGGGTTACCTCCTCCTTTCCGACAGAGGATTTTATTTAGTAAAACATTTATACCCTTCCTTTCCTCATGGTTCAGGGTGGCTTACGATAACAGATTCAAAAATGTTTTCCAGTTAAAACCAGAATAAAACAACAAACCCCAGGTCTCTCCCTCCCTTCCCCTCTTAAAAGATGCCTGCCATTCCAACCCCCACAAAAGGCCCTGGCGAACAAACTAGTCTTGCAATGCCTCCCAAGGATCTCCAAGGAGGGCCCCCCCCCTACTGTGCAGGGAGCCCATTCCACAGAACTGGAGCCACGATGGAAAAGGCCCAGGCTCTGGTCAATGCCAGATAGAGGCCACCCTAAGCAGTGGGGCAGCCAACAGGTGGCTGCCTGATGACCACAGTTGGAATACAGAGACATATGGAAGGAGACAGTCCTTCAAATATGTGGGTCCCAGCTCATGAAGAGCTTTAAAGGTCAGAACCAGCAACTTGAATTGAACTCAGAAACAGACCGGTGCCAATGTAGCTGTTTCAAAATGTGTGGTATGCCTTTAGAGTTGTTGGAAATAGAGAAGTTCCAGGAGCCATTCTGGAGTAGTTACGAGGCTAAATGGTGGGTTCAAATCCCCCTTCTGCAAAGAATCTTACTGGGTGCTGGCCTTGTGCTCTCGATCAGCTGAACATACCTCTCATGGGTTGTTGTGAGGATAAAATGGAGTAAGGTTGAACTATGTACAGCACAATGACTCCCTTGGGAGAAGGGCAAGATGAAAGTGCAGTAAATTCAAAAGTTTCACCTTTGGGGATGGGAGAGGTGCCTGTTGCTTTTTAAAGTCCACGATTTGTTTCATTTAAAAATGTCTGTCCTACCTTCCAATAGCCCGGGGCAGTTGTTGGGCCCCTTCTGAAAAAGGCCCCTTTGAGTGAGAATGGCACTGCCAATTAGGACCAGTTTCTCATCTTCCATTGTTTAGGTGAAGTTCCTTGAACATACAACCATGGGTGGTGCTGATATTCATTTCCATGTAGACTCTGATGTGATGCAACTGCATTAGTCTCGTCAGTGGCAGTGTGACTCTGGTTTCGCTTTTTTGTAGATCTCTCTGCAGCTTTTGATACAGTAGAGCTCATTGCACAAGTAGC
Source organism: Euleptes europaea (assembly GCF_029931775.1). Taxonomy (NCBI): domain Eukaryota; kingdom Metazoa; phylum Chordata; class Lepidosauria; order Squamata; family Sphaerodactylidae; genus Euleptes; species Euleptes europaea. The sequence continues at coordinate 157,398,517 of NC_079312.1, forward strand.
TCACACTCTCTGTTGATCTCTGGAAGGCATAGATCATCCAAGATTTGATTAGGGGATACAACCTGCGGCAGCAGTTTATCTTGCTAAACTTTACCTGGACATTGTGTTTCTGGGCTGTAATCCTTCTCAAACGGCTGTATTTAAGGAAAGGGCAAAATGAAACCCAAATCTCCTAGCTACCACTCACAGGTCATAGGATGTCTTTGGCAGTTTCTGTTAAGTACTTAGAGGCGCTGGCAGGAGTTCCTTTGAGATTCTATGCCCTTCTGCCGCTCTGGAGCTGTCCAGCATGCTGGACTAGTGATTTACTAAGGGCATTACCTCAGCACTTGAGCGTTATCTTGCTTCTTGAGAGCAGGTTGCTGCTTACAGCCCCCGGGTTCACTTCAGGTCAAAGCAATCTAAAAGCATGTGAAACGTGCAACCGGATGGTACTTAATCACTGTGGGCTGTCTGCAGAGCACTTTACTATAAGGGTTTTAGTGCCTTTAAAATACACACACACAAAATGTGATTCAAGCAAATCTATTAATTTCTTGTACCTTTTTTTCCTTTTTCTTGTGCCTGGAAAACTGAACATCTTCTCTAGGTCACTGCCAAGGTCAAATAAAGGAAGCAATGCCAGATTTCTGTCACAGTGGTTGCTATCAATACTCACCTTTAAAATAGGTTGTTATATTTAAATAACGGGTTGCATCCTACAGCTATATTCTGCTAATGCAGACGATTTCAGCTGGCACAAGTCATATGGTTTAAACCAGTGGAAAAGGTTTTCTGTGTCAGACAAAGTTCTGTTCAGTCCAGCATTTTGTTTCCTGGAGTGGCTAGCAAAATGCAGAGCACCTGACTTTGGTGGGTTTATTATTATTTAGACTAATGTCAGTCTGGATTCAGGCCTGGCTTTGAGATGGAAATGACCTTGGTTGCCCTGCCTGATGACCTGTTCCAGGAGAGTGACAGGGGAAGTACATCCCTGTTGATTCTCCTGGACCTCTCCGTGGCTTTCAGTACCATCCACCATGGTATCCTTCTAGAGAGGCTGACGGGGCTGGGAGTAGGGGGCACCAGGCTTCAGTGGTTATGCTCTAACTTGACCAACCAATTCTAGAAGATGATGTTGGGGGGACTGCTGCTCGGCTCTATGGCATTTATTCTATGGGGTCCCACAGGGTTCTGTTTTAGCCCCCATACAATTTAACATCTACATGAGACTCCTGGGAGACGTTATTCAGGGATTTGGAGTGAGGTGCCACCAATATGCAGTTATACCCAGCTCTGTTTCTCCTTAATGGCTAAGCCAGGTGGGTCTGTGGAAGTCCTGAATAGGTGCCTGAAGAAGGTAATGGGAAGGACGAGGGACAATAAGCTGAAGCTCAGTCCAGACAAGGCGCTGTTGGTCAATTGAGAAGCAGCTCGGGGACTGCAGAGTCAGCCTGTCTTGGAGGTGGTTGCACTCCCCACAAAGGAGCAGGTTTGTGGCTTGGGGTGCTACTGGATCCTGGCCTACAGTTGGAGTCTCAGGTCTCCTCCATGGCACATAGTGCTTTTTTTCAGCTATAGCTACTGCTGTTTCTTGAAAAGGATGATCTGGCCACAGTGATCCATGCTGTGATCACATCCAAAGTAGATTACTGTAATGCACTCTGTGTCGGGTTGCCTTTGAAAATGGTTTGGAAACTTCAGTTGTCCAAAATGTAGCAGCCATTCTATTGTCAGGGGTTTGCTACAGGGGTCATTGTCACCCATGTGCTGAAAGATCTGCACCTGGTAACCCATCTGTTTCCAGGCACAATTTGAAGTGCTGGTTCTTACCTTTGAGGCCCTATATGGCTTGGGTACCTGAAGGACTGTCCCCTCCCATAATCTCCAGCCTGCCGGTTAAGATCTGCCTCTCAAGCCCTGTTTTGTGTGCCACCTACCTTCACAGGTGAGGCTGGTGGCAACTAGACAGGGCCTTTTTGTGGTGGCACCTCACTTTTGGAATGTCCTCCCCTTGAGACGCACCTGGCACATACTTTACTTTCGTTTAGGCTCAGGTTAAAACACATCAGTTTATCCAGGTTTTTAATTAGAGGTTTTAATACCAGTTTTTAATGGTCTACTCTGTTTTATAGACAATGTTTATGCTGTATATGTCTATTGGCTTGTTTTTTAATGGGGGGTTACTTTGAGGAAAGAAACAGCAACACATTTTTATCTGGCATTTTCTCCAAGGAACTCGAAGGCGTGGTTCTCCCTTCTCCATTTTATTCTCACACTGCATTAGTCAGGCCGCACCTGTAGTACTGTATGCAGTTCTGGAAGCCTCACTTCAAAAAGGGTGTGGACAAAATGAAGTGGGTGCAGAGGAGAGCGATGAGGATGATCAGGGACCTGGAGACCAAGCCCTACAAGGAAAGGCGGAGGGACTTGGAAATGTTCAGTCTGGAAAAGAGGAAGTTGAGGGGGGACATGATTGCTCTCTTTAAGTATTTGAAAGGCTGTCACTTAGAGGAGGACAGGGAGCTGTTCCTGTTGGTAGCAGAGGATAGAACTCACAATAATGGGTTTAAATTATGGGCAGGAAGGTACCATCTGGAAAGAGAGTCCGCCGTTCTTAACCACTACACCACACTGGCTCTCTAGTTTAGCAGTGAAATTGGCTGCCTAGTAGGGTCACCAATCTCCAGGTACTAGCTGGAGATCTCCTGCTATTACATCTGATCTCCAGCAGATAGAGATCAGTTCACCTGGAGAAAATGGCCACTTTGGCAATTGGACTCTATGGCATTGAAGGCCCTCCCCAAACCCTGCCCTCCAAAAAATCTCCCGCCAGTGGTGAAGAGCAACCTGGCAACCCTACTGCCTAGAGAGGTGGTGAGCTCCCCCTCACTGGAAATGTTCAAGCAGCAACTGGACAAACACTTATCAGTGATGCTTTAGGCTGATCCTGCATTGAGCAGGGGGTTGGACTAAATGGCCTGTATGGCCCCTTCCAACTCTATGATTCTATGATTTGGCTGAGATGGAGTGACTGGCCCAAGGTCACCCAGCAAGTTTTCATGGCAGATTGGGGAGTTAAACCAGGGTCCCCCAGATCTTAGTCAACATATTAACCACTGCACCACATTGATGGTTTGACTATACAAATACCTTTGTCCCAATAACCAGTCCTTATTGTAAGTACCCACCCTCCCAACCTATGCAAGGTTGGGACCAAGTGCTTCCTGAGATAACATTCGGTCCCGTTGTTAAACTAAAAATATAGGCTACTGCTAAGCTTATTTGGATGTAGTTTTCCCCATATACATAAGTGTGAACAGAGAACTCAGAAATAATCCAGCCTTAATCCCTAGCAATTCACATTTCATTAATGAAGTACGAATTAATCCTAGCTGCCAACCACATGAAATGCAGTAGTGATCTAGATATCCCTGGGCTTAATGTTCACTTAATCTGAAAAGAGAGGTGGAAGGGTTGTGTTTTTTTGTTACGTTAGCTTTCTTTCTGTTCTTTAAGAGAAAACTCAGTGCATGTAGGGGATGATTTCACCATATATATTTTATTTGGGGAGGCAAGTAGCTGAAGGAATACCTCTGAGAAACAGTAGTTTCTAGCCTTTGCACTTGTACAAGGAACCCTGAAAAATTGCTTGGATGCTTTCAAAACCTTGGTAAAACAGAGAAGTTGGAGGGACAAGTGGTTTTCTTACTCTGATTTCTCTCTGATTACTCTGATTTCTCAGTCTTCTACTTTTCATGTCTGTGACCTTTGCAGTTACCTCTTACTTCCTTAAAAAGTAAGTAAAGGTCCCATATGCAAGCACTGGGTCATTCCTGACCTATGGGGTGGCTTCACATCCCGACGTTTACTAGGCAGACTATGTTTACAGGGTGGTTTGCCAGTGCCTTCCCCAGTCATCTTCCCTTTACCCCCAGCAAGCAGGGTCCTCATTTTACCGACCTCGGAAGGATGGAAGGCCGAGTCAATCTTGAGCCGGCTGCCTGAAACTGACTCCCGTCGAGATCGAACTCAGGTCGTGAGCAGAGCTTGGACTGCAGTACTGCAGCTGACCACTGCACCACAGGGCTCCTCTTTTTTCCTTACAAAATGCTTAAAAGAACATTCCAAACTGTGTTCCTGCCAAGTGGGGCAGGAAGCAGGGGATGGAACAGGGAAGAAACCCTCGTGGAACAAGTATAGAGTTCTCAGAATGCATGTTTGCAAAACATTTTTTGAACACAGAATTTGGTTTGCATCATTACAGCCCTAGAATTCTGTTCAGGCAGAATCCTGTACCACCCCCAGCCCCCCACTCAATGACTGGGGACTTCTGGTAGACCCTTGGTGTTTCAGTTAACTGCCTAGGCCAGGACGAATCATTGGACTACCTGGCTCAGTGCTGTCTGCTTTGGCTGGAGATGCTCTCCGGAGAGGGCTCCCAGCTCCTTCAACCTTAAATTTGGCAGGAAGTTGCTAAGGGTTCAGCTCGGCCCTTTCAGTGCTTAGCTAAAAAAAAAAAGGTGTGTGTGTGTTATAGCTAGCCTCAAGAGTAGAACTCTGCTGAGGTTTTGAAATATAATACACTTATGTATTCCAGATTTTTTTTAAGGTGAGGTATGAGTGCCATTTCACAATAAAGACAGATTTCTGTCAGGGTGGCCACTTTATGAAAAAACACACTACCTGGGAGGTTCCTCTTCCCAATTTCACCTCAGCCATGAACTCAGTAGGTGGCTTATACCACCATTCTTTCAGCCTCCGCTGCAGTGGAGGCTAATGTTGCCAGACTACTGTCAGTGTTTAGACTCTCAATGGAGAGGACTTATCCTGTGTGACAATGTGCTGGACAATGTGCAGTGTGTACACTGGTGATGTATAATTACTCAATATATGTGAAGTGTTTTGGACACTTGATACATGCCGTATACATTTCAACTGAGTTTTAAGACATTCTGTCTCCCCAGAAAAGGTTTGTTTATGGTTGCTGACTAGGGAGAGGATCTGATCCTCTCATTTATGTCAGGTGGAGAGTTAATCTGTTTTTATTGCTGTGATTGATCCCAGAGCTGTTTATCCCCATCATTCAAATGAGATCATTGTGCCAGAAAAGGAGACATGGATTGGACAATGCTGTATGGTTGGTAATTTCCCAAGATATCAGTCCATTGTTTATCAGCTGTTTGTCTCTGACCCACCCTATTTGTGAACTCATCCGTGGCTAATGTGCTTTTAATTAAAGCAGCAAAATAAGTTGAGATTCAAGGTCCAACCTCCCCCCAAAACTCTTCTCTCCCCACCCTCTTTTAAAGCAAAATTTCCAGACCACTTTTTCTCAACTGCTGTATTATGGGGTATGTCAATCTCAGTAGAATCATTTTTAAACTTTTGTGAGGTGTGTGGGAGCTGGGGGAGGAGTCTGGTCTCGAGTTGGATTGCGATTATAGCCATTAACATATGCATATTTTTGCTTAAGAGCTTGGTGGGGGGGATCAAGGGAATTAAGGACAATTGTTATTGAAGAGCAGAGGAAATCTTGCATGAAATTACAGTTGGTGCCCTATTGTTGGAGGGGATTCAGGCCGTCCACACCCTCAATCAGTTTGGTTGCATTTAGTTCACTGAAGTATGAAGATAGAGGCTCTGGAATAATGCAAGTGAGCTTAAAGTAGGAAACAACTTGATTTTTCTGTGGCTGTGTTCAAGATGGGGCTCAGAATTCAAGGGACTTCGAGTTAGTCTAGGCTAGCCCTCTTAATGAGGCTGAAGGTGCTGCCAGTTCCCCCACTCCAGTTCTTAACTCAATAATGGATAAATACTCAAAGCTTCCGTTTAAGGTCAGTCTTTCTTGTTTGGTTCCTTTTTCTGGGTAGCAAAGAAAGGGAGGTGGAAGCATTTAGACTGTACAGCTGTGTACTTCTAAAATGTAGAGGAAAAACTTACTTTGAAAAGCCAGTTCAGTTTTCTGAAATATGTTTCTTGCAGTCTTTCCCAAAATGAGCTTCGAGCAGTTTCACAAATTTTTCTTAATGTGGAAGATCAATCCCATATTGTGAAAAGTGTGGTGCAAATGCCGTTGATGTGAACGACAGTCCAGAGATTGGAGGTGGGATTGACAATTTAATTCAGATGCAGGTAATTAGATTTTACTTGGATCCAACCTATTAAAAGAAGTCACTTAAAATTCATGCAGTTTGAAGTCTGATTAGTTGGATGGTTAGCAATTAAGAATGCTGTTGCTCTGGTTTTTAAGTCATTAGTGCACACTATGAGTGTGTACACTATGAGTTCGTTTACTATTAGGAACAACATTTTAACAATAAACGCAGTTCAGTGAGGGAATTGGTTGTTCAGGGATGTTGTGGATTCTCCCTCTTTAGAGCTGTTTAAGCAGAGATTGGGCACTGTGGCACCTGCCAACACCTTTCCTGATGCCTGCCAAGTGTTTTTAGAAAGTGGATAGGGCCAGGTGGAGGTTTTGCCCAGCAAGGCTTCTGATTGGCCAGTGGAGATTCGATTGGCTGTGCAGACTTTTTAAAATATTGCTTTGCCAGCCGCTGCCACCACAGTATAAAGACCTTCACTATGAGACTGTAGGTAAGCCATGGAAGCCATTTTGTGGCTGGCTCCGCCTCCTGGCTCCTCCTCCGCCTCCATTTATGACAGCCATTTTGTGGCTGGTCCCTCCACGCTGTGTCAGAATTCCAAAGGTGCCTGCATCCTTTAAAAGGTTGGCCACCCCAATCTCAAGACAGGGATGAGCCATGAAGTAGAAAAATTCATTGGCTGCATCTGATTATTCAGGATGGTAAAATCCAAAGCAGATGGCAAAGAACTCCAGAAGGATCTCTCCAGAACGTGTGAATGGACAACGAATTGGCTGTTGGAATTCAATGTGTGCTAGTATGGTGTAGTGGTTAGAGTGTCAGTCTAGGATCTGGGAAACCCGGGATCAAATCCCTACTCTGCCATGAAAGCTTGCTGGGGACCTTGGGCCAGTCACACATTCACAGGCGAGCCTACCTCACAGGGTTGGTGTGAGGTATAATGGAGGAAAGGAGAATAATGTAAGCTGCTTTAGGTCCCCATTGCGGGGAAAGGAAGGGTATAAACAAAGCAAATAAATGATGTAAACAAGTCCTTGTTAGCTTCCCGGAAGCGCCTTACTGGCCAAAGAAATAGAATGTGGGACTTGATGGACTGTGGGTCTTGTGATTTTTGAGCTGGTTTTATTTTTCTTCAGGCCAGTTTAGTGACAACTAAGTGTAGATAGTCAGGCCATTAACTATATTATCAGCAGTTTTATACTCCTATGGGTATCAGCAATGTAGTTTCAACAGGGTTGTGCTGAAGATGTTAGACAACAGAATCCCTTTCTCTGAAACCAAATGCATATGCTCCATTGGCTAAGCAATCTGCTTTGTGCCATCTGGGGTTATTGTCATACTGTAGACATTTTCATGCTACTCCATTTGAAGGAGTCTGTGTGCCAGATTTAGCTGCTGGCAAGCCATTCCTTTTGCCCCCTGGGATGTCTGCCAACCCCCTTTTCTTCTGCTGTGGCCAATCAGTCCTAGCCTTTGTTTGCTGTCAGGAAACAGCAAGGTTTGCTTGGGGAGAGGATTCTTGTCCCTTTTTACCAAACTGCCATATTCACGTACAAAATGTTTCCATGGAAAGATGCCCTCCTGGGCTGAAAATGCTCCAATAAACCCTCACCTCTTTTCTTCTGCCTCAGTCTGACAAGCTTGATATCATTATTATGGCAACCAGAGGCCAGGAGGGCAAGTTTGGAAGATCAAAGGCAACTTTTCCTCTCTTGAGATCCAGCCAAGACAAGACTACATTGGATTTGCTGTAAATCGCACTTTGCCTCTATTAAGATTCAAGCTTGTAACAGAAAATGGCTTCAATCTGATGCCAATTTTACTTTCAGTTTTTGTGAGTGTGTATCCCCCACACACACCGCATCAAAATTTCTCTCTCTATTAATCACTTCTCCTGCAGGGTATAAAACCTGGAACCTTGCATTTGCAAGGAAATCATTTCCTGTGCCCAACACCCAGCACATCTTAATCTTTTGCTCTAGCGAAATAGTTCTAAATATCTCTCCTATTTCTAAGGCACAAGGAACAGTGGAAATATGGATTAACTTGCAGGCAGGATCTCTTATTTATGCAGAATAACACAGGACTGTATTGGCAACTTAAGGACTAACAAAATTTATTGCACCATAAGTTTTTGTTAGCCTTCAGGATGCACTGGGTTCTTGTCTTATTTTGCTGCTACAGACTAATCTACAAAGTAGATTCATTTGAAATGTGGTGTTGGAGGAGAATGTTACGGATACCGAGGACTACCAAAAGCACACACAAATCAGTGGGTTATAGATCAAATCAAGCCTGAACTGACCCTAGAAGCTAAAATGACTAAACTGAGGCTATTGTATTTTGGTCACATTATGAGAAGACAAGAGTCATTAGCAAAGACAGGCATGCTAGGAAAGTTGAGGGAGCAGGAAAAGAGGAAGACCCAACAAGAGATGGATTGACTCAATAAAGGAACGAATTGGCCCTCAATTTGCAAGACCTGAGCAAGGCTGTCAAAGGTAGGACATTCTCCTCTGAGGCTCGGGCATCTTGTAGCTGTGGGTTATTGTCCACGCCCCATCTGGAGAGGCAGGACTAAAATGATTTCCTGCTGCCCCCTACCGGGACACTAACCCTCTGTTCCTCAGTCTTTTGTCCTGCCTAGTGGAGAGAGCAGTGATCTTCACAGCTCTGGGATTAGGCTTAGGTTTTAGAGGCTTTTAGAGTGTTTTTTCCCTCAATCCTTTCCTCTTTTTCTTCCATTTACCTCCCCACCCTACCCTACCTACCCGGTGTCTTTTTCCCGACCTTCCTGGTGTCGTCCTCAGTCTTGTGTCGGGAAGAAGAGGGGGGGGGGAGAAAATGGCGGACGCCATTTTGAATAGAGAAGACGATCTTCTCTCGGAAAAAGATTACTCTCTGGGGCTGGTCCAATTCGCCCCTGGCAACAGCGCGCAGTCTAAGGACGGCGGGAGCGGACCCGCGCTGACTGCAGAGGAGAGCGGAGAGCTGATGGAGACCCGGGAAGTCACCACACAGCCCAGGAATAAAAAGGCGCGAAAAACAGCCCCGACCCTTGCCGGCCTTAAACGCAGGAGACGCGGCAACGGGAAGTTTTCCGGCGCAGCGAGAGCCAGCGGGAAGGACCCGACTGCCTACTCGCGGAATCAGCCCTCCTCAGCAGCGACCTCGCCCGCGATTCTGGATCCCGTGGCAATGCAAGGTCTCCCGTCGGGAGGTGGTAACGTACCCCCCCCCCGTGCGGAACAAGCAGAAAGGCAGCCTGCAGTACCTCTTCCCGCCTTTTCCTTAGGGCCTATAGGGGGCCACTTTATGCCTATGCAGCAGGCATCTGCCCATCAACCATTTTTCAATCCCTTTCCCACCTCAGAGGCGGCAACAGGGAGATTTTTAACCGCAGATCAGGCCAACGACATGGTTAATATAGCATTACAAAGGCAGTGGCAAGCCTTTCAGGCTTTTCAAATGCGCCTGCCCCAGTTTTCTGGCGGGGTTTCAGGATCCCCTTCCACTGTAGCTTCCCATTCCCACTCCGTGGGGGAGGAGGGCAGTACATCTACCTCGGGGGGGACATCCAGAGGAGAGACATCCGCTTTATGGCCCACTAAAGCCGCCAGAAAGTCACAGTCACAGCAGATTTCTCAATCTGGCTCTGACTCTCCTAGCCATCATGATATTCCTTCCTCTGACCAGGAGTCAGCAGGAGAAGAACGTGAGGAAGGGGAGTTCGACTCCGAGGACGAGACCCCTCGCCCTGATGACCAACAACCCAGGCTGTTCTCGGGGGAGGACTTCCAAGGGTTACTGGCAAAGGCTATGATTGCCCTGGATCTTAATGAGGAACAACAGTCCTCAGAGGAACCCAAATCTAAATTTAAAGAGGGAGTAAAGGAGTGCTTTCCCAGAAGGAAAACTCAGTCCAATCTGGTTCCTTTCCCAGAGTTTTTCATTAGGGCCCTTACAGATGAGTGGGATAACCCCTCATCCAACAAGCAGGTTCCGGCCTACGTCAAAAAGCACTATAGCCTGGCTCCCCATGCCATGCAGATGTTAAAAGTTCACGTAGTAGATGCTCCCGTGGCTGACCTTCAGACCCCTGGTTTGATCCCTGAGGATGGGGTAGGTTCCATCCGTGACCAGTTGGACAGGAAGACTGACCAGCTGGCAAGGAAGGCTCACGAGGCTTCGGCCCTAGCCATCCAGGCTAGCGCCACTACCTCCATTTTTGCGAGGGCTTCTTATTTGTGGGTCAAAAAGCTCCTACAACTGGTTCCAGCCGAGAACCGTAGGGTAGTCGGGGGCCTGGAAAGAGTGCTTAGTGCCATTACTCTCATGGCAGATGCATCCCTGGACACAATGTCTTTTACGGCCAGGGCCATGGCTTCCACCACGTCTATTAGAAGGGCTCTATGGCTCAGGGCTTGGCCGGCCGATTTCAGATCCAAAACCATCCTCATGTCATACCCCATCAAAGGGGGACGACTTTTCGGGGAAAAAATGGATGGGATTTTGATTCAAGCTAGGGATAAGAAGCACGTGCTCCCGAGACAACTTCGGAAGGAGAATAGATCCTCTTCCTACCCGTCCTTTCGTTCTTCCAAGGTTTCTCCCAGATACCGGGCAGTTTATAGAAGGGGCTCCTGGAACCAGAACAGCTCCTGGAATCAGAGCAGGTCCTTTCGGAAAGGGGAGAAGTTCCAGAGACAAGGCCAGACTAGGTCTGACAAAGGGGACAAGTTTCCCAAAAACAACAATTCACAATGACGCCTCACTACTGGGAGTGGGGGGGAGACTTCAGGCTTTCAGTCACATTTGGGCCAAATCCAATCCGGATTCATGGGTATCCCAGATAATTTCTCAGGGATATCTCCTGGAGTTTTCTTCCCTGCCTTTTTCTTCCCTGCCTCGGGATCGTTTCCTTTCTTCCCCTTTTCCTCTAAAGAAAGAAAAGAGGGCCAGAACCGCCAGAGCAATTCACCATCTGTTGCTCATAGGAGCCGTGGAGAAGGTCCCCAACCCGGAGAAAGGGATGGGGGTCTACTCCATATTCTTCACGGTTCCGAAGAAAAATGGGGACTGGAGGGCTATCCTCAATTTAAAATACGTAAACAGAAAGATGAGGCGCAAACGTTTCCGGATGGAAACCTTAAAATCCATCATAGAGTCCCTCCAGCCTCAAACCTTTATGACAGCGGTGGATTTGAAGGAGGCCTACCTCCATGTCCTCATCCACCCAGCCCACAGAAGGTTCCTTCGCTTCACCCACGACAAGGATCATTATCAGTTCAGGGCACTCCCCTTTGGGTTAGCCTCTGCCCCCCGGGTATTCACGAAAACCCTGGTGACTGTTATGGCCACCCTCAGACAGGAGTCTATCCAGGTACATCCGTACCTGGACGACATCCTGATCTGTGCACAATCCAGGGAGCAATCCCGGGTTCATACCATCAGAGTGGTTCAGATCCTTCAAGACCACGGGTATTTAGTGAACTTCGAGAAAAGTTCCCTCAACCCCTCACAATCTCTGGTCCACCTGGGAGTCCGTATAGACTCTCGGAAAAACACTGTATCCCTGTCAAGAGAGAGAGTGGAAAAGATTGTCAGTCGGGCTTCCTTGGCCGTCCGCTCCAAATCAGCCAGGTTAATGTCCCTAGCGAAGCTTTTAGGGCACATGATTTCATGCATATCAGTGGTACCCTGGGCCAGGTTCCACTCCAGACAATTACAGTGGCATCTCCGTCCGTATCAAGGGGACATTGGGATAAAGCGGGACAGATTAATCCCCTTACCAGTCAGGGTCCGCAACAGCTTGCGTTGGTGGGCGTCCAGAGAGAATCTAACCAAGCCCACACAGTACCTACACGAGGATCCCCTTCAACTGTTTACGGATGCCAGTCTGGAGGGGTGGGGAGCCACCCTCAACGGGAAAATTGCCCAGGGTCGATGGTCTGCTCAGGAATCGACCCAACACATCAATGTACTAGAGTTACGAGCTGTGAGACTGGCTCTTCTATCCTTCTCAGCGGACATTTGCAATCATCACGTCCTGGTCAGGACGGACAATACAACTACCAAGGCCCACCTGAACAAACAGGGGGGCACAAGGTCAACGACATTGCATCAGGAAGCAGTCAGACTGTTCCAGTGGGCCCAGTTCAAGCTCCTATCAATCCGGGCAGAACACATAAAGGGCACCCTCAACGTGGAAGCCGATTGGTTAAGCAGGCAACAAGTAAACGAAGGAGAGTGGTCCTTAGACCAGGACTCCTTTCGTCTCATCACTCAAAGATTTGGTCTTCCAGAGGTAGATTTGTTCGCCTCGTCAGACAATTCCAAACTTCCAAGATTCTACTCGAGATACTTCCACCCAGACGCAGAAAGAATCGACGCTCTTCTCAACCCTTGGCCAAAGACTCTTCTGTACGCCTTCCCACCTCTGCCAATCATTCCGAAGGTCCTTCGCAAGATTCAGACGGAAAAAGCCAACGTACTTCTCGTGGCACCGTTTTGGCCTCGACGTCCGTGGTTTGTCACTCTGCGAAAACTGGCAGTTCAAGATCCATGGAGAATTCCGGTGGTGCCGCTGGAGAGAGCACTCCATTTCCCCAGGCTGTCCTGGGAGAAATCCAAGTTTGCGTTATTTCTGGGGTACATAGATACCCCAATCCGACCCTTGCAAGTGGGTTGGAAAGCAGGAACTCCCTGCAGCCCGCAAACGCGGTTTGACCTCCTAGGTACTCTGAGGGGGCTTTTTTAAGCCCCTCGGAGTCCTGGACGCCGGTCCTGCGAGGGCACTAGGGAAGGACATCGCCAAAACGCAACTTTGGCCTCAAGCTCTACCCTCCACCACCTTAATACCAACATAAGGACTACATAAAGAAAAGAACCTCACCTCTTGACACCCAAGTGAGTACAAAAGAACTCTGCGTCTACTTACTGGAAATTTGAACAGACGGGGGGCTGATAAGAATATTTCTGGGACCCCCACTCCCCCTTAATTCGAACTGAAAAAGTTTGACTTGAGTTAATCATCGGGATTAGCGACAGGAGCCTTATCAAATCGATCAGCCTAAACCATAACAAAGAGTCGGAAGGATACCTTTTAGATTGACAAGAATTATCACCAATGAGAAGGTCCGAGGAAAGGGGAGGGTGATCTTTCTTCCTGATTTTCCGGCGAAAAGAATTTCCTGCCACGTCTGTAGTAAGGGAGTGCCTGGAAAGGAAGACTCTCTATAACACCCTCTCTATCATCGGAACTAAAACAACAGGAAGTAGCCGTGGGACTGAATACGCGTCGCACTCGAGTTACTTTGAAATCATTACTGAAGGAATAACCATCGAGAAGAGGCGGTAGAAGGTCCGCAACACTAGCAACTTCCGGTATACTTCCTGATTAACCCGATCTAGAGCGACCGAAAAAACTCACTGGTATTTCAAAACTTTAAAATGCAATTCTAAAGCCAATTTCGACTCTTTTCAACCTGAAAAAATTATAAGGCTGATGTTTGAACTATTATCTTTTAATTAGTACTTTAAAGGCCCTGTCTGTGGACATGTATTTTACCAGCTTCTTCTGAATGTAAATGTCTCGACCCCGCTCTGGCTCATTACACAGCCCTGCCTATACTAAACTAAGGGACTCATTACAAACCTCAACCATGGAAAAAAAATTACAGGACATGCTAACTAAACAAACTGAGGCAACAAATAAACAGTTTGAACAGATGTCTACACAGATGGCACAGTTGACTTCTATGATGACAAATCTTGGTCAAGCATCCCAAGCTATTAATCAGAAGTTGGATGTGGTTACGGGAGACTTGAAAGAAGTAAAAACTCAAATGACTGTTATGAAGACAGATATGCAAGCAATGGATGCATCAATTAAGAAAGTGATGGATGAGCACAAGGATACAAAGAAAAAATTAACAAGCCAAGAAAAACAGATTGAAACAATACAAACTGATCAGATGGCGGCAAAAAATCAAATGGGAATGATGGAGATGAGAGTGAGAGAGACTAATCTTCGTATACGCAACTTTCCAGATATGATGGGAGACAATAAAGAAACTGTATTACCAAATTTGGCCTACTTATTTCAGATAGATGAACAAGAACTAAAACAAGCCATTAACAGAATATACAGGATACCACTACCTGCTAGAATGAGAAGATCTAAGCCAAGAGATTTGATGATAGTGTTTTATGACACTAGAGTTAAAGACAAGATTATGAAGACTCACTATGAAAATCCAGTGTCAGCAGGAGATTCCTCTCTTATATTACTGAAGGATATTCCAAGGCATCTACTCTCACAGAGGAATAATTACAAAGACTTTGTGTCTACATTGAAAGCTAATGGTATCAAATACCGTTGGATCATGCCACAAGGATTGGCTTTCACCTACAAGGAAGTGAAAACGACAATTCTATCTCAAGCAGATGTGGGGAAATTTCTGAGAAAATATAAAATGGACCTTAAAGAATTACCTGGGGAGAAGGAGGAAGAAGAAGAGGAAGAAGAAGAGGTACAGGGTGCAGAAGGAGGTACCAAATTATAGACTTTCTATTTTGCTAAAAAATACTACACCATGGCAAAAGCAATTTCTTGGAATGTAAATGGACTGAATGAGAAAACTAAAAGGGCTAGAATTTTCAAATATTTACAGAAATATAAATACTCCCTAATTTGTCTACAAGAGACTCATATAGCTTTAAAGCATAAAAAATACTTGGAGAAACAGGTGCTTGGACAAGCATTTATCGCCTCAGCCAAAACTAAAACAAAGGGAGTGGTAATTTATGCCCACCCCAGTCTTTGCCCAGAATTAGTATATAAAGATAATGAAGGAAGAATTGTAATTATCAGAACTAAAATATTGGGACAAAGGACAATAGTGGTTGGAATTTATGCATCCAATGAAGGGAAAAAATCCTTCTATGAAAAACTACACGATTTGATAGCCCAACACGCAAAAGATCAAATCTTATTGATGGGCGACTTCAATGGAATTATTCTCCCATCTTTGGACAAAAAATCAAAAGCAAAAGACGTCAATGACGGATGCTTACCTAAAACTTTCTTCACCATGGCTTCAGAATTAGAATTACAAGACATTTGGAGAACAATGAACACAACGGCTAAAGAATACACCTTTTATTCAGCGAGACATGATTCACACTCCAGAATTGATATGATATGGGCCAGTAAATCAATCTTCACTCAGCTACGCAAAATCCATATCTTACCTAGAACTTTTTCTGATCACAATCCTGTTACTTTTGATTGGAACAATAAACAAGCATTTAGATGGCGAATGAATGATAAACTTCTAAAAGACAATAAGATACAAAAGGAATTACTTGCTTTAATGAAAGACTTCTTTGAAATTAATCTTAATGGGGAAACTTCTCTGAATACAGTTTGGGATGCATTTAAAGCTGTTTTGAGAGGTTTTATGATACAGAAACATTCGGCTTGGAAGAAGACTCAATTACAATTTACAAACAATATACTTTGGAATTTACAAAATTTGGAGCAGAAATTGGTAATGGTAACACAGGAAGAGGAGAAAAGAGAAATTCAAATAAAGATTTCTGCATCTAAACACCAATTAAATTTGGTAATAATGGAGGAAATGAATAAAAATTTGAAACTTGCTAAACAAAAATATTTTGAATATGCAAATAAACCAGGAAAATTTTTAGCAACACAGTTGAAGGATTCATTTCAAAAGAAGATTATAACAAAAATCCAAACTGTTAAAGGACCAGTCTATTCAACTTCAGAAATTCAAAAAGAATTTGTTTCATTTTATTCCAAGTTATATCAGAAAGAAAATACTCCAAAGCAGAAAATAGATAAATTCTTAAATTCAATACAGATGAAAGCTTTATCAACGACCCAGAGAGAATGTATTGAAGCTCCAGTTACAAGAGAAGAAATACAAGAAGCAATACTGAGACAAAAAACGGATAAAACACCTGGACCAGATGGAATTACTGCACTATTTTATAGAATGTTCAGTGACAATCTAGTTGGTTTTTTTGGTTTACTCTATAATGCAATTTTGGACGAGGGAATATCCCCGGAGACTTGGTCACATGCATTTATATCATTGATACCTAAAGAAGGAAGGGATCCAGAAAAAACATTTAATTATAGACCTATATCGCTGTTAAATGTGGATTACAAAATTTTTGCTTCGGTTTTGGCATGTAGGATAAAACAATTTATTAAGGATCTTATACACGAAGACCAAGCAGGCTTTATACCAGGTAGGCAAATAAAAGACAATGTAAGAATTTTACTAGACTCATTGGAATATTATGATCAGAACATCCAACAAACTGCGGCCTTTGTATTTTTAGATGCAGAAAAAGCCTTTGATATGGTCTCTTGGAATTTTTTAAAACAGATTTTGGATAAATTGAATTTTGGAGATCGTTTTCAGAAAGGTATATCGGCTATCTATACCTCCCAACAGGCGAAAATTTTGGTTAATGAATCAATGTCAGATAATTGCCAAATCACGAAAGGAACTAGACAGGGATGTCCCCTGTCTCCACTTTTATTTTTGTTGGTGTTGGAACCGCTATGTGTGAAACTAAGAAGTATGGAGGACACCCGCGGATTAAGAATTAAAAAACATGAATTCAAGTTGAGAGCATTCGCGGATGACCTGTTAATTTTGGAGAATCCAACACAGTCAATGAACATACTTCGGGAGACTTTGGACGATTTTGGGAAAATATCAGGCTTTAAAGTGAATCAAGAAAAAACAAAGATAATATTTAAAAATTTACCGGAAATACAGCAACAGGAATTTATATCATATACTGGTTGGGAGAAAGCCAACAAAGTTAAATACCTGGGAATCTGGATTACTGCAAAGAATAAAGATCTGATAATTAACAATTACCTCAAGTTATGGGGTAAGATTAAAACTGATATGATTATATGGTCAAATAAAAAATTGTCATTAATGGGACGTATTTCAACGATTCAAATGAATGTTCTACCAAGGATGCTCTTTTTATTCCAAAATTTGCCAATAATATCACATACTAAATACTTTGATACCTGGAGGAAAGACATTTCAAATTTCATCTGGCAAGGGAAAAAACCAAGGACTGCTTATAAATATTTAGTGGATCTAAAAACTAGAGGAGGTTTAGCACTACCTAACCTTCAACTTTACGCTGAAGCGGTAGCTTTAGTATGGATAAAAGACTGGATGGACTTGTCAAATACACGTTTGCTAGACTTGGAAGGTTATAATAACTTAAGCGGATGGCATGGCTACTTGTGGTATGATAAAATTAAATTACAAGCAACATTCCGTAATCATATAATCAGGTCCTCTTTATTCCGTATTTGGATGAGACATAAACATATTTTGGAACCAGAAACACCAATGTGGATATCGCCTCAAGAAATGTTAACATTGCGCCCACTTAGACCAGACAAATTTATCACCTATCAAGATTTAATTAAATGGGATGGAAAGAAATGCTCACTAAAAGACTTTCAATTTCTTAAGGACGATTTACAATGGCTCCAATACTATCAAATTAAATCAGTTTTTGTACAAGATGTCAAAAAAGGATTTTCTAAAGAAAAATCTTCTTTTCAAAGGATTCTATTAGATAATAATACAAAACTGATTTCTAAAATGTATAATCTCCTTTTAACATTATATTGTGAGCAGGACACGATCAAACCAACTATGATCGATTGGGCTCAAAATGTGGGACATGATATTGCCTTAAATAAATGGGAACGATTATGGTCTAAAGACCTAAAAGGAATAAAAGCACAGTCAGTGCGAGAAAACATTTATAAAATGATGTATAGATGGTATTTAACACCTAAGAAGATTGCAAAGATTTACAAAACAATGTCCCCTATCTGTTGGAAATGTAACAAAGAAATCGGTTCCTTTTATCATATGTGGTGGACCTGTGATAAAGCTAAAGACTTTTGGGACATGATCTACAATGAATTGAGACTAATATTACAAAAAAATATACCCAAAACACCAGAAATGATGTTATTGAGTATGATTCCAGACGACTTATTAACACAAAGAACCTTTTTGATTTATGCCACAACAGCTGCGAGACTGCTTTATGCAGCGAAATGGAAAGGGATCGAAACTCCCGAGAAAAAAGACTGGATTGTTAAAATGTTTGAAGTGGCAGAAATGGCAAAACTCACAGCTATTTTAAATGAAGAAAGTGAGGCTCAGTTTTTGGGGGAATGGGAGGCGTGGATGCATTATTGTGAATATGAGTTAAAATTGGGAAAAATGGAAGAATATTTTCTAATCTGATCCAGAGGATTTCTGTCTTTTTTATAATGAATAAGTATAATTATATTTACTAACAGATTATGGTTTTCTTTTTGTTAAATGATATTGATAGAGCATCAAGATTAGATTAACTACGATGGGATGAACTTTTTATTAAGAGGCAGATGGAGGTGAGGGGGAAGTCACAGATTTTCCATTTTCTTTTTTATTACTATATGTTATGGAATTATAACAACTTCAAGTTAGAATTGAAATTTTATATTGTTATAGATGTTGTTTATTGCAATGGAAAATTTATAGTATAAAACCTAATAAAATTTATACAAAAAAAAAAAAAAAGATCCATGGAGAATTCCAATGCAGTGGGGAGCTCTACGCCAGGGACCTTTAATCCATCCAGACCCCCACTGGTTCTGTTTGACCGTCTGGCACTTGAAAGGATGAACCTTCTCAATCTGGGTTACTCTACAGAGGTCGTGAACACCATACTTGAAGCACGTAGACCTGCGACCCGGCGCATATATTCCGCATCATGGAAGGCGTTTGTCAGATGGGCACGTAGAAGAAAATTCGACCCTCTTCAACCAGGAATTAACAGCATCTTGGGGTTCTTACAGGAGGGAGTGAGATTAAACCTGGCAGTGTCTACTCTACGCAGACAGGTGGCAGCCATAGCTACAGTTATACCCATGGTGGATGGAGTTTCGTTATCCAAACATCGGCATATTGTCTCTTTTCTAAAGGGAGTATCCCAGACTCGACCTCCTACGATTCACCGGTTCCCTACCTGGAACCTTAACATCGTTCTCAAGGCTTTAACGAAGGAACCCTTCGAACCTCTTCGGGCAGTACCTCTAAGGTTCCTGAGGATGAAAGTTCTATTCCTTGTGGCCATCACGTCGGCTCGAAGAGTGTCGGAACTACGAGCCCTATCCATTCGTCAGGGGCTATGCATTTTTCATAGGGATAAGGTGGTATTGAGACCAGACCCTACCTTCATCCCTAAGGTTAACTCTCCCTTTCATCGCGGTCAGGACATTTCTTTACCATCGTTCTGTCCAAAACCATCTTGTCCAAAGGAACGATCTTGGCATTCTCTCGACCTGCGTAGAGCCTTGCGCATCTTCATTGACAGAACAGCAGAACTGAGAAAGACGGACTACTTGTTTATTAACATCTCCAATCCTAACAGGGGTCTCAGAATGTCCGCGGCATCCATTAGTTATGCCTTAAAGTCCACTATAGCGGAGGCATATAAAGCTGCGGGTGCTCCTCTTCCACAGGGAATTACGGCTCATTCGCTTCGCAGCGCCTCTACAATGGCGGCGTTTGACAGACAGTCTCCGGTTGACGAAATTTGCCGTGCAGCTACGTGGTCAAACGTGTCTACGTTTGTCAAGCATTACAAGATCAACACATGGTCATCTGCACAAGCGGCCTTTGGCCGCAGGGTTTTACAGCATGTCGTGGAGGAGTATGCGTGACCCACCCTGATGGGAGCTCTTATAGATCCCACAGCTACAAGATGCCCGAGCCTCAGAGGAGAACGGAGCCTTGACTACTTACCGTGAGGGCTCCTTCTCTTCTGAGGCGGAGGGCATCTTGCCCACCCGGGCGATAAGTCAAGACGACGTGCTTTCAACCATGCCTTCAGAAGACAGTCAGTTCAGACCTCTCCGGTCACAAGCCCTGTCTATTTTTCATGTTATAGAAATGTTCCTTCCTGTTTTTCTGGTTAAGGTTACGTTTTTGTTCTGTTATACCTTGTTTGTTCCTGTCTAGAGCTAGGCAAGCCTGTGACTGAGGAACAGAGGGTTAGTGTCCCGGTAGGGGGCAGCAGGAAATCATTTTAGTCCTGCCTCTCCAGATGGGGCGTGGACAATAACCCACAGCTACAAGATGCCCTCCGCCTCAGAAGAGAAGGAGCCCTCACGGTAAGTAGTCAAGGCTCCGTTTTGGAGGACATTGATTCATAGGGTTGCCATGAGTTGGAAACGACTTGATGGCCTTAACACACGCGCGCACACACACACACACACACACACAGACTAACACTGCTGCCCACGTGGTACATGCCAAACCACTTCTCTAAGGTGTCACTGCATTTTCTGTCCGTTCAGGTTCAAATATTTTAAAGTCATGCTTCTGGTTAGGCTGGTCAGACCTTACTTGGAATACTGTGTTCAGTTTTGGGCTCCACAATTTAAGAAGGATGTTGACAAATTGGAGCATGTCCAGAGGAGGGCGACCAGAAAGGTCAGGAATCCATGCCCTATGAGAAGAGATTTAGGGAGTTGGGTTTGTTTAGTCTGGAGAAGAGAAGGTTGAGGGGAGACATGATAGCCATGTTTAAATATTTGAAGGGATGTCATGTTGATGAGGGAACTAGCTTGTTCTCTGTTGCTCCAGGGACTAGGACACGGAGTAATGGATTTAAACTAACAGAAAAGCGATTCCACCTAAACATTAGGAAGAACTTTCTGACGGTGAGGGCTGTTCGATGGTGGAATGCACTGCCTCAGAGGGTGGTGGAGTCCCCGTCTTTGGAGGTCTTTAAGCAGAGGCTAGATGGCCATCTGTCGGGAGTGCTTTGATTGTGGGATCCTGCATGGCAGGGGGAGTGTTGGGGTCACTGGGGATGGGGGGAGGTAGTTGTTAATGTTCTGCATTGTGCAAGGGGTTGGACTAGATGATCCTGTTGGTCCCTTCCAACTCTGTGATTCTATGATTCTAGGCTAAGTCTGCTTCCCTACAATGACTGGGCTCTCATTGCTGCTGTGAACGCAAAGTGGCACCTGAGCATCCATCTGACGTTTTTTTCCATACTTTGCACGCCCCAGTTACTAATTAAAGGAGGGGGGGACTGAAAAAGGTCTCCAGTGGTATAGGGCTAATCAGGGCCGCAGGGGACTGGAGCAGAGAAAATGGAATCGATGTGGGCAGGACTTGGACAAATCTGCACTTTACCATCCAGGAAAGTAGGCTTAGGAAAGATTGCAATAAAAAAAAATTACCAATACTTACAGTAAGTCAACAAAATACCAGTATAAGGCTCAGAATAATGTGTAAATAACAATTCATACACTGAAAGTGAAAATATTACAAAGCTAATTTACTAATAAACAACAACTGACAAACACAATTTTGATATAGTGCAGACCACAATAAACAAACAGCATACAATTAACACAACAATTATGTTGTATGTTTCACATCATTGTTTTGTTAATTGTATATTGTTTGTTTATTGTGGTCTACACTATATCAAAATTGTGTTTGCCAGTTGTGGTTTATTAGTAAATTAGCTTTGTAATATTTTCACTTTCAGTGTATGAATTGTTATTTACACATTATTCTGAGCCTTATACTGGCATTTAGGAAAGATTGCAGCAAAATGACACAAAAGCGAGAAGGTGCGTGAATGTACCGCAGTGCTGTATGGAAACTCTCATCTGCTCTTTGTTGGTTGTGTCTAGAGCTCTGGGTCTTTGGACAACATATATTTGTTTTGCTGCTGCAGTGCTGCCTTGGCCTGCCTGTAGTCCTGGGCACATTGTTAGTCGAAAGGCCTATGGTAGTGCTGCTTTGTGTCCCCATGGGCAGTATTTCCACAACAAATGTAGCCAGACATGAACCAGTTGGTGGGTGAATAAAACAATGAAGTGCAGCAGGGTCAGATCTTTGCTAAAAGTTTTTTTTTTGCATATTATGTATTTTTTTAGCTATGAAAGAGCTTTGGATTTAAGTTACAACCGACACCCAACATCATTTCAACCTGTTTGCATTTCTCCCTCCCCCCCACCTCTACAGCTTCCACATCTGGGTTGTGGTGTTTCCCCAGCTGTTATAATACTGTACGTTGCAGTTAAGAAAAGCCCTTGGTGGCCTCCTCTCATGCTGCTGTTGGGTGCCCTAGGGGAGGTAGGCAAAGAATGAGGAAGCCCCTGATTTCTTTTTCACCTTCACTGCCTGAACTCTAGGTAGGAAGCGGAGGAACTGAATAATTTGTTATGACTTGTTGGCTACAGCAAGTGTTTTTAAGGTTGCTGAATTATTGTGGAGGCTTGTATTGCATTGAGTCAGGTGTTTGTAAGCTGAATTGAAGACCATTTGATCAAAAAGTGGACTGTCAATTTTGAAAATAGATAATGCTGCCATATTTACAGTGCTTGTGTGGATTGTTAAGATAATGGATGTGGAAAGCTTTGAGCGTTCAGATGGTACAAATGCCAGGTATTATTTTGACAAAGCCCTGCTGGATCTGCTCAAGGTTCCATCTAGTCCAGCCATTCTGTTTCTAGTTGTTGGTTTGGCACATGCTTCTGGAAAGCATACTTGCAAGACAGAAGACAGTAGTTCTCTCCCTTTGCTTGTCTCCAGTATTTGGTATTAAGAAAGCCAGTGTGATGTAATGGTTAAGAGCAGTGGACCCTAAACTGAAGAACCAGGTTCGATTCCTCACTCCTCCACATGAAACCTGCTGGGTGTTCTCTCAGAACTTGCTGGGTATTCTCTCAGAACTTTTTCAGCCCCACTTGCTTCACAAGGTGCTTGTTGTGGAGACAGGAAGGAATTGTGATTGTAAGCTTCTTTGAGAGTCCTTAAGGTAGAGAAAAGCAGGGTATAAAAACCAGTTCTTCTTCGCCTCTGAAGCACTTTAGAGCAGTGATCTTCAACCCATGGATCAGGACCCACCTGCTGGGTTATAAGTCTGTAGAGATGACATTTACTTTGGTGCCTTTTGGAAGACCTTGGTGCTAGTGCATGGAGGACGAGAGCATCATGCCTTTTGTCTCTCAGTGAATGTTAAAAGAAGCAGCAGGAGAGGCCAGTCAGTGACGGAGAAGATTCCTTCATTGCCCTGACCTTTGGGTTTTTCCTTACTGTGGTACACATCTGGGTGCTCAGCTTGTGTTCTCTGGCTCTCTTGGTCATGGTCCTATCCTTGAGACTGATGAGGTCATAACTTTGCCTCCTCTTCCTGTCGCATGACTTCCTATCTTCTGCTTGTGGCTCAGAGTATTTAAAACACAAAAAGGAGGGGAGCGGCTGAGAGTAGCTTGTCTAAAACTGGCCTAATGAGTTCATGGTCAAGGCAAAAATTGAATTATGGGCTTCCCGAGTTAAAGTTCTTAACTGCGACACTTCACCAACTTTAGGATAATAATCTTTGTTTTTGTTATTGGCTGAAACCATAAAAATTATCTGGGATCTCAGTTTTTATCATGCTGTGGCTTTAAGTCAGGAGAGAAGCAGGTGGGACACAGCTTCACATACATTTCAAAGAGCCCCCAACTTGCTTTTCAAAACGGTATATTACAGCTTGTAAATTCCTAGTGGTCTGCCCCTCTGAAAAACAGCAATCATTCGCTTGATAAATGCCAGTAGAAAGAATATGTAGATATATTCAGTACTTCAAAAATCTGCAGACTGTTGCAGGATGAGATTAAGAGAATTGGTAATAACTGAAGAAGAAAATAATCTCTCATTATTATGCAGTAGCCCTTTGTTGAGCCAGTGTAAACCTGTTCTGTATAACATGCTTTAGATATACATAAAAGATCTTGCAGTGATCCTTTTTTTTTTAGAGCCAGACATCTGTCTCTAAACCCGTTGGTGCCTGGAAAAGCTATTGCAGAATGGCAGCCCTCAAGTGACATTAAACAATACAATGAATTTTGAAGTTTGACGGAGATCAAATACAGTCTGCAGATATTCTGATGGAGTCAGCAGGATGGGATGTGTTGCAGACACAATGTCTTTCTCTTCTGCTGGGAAACAAAACTATTCCAGCAATAACTAATATTGTGCGGTGTGATACTTCATATTTTCTACCTACTGTTGTGCAATCAAAATGACACCAGGCCATCTTGTTATTTTCTGACTAATACGTTGTTTGTGTTCCTGAACCACTTAAATCAGTCTCTTCAGTGTGGGGTGGGGGTGGGGGGAAATGTGTGTGATATGGGAAAATTGTGTTTTTTTAAGTAAACCGTAACCAATAGATTGGTCAACCAAAACCGTAGGGGATTAATCTGTATGGGCTGTTTTTAACTGGGGAGGGCAGAGAATTAAAGGCACATTTTCGACATCCAGTCCAAAAAAGGGGTTTAATTGGTAACAATAGTATTGTTTGATGTTGGCGTCAAGGCTGTGGAACTCCCTGCCGAGGTAGGTCTGCTGTGTTGACCTTTCTGTGTAGAGCGAGGGCTGAGCTCTCTCCGGTTGTCTCTGGAAGGTTGAAGAACTGCTGATGTTTGCTAAATGCACTCTGTTGGGAGTGTGCTTCTTTTTATCTGCTGGCTGTGTTTTGTACTTTTGTTTGGCTATTCATCATTTTATTACACGATGATTTAAATATTTGTGGCGAGCTGCCCTGTGGATCCATTGTGGGTGGAAGGGTGTGATACAAGTGTAAATAAATAATAATGTTTTTAAAGCCACTTTATTTTGTAAGACTGTTTAATGTATGTAAACTTCTCTGTTTTTCTAAAAAAAATGCTCTCTAAATTTGAAACCAGTAAGCAACAGCGAATGGAGATACCTAATCTTACTTGAGATTGGGAAAAGATGGAGTTGGAGTTGTTAGTAAGATGGAACAGTGCAGGCAAGCTAGCCAAAGTTGAAAGAAATTATCAGGAGTGCCGGAAAATCATGAAGTCAGTTGCTCAGATTTTCGCTGTCTGTGAGTTTTCCCAAACCTAGATTCCAATTTTAGCATCTTCTTGTGACTTAAATAGGTGTGGCTTTCCTCATCATTTCAACAGGAGAATTTGTATTCACTGTGAGGCAGCTGTCAAAGATACGGCCTCTCTCTCCCCTCATAGTGTTGCCAAGGCTTTGCCTGGAACCCTCTGGAGCTTTGCAGAGCAGGGCATGTGGAAGGGGGAGCATTGTGCATCATGGAATAACATCCCCCATACTGCCCCAACTTCTATATGGAGCACCAGTTTGGGGTCTTGGAAATCTCCAATCTTTAGAAACTTCTCAAAACAAATTTGCCCACTGGTTGTTAGTGGTCCCAACATCAACACCTTCAGCTATGGCTAGAGTAGAATTAACTCTACCCTCAATAACCACCCTAGTTAATAAAACAAACATTAATTACTGGCTGAAGATCATCTTCTGTACATCCCCAGCCCTTTTGACCTTGGCGTATGAAGAGATGAAGAATAACTCATGGTGCAGTTCTGTGTTGAGATTGGTGGCTTGTCTTGGCTTCTCAGTTGGAAGTCCAGAAGAAAGTGCACAAAAACTCAGATGAGAGACACCACAGACACCAGTCCCTTGCCAATTTCAATAATGTCTGTCCTGTGCTAGGCATTTAGAGTTAAAACTATGGACACATTCATATTGGTTTGGTTCTTTGATCAACAAGTTCTCACATCAGGAAAAAAACGGGGGGGGGGATTGTGGATGTGGTGCATCACTCTTGATCACCACATCTACAATGGTCTAGGAATTTCTCCAATCCCTTTACCATAGAGATTTGGGGAATTACTAGAGTGTTGTGGTAACAGCACTTCTGGGTGTTCACCTGGAAGTGATATCACTGTGTCTTAAGACATTTCCCCTCCCCATGCCCTGTCCCCAAATTATGTGCCTGGCAACCTTAGTCTGACTGTATAGATTGATGGTCACTGCATCCATGAAATAGTACCTCAAAAATGGTTTTAAAGAATTTGACAGGCCAGATAAAACTTAATATCATCATTGGTTGAAATATAACAAAAGATGTCCTTGGAATCTTTCACCGTTAAGAATTGTAAGTTCAGTTTTGCATAGTATCCTTAACAGTTGGTTGTCTTTGAAGTGATATGAGGTGATATAGAAGTTGTGTCCGCGGTATTTGATTTGAAGTATTATTTGCAAATCGGGTTTCGGTCATCAAATGATGAACATGTATGTGTGAACCACCTCTGAGATTTCACAGGGGCATGAATAATGCTACTACGCATAATGTCTGTCCCTTAGTCTTTTTGTCTCATGTTCACACCCACATTATTGTTAAAGAAGAGCAGTACTGCCCTGTTCCCATGGTTTCATGAATTGACATTGCTTGGACCACAGTGCAGAATTCTTTCCAGCCCTTGAAGCTGATTGGCTGCACAAGAATTCCTGATGGTTTCAGTAACGTCAGCCTACTGCTAGCTAATTTAATGGTTATACCTTTTGCTTGGACAGGTAATGCAGTTGTACTTCCATGGGCGGGAAATCATGGTGGGTCAGTAAGCATTAGAGTTTAAAGCAAGTGCTGTGTTGATATACTGAAAATCATTCTTCTTTTTTTCTTGCTTCACCTTTCAGTTTGACCCTGAGAACACTGGCTACATCAGCACAGAGAAATTCCGAAGCCTCCTCCAAAGCTATGGCTCTGAGTTGGATCCACACAAGCTAGAAGTGCTCTTGGCCTTGGCAGACAACAATTCTGATGGGAAGATCTGTTACCAAGACTTTGTCAATTTGGTAAGTGATTCGGATTAGATAGTCATCTTTCAGTTTCTGTGGGTTCCCAGCCGAAACACTACCACAAGAGGCCCGCTTCTGCCATTCTTGTTTTCTTCTCCTTCCTCAACTTGTACTCGATACCTCTTAACAGAAAGGTATGTACTTAGGGATAAATGTTTAGCTTGCAAAGCCTTTTGTCTCCAGAGTTAAACTCATTCTCTCCTCTCAGTTCAAATAGGCTATTTTTGCTTCTGTGGGACCAGGGACTAGACCTTTCATGCCAGCCATGTTGGTTGGAGGAGATGGTGATCCTTCTGGATAATCCCTTCAACTGAATTTACATGGTTTAAAATGTTCTGCCAAAAAGGTTATGGTTTCAGAGGAAATGCATTTCTTTGTCTCATTCTCACCAATTCCCATATTTCAAAAATGTCCTCTGCCTTTTCATTACATTCTTTGTGCAGAAGGTGGTAGCTGAAGACTTTCTTCGAACTTCAAGGGAGACTCATTCGTAAAAATCAGTCTTGAGAGAATCTTAACCGTCAGGGTTGTTCCTCACATTACCTCTTTTGTATACTGAGGCACAATTGAGTATCTGAGTTTCTAGCGTGTACACTTTCATGACCATTCTGATGTTATTTTATGTACCTTTAATAAGTGCATTAATAATGCTTTATCCTGCTCTTCTTTTAGAAAACTCTAAAAGAGCACCTTACCTCAAGCTTCCAGCTTTTCTACAAGTGGTTAATTTTAAAGACATGTGTTAGGTTTTGGCATTCATGGCTCACAACTGAATGTTTCCTTAACCTACTGTTTCTGTTCATATTTTTGTGAATGAAAACGAGGGGAATGAAGAAGAGGGTCTGGGTGGGGGAGATAACCAGATGGGAACAGAAAATATGATGTGAGTAAAAAAGTTGAAGATTATTCTTTCAAGGCAACTTAATTTCTTAGTCTGCTTTGACCATTCATGGATCTCCAAGGTCTTAGAAGGGCTGAGAGACACCTGGTTGAGATTCTTTTAATTGGAGATGCATGGGATCGAACCCAGGACTTTCCTTATGCTACACATGTGCTCTAGGACTGAACTAAGACCCCTCCTTGTAGTGGAAGACGTGGACAATACAATATACAAAAATGTTGTAAATGTTGTCATGCAGGCCAAAAAGACGAAAATTAACCTATAGCTACGTCAGCTGCAAAATGGGACTTTGAGTTTGTCTTGGGAATTGACTGAACTTCCAGATTAGACCTTTTGGCAGCAGTGTATGGGGCTGAAATAAAAATTTGTTGCTTTAAGTCTCTTATGACGTTATTTTTCTAAAGTTGATGTGGAAGTGATACTTCAGCATCTCTAAAATTGGCTGAATTCCTATTGCAAAAGCGAGTGGTGTTTCATTTATAGTTCTGCCTCATTTACTGGATTTTGGTTACCTCATTTGCTTGCAAACAGGATCACACTTGGTAAGCTATAAATAGTTTTATTCTCTGCTGCTGTTGCAGCACAGTGAAGAACTGCTGTTCTGACAATCTGGTTCTCAACACTTCCAGGCTCTGGTAGCACACAGAGTCCTAAGAACCAGTAGCAGTAAGCAAGTCACACTTTCCCAAGAAGCATCTGCCCCCCTTTTATCATTGTGTCCTTTCATATTCTGTCTTTCACCGTGGTGTAGTGGAGAGCCAGCGAGGTATAGTGGCTAAGAGCAGGGGTTTGGAGCGCTGGACTCTGATCTGGAGAACCGGGTTTGATTCCCCACTCCTCCACATGAGCGGCGGAGGCTAATCTGGTGAACTGGATTTGTTTCCCCACTCCTACACACGAAGCCAGCTGGGTGACCTTGGGCTAGTCACAGTTCTATTAAGAGCTCTCAGCCCCACCTACCTCACAGGGTGTCCGTTGTGGGGAGGGGAAGGGAAGGTGATTGTAAGCCGGTTTTGTCTCCCTTAAGTGGTGGAGAAAGTTGGCATATAAAAACCAACTCTTCTTCTTTCAGTACCAGGTATATTAATGACCTGATCTCAATATCAAAAATGTTAATAGTTTTGAACGACACTTAACAGTTACCTAGGGCCAAAATACACAAGACTTTTAAAACAAGTCAGGTCCTGATTCCCCAGACCTGACTTACTTTTGAATGTCATTTTAAAAGTCTGCAGCGGCCTGATTTGGCTCAGGACTTGGGAAGGGGGGCATCCCCCACACCATTTTCCTGAGCCAAAATAGCTCTGATAAGCAGTTCTTTCCATAACTTCGGAGCTGCAGGCATTAAAAATGATGTTCCCAAGGGCTGCTTGTGGCTGCAGGGAAAGCAAGTTAAGTCTGGGGAACCTGGACCTGACTCATTTCAAAATGCCTCATGCAGTTTAGCCCTTCATAGCTTGACTAAAGGCTTTGAATTTAGAGCACTTGATTTTAAATCCTTTGTATCATTCCCCTGTGGCTATATAGGTTTGATTCAGATAACCAACCAACCATATTCATGCAGCAATAATATAATCCCTGCTGTTCTTGAAAACCTTGCCTTAGGAGAGCGCCTTCAGAAGATGCAGAATCTTATGAACTTACCATCTTGTGGTAGTTCCTGTTACCAAAGAGAGAAACATAGGATGCAACCATGTGTGTTTAAAGTGCCGTCAAGTCGCAGCTGACGTATGGCAACCCAGTAGGGTTTTCAAGGCAAGATACTAACAGAGGTGGTTTGCCATTGCCTTCCTCTGCACAATGACCCTGGAATTCCTTGGAGGTCTCCCATCCAACTACTAACCAGGACTGACCCTGCTTAGCTCCTGAGATCTGATGAGATCAGGCTAGCCTGGGCCACCCAGGTCCGGGCTGTGATCACATAGGGGTATGAAAATGTTTCCTTGCCATGCCAGCAGCAGTAAGAAGTGTGGGAACAGGTGGGAAACTGCATCCACACATGTCTCTTCCAAAGCCACTGACTTTGGCTACCAGCCCTCATCACTTGCTGCTCATTTTTTTCCCTATTGAGGCTGCACAGGACCACCGATTTTGGCCATGGCCTGCCCCTCTCCTATTTTCCCTTTCCCTGCCGAATCATCCAGTAATGCTGCATGGTGGCCATGGGAAAGCAGGCTGATGGATGTTCCACCCACAATCAGCCTGCAGTTTCCCCTGTACTTCAGAGAAAACGAGGTTTATATTTTCTCCAGAGTAAATGGAGGGAAGGGAGTCAGATGAGGCATGCACAGATTGGGCACGACATCTCCTGGATGTTTCCCTTCATTGAACAGGCTTGCTGCTGTCCATGCAGAGAAGAATCCCCATGGGGAAGCAGCCGCAATTGTGTGGGATCTGCCTTGTGTGGGATCAGTAATACAGGAAAAATGATCGGTTGGCTATATTTTTACCCTGAATTTCCTCCAAGGAGCTAAGAACATGTCTGTGTCCTTTTCTGCTTTATTCTCTCAATACCCGTGCGAAGTAGTTTAGGCTGAGACACTGTCTGCTCGACATCACCTAGTGAGATTTATATCTGAGTATGGAGATGGTACATAGATCTGAGACTAGCATTCTATCTCCTACATCACATTAGCTTGAAATAAAATGAATAGGACAAGAGGGATGCATTTAAAGTTGTGATTTGTCACACTGTTAAGGCTAGAGACCATCAGATATAATGAAGATTGCCAAGATGCGTGATGGAATTGGTCAGTAGCTGTTACAACCTGGCATCCTGTAAGAGATGGAGCTATTTTGGAATACTGGTATTGTCTTGCACTTCATTGGTAGAGAGAGAGTAACTTCATTCAGGATGTTCCACAAGAGATGAGGGCACTCTGCCTAGCTTGAAGTTCCATCCTGAAAGAGGCTGCTTAAACCTCATTGGCTTCAGCAGTACTTAAGTTGCCCAAGTTTGCAGTCCTCTGTGTTCTGACATGACAGTAATCTCCTTTAAACTAATCAGGAGTTACATCCAAGTATGTATGCACAAGATAAGGGGTTACAGGGTAGTCTTTACAAAGGGAAGGATAAGTCTGGTCTTGCCTGCCCTGCCAAAGTCTTGTCTCTCTTGGGTCCAGTTCTTTATAGACTCAGCCTGCTTTGGCTAAGTTAATATCAAATCCCACAGTTTGTAGTTTATAAACGTGATGTTGTATTTTCCCATCCGCACCATAGGCATGTGCCACTACACAGTCAAAGCATTGTTAATGCCAGTGAAAAGATCCCAAAGATATTCTGTTGAAAAAAAGCCCTATTGTAGCAGCATCTTTAAAAAATCTTTTGCAGTGGCAAACCACTCCCCCCATTTTATACATCTGTTTTCTACATTTGGACTATGTGTTCTTGAAAGGCTATACGCCAGGGTCGTGAAAAGAAAAGAAAAGGTAAATTTCAGTAAATGTTGAGTTTGGGTTTATTGGGCCCGATTTTTTCTGTAAAGACGGAACGAGCCGAATACCCGGGTATTTTGGCTATACTTCCGGGTTTACCGAAAAAAATTCAGGTCCATTATAGTCTTTGGGGATTTTTTTTAAGCTCCTCTGGGGGCATTTTTGGAGGTAGAGTCACCAAATTTGCAGCGTAGCTGTCCTTAGACAGACACTGTCCTTAGACAGACACAGAAGTTTGGTGAACATTGGGTCCAATTTTATAGGCCCGCAAAGGGGTCACCCCTATCCTCCAGACATTTGCTAGCCGAGCTGTCTATCATTTTTCACGTTCAGAAGTTCAGCGTTGCCGAGGTCTGGCAGAAAGAGCCAGTTGGCAGGCCGGTGCCTCAAAGTCTGGGGCTCCTTTTGTATCTGAGGCACATAGCATGATGTCCATGCAAATTATCTTCCAAACTGAGGAAAATGGCTTAAATGCAAGAAAAATAAGGCATGGAAAACCTTTTGGTGGCAAATGACATACGGTGAACAGTCCTTTATTATAAAAATCTGATTTCAAGAGATGGTCACGGTGCGGGGAAACAAAACCTCTATTCAGGGCGACCTTCCGTTTCAGAGCAGGTTTTCGGGGGGGGGGTGATTTTGGAGCCAGCCGAAGTCATGACCAAGGCAGCTCTTGTGAAGAAGATTGCTCATCTGTATGGGTGAGCTGTCTTCTTCAGCTGTTAAAGCAGGTGCTTTTTACTTGGAGGATATATCCCTCCGGTCGGGACTGGGTGAGCCCTGTCTTTTAAGTGACCCTTCTGCCTCCAGTTTATCCTGATCCAGATCAACCCACTGAATGATGGATATTTTGGTCAGACCAAGTTGGTTCCAATTATACGACCCCTACCTCAAAAGGGCCCCAACTATGGGGGCCTAACAAAACCAGTCAAAGATAGAAAATGGGAGAAAGCACAGAGCTGTGCATCTGAGCAAAGGCGGATAGCCAAAACTCGGAAAAACCGAATATCTATTTGGCTTTTTCGGGAACCACCTATTCGTCTTCAGGCAGATTCCCAGGTTTTGTTATTCGGTCAACCTGAAACCCGAATATTGCAGAAACTGCTAATTTCAGGTTTGTTTTCGGTTCAGGTATATCGATATGAACAACCCTACTATACACCGAAACAACCTCTGTAAATATAGTGTGGAGGGGTGTGTGTGTGTGTGTGTAAGCCAGTGTGGTGTAGTGGTTAGGAGTGGTGGACTCTAATCTGGAGAATTGGGTTTAATTCCCCACTCCTCCACATGAGCGGCGGACTCTAATCTGGTGAACCGGGTTGGTTTCCCTACTCCTCCACATGAAGTCTGCTGTGTGACCTTGGCTAGCCACAGTTCTCTCAGAACTCTCTCAGCCCCACCTACCTCGCAGGTTGTCTGTTGTGGGGAGAGGAAGGGAAGGTGATCGTAAACCAGTTTGAGACTCCTTAAAGGTAGAGAAAATCAGCATATAGAAACCAATTCTTCTTCTTGGTTGTCTATAGCTTCAGTCAAGCAAGATGTTTGGCACAGATGGACCATTAACCTTGATTAGATTGCAAAATAGATCAAACTAGCATTATCATATACTCTTGCATGTTTTGCGAATGGTTTCTGTGCACATATTGAAAAGCAGCAACAGTAGACATTGCTGCTTTAGCATTTGGTGAGGTAAATGATCAGCCGCTAAAACTTCATAGATTGATTTGTCAATAACATCTCGGTAATAATGAGGGTTGAATGGCAGCCTTCCAAACACTGCTGCTGAGCAACTTTCCTTATTTCTCCTAACCCCTTTTCTTGCACTACACCCCTTCCCTGGCAGCAAGTGACTGTTCACAGGCCAATGTTGATTCCCATCTTGGCAATCCTAAAGGGATTCAAGGTTGTCTCCTTAGGTACTAAACCAGTAAGCTGCATGTTCTCCAAACTGGCCTTCAGTTTCTAGTAATATTCCTAAACATTTCTCTATGTATTCAAGGCAAGCCCAAGTTCAGCACCACATGCACACCCAAAAAGGGCTGTGGCCAGTTGCAACTCCTGAGTGTGCATGTGTGTTTTGCATCTGTTTGCAAACATGTTTGCTCCATTTGTATGTCGTGTTTTCTGGGGAACATGCAAAACATTGCATACCCCTGAAAAATTGTCACTTGTAAAATGCTTTATAGCCAGCGGGTAAAATGTCCTAGCACAAGTCTCAGGCCTTCCCCTTTTTCCGAGGGTGACCAGCTTGCAATACAGATGCCACAAATGGAACAACCAATATGAATTTGTGGCACTTGTAGACAGAAGGAGAAAGTCTTCATGTGACAGAGTCAGGCCTGCCATTCTGCTTGTCTCTTATGTGCCACACCAAAATAAGGGGGCTGCTGGTGCGTTGGGATGCACACTGCAGTGACACTAATCCCATTCTGTGTAATCCTCTTGAGTCTCAGTCTCAGACTGTAAAGAACATAAATAAAATAAATAAATGTATGTTGGACAGGACACTTGCTGGAAGGGTGGGCCATAACTGAAACAAGTCATTTCATCTGCCTCCCCAGGATTATTGTGTGTATGTGAAAAGGTATAACAAGAAGATTGGAAAACTGCAGACGGGCACTGTCTCCCCTCTAATTCTGGCATGTGATTTCCACTTGCAGTTTAAGACTTGCCTCCAAATTTTTAAGGGAAAACACTCATTGATCCCTATTGAGAATGAGAAAATTTCATTACGTGTTTATTGAACAAATGCAGCAAGAACCTGTCAATTTCCTATCACACGGGTCCCCCCTCATTTACATTTTTTCTCATCTAATCAGTCAGCACACAGATGCTTAAGCTTTACGTTACATAGAAAATGATGCCTCAGATTTATTTGAAAGCTCTGTATGGGAATTCACAATCTTCCACAAATATTTGTGGGTACATTTGAAACCTATAATCTTCTCCCAGTATGTCAAAATGTTCTGTGTGGACGAACTGTGCAGGCACCCAACCAAATAACAGCTTGCCTGAAGTGGATTTTCTCGTACATGAGTTCCACAGAACCTTGTTCATGCGCTCGTCTGTGAGTCATCCAGTAATGAGGCATCAACTACTGCACATATGTGTGTGAACGGGACATTAAAAAAAAAGTGTTCCATCAGGCATGCTGTCATTGCCTATGAAATATAGTGCACAGTCCCCTAGAGAAACAGACTGACCCCTGAAAAACCAAGTACTGTAGTCTTTAAATATGTCAACCCAAAACTGACACTTACTTAACCCCTGACCTTTAACACATGACTCACTTATAATTTTGTTATATATGCCTACATTTCTCCTTGTTTTCAAGAGTTAAAGTGAAAAGATAATTCTGCAGAGAGGGGAATTTGTTTGTTACCAACTTGTCGGGCTATCATATTATCTCCCTTTCTTCACAACCCTGAAAAGAAAAGGTTCGAGCACACATGCTTTTCTCATTTCTGTTGCAAAATTGTCTTTAAAATGGTGGTGTTTCTATTGGTGTGACTGGCCTAATCCAGGATTCCCTAATTTAGCACCCATGGGCCCCATGGTGCCTGCCAGGACTTCTTCAGGTGCCCTCTGAGCTTTTGAGAAAGTGAGTGGCACCATTGTAAGGCAGGGCAAGCCTGCCCTCATTCAGATGGAATGGTTTTTCACAGCTGCACTCGCAGCCACTGGAGGATCAGGAGGACTGGTAATCCCCCCTGACTTTCCTTAGTCATTTTGGGTTTCTGTTCTTCCTTCAGGGTTTCCTCCTTCTTATTCCCTGTTCTCTTTCTCCCTTCCTCCCCTTCATTTCTTCCTCCCCCCCTTCATTTCTTTTCATTCCCCTTCTGTGGTTCAATTGCAAAGTGAAGAGAGAGATATTGTATTCAGTTCTACTTCATGAGGCAGCCATTTTGGGTTTGACCCTGGGTGCTATGGAAACCATTTGGGGTCAGTTCTCCTCACCCCTTCTCACAATTCCAAAGGTGTCCACAAGCTCAGAAAGGTCACTGATCCCTGTCCTAATCACTTCCAAAAACATTCCCCTGTGCCACCGTTCTCAAAACTTGAGGGGCCCTCTGAAACAATGTGTGATACAGTTATTGAAGAAAAACAAGCGAAACCATCATATTACACATATTAAAACATTTGAACGTCATTGTGGACTCTCAGGACTTGCTCATGCTAGACACAGTAGCCCGCAGATCACAACCGGTAGTCACAATCCAGAGTCTAACAGTAATTAATTGTTTAATCATGCTCTCCGAACTCAGACAGGCATTGTGTTTGAGACTCAGGAAGGTTTTCCGTTTTCTTGCCCTGGGGTCTGGGCTCTTTAAGCATGCCTTCTGCTGCCATTGTATGGCTTTTCCTGTCACAGTCCCAGTGTATATCCACATGGTGCCCTTATTCAGCCTGCATATCCTGCATGTCCACATGGCAGTGCATTCCATATGGAAGAGGAAGAGCACCGTTAGTAAACAAAACCTCTGTGCAGCGTTATGTTTGTTCTTGTGCACTTCCCATTTTGCACTGAAATGAACACATGAAGCTGCTTTTTACTGAGTCAGACCATTGGTCTGTCATGTTCAGTATAGTCTGCTCTGACTGACAGCAGCTCTTTATGTTCTTGGGTCTTTCACATTACTTGCTACCTAATACTTTTAATTGGAGATGTTGGGGATCGAACCCTAGGACATTCTGCATGCCAGGCAGGTGTTCTATCACTGAGCCATGACCCTTCCTCAAGTGCTGAACACAGAGCACGTGTAGACTTGCTTCCAGAACAAGCAAAGTCTTATGTTCTTTTATAATACATTTGCAATGCAATTCTAAGCAGTATTACATCCTTATAAATCAATTAAAATCAGTGGGTTTTGCACTATTGGTTACCAGTGAGTACCCAGACGTATCATAAAGACATGGATACAAATTCAAATTCCTCTTGTTATGACGATTGCTTCCCCACACCC
This sequence comes from Euleptes europaea, assembly GCF_029931775.1. Classification (NCBI taxonomy): domain Eukaryota; kingdom Metazoa; phylum Chordata; class Lepidosauria; order Squamata; family Sphaerodactylidae; genus Euleptes; species Euleptes europaea. The sequence goes on from NC_079312.1 coordinate 157,434,691, forward strand.
TCACATTGACATAATTCTTCTTTGACTTAATTAGTATGACGAATTGATTTTTATTTCGAAGATTATGGTGATGAATCTGGAGGGTGAGACAAAATATGTCATTCATAGCATCTGTCTTGTGTGGGTGCTTACAAGTGTGATTCTGTATGATCTTATCAATATTCATGAGAGAATAGCAAGAACCAGCTGTGGACTGTTAAAACACTATTGATCAGTGTTGTTCGTTGCATCTTAGAATGAGTGTACGTTATTGTGACCACCCCAGGGTTTATTGCACAGCTAAGAGGTACTTTTTAAAGAAATCTGATTGATGTCCTTAAACTAGTGACTGAGGAAATGCTATGCCTTTCTAAGTTGGGCATTGCCTAGCTCAGTGCAAATGGAAGTCTGGCGGCTAACTGAAGACTTAAAAGCCCCTCCGTGTTTTACATAGCTTCATCAGGGGATCTCTAAATGTGTTTATCTACAGCTCGTTTTCCAGCTGCTGAACTCACAGAAGAAAAGGGTCTTGTGGTCATGGCTTCAAAACTATCTCCCCAGGGAGATTTGTCTCTGTCATTGTCTTCCACCAACGGGTTGAGCCTTTTTTGTTTAATCTAGTGTTCCCTCACTAACTCTTATTAGCCCTCCTCCCTGTTTGTGAGTTTTTATGTGTTTATATTATGTTTTATTTGTTTTAAAGTTTTTACATATATTTGTATTTTACATGCTTTTTAATGTCTCAATGTTTTACTATTTTGTTTTAATGTTTTAATATTCCCTTGGGGACCCTGAACTGGGTGGAAAGGCGGCATAGAAATGTTTTAAATAACCAGTAAAGGGTGTGGCGGCGGCAGTACCCAATGGGCACCCCAGCACTCTGAAGAGGGTTTGGTGAAGTGGCAAAGGAATCACACAGGGTAGGTTTGTTTCCTTTGCAAACCCCGCCCTGCCTCAGTGCAAACTCTGCCCTCTTGGTTGCTTGCTGGGTGTTGCAGGAGCAGGGAAGGGGTGAACTCTGAGGGGCTGTGTGGGATTTATTATGTGCAATACACTGGCTGCATCAGAGCCCTAAGGCATTTGTCTGCACTTCTTGTCTGCAAGCCCTGCATTTAAGTGAAAAAAGTTCTGCATATGAATAGCTGTGGCTCGGTGGAAGAGCATCTGTTTGGCTTGCAGAAGGTCCCAGGTTCAATCCCCGGCATCTCCAGTTAAGGGGGGGACTAGGCAAGTAGGTGATGGGAAGGACCTCTGCCTGAGACCCTGGAGGGCCGCTGCCGGTCTGAGTAGACAAGACTGACTTTGATGGACCAAGGGTCCATCAGTGTAAGGCAGCTTCATGTATTCATGTGCTCATAGCTCCTGGTGGGAGGGGGTGGAATACACCCATATTTCTTCTGTATAGTTTTGATTGTGGTTGGAGGTGCTTTCAGTTTTCTGGGCTGTTGCATCTTGTCATGGTGAAACTGGCCCGGCAAGCTTCCTCTATCAGCTTCCCTGCTTCTGAATTGTTGGAATAAGCAGGCAAATCTTTTTTTCAATAAGAACTTCTGAATGTGCTTTGCTTCCTTTTGATCCGACAAAAAGAATGTGCCAGCTTAAGAATGACTGTCTGCTTTGGAGCTCTTGTGGGTTTTAATTTAATTTAATCAGACTTATGTTGAGTGTGGCAGCTGTGTACTATGGTGACTGCCTAAGGGAGACATCATTGCTACTGAGCGTACTATCGTTAGGTGCGTGTCACGTAGCGCTAGTCAAATATATCTGGTATGGACGTCTTAAGAGGACATCTGGCTAAACACCTTTGAGCATGAGTTAAAGGCTTGTGACTTTAAACTTAATGTCTTGGACTTGATCCCCGCCTTTCGTACAACTCATACTAATTCTACTACCCAGCATCTTTCTACCACTTTAGAGTGTTCAGATCACTTCACTTGTATGTTCTCAGTAGACCTTACAACACTTCTCTAATGTAGAAAAGTGTTGTTGTTCTTTAAAAAAAAGACTGAGGCTGAGAAGTAAAAGTTTTGCATAAGGCAATTTAGTGAGTTTATAGGTCTGGCAAGATTTGAACTGGCTTAGAGTTTGTAGTCCTTGAAAGTGATCTGGCCCCCAGCTTTGACTTGTTGAGTGAGATAGGATCACTCCTCAATGCTACTGTATTGTAGCAGCACAAAAATACATAGAAGGGGAAACATTATACCATTATATCACTACCCTTGTGCTTACAGGAAACCATCACCTGCCTAACCTTTAAGCCAGTCGGACTCTGCCAATGGATAGGGGAAAACCAGGAGGACTCAAGGGAGGAGTGGGTCTTGGTTGGAATCCTCTGTTGTCTTGAATTAGTCATGCCCCAACAAGAACATAACATACATTTTAAAAAAATCAAATATCCTATCAGAGTCAATAAAGAGTCACAGATAACTGCCTTCTTGATACCCACAATGACAATGGAGGATACAATTAGGACTAACTGCAGCCAGTACCACCACTCCACCACCAGAAGTGCATAAGATCCAACCAAGGACTGTCTCCCCTATAAACATCTGCCATAGGACCACATCACTGTGCCCCCATGTCTAGAAAAGCAGGGGCACAGAAGTGTGTGTTTGATGATGGAGCTTTGGTGATGGGGCAGAATGTACAAAATGCACACTTTGCGGGGGGGACAAACACCAAAAATCCAGCAGCCAAGAAGCACTTTAAAAGAAGAAGAAGAATCTTTTCAGAACTTGTACAGGTACCTTACCTTAAGATGTCAGGCATGCACCACCCACCTGGAACCTCAGTTCCACTCCTACAACTAGGGCTCTAAGGACAATGCCAATTCAGATTCATCACAGGTTGATGTACACACAACCGGAAGCATTGTTTAATTAGCATCAAATTGTGTGAGCAACTGTCCATGTGGCAAGACCCACAATTTGGGTTAAGAATTCACATCAAGCCACACAAAATATTAGATAAGAATATTTCATAGGACTATTTCCAGATGTGTTTTTATAATTTTATGTTTTTATGACCACTGAGGAAGGCATATTCAGGCCAAAACACATCCGGTTAAACATTGGTAATCTCCCACAGGTAATCAAGGGTGGGTGAATCCATCGAGGAAGGATGTGTGCTTCAAACCATGCCCCCTCTGTCTTCCCTGTATATCTTCCCTTACTGAACAGATTGTAGCACAGATGTTCCCCCCACCCAGACAGGAGTAGGTAGAGTGGAACAGAGTGGAACTCCCTATGCAGACAGAGGGGCTTTATGGACCACAGTCCTCCAACTTCGATAAGCTCCACCATGCACTGGTGTGAAGGCTATGGAGAGCACAGCCATCAGTGTAGACTCTTAGGACTCCGCTCCATTTAACCCAGTCTTTCTTTCACAATCGGAGTCAGAGCAGAAGAAACAATAAGTGGAGATAGTGACAAGTTATTGTCACTGGTGGGAGACTCTGGGTCCTGTTTGTATGTCTCCTACCACGGGGTCATGAACACATGAAGCTTCCTTATATTGAAAAAGATCTTTGGTCTATCAAAGTCAATATTGTCTACTCAGACTGACAGTGGCTCCCCAGGTCTCAGGAGAGGTCTTTCACATCACCTACCACCTGATCCTTTTAGCTGGAGTTGCTGGGGATTGAACCTGGGACCTTCTGCATGCTAAGCAGATGCTCTACCGCTGAGTCACAGCCCCTCCTAGAAAGGCCTCTGATGCCACAGAAGTAACATGACCATTTCCTAGGAATCAGATTGGCAATGTTTGGTTCACTCTTTCACTTCCTCGAGCCCAAATTGCTCTTTTTAAAAACACACTAATGCTCCTTGGAATGTGGAATGTGTCTTAAGTCTGCCTGTACAAGGGAGCTCTAACCTCAATTGGGGACCTCCTGGCAACAGTCATTGATGATGAATGCGAATAAGAAAGAAATTCTATTTAGCAACTTAGAAAGTTACGTATCTAATAACTTACTTTTAAATAAAATGGTCTGTGATTTGGTGGAATGTGGTGTTTTCCATTAATCACAATTAGAGATGATCAGCTGGTTTTTACTTTGATGAAAATTAGCATCACTCTTGATGTTATAACTTATTCCCTATGCAAGGTTTAATTTATTTTAAAGTTGCATTGATACGTTTACTGCCACCTATGTATGGAAACCAAAATCTTTAGTAAACTGATACTGAAAGATATTAGGAGAAAGCAAAATTCTGACATGGTGATCACACTAGAAAAGTGTTAAGGGTTGGGGGCTGATACTTTGCTGTGACCCCCACTTGCTACACAATGTCTGTATTGAGACTTCCACATGTCTGTGGTAGGTACAATTTTATTTCTTAGCATGACTGTGCACATCCAAATATTCAGCAATCCCCACTAGAATATGTCCTTTTCTTTCTTAATTTGTGATGTGTGTGTTTCTGACATTGAACAACCCTCCCACTTGCTTTACCATCCACCCAAGATACCTCAACTTTATTAAAAGTTTTTATAGACATCCACAGTAAAATAAGATGTGCACTGTCTGTGCACGTAGTTTGCGTCTGTGCACATACTGAGCATTTTAAAAAATTGATCAGGCAGGCACAAGTGCTTGCGATTTCAAAACAAGGTGCATAATACAGAGACATCAGGAGACAACAAGGGACAACCCAAACCAAATGTTAAGGGCACCAATGAAAGCAAGAGAATTGGTCCCCTCACAAAAAACCAGGCCAGGAATACAGAAAACTACTAAATTCCTCTTGAATTTCCTCAGCTGGTCGCACACTTGCAACAAGTGGATGCTGTGGGCAACAGATAATTCATAGAAAACTATTCCAGAAGCATCACTGTGAACCCAATTTTCAAGAAGAACTGAGGCCCGCTTTCACTGTTTGCCAGAAGAAAGGAATGAGAGTCAGATAAACTACGCCTTTTGAATTATTTCTCATATATATGCATGAGAATTGTACTCTGTGTATCAAGGACGCTGCTGCACCATATGGAATTTTGTTTGTGGAAGAGGGTGCCAACAGGACACCATGGTTCCCTTGAAGAACACTAAAAAGCAAATGCAAGTGTGTTTAAAAAAGGGGGGGAGAGAAACACTTTGAGACACCACAGAAGTTGAAAGAAGCCCTTACTGGAAAAATAGCAAATATGTATTCACTTCTGTTGTCCGACATGGTTTTTTCCCCCATTACTCTATCATAAAGGAGACTAAACATGACTGAGCTAACAGTCACAGCAAGCAAACAACAGCTGCAGGCACTGATAAAGCACGAACTGATTTAACTAAACTTTTGCTACCTTTGGTGACAAGATGAGCTGAAGACTAATTACAGCGGAGGCATTATTTACCGGGCTCCGTGATAGAGGCACAACTTGCCTTTGGCGGCCGTGGCTCTCTCGGGTCACCTTTTTCACACAGTGCCTTGCGAATGCAACAAAGCGGAGCAGCGGGACTGTGGGGTCCCCCATAGAGATGGAGTCTCCGCTTCCAGGTCAAGCCGTCTTTCTTTTCTCTCCCGTTTGTGACAAAGGACAGGCTTGTTACATTGGACGGCATCTTGGGGGCTGCAGCCAGGAGGACAGGCTCAGCTCCTCTTCAGACTTGTTAACGGGGAAGAAAAGGACGAGGCAGCTGCTGCCCTAAGAGCCACCTGCTTGCCTGTCTCCTGGTACCACTTAGGTAAAAAGGAGGTGCAGAATAACGGGAGAACACAATGCCGTTGTTATTAGGAGTGTGTTCTTGGGTTACCGTAATCCTTCAGTATGCCTGTTGGCACTCGAGAGTTGTAACACGAGAATACTCTCGTTTCGGGTTATTTTTCTTCCTCGCAATATAGGAGCTTAGTAGACTACACTTTAATTGGATTGCAAGCGAGGGGGCTCCATGCACCCTTGAGAGTTTTCCACAGAGTCTCTTACCTGGCACAAAATCTGATGCTTGAAGTGAATCCTTAATAAATATAGCATTATGAGGACAGCCAGTGTGGTTTAGTGGTTAGGTTAGGTAGCCCAGGTTCAAACTGTTGCTCAGTCATGCAGTTTAATGGGCCTTCTCTGGCCAATCAAACACTCCTAACCTATTGGTTCTTGTAGGTTATCCGGGTTGTGTAACCGTGGTCTTGGTATTTTCTTTCCTGACGTTTCGCCAGCAGCTGTGGCAGGCATCTTCAGAGGAGTAACACTGAAGGACAGTGTCTCTCAGTGTCAAGTGTGTAGGAAGAGTAATATATAGTCAGAAAGGGGTTGGGTTGAGCTGAATCATTGTCCTGCAAAAAGTATCAAAGGTAATGTACTAATCATTGTCCTGTGAGTATCAAGATAATGTGCTAATGAGGGTGTGGTATGTTAATATGGAACCATTGTATCCTGAAGTGATCTGTTAATGTGTGAAATCCAAAGCTAATCTGCACGGCTATTGTTGACTGTAGTTTTTGTTAGTCTGGAGGTTTCCAAGCCTTATTCATTCTTAAACTCTCTTCTTTTCTGTTAAAGTTGTGCTTATGTTTATGAATTTCAATGGCTTCTCTGTGCAATCTGACAAAATAGTTGGTAGAATTGTCTAGTCTTTCAGTGTCTTGGAATAAGACCCTGTGTCCTGTTTGTGTCAGTCCATGTTCAGCCACTGCTGATTTCTCAGGTTGGCCCAGTCTGCAGTATCTTTCATGTTCTTTTATCCTTGTTTGTATGCTGCGTTTTGTTGTTTGCATACAAACAAGGATAAAAGAACATGAAAGATACTGCAGACTTGGCCAACCTGAGAAATCAGTAGTGGCTGAACATGGACTGACACAAACAGGACACAGGGTCTTATTCCAAGACACTGAAAGACTGGACAATTCTACCAACTATTTTGTCAGATTGCACAGAGAAGCCATTGAAATTCATAAACATCAGCACAACTTTAACAGAAAAGAAGAGAGTTTAAGAATGAATAAGGTTTGGCTTCCTGTCTTGAAAACCTCCAGACTAACAAAGGCTACAGCCCACAATAGCCATTCAGATTAGCTTTGGATTTCACACATTAACAGATCACTTCAGGATACAATGGTTCCATATTAACATACCACACCCTCATTAGCACATTATCTTGATACTCACAGGACAATGGTTAGCACATAACCTTTGTTACTTTTTGCAGGACAATGATTCAGCTCAAACCCAACCCCTTTCTGACTATATATAACTCTTCCTACACACTTGACACTGAGAGACACTGTCCTTCAGTGTTACTCCTCTGAAGATGCCTGCCACAGCTGCTGGCGAAACGTCAGGAAAGAAAATACCAAGACCACGGTTACACAGCCCAGATAACCTACAAGAACCAATGAACTCTGACCGTGAAAGCCTTTGCCAATATTTTGAACTCCTAACCTACTTCACAGGGTTGTTAGGAGGAAAAAATGGGAGAGTGGAGAATGATGTATACCACTCTGAGCTTCCAGGGCTTAGGTATACATTGCAAACTCCTTGTGTTCATTGGGGAACAACACCAGGATTTTGCATCAGGCATGCAGTGAGAGTTTTGTGCCTCCCACGTACACAAACACACTGGCTCTTTTCTGCTTGAAACCGAAGTAGGCAGGGAGAAGCAGCTTTAGCCTTCACCCTGCTCTTTTTTTCAACTGCAAACCGCCCCGTGGAGCTGCTACTGATTTTGTTGTAGGCAGTTTGCAAGTGCAAAAACAGCAGGGGGAGAGGCTATAGCAGCTTCTCTCTGCCTGCTTTGGTCACAAGCAGAAAAGCGCCAGTGTGTTTGTGTATGTGGGAGGCACAAAACTCCCATTGCACGTCTGATGCAAAGTCCTTATGTTGTTCCCTGATGAGCACGAGGACTTTGTAATGTGTAGAGGGAAGGGATCCTTAGAGGAAGGGACACTGGAGATTCCCCCCCCCCCTCAAAAAGGTCCTAGTATTTGTGGAGGCACATTAGAAAACACAGGAGGCACCTGCAAAGCGCATTGGGGTGGTCAGCTGGTGGGTTTCTGCCTCTTTTGGGGCAGAGCTACTGTACATTTCACAACTGTGTTATCGACCACATTTTGATAGGTGGAAGTTTCCACATTCCTGTATCATTACACTAGGAGGCATGTCACTTGTTTGACTTTTATGCAGCTGTTAAAGGCAAAAATCTAATTTTTATAGAGAAATGGTAACCTTGCAGACATCTTTGTTCTGAACAGTTACCAATCCTTTCATCTCATGATAGTCTGTCATGTTAAGGCTGGTCCATCAATAACTCACCAGTATAATGTTTTCGGGAGGGAAGGCAGCATGGTATAGCCCAATCTTGGAAACTAAGCAGGGTCAGTACTTGGAAAAGAGACCAGCTGCAGAGAAAGGCAAACTACCTCTGAATTACTTGCCTTGAAAACCCCTTGCTAGGATCACCACAAGTCAGCTGTGACTTGACAGCATTTTACACACACACATAGTTTTCATTCTATCGCCTGTCACCACTCTGCTTCTTGCCAATAGCATTTCAAATTCTATGAAACATGGGATTTCAAGCTCAAAATAAAAGCCTCTAATTGAGCAGCCCTTATTAAAATTGTGCTGGTTGACACATTAGAGATTTGTGTAATTCTGAGTGCAGAATTTGGATTTCCTTAGAGTAAAAATTGGGTGGGAGGTGGAGAACACCAATTTTAAACACCCCTTTTTGCTTTGATCCACTGAAAAATATGGCGTTGAGGAGCTTTACAGTATAAGATGCTTGGAGGCAAAGACTAGAGGACAACTTTCTCTCCATGGAAAAGAGTGGGGCATTTTGACACTTTGGAAATGTGAGAAAATCTCCTAGAAGCAATGCTTGGCACAATTAGTTAATCAAAATGTCCTCTGTTCCAAAACAAATATTTAGCTACAGTGCTTAAGCTGATGCAGGATTTCTTGAACATTAGCATATTGGCTAATTTAAAATAGATCTCTTATTAACCCTGTGTTTGCTTGCCTTGATGCCATGCCACAGAATGAGGAAAAGTCTTCGCTTAACACAAGTAATTTCAAAAATAACACCAAGTTTTAGCTATATTGCAATAATCATACCAAATCCAGTGATCCCCAATGTGGTGCTTCTGAAGAGCCCTGGATGCGCACCGCTGTCTGTCATAAACATCCACCTCTATCACAGGAGTACATTTGGCTGGAAACTTTTTGTGATTGGACCCCTGCCTCCGTGGCAGCCATTGTGTGCATGGCTGCCCCCTTCCGCGGCAGTCATTGTTTGGTGGCTCCAACTGCCTCCTCTCTGGATTCCAAAAGGTCCCACAGCAAGGTTGGGGAGGGTCCCCCAGGTGGGTCCAGGTAGCCCCAGGCACCAGTGGTGCCTTCCTTTTCCTACTTCCTTTCTTCTAAGTGCCTGTTCTTGTTGTTTGGCCTCTAAAATCACCACAGCTTTGAATTGTGGAAGCAAATGGAGCTGTAAATGTTGATGTTAATTTAATCCCTTCATCGGATGATTGACCATAATGTGATTATTGGGCAGAGAGAGAGATACGCTCTTGACAGTAATTGGAGTCCTTTCCCCAGTGAGATGGATGATATTTGAATTGTTGGCTTCTTGTGTTTGTTCGCTTTGTGGTGGAAGGATGGCCGGTATCACATACGCATTGTTAAGTACAGGAAGATTAAAATGCAGTTTATAAGTCAGCCTTCCTGCCTGACCATCGATTGATTCAGAAGCTCTGCACAAGTTTGTGGAAGGTTTCCTTTCTAGTTTTCACACATGCACACCAATAGTGGGAAGAGGGATGAAAAGCCCTTCGACTGGCACATATGAACTGAAGCTGAGAGAACTCCAGGGTGGGGGGTGGGGGAGGCGCCTGTCTTTCTGCTTTGTTCCTGGACTTTAAAAAAAAATGTGGCCAGAATAAGTTTTCTCTTTTAGCACATGATGACTTGTCTTGTGGTTCTGGAGATGTTTGAAAGATGTTCATAATCTGCCTAGCATGAAAGTTAAATTATTGTGCTCTGTCAACACAGTAGATTTCAGGTGCGGGATTAGCAATACAAAAGAAAAAGATGGTCCGACTGCAAGAATCTTTTCTGTTGTACACATAAGGGAAAGCTGTAAGCCCCTTTCAGCTGTTAAAGTTGCACATACCTGGAGCCTACGAGCCACATGTGTCTGGAGCGTGTACTATCCCCAATCCTCCTGATATTTGTGGCCACAGTGTTGTGTGAATGGGACAATGTGTGTATTTAGCATGTGCATACAGCCTCAGTGTGTGTGAACACAGACTCTAAAAATCAAGTTTGTTCACAGCAGAGCTGTAAGTACATGTTAAATATAGGTGTTGGCCCTGTTCACATGACATATTGAGAAGTATCTGTGCGTGGTTGGCAGCCTCCGGACATGTGATTGTAATGTCTGAAATACCAGAGAGTCTTGTGGCACTTTATAGAATGTTACATTTCCTGTGACGTCAGTTTTCGTGAGCCTGAGCCCACTTGCTCACATGCAAGTCACTGGAACGGAGGCAACCGCTGGATGGCTTCAGGTAGCAACTCTAGCCCTGTCCACACGTTCCAGTGAACACACGTACATCCTGCATGTACATGCGTGCATCTGTATGTAAGAAAGAGCCAATGTGTGTTCGCTTTACAAGTGAAACCGGGGACCAGTTCCTGGGAAATTGTGGGGTTTGAATTGCACATTCAGGTGTACGTGAGTGGAATGTAACATGACTCAATGCAGGTATAAAGAAAAATGATATATACATTCTGCGCAGTTTGTGCTTGCATTCACTGTAACTTGTAAACAGGGCTTCCGTTGTGCCCTATATAAGAGCCCAGGAATTACCATGCAGAATCAGCGGTTCTCAGCGCAAGTCCTAATCTGTATCCTGAAGCCACAGTTAAGTGAGATTAGGGGTGTGTATTCAGCCATAGCCAAACAGAAAAAACAATCCGAAAATACCTTTTCGGTATTTGGGGGGTTACCGATTTTTAAAATGACAGCATTAAAAGGAGCCAAAAAAAAACCGAATCCCAAAAATGATCCTGAAAATTTTTGATTATTTGGAAAAGCCTAATACTTTTTGGAAATTTCCAGGTTTAATAAACCTGAACCTAAAAAATACCAAAGGGTGCACAGCCCTAAGTGAGATGCCTGAAGTCAAAGACAGCAAGGGCATTAGTAGAGGCACCATTCACCCTGAACAAATTGCTTGTGCTCACAGTCTTTCTTATGAGCTCACTGTTTGCTCCCTGGGAAAACACTGCATTATATTAACCATGCAATGCACCACTCATTCCTATAACAGTCCGCTCCCAAAGCAACAGATAATTCAGCCTCCCTCTCTCCCATCTATAAAAGTGGAAGAGAGGGATAACATTTTTATTCTCCACTGATTGAGTGCCTGTATTGTGGCACTTGCTTATTATTATAGATACTCTGAATTGGCCTGAGATCATGGGAGAGGGGGAAAGCTGCAGAACTGGTAAAAAGACCATGATAGATAAAAGAAGAGATAACATTAGATTTTTGTCATCTCTCTCTGTGTTTGCACTTTTATTTGGTGTATTAAATATCCCGAGGTTGGATTTATTATGTTCTGTGGGAGAAGTTTTTAAGGAGTTACAGACTGTCTTGGCTGCAGTTTTAATGGGCACGGGGAAAGTGGGGGAAGCATATAAATGTAGACCTTGATCTTTTTTCATCTCTTTACAGTGCTTAGAAATATTTTGGTGATGCATACATGAAAAAGATATCAATCAAATCTCCAATATCTCGCCATAAAGCTATTCAGGGCCGATGCTACTCTTTTTGGGTTGCCACATGAAGAGCTGTAGAAAAAGGACATCTTAAACCACCCCATGGGTCAGGAATGACCTGGTGCTCGCACAGGGGACCTTTACCTTACCTTTAAATGTGTCAGAATGTTAACAGTCTTTTAGAAGAATATAGTATCCTTGTAAGGTGTTCTATTATAGTCGGGTGTTTGTTTTGTGGTTATGGCGCATTGCTGCGTTTTTTTAATGTTTCTGAAATAAATAAGGAACCATTCCTCAAAATAAAGAGCAGGTAGTAAACCTGGGGCTGCCATGTCCCTCCTGGCCACTGGCAGGAGATGGAAGGGGGGGAATAGGGTTGCCAGATACAGGTTGGGAATTAGGGGATTGAGTCTGTGGAGGATAGGGACCTCAGAGAAGTACAATGCCATAGAATCCACACACACCCCAAAAGCATCCATTTTCTCCAGAGGAACTGATCTCTGAAGTCTGGAGATTCCTGGGGATCCCCAGGCTCCACCTGGAGGTTGGCATCTCTAAATAAACCTACCAAGGACTCTGGAATTTGAACAGGATCTGAGCAGTGCTGGTTCTTTGCAGAGGCAACTGCCATAATGTTGGTGTCCTGTGGACCCTGTGAAGTGGGCCCTGTGAAGTGGGCCCTGTGATGGCTCCGGATTGGTCAGGCCTGGTGTCAGTACTGGGAGCAGCACAACAGAGCAGTGCCTTCCTACTCTTCAAGCTATTGGCCTCAGGGACCCCAAGCTAAAGAATGTGCCTCCCCTGTTCTTTCCACCACTAGCCTAGCCCTAAATCTTAAAACTTTTGCACGCAGCTCTTCCCTAGGAGCTGGGGAAAGAGTACTGCTTACATATGTGTGTGTAAAGTGCCATCAAGTTGCAGCTGACTTATGGCAACCCAGTAGGGTTGTCAAGGCAAGAGACCAACAGAGGTGGTTTGCCATTGCCTTCCTCTGCATAGCAACCCTGGTATTCCTTGGTGGTCTCCCATCCAAGTACTAACCAGGACCAGCCCTGCTTAGCGTCTAAGATCTGATGAGATCAGGCTAACCTGGGTCATCCAGATTAGGGCACCTGCTTACATAGGCTAACAAGTTAATACTACTGCCCATGACCAACAATGATATCTCTGTCTCCACATCCTAGAAGGGGTTGCATTTGTTTTGGTTGCCTTGCATATGAGAAATAGTCTGTTTTTAAAATGTGTTTTGGCAAGATACATCTTCTAGTGCTGGAGGGAGGGGCAAATGAAAAAAGCTAGAAACTTTTTTTTTTAAGTGAAAGGATGGAAATTCAGAGGAGCTACATCATTGGTTCTTGTAGGTTATCCGGGCTGTGTAACCGTGGTCTTGGAATTTTCTTTCCTGACGTTTCGCCAGCAACTGTGGCAGGCATCTTCAGAGTAGTAACACTGAAGGACAGTGTCTCTCAGTGTCAAGGGTGTAGGAAGAGTAATATATAGTCAGAAAGGGGTTGGGTTTGAGCTGAGTATTGTCCTGCAAAAGTATTGTCCTGTAACTTACAGGACAATACTTTTGCAGGACAATACTCAGCTCAAACCCAACCCCTTTTCTGACTATATATTACTCTTCCTACACCCTTGACACTGAGAGACACTGTCCTTCAGTGTTACTACTCTGAAGATGCCTGCCACAGTTGCTGGCGAAACGTCAGGAAAGAAAATTCCAAGACCACGGTTACACAGCCCGGATAACCTACAAGAACCAATGAACTCTGACCGTGAAAGCCTTCGACAATATTTTGAGCTACATCATGTTGGCAATTTATTGTTATAATGTTATTGTATTGTAAAAAGGTAAAGGTAGTCCCCTGTGCAAGCACCGGGTCATTCCTGACCCATGGGATGACGTCACATTCTGACGTTTACTAGGCAGACTGTGTTTATGGGGTGGTTTGCTGTTGCCTTCCCCAGTTATCTACACTTTACCCCCAGCAAGCTGGGTACTCATTTTACCAAGCTCAGAAGGATGGAAGGCTGAGTCAACCTTGAGCCGGCTACCTGAACCCGACTTCCGTAGCAGTTTAGAATTGCAGATACCCCATAAAAAGCCCTTAGGGGAGCACAGAGTGGGAGATGGTAGTTGCCAGGGGCTGAGGGAAGAAAAAATGGAATGTGGGTGGGACACTTAAAAACGCATACTTTCCACACAGCGTGCAAAAATGCTTTCATTGTGATCTTTCCAAAAATATCACATCATACTGGGCTGGAGAAAGATTGCAGGCAAATAGGAGGAAACCTGGAAACTGTTGTGTGGATGCTCCAAAAAAAAAAAAAAAAACACCCTTCTCCAGTTTGGATATCTCAAAAAAAAAAAAAAAAAAAAAAAAAAACCTCTTTGTGGGAACAACTAGAGACCATGCGTTCCCCCTGCCCCCCCCCAATCGGAATGGAATGTATCTGGTTTAAGAGTTGGGCAAACGCAATTCTGCCACAACCGTCACACTTGCTGGGGCAGCATCATCTGGCTAGTTCACACTTGGCTGTGAAAGTTTCCTAGAGGAACAACCACATGATCTGCATGTGAATGAAAAGTGGGTGGAGCCTTATTTGAAATGGCTTCTGATTGTACTGGCTCTTACTAAGCCATCTGTTTCCAGCCTTCCAGCCTTCCGAGGTCGGTAAAATGAGTACCCAGCTTGCTGGGGGCAAAGTGTAGACGACTGAGGAAGACAATGGCAAACCACCCCGTTAACATAGTCTTCCTAGTAAGCGCTGTGATGTGGCGTCTCCCCATTGCAGTTATGACCCATTGCTTACACAGGCAACTTTTTTTTCATGCAGTCCCATCTATTCCTGCAACTCCTTCTGACACCCCCCCCCCAAATTAGGCAGGCCGGAAAGAGGAGGAACAAGGAAATGAATCCCTCCTTAGTGGAACTGGGCTTGTGGAAGGGGGCCATTAACTCTCAAGGCAGAGAGATGTTTACCATAAAATATAGGAATTGGAAAGGGAATTGGCCAAGGTTTACCTGCCTGCACTTTTTGGGGGGATTGGGGGACCACGCTTGGAAACTCTTTGGTTCTTTAATGCAAATTTCTGCAAGAAATCACTTAGCCTTTTGCTTGTTTGGACCCAACATAATTTCTCCTCCAGTATTGTCAGTTGGGGTGCCAGATCAGGGCTGGTGAGTAGCACTAAGAATAATTTCTACTTATTAAAATATATAGGAAGACCCTCAGAGTTTTCTAAATGTTCTTGTGGGATGAAATCCGGAATCTTTGCAACAGATACAGAAAACAGAGGAAGTTATGATGGAATGGAAGTATGGTTAAGGGTGGAACTAGGTTTACAATCTTTGGAAGCAAAGGCATGGAGAAGGGGCTTTGGCTGAAAATTCTGTTCGCCACAGACGCTAATGGGTACTTCTGTCTATTAAAATCTGACTCCTATGCTACCCCATGGAGGAAATTAATGAAGACTAGACTCCAGCTGCTGGGTTGTAGCAGTAGTGATTTTGAGATATTGGGAAGATCAGCAGTGCACTTTGTGGTGAATAAATGTCTGTATAACTTGGTCTTTATTAGCACCACAAAGAGAGCTTGTAGGATATGCTTTCTTTTATACTTAGGATTTTCTTACCCAAAGGCGGCCTTACCCACATTACCATATTCAGATTTTTTAACTGCTCCTTGATATGAACCTTGTTTTTTGGGAAACAGACTTCCCAAAAAACAAGGTTCTCCCATTCCTCCATAACTTCCTCTCAGATTCTTGCAAGCATAAATGCTCTCTCATATCAAATAGCAGTTTTTTTGGAAGCCTGTTTCTGTTTCTAGGTCTTACAGGTTAGGTCTTCATTTGGCAAGGGGATGAACACTTTGGCAGAAATCCAGGAGAGTACTTAATTTTTAAGCATGTAAGTGCTTGAGTAGACTCGTTTACTGGTGGCTGTTCTGTGTACTAATTATAGTTGCCTGGAGCAGAGTTATAAATGAGATTGTGTCAGACTCTGTAAGCTGATGATTCTGTGAATGTAGCCAAGTGCTTCCGCTGGTGTGGGCTGGGAGATGCATTGAGTTGTGGTAAAGAAAAGAGCATAGTTACGTGAGAGAGAACTCTTTGGCTAAGTTATCTTCAGTAGCTAGAGACACTAGAACAGTTTTTGTGTTCCAGTATTTACTTCCTATAATTTGGATTAAGAGTGACTGTATTGCTCCAAAATGTAATTGTGGTCCTTTCAGATAAGGTAGGATGTCTAGTTCTGAACCACTGGAAAACTTAATTGCATGAGAAGGCCTCAGATGGTTGGAACAGAAGGACTTGTGTTGGCTCATGAGAAGAGCATTCCACTTACAGAACAAGCCTTTCCATGAGTGGAAGACTCTTCTGAGTGGAAGGGAACCCTTAGATACAATCCATAGGGTTGGATCCTTTGAGTCAATGCCATTAATGGTGGAGCCTTCCTTTGGTGCAAGTGACACATTTTACTGCAGAAAATTTCCTTGTTCAAGAGGAAGCCTATGGCATCAGCAGAATGGAAGGGTAGTGTTCTGTATGTATGTTGCCAGTAGGCAGGAGAGTCCGTCGCCGCGTACCTCGCGGCTCTATGCCAGATCGCGAGGTTCTGCTCGTTTCCGGACCTCGATGGCACGAGGTGAACCTGCCGCCGCAAGCAAAGCCGGCCCAGCGCTCACAGAGCGACCGGCAACCCCCGTTCCAGCGGGCACGATCGCAGCCGAGCCATCTTAAAGACTTTATATGTTACAGGTTTTTTTTTTCGGACTTAGGGGGAAGGGGTGTTATGTATGTATGTTGCCAGTAGGCAGGAGAAACCCCGCCGAGCTTGGGGTTCTCCGAGGCGCCTAAAAACTGTATGCGCCATTGGTCACTAGGGGTCGTTTCCCCCTCCAATCCCGGCCCGGGGGGGGGGAGTGGCCACAGGCAGCCAGAGGGGCGTATAAGCGGGGGCCAGTCCACTGTATTCCAGTTCTGTTCTCGTTCACAGTCAAGCAGTTGTGTTGGAACTCCGTCTACGGCCTCGTGTGTCCTCCCCATGCGGACGTAACAGGTAGGATCTGACCCATAGCCCTTATTTCACTAAAGCATTTCTTCTGAGTTGTATTTCAGTGCTTTCTTGTAGGAGAGATTCCTTACCATTACACACAGAGTGAGGTAAAATTATTTATTTGCATTTTGTCTCCTTCCCATTGGTCTCATCTTAGGAAAATCTTGTAGCATGCCATTTACAAGGTACAGAAAGCGGCATGAGTCAGATTGTGGGGAATAAGGCTGTTACTTGACACGGCAAGTCTCTCAAAAATCTAATAACTAGGAGACGTGAGCTATCCTCTGAGCATGCTCAGTTTGCTTATCAGCTCTAGCCCATCTGAAATGGAGTCTATGCACAGTTGAGGAAGAGAGAAATGTGCTCCCAAGCGAAATAGTCTGGTAACTCATCATTATGCTTATTAAAGTGGAACTTGGCAATGAAATTTTCACCCTTCATCATGATTGCTCAGCTGTTTCAAATCATTTTGAAAGCCAAAATTTGATAAGTGAGATGTCAGTTAAAAATGGGCATTTTAATTCTATTAGAACTCCCCCCCCCTTCCTCCTGAAAATGAAATCCAGACATGCTGGAAGCAGGACACATTCTTCAATCCCAAGATTCTATTAAAAAAAAAAATCCAAGGGTGTATGATGCCTCCAGCTCCATAAATTCTTAGCCTTTGGGGACAGAGGTCCATATTGCCTCCAGCAACCACAAGTTTGTTTCCAGTGACTAGAAGGGGGAGCCACGAATATACTCTGCCATAGGAGCAACAGATTTTAAAGAAGAGACCAGCGAAGTGGCAGAGCTTCTCTCAAAATGGCACCAGCTTGCATCTGGCTTTTGGACTGGCTTCACTGTGTCATGAGTCGATATTAGCATTTGCCTGACTGCCACTCCTTCTGCGTTCAGTCTCTTCCCTGGGCAGTGGCACACAAAAGGGTATGTGTCGTTTTTCTCTATTGGGCTGCCGCAAAATTCACAGCGAACACGGCTGGCCGGCTGAATGCGCTATGTTCAACACTCATAAATCAGGAGCTGATCCTGGATATGTTTGGCTTACACTGAACACCTTGAACATTTGCATCCAAAGACATTTGTGGCTGCCCTGTTGTTCAGAAGCAGGTTCTCAGGCGATCAGCTTTGAGTCAGCTCCTGTTCTCCCACTCCAGGAAGTTTCGCTGTGTCTGGAATGCAGCAGGGTTTTCTGGAGGAAATGCAACTTCACTGAGTCCCAGCCTTGTTCAGACACATCGATATTTCATGGGGACAGTGGGGAGATGAGAAGCTGACCCCTAGCTTAGCAGGGAGTTGGCTTCTGGTCACTTCCCCCACATCCCAACACATTTCTCTGTATTTGACCTTTGTTTAGAATCAGATTCAGGAAACTGAGATCGGAAACTGAGCCCAACCTGATAGCCCCCTCCATGTTTGTGTCCCAGCCAGGCTAGAGAAAATGGAGATCAGAAAACCCAGAAGTTCTTGTATTTTGTCAATCTTTTTGCAGCAGCAATACAAGTGCAGCTTCAGAAATTGTAAAAAACAACAACCCTCTTTCTCTGGATTTTGTAAAATTGAATGCAGAAACCTTCAATAGCAGATGCTGTCTGTATTGTCATTGCCACATATATAAAAATGCAAATTGCAAGGGATATTTTATACCCTCCGGAAACAATATCTGGTGGTGTCAGGAGAAATCTAAGTTGCCCATAATATTTGAAAGGATGCAAACTTGGTCTGTAGTCTTAGTAAGGAGAATGCTTTGGGGCTGAGCATTACTTCATTACGTATATATTGCTATATTTATCTTGTTTCCTTCTTTGGTTTTTTAACATCTTGTGTGTTCTCATTTAACTCAATCTGAAATCCTAAGCAGCGGGACGCTGAGAGAACAACCCAGCAAGATGCAATGGGATCTGTCATCAAGTCTCCAAATGTCTTAATTTTATTTAAAAGCAGTGCCATGAGGGGGGGGGGGCAAGGGAGTTTAATAATTTCCCCGCTCTGTTAACAGATAGAAATCCACACACCCCATGCCCACACACACAGACATTAAGCCCAGGCTGTTTTCAGATGGCGAGGATTCTCCATGTTGCTTCCGTTACTGATGTAAGCTTGGCTCATTGGCAAGGGGGTTTCCATATGGGGAGCTTGCTGCACATTTCCCTCCATCTTTTGTTTTCAGCTTTTCCACATGTGCTCCAGAGTGGCTTTGCATTGGCTTCCATGGCCAGCATGGCTGCCATGGCAACTCACTATTCTCTTTCTGTTTAATGTCTTCATGCATACTCTAAAATACAGTGTCAACCTACAAATAATATCGTTCTAGCCACTTTGTAGAGTCCCCTCCCCATTCTTTTCCAGACAGTTGAGACCAAAACTGCTCACAACTTTCCCTTTGTAAATCTAAATCTAAACTTCTAAAAATTAAAGCTGGTAATTCAAAGGAACTAAAATTTAAAATTGAAATTGATCTGTGGTGATAGAAAAAAAAGTTGGGAAAATGCAACCCACAATGGGCTGATGGCTGGAAAATGCACCAATATGGGTAGGACCTTTGTAGTAAGATAATGAATATGATTCCACGTGACGTGGTAACTAGCATGGACTGTGCTCTTTCCAAAAAGAGAGGAGTAAAGCAGGATTGGGAAAGAGCATATAACAGATGCTCCCCAAAAAAAGGCTTACAGGAGAGGGGGGGGGGAAATCACAATTGGGAGACAGTGTGACATCACTTCCAGAGAAAACCCGGACATGATGTCAGTTTGCTCTAGGAATCACCAGAAACTATGGTAAAGTCTCTCTAGGTGTGGTAAAGTCTCTCTATGGTAAAGTCTCTCTAGGTTTTACCATAGTTTCCAGTGATGTTTACAGCAGACTGGCACCAATTCCGGATTTTTCCTGGAAGTGATGTCATGCCATCACCAGACAGTGCTCCCCCCCGACTCCTGCCAGTTGCCAGGCCATGCTTACTTGCCCTTGTGCAGGCCTCTCTGGCAGTGGCGGGTCTGGTCCTGAGTCCAGAGGTGTCACCTGATTCAAGACACCCTTCATGGATACCTTAGCCAATTTAACCACAAGTTTTTTAACTTCTCTTTTCTCTTGTTTCCGGATATCTACCAGAGGGTCTTTCAGCAACTGGCTATGTTCAGTTCTTAACCACAATTTAGCAAGTTGCATAAGCTACTTTTCAGCTGGAAAACTTCCCTTTCCTCATCTGCAGCCTTTTTTATTCCTTGGCCAAGTTCTGTCTTGGGTTTAGGATGGGGACTCTAAATCCAGGAGTTCCTCTGTTATACCATACGGGCTGGGTCAGAGTCATTCCCATACCTGCATAAACCTTTTAGGACATGTGTTGCCTTTTCCAAATCTTTGGAAACAAATTGAGATTGACCTCCTGTTTTCAGAATTAGAATGAATCATACTGAGGTCTTTGGAGCTGATTGGTTGTAGTCTTATGTTACAACGGCTCTCCTGGAGAAATAACTGAACAAGGGTCTTATAACCACCATACTTGGAGCTTAATGTGGGGTGGACATATAAGCCCCTCACCCAATTTAACTGAACCTCAGCTGCCTGCATAGCCTTCCTGTTTAGAGTGTATTTTATGGGACTGTTTCTTGCATTACTGTTTCTTCTTGCATTAGTCACCACCATTTGAATAAAAAGTCATGTAGTAATGATTAATATATCTCTCTAGATGGGGGAGAAAAAAAAGACTTCAGGCACAGCAACTCAGCAGAATGTTTACCTTTGATAGATTAATTCATTCATTGAGTTACTTCATTTATAAGCTGTCTTTTTCCCCAGTGGGGACCCAAAGCTGCTTGTATCATCTCTTCCATTTCATCCTCACAAGAATTCTGTGAGGTATGATTGGCCTAAGCAAGATTTCCCATGGCAGAGTGGCGATTTAAATTAGGGTCTCCCAGATCCTAGACTGACACTCTGTAGTTCTATTCTGTCAAATGTATTGTATAAGGTCGTAGGCCGTTACAGTCTAAAACACAACAAGTTAAAATATACAAAACCAGAATCATTAAAAGAATATGGAAATTAAGAAATTAAAATATGCCCATTTGGCTCTATCCAGCTTTACCACCTTTTGTAATTTGCTTCGCCCTGATTTTCTTGGTCGCTAGGCCAAACAGTGCCATTTTTGGGGAGATATAAGGTCCATATCCGATAACAAATAGATTAATCTGTCAACATCCGATGATAATTGTGACACTGAAAGAATGCTTGCCAAGAACTTGTTCCAACACTCTGTAGTTTGTCACATTACATGTATATGAGTCTTCTTCATACATGAAGATGGTTTGGGAGAGTATATTATTGGCAAGCAGGGGAGGCTGTGAAGTGAATCTGTTTCTTTTTTTTCTATGCTGAATAACCCCCCCTCTTAAAAGGCAAGTAAGCCTTTAATGGATCCAAATGTCTTTTTAATTTGGTTCTTTCTCATTAACAACTTGGTTATTAAAGAAAGCCCAGTTCAAGTGCATGAGAAAAAGGCAGACTGGGCTGCATTGTGTTTGGGGGCCTGAATTAATGACTACACCCACATACCATTGGATATTGTGCTAGTATTCCTTAGTGGCAGTCATTCGCTGTTACATTGGCTTGTCTGCACAGGAAAATGTAGTTAAGAAATTATTGCTATAGTGCTGTGATAGCACTATATGATCCACCTGTGTGTGGATGCATCCACTGTGCCAGCTTGTGAGAGATGGTCTGTTCTTTCAGCTAGTATTGAAATGCTTGGCAGATAAATACCAATATTGTATAACCCCCAACCCCATTGACTTCATTGTGATCATATGGTTTCTAGATAGGAAGATGTTGAATGTCAGAGGACAGAAGATAATTTGCTAACTGGAATCTGCTAAGAAGACAAATCTTGCCTATCTATCCATCTCCATAGCCTGGCAGTGAGTTCACATGTTATACAGCAGCAAATCTAGGTTTTCCATGCTTGATTCTTTTTGACCTGAAACTATAGCCAGTCCTAGCTCATCTGTATGATCCATGTGTTTTCAAATACCTGTTTGTCACATTCCTGGCAGGTAGGAAGGGGAGAAGAGCTGGCTAGCAACAGCGGAATAAGGTTTGGTTGCCTTTGTTTCTCTTTTGCTCACATGTATCCAGAGGTGCAGACTGAAGGACTTGTCCTTCAGCTCTTAGCCTGAGGGTATTACCCTAGATAGGCTGTAAGCCAAGCATCATCAGTAGGCACCAGATGGGGGAATCCCTGATTTTCTTTCCCTACCTCCCTTTTATACTAGCAAAGTTCTGTAGGGTTGAGAGGTAGAACCAGTAGTGACTGGTTCAAAATTCCCTAGGATGCTTCTTGGCAGACTTGGGATTTGAACTGCATCTCTTGTGTTAAAACTTAGGACTCTAGCTGCTATACCACACTGGCCCCCAAGTGTATTGATTTAAAAAAGTGTTAAAGATAAATAATGATGGGAGAATTTCAAGACAAATTTGAGTAGGAGGAGAAGTGTGAGCATGAACTGAACGAGCCTATCTGATCTCCTCCCACTCAAAAACTCTTATGAATGTGTGGATATGTGCCCTTAGTCACTTGATCCCACAAAGGAACAGAATGTAAAACCGGGAGCTGGAGGCAATTTTGCTTTGCATTTGTAGAATCTTGAAGCACCAAGAACTGAACAAGGCAGGCAAGAGCATAGGTTTACTTTTATTTATTGTATTTATCCAGGAGCCATCAGCACAAAAAGCACATACATAAATCATTACAAATGTACAAGACAATTCAGAAACTAGGTAATACTTTCACATCACAAAATATTAGAGGTGTCAGAATACAAATTACACTAGAAAATTTCAAATGTTCACATTCTTCAGCTGAAGATTACAACTGTTGTTCTGCACATTTTTTACAATCCCTCTACTTTTTCACTTTCCCACCCCCCATTCAAAGCTTATGGCCTGAAAGTTATTGCTCTGCTGGTAGGGTTTATCTGCTTTGTCAACACCCTTGCCAAACTACGTTTCCCAAGGTTCTTTGGGGGGAAGCCCTGACACTTAAACCAATATCATCTGTAATGCAGGACTGCCCTTAATATTTGCCAGGAAGGGAATAATGACCTGCATTCTTGTATAGCAAAAATATATATATGGATCAATAGACATTTCACAGAAGTTTTAGGTAGCTGTGTTGGTCCAAAGAAAAATTCCAAAAACAGATACCATGCAATAGTGTTTATTAAAACCAACCAAAATAATAAAAAATGTGCAAACGTTTGAGTTCTCTGGAAGAATATGTAATAATGGATATTATGAGTTTCACAGTTTCTCTGACATTTAAGCACTTTTCAAGTAAAAAAAAATGTTTGAAGCCAGCTTGAATGGTACGTTTGTGTTCATTACTAAGGGGTGGGGGGACACAAAAGCACCAGCAGTTCCTCCATTATCGAATCATTTGAACCAAAAACACCCCTTTTCTCATCCGAGTTGTGCTGCAATTAGAGCTGCTCCTTTCTTCAGGTGTAGTTGAGCCTGTTTAAAGACTCATGTTCTCGCTGGAAGAGGTGTCAGTGGGCTCCCCAAGGGCTTTTCAATCCATCTCCTAATGCCAACATTTATTGGTTTTGTAAGAGTACCGATGTAAATAGCTCTGGGTATTCTTTTATCACCCAGCTGGGATGAGAAGCAACCTGTATGGAACCCCTCATAAAATTAATGGGATGTGAGTGCAGGTATAAGTGTTGCAAACAAGGGGGTTTCATCTGCATCTTGCGCTGTGGAGCAAATATCACCTCTAGGGTGTTTCTGCTTCTTTAAGTACCACCTTCTGTTTGTCTGCATTCCCGAGGTTAAAAATAAGAACAATGGCTTGATTCTCCTAAATGTTGATAGCTGAACAGTATGGGAAGAGTGGGTATTGGGATCAGATTGGTCGTACCAATGATCCCTCGCTCCAAGCGTTGACTTTCCCATGTAGGAGAACGAGGTGGTGAAATGCTGAAGAAATCAAATTGGATTGCAGACAGCTGGTGGTGGATGCTCCTTTACATATAAATACTCTGTGCAAATAAAAAAAATCTAGCACAACAAGATGAAACCTTCTATCCCTTCTCTTTGTTTGTTGTGCTAGTTTTCTGTTTGCAGATAATTTTTAGCATAGAGGAACATCCAAAATGTGATCCTCCATCTGTACTCTGTGTGTGGTCCATTCTGTCATCTCTGCATTTGACCACCTCTTTCTCTTGCATGTGTAAATTGGGTCTCAGGGTTGTAAACTCTGGCTTGGGAAATTCCTGGAGATTTCAGGGTGGAGACTGGGGAGAGCAGAGTTTGGGGAGGAGCTCAATAGGGATGTGATGGTATATAGAGTCTGCCCTCTCTCTGAAGCTGCCATTTCCTCCCAGGGAACTGATCTCTATAGTATGGAGATCAATAGTAATTCTGGGAGAAATCCAGACCTGACCTGGAGGTTGGCAACTCTAATCTCAATAAGGACTTTTTTTGCCTTCATGACCTTGCTGCAGTGTTAGTCAGATCTGACTGCTGCATGGTACTGTGACATCCTCATACTGATTATCCCTGATTGGCTACAATCATATTGCCAACAAGAAGAAAATATACTTTTTTTGTTCTTTAAAATTGCTTCAAAAGAGATGCTATGGGGAAATGCATACTTTGGGAGTCCTGACCTGGATGGCCCAGACTAGCCTGATCTCGTCAGACCTCGGAAGCTAAGACGGGTCAGTCCTGGTAGTACTTGGATGGGAAACCACCAAGGAAGACCAGTGTTGCTATGCAGAGGAAGGCGATGGCAAACCACTTCTGTGAGTCTCTTGCCTTGAAAACCCTACTAGGTTGCCATAAGTTGGTTTGACTTGACGGCACTATACAGACAAACTTTGGGAAGTTGCTGAACATTTTATGCTCCCCCCCCAATTTTATTTTTCATGCTAAAAATGTTTGCCTCCAAGCATTTGGTGAAGCCCTAAAACAGTTTGTATGTGTGTGTGCTCATGCATGTATCGGTCCAATCTGAATTTTCCACCTCAGTCACAAATATGCCCTTGGCCTGCCCTGTGCGCGCTTGCCACCTGTTCTGTATTTCAAGAGCTGTTTCTTTTTTATATTATTAGAAATGCTCATGGAAAAGAAGAGATGTGGAATAATTGCAAAACACAACTCGAATTCCATCCAGGGACAGTATATACTAATAAAGTAACATTAAGATTCTGACACACATACAACAGCATTTTTTTCAGACTCATAATTTGTTCCTTATTCTGGAGCTATGCAGATAGCAAAGCAACCCTAATACTCAATCCAACTAAACTGAGGTTTTTCAACCTCTTCTGCTCATACTCTCCTGTCATAATTGTTTAATGAACAGAAGATTTAGGAAGATGGCAGTATCCAAACTATGTATTATTTCACACAAGTATTTTGCCTATAACTTCAAGCCCCCATAACTGGCAGATAATTTGCTGGTTCTCGATTTCAAAGGCATCTTTGCAAGAGAGGGAATTTCTACACATTCTGAGCTTGAAGGCTCCAGATTGAGCTAACTGGTACAGTTGTTTGCCTAAGTACCACATCCAGATGTTCAACTATGATAACTACCTCCTCAAGAACAAGTATCAATATATCTAATTCTCAATCTGAGTCCCCATCTGTGGATACTGGTGCCATAAACAGACAAATCATATCTTTCTACAAACTTGAGGAAAGTCCCTGTTTGCAGAAAAATCTGAAATCTAAAAATAAATAAATTGGGGTGTGTGGCTAAAACCCCTCAAAACAATAGAAACAGCACCACTGCAATGGCCATTGTGGGTGGTTCTAGGCAACCACTACAGTATTGCCCTCCAAGGACAGTCTATTCTAACAGTACCGCCAGCCTTCAAGCCTTAGGCATGGCCCTTTCCAGAGCTGTTTTGGCCTTTGTGGGAAGCAAACACTGGGCAATTTGCTATCACACAGTTTTCATGAATCACCTGGATTCAGCTGCTTGCTACAGTTCAACAGCAGCCATCCCATGACCCCGTGATAGCCAGTGTGATGCATTCTAAGACCAGTGACTACATTATTCCCAGATCAGGGGACCCCTTCAACTCAAGACTTACTTCCTGTTAGGTTTATTCAGTTTCAGGCAGATCGAGTTTGAGGTAGAAAGACAATGATGACTTGCCTCAGATCAGGATCCAGTCTCTAATAGTGGATGAAAGGGATCACTTAGCAAACCAGTTAAATCTAGCAGTTAGGATGTGAGAAACCCTGGTTTGAATCCACACTGTGCTATAAAAAATTTGCTGGGTGAACTTGGGCCAGTCACACACCCTCAACCTAACCTCCCTGATAGGGTTTTTGCACGGTTAAAATGGAGGAAAGGAAAATAATTTAAGCCCCTTTTGGTTCCCATTGGGGATAAAAGTGGGGCTTAAATGAAGTTCAAATAAATACATAAAATTACAAGACCAACACAGGTTGTGCTATCTACAGCTAGCATTCTGCTTTCAGCATATGGGCATTCCTGCAGGAGAGACCTGCCCTTCCAGGGACACTTTCAGCATTTCTAGCTTGTTACCTAAAAACATAAGAATTGTCTCAAGGGTTCAGACCAAAGCACTCTGTTTGCCAAGTGTTTTAAAAACAAAACACCAGAGCTTTTGTACCTTCGGAGATGCATGATAATCAGAAATCCAGCTGGTGAAACTTCCCAGAGGGCAGTGATTAGAAAAGTTTCACACACTGAATTTCTGCTCTTTATATAGCTGCAAAAAAAATATATGCAGAAGCCATGCCTTGAAAATAATGGACTTGTTGGAAAATAATAATGTACCAATGTCTCATTGGTGAGACAGCACTTTCTTAGTATTTGAGTCCAGCATCTACTCAAAGGTTTAGTGCCTCTAAACTCAGAGACTGAATTTTAGCTGAGAACCATCACCATAGTTATCTGTGAATCAGAAGGGAAAAAAGACTGTTGATGTGTAAACAACCCCCAAGGCTCATCATAACGTGCAAGGCAACTCAGAAGCTACTGCTTGGTGGTTTCAGCTCACCCAAATGTACTCAATATGGTGACTGGTGTCTCATGCTCACAGCAACAGATAGTATGATTTTAAGCAGCTCTGCTTGGAGCAATTACTCAACATCCTCTGTATGTCTGAAAGCAGAAGGTTTAGACTTTGAAATCCAGAGGATATGAGCCAAAAAAGAAAATGATCCAAACTCTCCCCCCCACCAGGGATGCTAAAAATGTGCGCTCTCTCTCTCTCTCTCTCTCTCTCTCGTGCTCAGCAAGGCCCCTGGCAACTTTCAACAATCAGGTGTCATTCAGAAGTTGAAGTGTTGAGTCAAAGGTGCTCAAAATGGGTTTTGGCAATTGCCCATTGTTTGTGTATGTTCTTGTGGCATCTTATGTTGCACATAATTACCGTATTTTCCGGCGTACAAGACAACTGGGAGTATAAGACGACCCCCCATTTTTACAGTTAAAATATAGAGTTTGGGATTGTCCCGAGTCCGCGGCCTAGGGTCGGCCCTCAGAACTGCGCCCCAACCCCGTGGCTGCCCCCAGACCTCCTGGAGCAGCCCAACCCGAGTCCGCGGCCTGGGGCCGGCCCTCGGGACTGTGCCCCACGGCCACCCCCGGTCCTCCTGGGGCGGCTCAACCCCCGGGGAAACAAAACCACTTACTGGGGCGGGAGAAAGAGGGGGCGGGGGCGGCCGGACGAGCTGGCAGCGCGCCGGGAGGCGGGGCTGGTGGGAGGAACAGGAGGAGGCCGGGGGCCGACCTCCCGGCATGGAAGAGTGTGTGCCGGCCCGGCCGGAGCAAATCCTGGAGGCGAAGCGGGGAGGGAGCCTCCCCGGGCAGCGGGAGCCCCGCAGCCAGAGACGCCGACTGTAGCCAAGGCTCAGCCCCGGGCTCCGGTGGGAGGGTGGGAGCCTGAAGCGGCGGGACGTAGCTCTCGGGAGGAGTCGGCGAGGGGAGAAGGGTGCGGGGAAGAAGAGGGGGACGGGGGCGAGAGTAAGGGCCCTCGAGAAGGGCGAGGCTAAAGGCGAGGGGAGGACTGAGCCGACGGCCCACGGAGGGCGGGGCTAAAGGAGGGTTTGGAGGGGAGGGAAGATTTTCACTCCAGATTAGTACAGTGATTTTTTTTTTGTTCTGTCAAAGGATAGAAGTCTTTTACTACTGCCTTGAAGTCTAGAGAAAATATTGGAAGATCTAACCAGGGATCTCCTGTGCCTATTCAGCTTCAGTATTCTTCATACTTTGAGAAAGCTGTGTGTCTGTACCGATATACCTCCAAAAATCTGCATAAAGGGCAGGATTAATTGTTAGGGCAAGCACAGATTCTGAAGTCTGTTGTTGTTGCATAATTAGTTCAGAACATCCACCTTGCCGTGATCTTCCACAACATCTGTTTAGGTCCAAATTGGTTTATTGCCCCTGTACCTGAGAAGTAACATATGACACATGATGGGTTTAACAAGGCGTCACCTACTCTGGATGGGGTTGCACTCCCCTTAAAGGGTCAGGTCCATACTTTGGGAGTGCTCTTAGACCCAATCCTATTGCTAGATAATCAGGTGGCAGCTGTGTCCAGGAGTTCTTTTTACCAGCTTCGATTTAGCCAGCTGTGGCCTTTCTTGGGCAGAAAAGATCTGGCCACTGTGGTGCATGTCCTGGATTAGATTAATCTGGATTAGATTACTGCGTTGTGATCTACATGGGGCTGCCCTTGAACTCTATGAGGCTCAGAGCCTTCACCAGGGCCTGCTGCAGCTCTCACAAATATACGGTACCTTGTAACCCACATCAGACATGTGTATACCATCCTCTCTGTAGAGGTTTGCTCTGACTTGCTGAATTCCATCATGGCAAATTTCAAACCTCCAAGGGTCCTGACCATGGCCCTGTCTGCTGCTTTCTGTTGAGTTTTGTCAGTGTTGACTGGGCACCTGGCATTGGGCCACTCTTTCCTCCAGAGCATATCAGACCACCCAATTCTAACACCTGGGCACAGCTGCAGCATGGCTGCAATATCTTCTTTCACCTGAAGAGACAGGCTGCTGCCAGTTTCCTGGGGTAAGTCGTTTTCGCCCAGCTGGATTGTCAAAGTGTCAGACTAACTGGCTATGCACAAACCACTGGAAGACTGCTGGCAGAATGTGGTTCCATCTCGTCCCTCTGAGCATCAAATCAGTCATTAAATATAGAAGCCCCAGCTGCCATGGGTCCCCGAGGCTTTACTGGGGTCAGCCAGTGGCCGGTTAGCAGTTATGAATTGCTGGGGCCCAGAAACAGTTGCAACCAGAAAGTTCCAGTCTAGGGTGAATCCTCTGGCTGCTGGTGGGGTTTCCACCACTGCAGCCGTTGCCACAGAATATTTTTACACGGTAACAGAAGGGAAACTGGAGCCCTGGGGAGGGCTTTAAGGGACAGTTGCCTAGCTTATCTTCTGTGGGTCACCTTGATGGAATGGCAGCAGGTCAGCAGTTAAGAGTCACGATTTCACTTTATTTTCACCATGTGCTATTGTGGATTCATGGTTAAAATCTGAGATAAGTGCAGTTGTCCACATTTTTTTAAAACCAGTCAGACATTAATAGCACCTCAGATTCTTTTTTCTCAAAATAAAGCAATACACTTCTTTGCCGCTACTCATGTTTATCATTTATTCAAGATCGTCATTTTTCTCTCTGTCAGATAACATAATAAAACTCTCTTTGAATCATAGGAAATGATCTATCCAATTATTTTTCAAATCAAGAATTTCTTTCCAGTAATTTTATACAGAAGAGCATGTACAAAATATGATAAAATTTGGCATCATTACACATGAACACATGAAGCTGCCTTATACTGAATCAGACCCTTGGTCCATCAACGTCAGTATTGTCTACTCAGACCGTCAGCGGCTCTCCAAGGTCTCAGGCAGGGGTCTTTCACATCACCTACCTGCCTAGTCCCTTTAACTGGAGATGCCAGGGATTGAACCTGGGACCTTCTGCATTCCAAGCAGATGCTCTACCACTGAACCACGGCCCCTCCCCTAAGGTTGCCATCGACTGGTATCTCTAACATTAATCTTGAATTAAATTATATATAACAGTTGGGTAGCACAGAAACTGTACTTTAAAGAAAAAAAATTCTTAAGGTTTATGTATACCAAAGAAGACTGAACATCAGACCAATTCCAGACTTTATCAGCTGTAGTACATCACAAATCTCCCAGCTCTCAAAAAAAATCTCTGAGTTGTCTAAATTTGGCAATAAAGTCCTTTGGCAATAAATCAGTCCTTTTATATTTCCAGCTCAGATTAATAGATCACATTTTATTCAGAATTGCATTTTTCATTAAGGGCAAATGGGATTTTTCAAATCTGGAAATATTTAAAGATGGTGGTCTTATACCTCCCATTTTTAAAAACCACTTCCTCACAAGATATGATTTGGCCATCCTCCATGCAATTTAAGATGCAGCACAAACCATAGTTATAAATATGGGATGTTTGATTTATTTAAATTGTCAGTTTTTAGTGGAGTAGGATTCAGATTTGATGGGTTGGGTCAGGAGGTAATGCCAGACATATGGTAAGTAGAAAGATAATTGTACAGATCTGCTAAAACACTCTGTCTTGACTACCTTTTCATGCGCTTCTCTTTGAGCTTAGCTAAACCCTTTCAGTCTGACTAAGAGGGCATTTGTTGGTTTCAGCATTCTAACTTTTCCTTAATTTTTATTTTTCCTTTTCCCTCAGATGAGTAATAAAAGGTCCAATAGCTTCCGCCAAGCCATTTTGCAGGGGAACCGAAGGTTATGTAGCAAGGCACTGCTGGAGGAGACAGGACTTAGCCTTTCCCAGCGGTTGATTCGGCATGTTGCGTATGAAACGTTGCCACGTGAGATAGACCGGAAGTGGTACTATGACAGTTACACCTGTTGCCCTCCTCCTTGGTTCATGATTGCCATCACCATCGTAGAGGCAAGTATCTGCAAACATAAAGTAGTTCAGAGGAGATGTGTTACCTGTTTTCAGTGGGATCACATTCCCCCAGAAGATCACCTTCAGATCCTGCTCATCATCTGGCTGCATTCTTTGACAACAGAGATGTGGCCACTGTCATTCCTGCCATACATGAATCTGCCCCTTGAAGATGCTCTTGGAAGCTTCAGCTATCACACAATTCTCCTTTCAGGGGTGGGTTGCAGGTTGTATGTGTAAAGTGCCATTAAATTGCAGCCGACTTATGGCAACCTTGTGAGGTTTTCAAGGGAAGAGACAAGTGGCTTGCCATAGCCTTCCTCTGCACAACAACCCTGGCATTTCTTGGTGGTCTCCCATCCAGTTATTAACCAGGACTGACCTGTTTAGCTTCTGAGATCTGATGAGATCAGGGCCTAGGCCATCCAGGTCAGGGTGGGCTGCAGGTTAGAGGCACCGTATTAAACCAATATTTATACTGGCTGCCGCTGTGTTATTCCCAACCCAGTGGAAAGTTCTATTAATCTTTGAAGTCCTAAATGGATTCAGCACAGCAAATGCAGGAATGACTCGGCCCCTATGAGCCTAACCAACCTTTATGATGTTTTGTGCAGGTCTTGCTCCAAATACTTTCTCTTTGGATGTAGATCTAATAGTGCTGATGGCTTTTTCAGTAAGGGAACCCCCCCCCCCAGTTGTGCAGCATTTTCCCAAGGAGGTTCACCAGGCTCTGGGTGCTTTTAAACTTGCTCAAGGCAGAAATAGATGTTGTGGGAGACATGGAATGGCTGCTACGTGTGTCTCTTTTCCCCTCTTCAAGATAAGTGGTTGGATCTTGACTAAATTGGCAGTTTTCATTTATTCCCCCTTCCCACTGCAGACCCCCCTCGTATAGTTCCTCAGGTCCCCTGTCCCACAGGAATAGCATTTTGTAGAGCTCAGTGGGCCACAATAGGCAATTTCCTTTATGCCACTGGGAAATTTAATCTGGATCCAGCCCAAGATCTGGTATAACAGAATGGGCAAGTTTCTGATCCCTCGTTGCCAAAATATGAGGCAGTAATGATCTCACATCACAAGCTGTGTTTATGCCACATGTTGCCAAGGAGAAGGAACATCCTAGTTCCACCCTCCGGCACTTCAGTGAAACATATTTGGGCTTAAGGAGAACTCTTACCTTGAAACTGTTTTGGTCAGGGATGATTTTGTTCATTATAGTATTGTTTTAATTGCTGTATGTTATATTGTACATGGCTATAGGCAGGGTTTAGAATTTTGAGATGGTGGGTATCTTTGTACACCACACTGAAAAAGTATCGTTGACCACTCTGTGTGCTGTGCATCAATGCAATTCCTGGTGGAATGTTTTTTGTAGGGATTCTAAAACATTTTGAAAAGACAAGAGCCATTTTAAAATCACATTTCTTTTAGCTAGTGTTGCATTTACGTTATAAACCCATTTAAGCAATACCTAGTGCTGGTGTCACATGTAGACACACCTTGGGTGTAGCCTAGCATAAGTTAGTAACTAAATCCCATGGAAAGTAATGGAATATAACTGAGAGCTCTGCAAAGTTACTCCAGGTAAAGCTTGTTGAAGCCAATGGCCACAAACACATGAAGCTGCCTTATACTGAATCAGACCCTTGGTCCATCAAAGTCAGTATTGTCCACTCAGACCGGCAGCGGCTCTCCAGGGGTCTCAGGCAGAGGCCTTTCACATCACCTACTTGCCTAGTCCCTTTAACTGGAGATGCCAGGGATTGAACCTGGGATCTTCTGCATGCCAGGCAGATGCTCTACCACTGAGCCATAGACAGGGGTAACTCCATATAGGATTGCTCTGTTAGCCATGACTAAAAGTTGAGGGTGCTTATTCACATGAACAGATTATGGTCATTAACTGTGGGTTCTCCCTGCTTTTCTAGGTCGCCTTCTTTCTGTACAATGGAGTGGTACTAGATAGGTTTGTGCTGCAAGTCACCCACCCCTTATATTTGAAGAACTCATTGTTATATCATCCTCAGCTGCGGGCCCAAGCCTGGAGGTACCTCACCTACATATTCATGCATGCAGGGTGAGTGCTGAAGAAAACACTGAATTCCTTGGGGGATTTTTTGTGTGTGTGTGACATTGTCTGGGGTGGATAGGTTGTGTGGATCACCTGATGCTTTAAGAGCCAAGCTAGACATGAAAGTGAAGATCTGTGCACCCATCTCCTGTGGTTTTTTAAAAGCATTGTTAGCAGCTGCAGGAAGTTCCAATATGTATTGGAACAATGCTTAACCTTCCCCCCACTCCACACACCCTGGCCTATATCCTACCACTTCACTAAGCAAAGTCTGGAGCCCTCCTCCATCCTTAGGAAACTTTCTCCAACTTAAGTGGCTCTTCCACCAGAAGAAGAGCCACTTAAGTTAGATGAAGATTCCTTAAGCTGGAAGAACTTCCTCCAGCATAAGGCAGGATATCCCCCACTGTCTTTGTAATCACTGTAAGGCCGATAGCATTTAGGAAGAGTTTGCATCAGCAAAATGATGCAGAGAGAACACCACCACACACCATGGTCCCAATCCAGATTCTCTTCCCCTACTTTAAAAAACATTGGGAGATACATTCACGCTAGGGTTGCCAACCTCCAGGTGGTGGTTGGAGATCTCCTACTGTTACAGTTGATCTCCCTATGGCAGAGATCAGTTCCCCTGGAGAAAATGGCTGCTTTGGAGGGTGCACTCTATGGCATTGTACCCTGCTGAGGTCCCTCCCCTCCACAAACCCTGCCCTTTCCAGGCTTCACCCAAAATCTCATGGTAAGCCTCCACCCAGCGCTGGCAACCCTAATTCACACATCTCCTGGCATCACATCTAGTTGGGTCCTAAAATTCTTAGTTGGTTTAAAAAAAAAAAATCGCTGAGAATACACACGTTACGATATATAAGAAATGCAGTTGCCTTCAGCAGATGTTTTAGATGGGATGCCCTCAAAAAAGTTTCTTAATGGAGTGATGATCTGGATTACTTAGTGGTGACAGTTTTCCTTTAGAACAATAAATCCCCTTGAAGTATGAATTCCATGCCAAAAGATCACCGGGGTGGGGGTGGGGGGCTGGAAGATGCGGACAAAAGTTTGCATCATATTTGATAAAGGCAAAATAAATGCAAGTCTCCCAAATCTTTAGAAATATCATTTCAGTACTATGGACGCTACTGGCATGAAAAGAATTGGCTTTCCCCCCTCCATTTATGGATTCCAGAACACGTAGAAGAGACAAGTGCTTAAACTGTGTTCAGTGTGAGACTTCCTTACTCACAAAAAAGCTAACCTTTGCCTTGACAAGTGTCCTGTTGCCATTAGCCTGTCTTGTTGCTTGAAAAATGTGCTGAACCTTCTAATTATCACATTTCTTTCCCACCCTTGGATGGTTTCCAAGGGGAGCCGTAGGAAAGATACAGTATCCAGAGCCTCACATCTGTAAATATTAGCTAGTGTAGCTTTATTGCTTTCTGTAGTAGATTCTAAATCTTTTAGATGTGCAAACCATCAAAGCCCCACATATTCCCTACGCGGGAAGCGATCTCTGCTGTATTTTTTAATGATGGAGTACGTACCACAGTTAGATAACTAAACTATCATTTATACCCAGCTTACCCACTTTAGGTTGTTTTCAAGTCTGGAGAATAAAATAAATCTTAGAAAAAGTAATAATCTTTTTTTTTCTTTAAGTGGTGAGACCATTATTTCTGGCGCTCTTCCCCCCCCCCCACCGCCTAAAGGGCACATTGATACAAAGGTGGTGAAGTCTGTTGTTGTCACACTTCCTGCAGTGACTTTAAAATGTTAATTTGGAGCTCCTAATTTACTGGGTTCATCTACTTTTTTTTTTTAATGGGCAAATGTGACAGCCAGAACGTATCACAGGAGAAGCTGGTTGTTAAGGGTGGCTGCCTGTGCTTCCTGAGAGCGTCCCCAAAAATGTGCTCTTGTGTCCCGGTCCTGTTGAAGAAAAGCTTTACAAGAACTCAGAGCTGTAAATTTTAGCTTTCCACTTTAAAGCCAAGCTGCCATGAATTAAGGGGGGACACACACCCATTTGTATTGCTGCCATAACTAATGCCTTGCATTGAATCCAAGGCCCATTTGTTTGGTTGCAGAGAAGGTTGAAGCATTGATAAATCAATTATATTGTCATCTAAAGAATGACACATTCAGAGCATTAGAAAGCTAATTATATTTTATGGGTGCTTGTTGACTATGGGACTCTGAAGCTCATGGCCCCAGTAGAAGTTAGACTGAATGGAAATCTTCTTGAGTTGTTTTTAAAGAGCAGACGTGCCTCCAACCCATCAAGAGAATGATGCTTCTGGGGGTCTCGTAAATCACTGCTTTACCAGAGACCTTTAAAAGAAAGCCATATTCTTTGTTTCGAAAATGTTGGGTGCCTTGCCATGACTCCTCCAGCCTGTATCTAGTTCTGTTTCTTATGAAAAAACACATTTTTATCTTTTTACAAATTGCTTTTAAACATTTGTCTTTAATTATAAGCAAACTTGAGTATGTGGACATTCGTCTTTGTTAATGTGAAAGAGTCAGAGATTAAAAGAAATACTGGCTACAATAAGGGTAGTCAACACCTATCAGGTTGTAGTTACGTCTAAAAAGGAAGCGCAGGGGGGAAATGTATGAGAAAACAGGGACTCGTATGAAATGGTGAATTAATGCCAATAAAGGTACTGTTTACTGTTTACTGAAATGGTGAATGCTAACAACTTTGCGGGGGGGGGGGAAGGGTAATGAGACATATCTAGATACAACGCTATCTTTTTTGCAAGGGAGCAAGGAGGTGACAGTGTATGTGGAGATTATGAGTTCAACTCATTTTGTGGCTTATCTCCAGTCCACTCAGACTCATTAGTTGTAAACAAATGTTTATTCCATGGAGTTAGAAGAAGCTGTGAATATAACATAAGAAAGGTTCTGCTGACCCTCTGGTTCAACATTCTCATTCCAGCAGTGGTCAGCCTCTGGAACGCACACAAGCAAGACTTGAAGGTAGCAACCTTCCTTCATTGTATGTTCTTTAAAAAGGATGTTTTTATTTAGTATGTATTTATCCCACTTTTAATCCCAAGAGCTCAGGATGGTATACAGTTCTCCCTCTTGGAAATGAAGGACCATACAATTCTCTTTGCACCAAGTACACCACTAAAGGGGGAAACAGAACTAGTCAGGTCACATTCCTCTTGTCTGTTCTGCTGCTGTCATTTTGATCTCAGATTGCTGTCCTTCTGGTTACCTCTCGCTGCTGATTCTCAGGGGATTTCTTTAGCAGTTTCTTCCTTGAAGCAACAACCCTAGTATGAATTTATCCTAAAATAGCTCACCCCTTCTACTAGTGCATGTCTAGTTCGTGCTGAAAATCCCTTCCCTGTTGTATCGTCACAACAACCCTGTGAGGTAGGTTGGGCTGAGAGGAAGTGACTAGGCCAAAGTCACTCAGCATGTTTCATGGCAGGGTAAGGATCTGAACCTGAATCTCCTAGTCTAACTACATTGTTCCGGATAAACCTGTGAGCATAGAAGTAGCATTAAGCTGTCATAACTAAGAGCCATAGGGAGCTCTGTCCTCCAGCTAGTGGCCCTTGACACAACCAGTGACAGTCAATTCTGTAAGTTAACAATGGGTTGTATGAAGTAATACTTCCCTTTGTCCATTATAAGCCTCTGTCAGCCATTTTCACTGGATGACCATGGGTTGCCAACCTCCAGGTAGTGGCTGGAGATCTGCTATTATAACTGATCTCCAGGCGACGGAGATCAGTTCACTTGGAGAAAATGGCTGCTTTGGAAGGTAGACTCTGGCATTATACTCCATTGAAGTCTTTCCACTCACCAAACCCTGCCCTCCTCAGGCTCCACCCCCAAAATCTCCAGGTATTTCCCAACCTGGAGCTGGCAACCCTAACCACGAATTCTAGCATCATGAGAAGGGGGAATATCTCTTTGTATCTTCTGCCTCAACGATATTCGTAGAATTGGATCCAGCAAAAGAACCTTTTGAGGACCACATACGGATTGCCAAATTTTCCTGGCATTCTCCCCTCCTTTTGGCAGCTATTCTGACCTCTGGAATGTTTATTCCTACAGTTGCAGGACCCAAATGTAGTAATAAGCAAATGGGTTGTGAGTTTTAAGGCAGGATGAAATTGCTCCCTCCTGCCTCTTGTGTGAGCAGAGCCCTGCTGACGGAAGAAGGTCTGATTTTGCCCACTGTGCGGCTGATACTCAACTCCCTACTGAAGCCTCCTGGCCTGCATGGCTATTACTGTTCTCAGATCCCACAACCCTGGGAGTAAATTTTCAAGGGGTCAGAGATAACTGCTGGGAGGGAGGAAGTGCTGGGAAGATCAGTGTGGACTGCAGGATCCAGCCCAGAGCT
The DNA here is from genome assembly GCF_029931775.1 of Euleptes europaea. Taxonomy (NCBI): domain Eukaryota; kingdom Metazoa; phylum Chordata; class Lepidosauria; order Squamata; family Sphaerodactylidae; genus Euleptes; species Euleptes europaea. Next base: position 157,471,847 of record NC_079312.1, read on the forward strand.
TTATAAACCTGTCATATTTCTTTTTATTATCTTTTTCACCAGTTTAAATAGCCCATAACAATTTAGCTTTTCCTTGTAGGTAAGCCATTCCAACAGTGTCGGATCATCTTATTTACTCTTTTTCTGTTCTGCCCAAGCGTTGTTGGCATCTAGTCTGAGATGAGGCAGCCAGAACAATATTCCAAATGTGTCTACATCATAGACTTATACAAAAAAAGTTATGATATCAGCAGTTTTGTTTCCAGTCCTTTCCCTAATCATTCCCAGTGGTGTTTTTACCTTTTTCACTAGCATTGCATACTGAGTTTATGTTTCCTGGGTAGCCAGAAATTCAGATCCCATCAGCATATATATTGCTAGGTTTACCCCCCAACCGTATTTCATTTTTTGTTCTTATGTACATTGAATTTCTCTTGCCATTGTATTGCCCGTTAACCCAGTAAGATATCAGGATAACTTGTCTTCTGAGTGATGGAGTGTCATCTGCAAAATGCATGAATGCTCTAGTCCTGCGGCCCCCTTAAACAGACTTCAGCAGACTACCAATCCACAAAAGCAGTTTTATTGGGTAGAATTGACAGATTTCAGAAGCCATATTCAAAAGGACACTAGTAAGGGTCAAAGGCAAGGTACATAGCATATATGGAAGAGCAAAAGGAGATAACCTGTTACCCAGGCAACCCCCCCTCCAAGAGGCAGAAGGAGTACTTGGCGATTCCCACAGTATGGGAATCTATGAAGACTAAACACGGGACATAGACTGGCCTTGGACAGAATAGCACAACAGCACCTGGAAGCAGCACAATCGCACTACTGCATACCATCCTCATGGCCTGCTCCTGACTTCTCCTGAAGCGGGTTGTGCTGTTCAGATGACAGGCTCTTAGAATGTATCACTTACTGAGAAGTGAAGTTATCTTATTCAGCCAGTCATCGAGTAAGCAGGACTCAACAACTTTACCTACTTTTAAAAAGCAAATCTTTTTATTGATATACTTATAGTAAAATATGTGTAAATGCAGATTATCAAGTCTTTAACACTTCTATAAAAACTCTTGTCAAAGTACAATGTATGTATTTGCAATGTATGAAATACAAGCAAGCAAGTCTTACATACTATTCAGTTTCAAAATCCAACTTCTAAAATATAACAGTCAAATTATTCTGATTCAGTTCAAAGTATCTAATTCATAAAGTCTAGAGTAATGTATTTAAGCCATACATACCAGTCAGCCTTTTCTTGAGAGCCTTTGGAAGGTTCTGCTTCTCTGGGCTTACTGTGGCTTATTTATACTGTTTCAGACTCATTAAGAGTGTTGATTTTACCATCAGGAGGGATATCTTCCTCCCTACTTTCAGATAACATGAGCAGTGCAATAATGTCTTAGTTGCAGCTGTTCAGGTTATTAGCTTCTCCCCATGACCAAATATGGGCTTCCTTTCCTTTCAGTCTATTTTGCTTAAAGTATAAACAATCATTTCTGAGCTCCATGATCACTCCAATTTTCGTACCATTCTCATCTTCAGTACAATACGCATTAAATGAGACTATTTAGAAATCTACAATACAATATATAACTATATAAATCATAAAACACAATTATTGCTCACATTGTAACATGTAACCATCTGGTCAGTAGGAAATATAGCCTTCAGCAAGGTTATAGAAAGCAAGAAGCTTACTGCACTTATAGCCTTGAGGTCTTTGAGTAGACCTTCTCAAGGATAGCAGGACGTTTCTGCTCTTGAGATATGAGCAGCTGGCAGCTGAACCAGGAAGGGTAATTTCAGATACACCTTTCTGGCAGATAGTGAAGAATGACTCTGTTCTTCTCCCTTCAAGGACAAAACTAGGGTAAGTTAGTTAGCTCTTGAAAGAATTCAGACCTTGAGAGAATTCAGTCAGCCTGTTCTAAGGACATTTGCATTTTGCAAGCTGTTGCCAGGCTTTTCATTACACAAACCTCTGCAGTTTGTGGTTCAGTTTGTATGTTGTGTTTAAGCTCTACATGGAATTAATTCTGCACATGTACACAAAATACCATAATTATGTCAAAGACCGTGACACTCCTCTTTGGCTGCAGAACAATTATAACTTGAATAGCATATTTGAATATGGAATCAACAAGCTTTTCTTTGGTTTAGCATTTAAAAATAACCTGTTGACAGTTTTATTTAAAAAATATTAAAACCTGGTCCCTAAGATCTAACTGGGAAGTATTATGGCTCCACATACAAAAGGTTTGCACCTCTTTATTAGTAACAAAGGAAAGTTAAATTAATGATTTAAAAAAGAATGTTCTTTCCCTTTGGCCCAGGATTGAGCACCTCGGACTCAATGTAGTTCTTCAGCTTTTGGTTGGAGTCCCCCTTGAAATGGTTCATGGGGCAGCAAGAATTGGGTTCGTCTACATTGCTGGAGTTGTGGCAGGTAAGTGTTATGTCTGATTAGGCAAACAGCTGCTAGACTTCATGATTGGCGTGCCTTTGGGAGAAGGTGCCCGACCATGTTTTACCTTGCTCAGAAGAGAGGGAAGTCTCTGAATTCTCATTGGAAAGATGCTTGTCATTTATCCTTGCTGGTATAAACATTCTAGCCATAAAAGTACATTGCTGGAATCCTTGCACCTGTTACCCTTTCAAACGGTATGTGAGGAATACATTTGAAAATGATGTTTTGTGGAAGCAAAAGCTTTGCAAGTCTAGAATTTGTCAGGACTTGTCCCTCTACTCACCAAACCCTCCACTCGCCGAACTCTCTTTTCTGGGGATTGGGACCATTGTTTCAGCCCACACAAGCCACCCTTAATCATCACAATGAATAGAGAGCAGAAGGGGCTGTGCAGTCACTCCTTCCGTTGCAAGCATACTGGTTAGCTTTTAATGATGCTTTGCTACCAGATGCTGCCAAATTTTGCAAACTATGCAGATATAATGCAGCAAGACAAATGTATTCAGAAGTTACAGCAATTTCCTCTTGAAGTCCCAGGCAATGTACCAACAAAATTAAAATTTCTGTTTGCACAGCTTCCTGACTGCTTAAGTATTTGGTCATCTATATGGAACCTAAAAGGTGTCCCTGTTTATGGTAGAAACAATGTGGTTTTTTTTACTGTTCAGTTGAAGTATAGGGAGTGTTCCAGAACATGTTTTAGTATAATACGTAAACATATCCGCACAGAGCTCTGACGAGTGAAATGTCCAATAACATAGTTCTTTCATTAACTGCTACTATTTTCATGGCAGTTTTGATTATATTATAAAAGTATGAATAACAATATATAAACCAGCAAAATATAACTAAATGATTAGGGTTTCCAACCTCCAGGTGGTTGTGCAAAGGAATAGTAACAAGCTCTTGCAATATATGCAAAATAGTGATGTTATTCAAAAGGTGCAAAAACATGCAAAATTACAATGATATGCAAAAATGAAGGCAGATTTGAGGGACAGGAGGTCTATGATTAACAACAGTGATAAGTCTAAACCAGACAGAATTTTTTGTTCCTTAGCATATAGTAAGCACACTAGTGCTATTCAAAATATTATAAAAAGACACTGGCATGTAGAATCTGGAATTCCAGGGTGTGCTAACCCTCCCATTTTTGGCATTAGAAAGAATGTCTCTATAAGAAACACCTTAATCCATTCAGACAGTCTAATCAAGCGTCCCTTTCCTGCTGTTTTGGGGCACTTTCCATGTGGAGCATGTAGTGCTTGCCCTCAAAGTTTACCTGTGAAAGAATTCCACTCAGTTCATACTGACTTCAAGTTTAAAATCAACCACTTTTCAAACTGCTCCACAAGTAAAGTGGTTTATTGCGTCACATGTAAATGCTGAAAATTGTACGTTGGTAGTACAATATGTGCTATAAGATTACGCATAGGAGAACATAAATCTAGGTTAAGAGCAAAATTATTGGACGCACCGTTAACAGCACATTTTTTGGAAAATAAACATTCTGAAAATGATATTAGATTCTGTCGCGGTCCGTGCCGTTAAGGTAGCCCAGCTCCTAGAATTGACCCCTTCCTAAAAAGTGATCTGTATCTATTCAGCCCGTTACCCACTAAGCAGGGATCAACACTTTCCATCTCTCACGAGATAGACTTTCTATTGAATTGTTCCAGTAAAAATATGAAAAGAATATATAGATAAAAATATTATTTATTTCACATAAAATATATGCATGAAATAATTACAGAAATAAAAACTATATTAGTTAGTTCAACAGGAACAAAATATATGCAAGCAATATTAGCAATATCAACAATCTCTATGACTCTATATGAGAGTTTCCCAAGTATATATTTCATTCAGGAAATAATACAGTTTATAGAAATCTTGTAAAATAATGGTTAGTGCATTGAATATGTATTCTAATTCATTTTATGTAAATATAAGACATACTTTACCCAGTTATGTCATTGCAGAGTTTCTGTAAGGATTCTATAAGTTTATTTTGAATAGTTAGATTTCCTTCAGGTATCCTCTAAGTATTATTCTGTTATTTCAATGCCTTTAGTAGGAGAGATCTCTTTGGTTCCATAGTTTCATGTTAGAGCTGGTTCTATTGCTCTTCCAGCAGTCTGTTTGTGACTGAAGTCATGAGACCACAGAGTCTCTATATATTTGAGGTTTCTGGGTCTGAAGCCCATATTCATATTAGAAAAAGCTATGTGAAAGCTATTTCTAAGCATGCATTTGATATAAGCATTGCTGTATAGCTAAGAGCCACTTTGATGGTTTAACTATATTGTAATTAATCAGTATTTGCTGTTACTATGTGTAAAGCTTAACATTATGTGTAGAGTATAAAACTCTATTCTACAGTCTCTCGGGCAGTGCCAATCTTTAGAGAGATACTGAGTATAGTTCAGTTTAAGAGCATAAGGCTCCATGGATCTCCATCCATGTATTTCCAATTATATGTATTCCAATTAGAGTAATTCTATGTGTAAGCCATCGTTGGCTGTAATGCATGTATATGTATGCATGTGTATGTCAGACCTCAGTCTTAGAACTGACTGCAGAACATATTCAGTGCTCTCACCTTGTGTAGAGAAACCCCTGAAATATGCTCTGGTAATAGGCTTCTTAGAGAAGCTGCATTTACATCTTGTCCATTAGCACTAGGAAGTCTGTATATAAGATAGATCTTATGAGAAGACATTAGTCTTGCTAGAACAAATGAGTTCTCAATGTCACCATATTCAAAGATGGTAAGATTCATACCCTCACGATCCTTAGAATATAAGGGTCTTCGTCATATTCAGGATGAAGCATTTGTACACAGTTATTCCAGACAATCAGTCTTCAGAGAGACAGACTGTATGGCTTAGTAACTCTCTCTGTAAGAGTTCTCCAGAATTAAAAGACAAGAATAAATGAAGTCCTGATTCACGCAAGAATCAGATTTCCTAATTCACGCAAGAATTAGATTGCCAAGAGTTTTACATCTCTGGTAGATGGAGGAAGTCCATAGGTCAGCATGTTCAGACCATCAGGAGCTTCTCTCACCTGTAGTCAGAGAAAGGTCTCTATTTATATCTTCCCAGTGTCCTTGGATTGATACTGATCTAGTCAACAGTAGGTTTACAAGCAGTACTCGACTATGAGCTTGCCTACCTCCAACAGTCAGTCAGCAGTTTAATAATAGTTAGACTATGCACCTAATTGACATCTGCATTGGTTGTCTAACTTAGTGTTTCTAAGTGCAGCTATGACCTTCAGCTGGGACAATAGTAACTAAGACTTTGAATGGCATAATAGGTTACCAACCTTGAGCTTAATACTGTCACAGGTATTTTAGTTTATTTTAGTTTACAAGAACCTTGGATTGCTTCTATTGAATAACTATAACAGCAGAATCTGGCTTGCTACTTCTAAATAGCAAGTAAGCCTCGAGCTTATTCAGTCCCAGTCTGTGAAGTGATTACATCTTTTCAATACATTTAATCCTTACGAAACCTAATGGGACATGCTTCCATATCAAAATTCTGGTTATATGTCGCAGCCCATGACAGTTCTTTGTTATATGGATATATAAGGGCAATTCTGACAACATAGATGATGTGCAAGAAATGAAGTTTATTCATCTGTTTAAGTCATATGTTCTGTTTGGATTAAATAATGAAATAGACTTGTCATGCTTTTTGTAAATAACTTTGGCTAACAACTTCTTAGATCCATGTGAGGTTTCTTTAAGAACCTGCAAACCATTTGCAGGCAGCTGCAACAATTAGATTGACTCAGTGAGGTGACTAGCTGTAGTAATGAATAAAATAATACTGACCTGTGCTGCTAAGCAGAGGCAACAGTTCTCAAGCAGCCTACTGGGCGCAGAGGAGAATGAGACTGGATAAGCTGTGAAATATTACTGCCTGGGACTGAATAAGCTGTGAAAAATTACTGCTGGATGAAGATATGATTTTATTAATGCATTTGGAATAGCTTACTATGTTCTGTTAACATTAATAATAGGAAGTCAGATAAGATATTTAAAATGTATTGTATTTTATTGGGAATTTAGACAAGTGTATGAGTGAGGCTCTTGGCTGAAAAAGCTGTCGTGTAACAGCGAAAGCGTTGATTTCATCCGGAAGGACACTCCCGATCCGTTTCAGCCTCCACAGCACTTCAACATTTCTACCTGCAAAAAGAACAAATGTAGAGAAATAAGTTTTTGTACTTACCTTGTAAAGCTTGTGTCTATCAAGATTGACTTCCTTTTGGAAGACTTATGTATATAAGTGTGAGTTCGTCATATCATTGTAACTTTGCATGTTTTTGCACCTTTTGAATAACATCACTATTTTGCATATATTGCAAGAGCTTGTTACTATTCCTTTGCACAACGTGACTAGTTAGTGTAGATGCTTCCTTCTATTAAACCTCCAGGTGGTGGCTAGAGATTTCCCGCCATTACAACTGATCTCCAGGCGACTGTAAGCTCTAGCCCTGCGGCAAACCCATAAACAGATTCCAGCAGACGGCAAGTCCACGAAAGCAGTTTTATTGATTAGACTCGACAGGTTACAGAAGCCATATTCAAGATGACACTAGTAAGGGGCTAAGGCAAGGCACATGGCTTATGGAAAAGCAAAAGGAGATAACCAGTAACCCAGGCAATCCCCCTCCCAGAGGCAGGAAGGGGTAATTCCCACACTAAAGGAATCTATGAAGGACTCTAAGAAGTCTAAACACGGGGCACAGACTGGCCTTGGAGAGAACTGCAAAACAACACCTGGAAGCAGCACAACCATGAACTATCTTCATGGCCTGCTCCTGACATTCTGCCCCCCTAAAGACCCCCCTTCACCCTTCCACCGAGGGTTTGTGAGGGTAGACAGAATGGAATTCTTGCACAGGTGGGGGCTGGAGACGTCACGGGCACGCACCCATTCATCTTGGGCGGGACCAAAATGTTTCCAGCGAACCAGGTATTGAAGGGCACCGTAGCGAAAGCGGGAATCCAGTATCTTAGCCACTTCAAAATGTTCTCCCACCACCACCACTATTTCAGGCACCTCGGGTTGTGGCTCAGGATGCCATCTTTGGGAAGGAACGTACAGTTTTAAGAGACTGATATGGAACACAGGATGAATTCTTCGTAGAGACTTGGGCAAGGAAAGTTCTACAGTTACTGGATTAATAATCCGGGAAATGGGGATCGGACCTACGTACTTGGCACTGAGTTTATCACACGGGAGGGTGGATCGTAGGTTCTTGGTGGACAGATAGACGAGATCCCCCATCCTGTATTCCTTACCGGGGAAGCAATGTTTGTCAGCCTGAGCTTTGTACTTTCGTTTGGCTCGTTCCAGATTTTTTTTTAAAATATTTTTTTATTATTTTTCAACAATTATAACATATTCCGTTGACATTACCTTCCATATAATGTAAAAAAAAGGACTTTAACAAATTCTTAGGCATTTGTCTTCAACATTAAATCAGATATAATGTAGTGAACTTCCCCACCGACCACCTCTCTCCCATCATTAAACTGGTATCTCCTTTGTACTAATATCTTCTAATCCTGATACTTTTTAAATTTTAATATTATAATTCCCCCTTATATTATTCCTCTTCATAAATGATAATAACACAGTAATATTAATGAGCAGGGGGAAAAGCTAAAAAAAACATTAAAAAAATTACACATCGTATATTTAATACAGTATCTTCCAAGCCTTCATCTCTATCAGTTATAGTGGATTAGATCTTAAAAAACTTTATGATCTAAGAAACTCCTAATTTAATATTGTAATGGTTCTACTCCCCCCCTTCCCTTTATAAAAAGAACAAGTTAGTATTCTTCCGGCTTTCTAACCCTTTTTTTTAAACTTTTTCTTCTGACTGGAATTCTTGGTGTTGTTTGCAGACTTTCTCAAGTTGGTGTCTTATCTTTGGCTATCTTCACCCCTTGGTCCTTGGGCTGACTGTTCTTCTTTTTGTAATCCTGTAGTAAGTTCCATCAGCTCATTGTTTCTTGCCAAGAAATTTTTAGCATCTTCAATTGAGTTGATAGAATGTTTAATCTGTTTATAGGTGAAGGTGAGTCCTTGTGGCAGCAACCAGGAGTATTTTATTCCTCTTTTCCTCAGAGTCTCAGTAAAATCTTTGTAGATGCTTCTCTTTTCAATCAAATGGCGTGGAATGTCTTTAAGAATTATCAGCAGTATACCATCTACAGAGAACTGATTTTCCATATGGAGTTTCATTGTTATTTTTCAACCTGATGTCATAAAAGGAGATCAATATCTCTCTGGCTTTTGCATTCGGTACTTGAGTTGACAGGGGGATTCTGTATATTTTATTTATTGCATAGTCCAAGTCTGATTCATTTAGTTGAAATATATTAGCAAGTGACTTGACAATAGTCTGTCTGGTACCCCCCAGTCTTTCAGGTAAATTTCGGATGCGTAGATTAGATTCTCTGTGTTGCAGGGCCAAAACTGCCAATTGGTCCTTCAGTCGCTTTTCCTGGGATTGTAAATCTTCAATTTGTTGAGCCTGAAGTCTCATATCTGTTTTAACTTCTTTCAAATCTTCAGTGATATTTTTGACTGTAAATTCCATCTTATTCATGCCATTTTTTATTGCTGTGATTTGGTCTTTTGTTTCCTTAATTTCATTTGTCAAGCCATCTAGTTTTTGAGTAATAAGCAAGGTCATTTGTTTGGCTGATTGCTCCTGTTGCTTTAAAATCTTTTCAAAATGCTCCTTAATTAGTTGAGTCTGCATAGCAAACATTTCTTGTGTCCCTTGGCAATTAGAATCCATAGTTGTCGTATTCAGGTATTTTCCAGACTAATAAGTCAAATACAAGCAGGCAATACAGTGTAGAATACTTACTGAGTAGTTGGAAGTCTCTGGTTTGGCTTTAAATCTTTTTTCAGGAAGCTTACAAGGAACTATAATGCAGTGGACTTTCTATCGCTCCGACGCTATGATCCAAGTATGTAGGATTTATTTTGAAGCTACACCGAGTAAGGCACTTCCGGTCCATCCACCCACTGCAATTTCCTGTATTCCTAGAGGGGTATCTTCCTGGTTAAAAACACAACTGGAGGGCTATCTTAAGACAAAGGAACGGAGAAACGACAATGAAGGGCTCCTCCTCCTCCCCTCTACGCCACAGCCTCCGGTTGGTAACTTTTCCTGTCAATCAATTCTTTAAGATTATTTTGTTTGCCTGCTAATTCGCTTTAAAAGATAATTGTTGTGTACAGGCAGGTCTGAGTCTCTGCTTTCCACATAGCAATGGATCGGTGCTGAAGGAAGCAGAGCCTGACGCGTATTTTACTCTTGCTGGGAGGGGCCGGCAGCTCCTTAATAAGGACAGAAACAGTATACTTACTATACAGGAACAAGGTCACAGACAGACACAAGCTCCTTGCCCTTAAGGTCTTGGCTGCAGGCCACGACTTTCTTCCAAGTTCAACAGCACGGCAAACCGGACTCCAAACGAAGCTTCTCAAGATAAGAGACAGACGGCATGCAATAACATTGCTCCCACGAGACACTTAACCGTCAGTCTTGCTTATATTGCCTTCGTGACTCTCCAGGTGTTTCAGCTCAACTGTCGGCTTCAGACTCTGATTCCCCCTGCGCCAACTTACGTCTTTTGTCCAAAAGCCGGGCTGACTTTCTCCTTTGCTGCAATGCCATTCTACCTTTTACTCTTCTTCTCTCCACTGGTGGAGGAGACCCTGAAGGTGAAAGGCTTTCTCTTCCCTGTTCCTGTTCTCTTGTTTCAGCCGGCCAGTCCTCTGGCTCAGAGGCCCCGCCTTGCTGTTCCAGTGTTATCTCCTCAGAGGGAGTGAGGGCTTGTTCTGCCGCCTCCTCTTCTTCTGAAGAGTAACTCTCAGGCTGACTCATGACAATAATTAAGTAACTTTTTTCAGTCGGAAGATCAATTTCAATCCCGGGCGGAGGGATATACAATCCTTAGTCTTTCCAAATTGCAGTAGTTGAGAATAAATTTGTAAACAAAGAGAGTTCCTGTAACTTACACAGGTTTCGGAGATCGGGGTTCTTTGTAGTTATCTTATTCAATATTCAGCATTAGATAGAAGAGATCAGAGCCTGGTTCCGCGAGACATTCATGGCGGTGGAGTCTTCCTCAGCTGGCGAGGCTACGACCAGCCCTCCCCTGTGCAAGCAGCTCTTGGGGGAGGAGTGGGAGTCAACCGCTCTTCTTCGGCAGCAGGGGGTTTCCTGCTTCCCGATCCACTGTTTAGGATCGGTATCGGGGCTACCTGACGGGCACCCCGGGTCAAAACGCCTCTTGGTTCCCCCCAGCGAGCTCGAGGGACGTCTTACTCGGATCAGCTTCTACCGGAAGTCCCTCGTTCCAGATTTTTAACCAGCCATGGCCAGGTTGTTTGAATGGAACGCACCCATTCAGCCACATCAGCACCCCCCTCCTCTTCAGAAACAGCAACATGGCCCACAGGATTAAATTCTTTACCATGAACAACCTGAAACGGGCTGAACCCTGTGGATTGGTGAACCGCATTATTGTAAGCATACTCGGCAAAAGGCAACAGGTTTACCCAGTCATCCTAATGGTAATTGACATAACAGCACAAATAACATTCCAGGACCGCATTAACCCGTTCGGTTTGACCATCCGTTTGGGGATGGAAGGCACTAGATAGTCCCTGTTCCACTCCAACCAGTTTGAGGAAAGCTTTCCAGAATTTGGCCACAAAATTTGAACCCCTGTCCGTTACCACCTTGCGCGGGAAAGAATTGAGACGGAAGACATGTGACACAAAGAGGCGGGCCAATTTCGGGGCAGAAGGGATAGCTGCGCAGGGCACAAGATGCACCTGTTTTGAAAACAGATCAGTAATCACCCAAAGTACAGTCTTTCTCCCACTAGGCGGTAGATCCGTCATGAAGTCCATTGCAATCACCTCCCAAGGCTTAGAGGGGGTCTCTAACGGTTGCAAAAGTCAGGGCGGTTTTCCCTGTGCCCGTTTGGCTGCTGCACAGATGGGGCAGCTGCGGATGAAGGAGTCCACATCTGACTGCATGCCTGCCCACCAAAATTGCCTCCTAAGTAAATGCAACGTCTTAAGGAATCCGAAATGTCCGTCGGTCTTGGCACCATGTATTAAACCCAAAACCGCCCCCCGCAACACCTCTGGCACATACAATTTAGAATCCTTGTACCAAAACTCCCCGTGTTTAATTAGAGTTGTTGGAAGGGTCTGTGAGGAAAGTTCCGCTTGATAACTACGAAGAAGAGTGTCCCGAAAAGACTCGGACAGACCTTCCACCCCCTCCGGAGTAGTGCCGGCAGGCAGCTGGACCGGGGACGGAGTAGATACTGGAGTGGGGGGCGGCTGAACAGGGTGCTCAGGTTCCTGTGCCTCGGGAGACATGGCTGTAGATTGCTCCGAGGGAGGAGGAAGTGAAATGGGTGGCGTCACCGGCTTGCCCGGGCGCGGAGCATCTGTCCCCTCTGGAAGCGGCAGCGGCGGGGAGTGAGTCTGAGAACGGGTTTGCACAGCCAGAGTGGGCAGTAGACCCCGTTGGGCAGGGGTGAAGAGCGACTCTGTGGGTCGGTCAACCTTGGTGGGATATTGGGGAAGTCTAGATAGGGCATCAGCCAGTAGATTTTGCTTCCCTGGTACATGCTTCAGGATGAATCGGAATTGGGCAAAGAAGTCCGCCCAACGTACTTGTTTTGCGTACTTGGGCCTCCGTTAGGGCGACCAGATTTTTGAGATTGGACCACACTTCAAAAGGCACCGTGGAACCCTCCAAAAACTGCCTCCACACTGTCAAGGCATGTTTTACAGCGGCGGCTTCCTTTTCCCAAATAGCCCAATTGAGTTCGGATTGGGTAAACTTTTTGGAAAAATAAGCAAACAGACGCAGGTGTCCATCCTCCCCCCGTTGCAGAAGTGCACCCTCCATCGCTATGTTGGAAGTGTCTACTTGAACTATGAACGCCTGAGTGCAGTCGGGGTGTTGCAAGACTGGCTCAGACGTAAAGAGCTGCTTCAGACTATCAAAGGCGGCTTGACACTGGGGGGTCCACTCCACCCGGGCGTTGGGCATAGTGGCCAAATCCCCCTTCTCCTTAGTCTTAAGGAGATCTGTGATGGGCAGAGCAATCCGAGCGAAATGAGGAAGGAATGCCCTGTAAAAATTTGCAAACCCGAGGAATCTTTGGACTTGTTTGCGAGTAGAGGGTGGTTCCCAACTGAGCACAGCTCGCACCTTTTCTGGATCCATAGCCAGTCCTTGGTGCGAGACGACATATCCTAGGAAGGTTAATTGCTTCTTGTGAAACTCACACTTAGAAAGTTTGGCATAGAGCTGATGGTCTCTAAGATGTTGCAATACCTCTCTGACCAAAGCAACATGTTCCTCCATGGTTTTGGAGTAAATAAGAATGTCATCCAAATAAACTACCACCCCCCTGAACAGCAGGTCATGGAGAATCTCATTAATGAGTTGCATGAAGACCCCCGGGGCCCCTTTTAATCCAAACGGCATCACCACAAATTCGAACATCTCAAAGCAACTGGAGAAAGTGGTCAGAGATTCATCCCCCTCCCGAATTCTGACTCTGTAATAAGCCTCAACTAAATCTAACTTAGTGAAAATGTGTCCTTCCTTCAATTGTCCTGAGATCAGAAATGAGGGGGATGAGGTAGGCATTCGTTTGAGTAACAGCATTGAGTTTCCGGAAGTCAATACACAAACGCAAATCCCCCGGTTTTTTTCGCACGAAAAAGGCTGGTGCCAAACAGAGCGCGGTGGACGGTCGGATGAAACCGCGAGCCAAGTTTTTGTCTAAAAACCCGCGGAGCACCGTTCGTTCTGCAGGACTCATTGGGTAAATCTTACTTTTTGGCAGTTTTTCATCCCCCACCACCTCAATAGCACAATCAGTCCGGCGGTGGGGAGGTAAAACATCACACTCCTGCACATTGAATACATCCGCAAAGTCCTGATAGTCGGGTGGGAAGTGGGTCGGACTGGAGGGGTCCGAGGCAAGAGCAGGGGTTGGCGTGACTATGGTTTTAACGGCCACGTCATGTCAGTGTAATTCACACAATGGGCTATTGAAAGTTAAAGTCCCAGCGTCCCAGTCTATGGCGGGACTGTGTCCTTTGAGCCAATTTGCTCTCAACACCACCAGATATCTAACATTAGGCACAATAGTAAGGTTGATTTGTTCCCAGTGGTGGCCAATTCCCATTGCCACCCCGTCAGTGCGACGATCTACCGGGACCCCCTTGAAGTCACTGCCGTCCATCTGGGCGAACTGGACTGGAGCAGGTAGAGGGACTAACTTCACCTGGAGTGCCTTAAAAGTGGTTTCGTTTATTAACGAGCGGGCACATCCAGAGTCAATTAAGGCTTTCACTTGTAATTGAGGACCCTTTCTATAATGTTGTAATATGACATCGACATACACAGTTTCTTCCACTTCACTCACCATGAAGGGGGCTTCGGGTCTTGCCCCGGGCTTCGCAGGAATTCCTGCGTGGGTCTGTGGTATTGCCCCCTCTACCGCAGACCCAATCCATTTTTTGGCGGTTCGAGGGGAGACTTCAGATAAAGGGCAGGGGAGTTCCAGTGGTCACCCTCCTCGGAGGAAGCGGAGCTGATCTCTCCAGGGGTAGTAATTGTAATCCTGGACCCCGACGGGTCCGCTGACGAAGGGTCCGTCGTCACCTCTCCGGCAAGCAGCACTGGGAGTGCTTTCCGTCTTGAAGCAACGCTTCGCTCGACCTCAACGCCTCTCCCTCAAGCGCGTCCCTTCCCGCGAGGAGTCCCCGCCAGCTGGGTAGAGGGACTCGGCGGTCCCTGACTTGACGGGCGGGTTGCTGCGAAGTGGCCCATGGCACCACAAACGAGGCAGGCTCCCCTTTGAAATTGCAACGCTCAGTCTTGCGGAGGTAGAGTCGGCCTCTGCGGGGCCTGAGGAGTGGCCGGTTTGGGAGGGTTTTTCGGGCTTCCCCCCTCCCTGGCCTGTTGTCGGGCAAGAGAAATAAACTGTTGGCGACTTTCCACCTCTTCCGCCAGTAAAATCCATTCTTCCAAGGTGGCTGGGTCTCGCTGCATGTATGCCCAGTTTAGAATCTCGGGATGCAGTGCTGTTCTGAAGTAGTGCACTCGGATCACTTCAGTCCAATCAACTATTTTATTAGCGAGTGTTTGGAACTCATCTGCAAACTCACGGACTGAGGAGGATCCTTGCCGAAGTTGGAGTCGGGCCGCCTTGGCCTTCTCTCCCTGGAACGGATCCTCGAAGCGTCTTCTTAACGCTCGCATGAACTCATTAAGCGACCGTATGGAGCGGGCTCGCATGAACTCATTAAGCGACCGTATGGAGCGGGCCCGGGTATCAAACTGGAGAACCATCCAATCTGTGGCTTTTCCAGCCAAAAGTGAGGAGACAAATCTTACTCGGCTGTCTTCCGTGGGGAAGGAATGCCCCTGTTCTCTCATGTAACTGTCCACTTGGTGTAGAAAACAGGGCAACGCATCCGCGGAGCCATCAAATGTCACTTGTAGACGGGGTTGCTTCCACTGCAAAACCGGGACTACAGGGGGTGGTGCTGGTGGTTGCCCTGGAGCCGGTAGTACCAGGGCTGGCTGTCCCGGCTGCCCCAGAAGTGGCTGCGCTGGTTGCCCCGGTTGCACTGGTTGCCCCGGTTGCACCGGCTGTGCCAGCTACCCTGGTTGCGCTGGGGTCGGCTGTCCCGGCTGCGTCGGCTGGCCAGGGTTGGTTGCCCCGGTTGCCCCGGGGGTTGTTGGCTTGGGACAGGCGCCCCTTGAGTACGCTGCAGGTGACAGTACTCACACATCATAAGTCCAGTTGGTCCTGCATCTGGGCCATACGTTCCATTAGCTCTCGGTTTTGAAACCGCAAGGCATGGATTTCTTCCTCAGTCCCCCCAGTCCATCGGGCTTGGCTAACTCGGTAATTGGTATTCCAGTCGCCTTCTTCGACGTACTCGGTCTCCTCCTCCTGATATTCGTGGACATCAGGAGCAAAGATGAGTCACTGTCTGCGTGCTACTTCTCGGGGTTGTCCTGGGTCCGGGGAGCCCCAGGAGAACGAAGGAAAAGACCAGTCCATTCCCCCCCGTAATTTTTGACCGTGTTCCAGTCCCTGCCGTCGCTCGCGCCTGAGCGGCGGCCACCTCCACCAATAGTTGTTCCTCCGCTCGCCTTTGGTCAGCGAGTGCTCGGTCTGCCTTGAATTTGGCGACTGCAGCGGCCATCAAAATTGGTTCAGCCATTTGCTCCAAGAGTAGGATCTCCTTGTGTTGACCCAACAGTGGTTGGACCTGTTGAGCCAGATCCGCGGAGGAAAGACCAAACTCTGGGCTTTAAACTTTCCCAACTTCCGCTACTGTCGCTGTGTTGAGTGGCAAGTCCATGAGGGCCATGACTGTCTGGGCGGCAACGCTCTGTGCTTTCCGGTGGCATACGGCTGGGTCCGGGACAGTTAGCGGAATGTCTCCCTCTCGAGCCCCCGCCATCAGGAAGCAGGACCCGAGCCCGTGGATGGGGACCACCAATTCCCGTCGCGGCTCGCTGAGCAACAGCTCAGACAACAACCGAGTTAGCAAGGCAAGGTCCTCCTGCGTTCTTCCAGTAAAGTATCCAGTCCCAAAAGGTCATCATGGGCACGACCCAGCGTCCTGGGTCTTCCAGGGGGTCATCTCTGCCAGGTGACGCCACTGATCAGTCACCAGCCCAACCAGCCGGGTGGCCTCCGCGTCAGTTCGCAGCGTCTCCTCCAAGGCAGCAAACCGGGATCCTCAGGGAGCTCATCTCACGCCCCAAGCCGAGGAGACAAGTACCTAGGCGAACCCTCCAGGGCTCCAGCCAAGGTCAGCAATTAAAACCGATGGACTAGTGTCATAATGTAAGCTCTAGCCCTGCGGCAAACCCATAAACAGATTCCAGCAGACGGCAAGTCCACAAAAGCAGTTTTATTGATTAGACTCGACAGTTACAGAAGCCATATTCAGGATGACACTAATAAGGGGCTAAGGCAAGGCACGTGGCATATATGGAAAAGAAAAAGGAGATAACCAGTAACCCAGGCAACCCCCCTCCCAGAGGCAGGAAGGAGTACTTGGTAATTCCCACACTAAAGGAATCTATGAAGGACTCTAAGAAGTCTAAACACGGGGCACAGACTGGCCTTGGAGAGAACTGCTAAACAACACCTGGGAGCACAACCATGAACTGTCTTCATGGCCTGCTCCTGACAGCGACAGAGATCAGTTCCCCTGGAGAAAGTGGCCACTTTGGCAATTGGACTCTGTGACATTGAAGTCCCTCCCCTCTCCAAACCATGCCCTCCTCAGGCTCCACACACAAAATCTCCTGGTATTTCCCAACCCGGAGCTGGCAACCCTTAAAATGATACAAAGGTACTAAGAGTCATAGATATAATGGGTATGATGCTGGTGCAAATGTTTGAAATTAACGGGACTGAGATGTGTGATTGTTTAAAAAAAGGTTTATATCCAGCCAGAATGATTGTCTACATTTTGGAAGTTGAGTAGAGAACATCTATCTGGATATAGGAGGTTAAAGACAGGGTACCAAGTAATCACTTGAAAAGTCTTTTGGATTTGCTTGTAATGAGTCTGATTTGTTGTGAGTAAGATGTTTCATTGGCATAATACACCAAGTTTGCTTGTACCAAGTTTGATTTAGATGTTACTACTTCTTTAATTAACATAGGCTTGTATTCTAAGCCTTTTATAGTTGTCCTGGTTATAGGGTTTACCATGCAGTCCATTTTCATGAGGTAAATTTCCTGGGCTGTGGCTCAGAGATAGAGCATCTGCTTAGCATGCAGAAAGTCCCAGGTTCTTTACCCAGTATCTCCAGCTCAAAGGATCTGGCGGTAGATGATGCAAAAGACCTCTACCTGAGACTCTGGAGTCCTGTTGCCAGTCTGAATAGAAAATACTGATCCTGATGGACCAATGGTTTGATTCATTATCAGGCAGCTTCACGTGTTCAGTACATTTGGACCTTCCCTGCCCTGGATAGTCCAGGCTTGGAAACTAAATAGGGTCAGCCCTGGTTACTATTTGGATGGGAGACCACCAAGGAATACCAGGGTTGCTACCCAGAAGCAGGTGATGGCAAACCATCTCTGAATGTCTCTTGCCTTGAAAATCCTACAGGGTCTCCATAAGTCAGCTGCAACTTCATGGGGGGGGGATTCCTGAGGGTTTTTTTTTTTTTTTTTACCTCAGGGAGCTTTTTTAACCCCCCATTTTAATTTTGGCTTCACTTCTGTGTACTATAGTGACAATAGATGTCATTTGAAAGTTGCTGATTAAAGGCCAACAAAGCAACCGGCCAGTGACCAATGAATCTATTGGATTATCGGTCCTCATGAACTGATTGGTTTTCATGTTTCTCCTGCATGTATTATTCATGCCTAGGGCTCTTGCAGTTGAGAGGTGAAGGAAATAGGCTTGAAGATAGATCAAGATCTAATTAAAATAAGAGTGTGAGCACAAAGAGCAGTTGGTAAAAAAATAATAGGGTATCTGGGAGAGTGATTGACGGTCGTAATTATTATTGTTTTCCCCGTTCCATACGTAAGTTAATTTTTGCTATAGTGAACAAATAAAAGATGCAGGAGGAGTACGCCTTATTGAGTGGCAATAAATCAAGAAGTTGTTCTCTGCAGTGTGAAAGTACAGAGAAGCAAGAAACTGTTAATGTAATAAATGGATTAGAAAGCTAGAAATGTGGGCAGTATAAACATCTTAGTGAAAGCCCTTTTCAGTACAGTGGGCAAAGTTTATGATTATCCTCCAATCCTGGGACTGACATAGCAAATGGGAATGTTGCATTTGATTTTGCATAGAGTCCGCTTGCTTTCCTTTTACTATGGATTTGACTGGTTGGTTCCAAGCTGAATTTTCTGCTAGACGAAGGCAGTTCCTTCAGCGCAACAGAACTTCCCTGCCTCCCACTGCGGTACATTCTCCCTGAATTGCTGGTCTCAGGGGACAAGGGACCATCAAGAATGGCATGCCTCGGTCTGCAGCAGGAATGGGAAATTGGTGGAAATTATCTCCCTTCTTCTGCTAGTGGAAAACTTAGTCTGGATCCAACCTGTTGTTTTGATTTAAATGTTATTCCATACCAACCAACTGGAAGGAATTTTGGTCTATTCCTTATATCAAGAATTTAATAGATCAGGGATCCATCTAAGCTATGGTGAGACTTTGTTACATCCTTTCAATATATCACCTAGATCCTCTCCTTTCTTAGTTGTCATTCCCCCACAGTTATACTACCCTCTTGGCCCCCACCATATAATCAATATATGCCTTCCCTCCAGTTCTCCCAATACATTAAAACAAACCACTGTCCCCCATTTTCTTTCCCTTAACCATGCTGGTCCTCTAACTATTATCCAATCTCCCTTCTGTTCTTCACTTGCGAAACCTCCAGGAATGTTCTGTTCCTTTCCTTTTCTCGCCCAGCTTCTCTCCTGATTTCCTATAATGGTGTTTCTGCACTTTCCTAAAATAGCCTTCACTAAAATAGCAAGAGAGCCAGCGTGGTTAGTGGCTAAGAGCAGCGGGACTCTGGAAAACCAGGTTCAATTCCCCACTCCTCCACATGAAGCCTGCTGGGTGACCTTGGGCTGGTCACAGTTCTCTCAGAACTTTCTCAGCCCACATGGAGGCAGGCAATGGTAAACTACCTCCAAGCATCTCTCACTTTGAAAACCCTACAAGGTTACCATATGTTGGATGCGACTTGACGACACACACACACAAAATAGCTAATGATTTCTGTCTAATTACCCAACCACTGCCAAATCTAAATGTCTGTTTTGTCTGTTCACATCCTCTTTGAGTTTTCCATCGTCTTTGGTAATATAGTTGAGTACCCCTTCTCCTGCATGTCTTAAGACTCTAAGATGCTCTTATCAGCTGTCTTTCTCTGTCAGCTAAATCACCCATCTGATATGTTCATGAAGAAACTTCTCCTCTGCTTTCTGTTGTAGTTCCTCAGCTTTCACTAATTGGTTGTCTGTTCCATTGGGTGAGCTCATGAAATCTACACTTGATGAAATCCAGCCATATCTCTCTGCCCCAGACCTTTCCCCTCTCTGTTGAGTCTCCAGCTGCCAAGTCTACATGATGATGTCTCAAACTCTGTGTCTTAATATCTTTTCCCTCCAAGCCTTCATCTCCATATCCATTGATTACATAATTCCCTACACAGTTGAGTAGAGGCAAAACCTTGACTTTACTTTTGATTCCCACTCCCATTTCTTTGCTCCCCATGTTCAGTCTGTCACCGTCATATTACTCCTCTTTGTACAATACTGGAAAAGCATATCCTTTGTTCTCTGGTACCAGCCAGTTGTTGAAAGGCTGTCTTCTCTCTTAAACAGCCTTCCTATTTCCTTGGCTGCCTCTTATGTCTGGAATCCCCACCCTGAATTCCTGAAGTATCTCCCTACTTCCCCCACCTTCAAATCCTTTCCCAAAACCCACCTTTTCTTTGCATTGATTTAATCCCATAATCCCTCAGTGATCCCCAAGGTAGGCATTGTTCTCCCTGAGGTGTTAATCTGTGTCTGGGCTATAACTTTTTGGACTGTAGAGAGGGGGATATGTGATTTTATCTGCTTTGGCAGATTTGCCAGCTGCACCAAGACCTCGCTTAGCTCCAGAAGGGTTACTGCATCATGTGTTTTCCAACCAAAAGAAATGACAGAATGCTTCTCCATGCATTGCCTGATTCACTAATTCTCTGTGTGTAGTGATTTGTTTTTGTATGGCGGAGCAGTCAATCATGCAGGCCTGCCACGTGAAATGGTACAACCCAGACACCTCAGCTAGACTTGCCAGCATGGTGTAGTGGTTAAGAGTGGTGGACTCTAATCTGGAGAACCGGGTTTGATTCCCCACTCTTCCACATGAGCAGTGGACTCTAGTCTGGTGAACCAGGGTTGATTCTCCACTCCTCCACATCAAGCCTGCTGGGTGACCTTGAGCTAGTTAACAGTTCTCTCTGAACTCTCTCAGCCCCATCTATCACACAAGGTGCCTGTTGTGGGGGGGGGGGAGGCATTTGTAAGCTACTTTGAGACGTCTTACGGTAGAGAAAAGCAGGGTATAAACCAACTCTTCTTCTTCTATCTCAGTGAGCTGGAGGCCTGAAGTGATGCTTGCATTTGTTCATTCTTTCATCCCAGTCATTTCCTTGCCTGTACTTATTTCCCTTTCCTTCCTCTGGATCCCCCACTTTCAAAATTTACATTCTAAGCTCCCTGGAGAAGGAAGCTTTTCTTACTCTATAACACCTACAAATTTCCCCTTTCCATTAGGTCCTTTATTGGGGTTTTGTCTAATGCTTTGCATGTCTGATTTTCCCACTTTCATCTTTCTTCATCCTACATATTCTGCTGCTGCTGATTTCCCCCTTGTTAACTGTGTCAGACTATGGGATTGAAAAGCTAAAAATAAAAAGGAAGAAAGGAAATAACCCTTTCGTTAGAAGGATGGAACAGATTCTGAAAGTTGTTACTGTGAATGAACATAGGCAGAAAAGAACTATTTGCCTGTAGCCAATTATTTCATAGCATGGGTGTGAATTTTGTTTTGTTTTTTGTTGAATTGCACCCACTCCTTGTGGCAATCAGCAGCACCATGGATACAAGCGGATGTAAATATAACACTATTTGCAACCACAAAAGAAGGTACTGGTGATATCATATATCTGATAGTCAAGTTTCAGGTTGTCTTTTGAGTTGCTGCAGCCAGGAGGAAGAAAGACCAGGTGGCAGGATTGCTGACAGGCCTAGAGAAAACTATCCTGTCCCTTTAATAGAGGCTTAAATGGCCAGCTTAATATTTTCTTGATATGGAGGTAGATGACATCACCCGGGAAATAATATTTCATTAAACTATATTTAAGAGCTGCAGCTCTAATCTGGAAAACCAGGTTCAATTCCCCACTCCTCCACATGAAGCCTGCTGGGTGACCTTGAGCCAGCCACAGATCTCTCAGAACTCTCTCATCCCAGCAGAGGCAGTCAATGGCAAACCACCTCTGAATTTCTCTTGCCTTGAAAACCTTACAGGATCACCATAAGTCAGCTGTGACTTGATGGCACACACACACACACATGGGAGAGGACATTTTTCCTACAGGCATTTGTCAATCCTTCCAGGTGAGCAGTTTGGCAAGGGCGCAAGGAGGAATGAAGATGGGGGTGTATAGGGAAGGAGGGGGCAGAGACAGAATAGGGGAGGAGGGCAAAAGGGAGAGATGGAACAAGGTGGAGGCCAGTGGGGAAGTGAATGAGATTGCCCCTCTGAGAGTTTTCTCAGGTCTCCTCCTTGTTTATACATAATCATTAATTGACTTTGATGAAGGGGCCAAATCTAATAATCCAGTCAGTTTCTCTTTCCTTTGCCTATCTTCACTATTGCAGTTACAGGTCAGCAGAGACCCAGGTTTGGGAATCTGGGTATCCATGAAACATCTAGAGCAGTGAACCCCATCATGTTACCAGCTGATGTGTTTCCTGATGCCCACTGGTTTCTTGGGGATAAAACATAAAGGAACTTTGGATGGCTCCATACCAGCACTGAGTTCATCCCACACAGGTGTATCACAGTCACGTGCCCTCTCCTTGACCTTGTTTTATTTCAACTCTGCCTCCACTTCCCATGCTAAAAAGGAGGTTCAGGGCAGCTCACAAAAACACCACAGAATAGAACAATCAGCAATAAATCAATTTACAGAAAGCAGTTAAAAATCCACTAAAAAAAGAAAACCATCATCGTACCAAATGCCAACAATAAGAACTTGAATGGCCATCCCTGCTAACCATCTTAAAGAAAACTACCTTTCACAACATCCTGGGGACATTCCATTAAGGCACACAGCCTGTCCTGTTGGAGATGAAGAGCCAATTCCTTATGTGTGTGTGTGTGAAGTGCCTGAAGTCGCTTCCAACTCATGGCGACCCTATAAATCAATGACCTTCAAAATGTCCTATCTCTGTCAGCCTTGCTCAAATCTTGCAAATTGAGAGCTGTGGCTTCCTTTATTGAGTCAATCCATCTCTTGCTTGGTCTTCCTCTTTTCCTGCTGCCCTCAACTTTTCCTAGCATGATTGTCTTTTCCAGTTGCTCTTGTCTTCTCATAATGTGACCAAAGTACCACAGCTTCAGTTTAGTCATTTCAGCTTCTAGGGTCAGTTCAGGCTTGATTTGATCTAAAACCCACTGATTTGTTTGTTTGTTTTTTGTTTGTTTTTTGGCAGTCCACAGTATCCGTAACTCTCTCCTCCAACACCACATTTCAAAGGAATCTACTTTCTTCCTATCAGCTTTCTTCAATGTCCAGCTTTCACACCCATGCATAGTAATAGGGAATACGATGGCATGAATTAACTTGATCTTGGTGGCCAGTGACACATCCTTACACTTCAGAATCTTTTCTAGCTCTTTCATGGCTGCCCTTCCCAGCCTCAATCTCCTTCTGATTTCTTGGCTGCAGTCTCCCTTTTGGTTGATGATGGAGCCAACAAATAGAAAGTCTTCAACAATTTCAATTTCCTCATTGTCACCTTTAAAGTTGTGTAAGTTTCCTGTGTTCATTACTTTTGTCTTCTTGAAGTTCAACTGTAGTCCTTATGAACGAGGATATTTCCAGGGGCAAAAACTGTGAGTAGGTTGAAGCTGTTCTAACTGAGGGATGGGGCAGCATGCATGCGTTATGAGGAACAGAACTGTTACATAGGAGAGACAGTTACTTAGGTACGTGGGTCAGTGACTGTGAAGGGTTCTCACCTGGCTCACCTCCCTTCCAAGTGAGGCCTCCTCCCACCACTTTTTACATTGATCATCCCAAACCTTGGTCTGCTACCTTCAGTGAAGAAGGACTTTGGCTTTTCATTGGTGGTGATTTAAGTAGGAGTTCCTCAAGAGCTGCAGTGGACAGTTGCCACCATCCAATTTGCTCTTTTTTTGCTTTGTCCTAGAGAGGATATCAAAGATTACACTCCTGTCACCTGCCATGAGGTATGGCAGTCCAGACTGGAGGGGCGGGTTCCCTGCCCTAATGCTATGTACCATTTACATGTAGGCTTGCAAAATGATTTGCAAACTTTTTGTGCTGTTTTGCCCTCTCACCAACCCTGTGAAGGTCACCGATTCTCCCCTTAGCTGAGGAAAAGGGTGCTAAGTATATTTTATTAAAGATTCCATAAGGAATCTGTGGTAGGACTTGGGTGATTTTACCCTTGCAAAGGAAAAGATACAGGTTGCCCTATAGGGGGAAAAACAGCTGGAGGGGGCTATTTTGAGAGGCAAATTAATAGTAGTTAAGCCAACACTGGAGAGGCCTGCCTCAGATCCTGTGGCCCTGTTGCCGCCTCTCTCTGCCTGACCTACCACAGTGTTGTTGTGAGGGGAGGGGAATGGAGGATGGGAGAGTGATACACTGTCTTTGCTCTTCTTGAAGGAAGGGTGGGATAAAAATGAGATAGGAAGCATTTTGTGAGGGGAAATGGCCTGCCTCTGCCTACCAACCATTCCTTCCTACTTGACTGAAACTTCCAGCTTTTGTTGAAGCCACCCAGGAAAAACTACACTATCTCAGAGAGGCTATAACACCCTGTCTCTTGTCATCTCTCCTTTCTAGCACTGGACCAGCTCATTTGTCTATATCATCTGCTCTTCGCTTCCTATCTGACTTGTCAGCTTCAGGCTTTTGGAAAGAAGCCCAATCCCCCTCTATACAGGAGCACTACAAAGTCTCAGACATTGATTGCATCCCCAAGATGTTGCTACAATTCAGATAATGACTGTGAAGTAGCTGGCTAGTGGCAAATACGGCATGATACCCATAATTATCAGAATAGTTACTGAACCAGCTCCTCTCTCAAGCTGTTCCTGAGGATCCCCTATCAACATCCATTTTGGATTGAAGTGGGAGGGGAAGGAAAGAAAGTCATGCACCACTGATGGAAATCCCTTTGGTCAGTGGAAATTCTTGATGAATCCAGGCCAGTGTCCTATATATAGACATGTTGGGTGCCTAGATGAGTCCTGCTTGAGGGCTGGCCTGGTTTCCCAACAAATTTCCGCTGACCAAAAACATTTCTGTCTATGGAGCACAACTACATTGCTCCCCCCTCCCACTGCAATCCAAAATGACCCCTGAAAAGCATGATTTCCTGTCATTTAGGCATAACCTGTTCATGAAGGAAGGAAACTCTGAGGTATTCAGCAAAATGACATATGCTTTTAGAATAACCATAACCTCCACAGACTGAAAGATGTACATTCAGTCTGTCCTTACATTGCCATGGAGTCCTGGCACAGAGGAACTATTTGCTTGGGTCTAAATGGGAAGATGAGCGAACCTCAAGGAAAGTTCATCTAATTTCCCTTGGCACATATTCTCTAAAGCCAGTTTTATTTGTTTTCAAAACTTGTACATTAAAAGAAATTACAAATTAAAATTTTATATAGTATCTTACCTGCATTCATATATATTTCACAATAAAACACACAAGCACAATACAGTCACAATACCAATCTATACCAATAATTTAGCCCAAAATAGCTCTTCCCCCAAGATGGAATGTGGTTTTCCTGTACAGTGCCTTTCAATTCCTTGCTGCTTCAGAAAGATGTGAAAAAAGATGTGAAAAAAGGAAGAATGTATGAAAGAAATGGTGGTGGTGGGAATAAGTGAGAAAGGAAGAAATTATAGAAGGAGGAGAAAACATGCCCTCCCCCATGTTCCATATCACCCCTATGACCTGCTGGGGGGGATGCCCTCACAAGTTAGAGGACTCTAGGAGAGATGGAATTTGCTTTGGAAGATACAGTCCTAATTCCCCCTCCACCATAGTTGACTGTTAACCAAATTAGAGTGCCTCCACTTTAGTTGGGGGAATTAGCATGGAGATGGAGCCTTGCGAGAGGTTGGGTAACCAGTATCTTTGCAGCCTTGTTACAGGGATAAGCCCTTATGGAAAACTCCCAATAAAGAAGCAGTTTGTTCCAAATGAAATGGAATTTTATTGTAAAATATTGTTAAGCACACAAAATAGCACACATGTGCAATTCATACAAGAGCTCAGAAGAAAAGGGTGGAGGGGTGGGATTCTCGAGTTAGGGTTCGGGTGATAATTACCGATCTTGAAGAATGACATCTGAGTGAAAGCAGCACTGTAGACTTGTTAACATCCAGGATCTTTTGAAAGCAAAGTGAGATACCTTACACACAAGTAAGGGGTGAGTGTTTGGATCCAAAGACACACACACACTATGAATGCCATAAGGGGTAATATTTATACCCCTAAATGAGTCTTGAGGCAATATGAGATAACTGGCAAAGGAAAGCTTTACCAGGGACAAAAAACTTGATTGCTCCTCTGGAGTCTAAAACAAAGAGAGGGGTAGAAGATTGATGTGTGTCATTCAAGTGAATGTCTGAGTGATTGCTTTGATTAATTGCTGGTGGTTGCTCTGTATAGACATTAGAATGTGGGGAAATGTCAGAGGGGTTTTCTCAGGTTGGGTGTGAGTCAGACCAGAGGTATTTGATTCAATCTCCTTTGAATGCTTGATGACAGTTGAGGGGCATCAGATAAGTCAAAGTATAGCTGAAGGGTTCCATTTCGCTATCATGGCTAATAGCCCTTGATTGGTCTACCTGCCATACATTTCCCTATGCTTTTTATAAGCCATGGAAAATAAAATTGTATTTTCTGTGCTGGGACAATGGCTGGGACCCAGTGCAAATATTTTGCTTGTGCTAGAGCTCTTGTGCAGGTAGAAATGCAACAAAAAGACCACAGTAACCCCTTGTGCTAAGTCAACAGTATCCCCACTTGTGCTTCTGCATTCACAAGATCTAGTGCAACCAATTGCAAAGCGCTATTATATTTATATTGTATTTTGGTCACATTATGAGAAGGCAAGAGTCACTAGAAAAGATAGTCATGCTAGGAAAAGTTGAGGGCAGCAGGAAAAGAGGAAGACCCAACAAGAGATGGATTGACTCAATAAAAGTCAGTGTTTCTTTTCAGCCAAAGTGCTAGCATGGTTACAGGCATGGAGATGTCCTGGAACAATCAAGTAACAGGAGAGCAATTATTGCACAATACATCGATGATCTGGAAGAGTCCTTCCTCCCCACCCCCCAATACTGCTAGCCTGCATCAGTTAAGACATGAGAAAGGAGGGAGAACATTTGTTCAGTATGATTTGTGTAGTCAAAGTCTTCTCTTTCTCTTTCCCTAAGGATCTTTGGCAGTGTCTGTTGCTGATATGACTGCACCTGTCGTGGGCTCCTCTGGTGGGGTGTATGCCCTTATATCTGCCCACCTAGCCAACATAGTAATGGTAAGTGCTGCAATAAGTAGTGATGTAGTAGGGATGTGTGAGTGGGAAGCAGAACAGTTGGTTTTTGTACTATTCGTTGAACCTGGAGATGTTTGTGTCACAGCTGAACTGGCATTTTGAATCCAACCTGACCAAATATCATCAGCATCCGGTTATACTGTATTTATTAATTCCTTTTCATTGAGCTGCCTCTGATCATGAGCAGCTGTGCAAAGGCCTCACATATTTATGTTTAAAATGATTGCATTCTTATGATGATTCATAATTTAATCTGGATAGGGAACCAAGCCTGATTTTACCACAGGCTTGGATGCAGTACTCTGAACATACAGCTACACAACAGATGGAAAATAGTTTAACGTCATTCCTTCACCTTAGGGATGCCTGGAAATTGTAAAAATGTACAGGTGGTATGGATTTTTGACAGAATAGTATTTGTACAGTTCTGATATAATGAAGCCAATGGAGAGGATTGGATGGACTAGGTCTAGTGCGGGAGATCTGCTCTCTCTACAGGAGAAGGGCAGTTGAAGCAGGAGTGTAGCATCCAGTCAAACATATTAAGCCTGGATCATTTGTACATTCAGCACCCTGGACAGATCACAGCCTCCCTTTTATCCTCCTTGACCTGTTTGCCTCTCTCAGGTTGTTTCACTGCTGGAGGATCTTCTGACCTGCTCTTATTACCACTGCAAACGTAAAAACATTCCCAGCGGCGGTGATGCTTCTCCATAGAAATTTACCTCATGCATTCCCCTTCCACGTTCCATCTACCACCCTGTCACCACTGGGAGGCTTTTAGCTGTTTTTTTAAAATTATTATCAGTAGTTGGTATATCACTAATAATATATTAAGACTATAGCAATATACCAGGTAGCAATAATGGTGGAATGGTGGTCTGAAAGCAGCACTGTGAAGTAGCTGTGGAGATTATCTTTCTCGGGGCGTCCAGAGAATGTCGATGAGAGTATTATTTGCTCCCGTGGTGGGAGACCAAACTGACAGGTTCTGTGCAGACTTTTGATCTGCAAGTTTTTGATACCATTGAGATCAGAATGGTAAAGCTAGCTTTGTCTTTCCCCCCAGGTTTTGGAATTCGGTAAACCTGAACCCGAAATTTACCGAAATGGCTTTTCCCCGGCTTATTTTTGGTTCAGGTTTATTGATATGCACAGTCCTAATCCTGGCTTGCCATATAGGACCCAGCTGCCTCTCCAGCAGCTCATGCTTAGTGTATTGTCTCTGCTGGCTAGTAGAACTTGGAGATGAAGTCGTGGGGAATTCTAGCTCTTATTCTGACCTCTAACTGCCACCTCTGCCACCAACCATCCCTGGTTGGTTGAGAATTGTTGGTGACTTGACTTTTATGTATGGATCAACTACTGACACATCTAGTTTGGACCTCAGATTAGTTTTCTTCTTGTTGTTCTGCCCTTGGCCTTGTTCTCTCCATCAGTTTAAACGTTATTAGCTGGTAAAATCACACACATCACAGACACATGTACTGAGTTTACTTATTTTAGTAACATTCACATGTTCCAGATGTTAATTTTTTTATTGGGGCAAACACTGTTGGTGAGCTCATGTACCCAACCTCTGACTAAACCAGGCAAACTGCCCGATACTTGACAGATTGTCCCTTCTTTTCCATCGTGTCAAGTGAAAGCTTGCCCAGTCATTTTAATTCAAGTTTATGTGCTACACCAAAATGCCCCCATGAAGCATGTTCCACATAGACAATAATTTCACACGTCCTTGTTTGAGGATATACAGAGTAGCATCAGTCCAACACAGGACTACAAGTTCCTGTCCAGGTCTAAGGAGGGAAAAAATCCAGGTAAAGGCAAATAACTTTCAAAAAGTTGTTCAGGCACTTTCAGCCCATGTAGGAATAAATCATAGAATCATAGAGGTGGAAGGGACCACCAGGGCCATCAAGTCCAACCCCCTGCACAATGCAGGAAATTCACAACTACCTCCCCCCTCCCCACCCCTAGTGACCAGAAGATGGCCAAGATGCCCTCCCTCTCATCATCTGCCTAAGGTCACAGAATCAGCATTGCTGACAGATGGCCATCTAACCTCTTCTTAAAAAACCTCCAGGGAAGGAGAGCTTACAACCTCCCAAGGAAGCCTGTTCCACTGAGGAACCACTCTAACTGTTAGAAAATTCTTTCTAATGTCTAGACGGAAACTCTTTTGATTTAATTTCAACCCGTTGGTTCTGGTCCGACCGTCTTGAGCAACAGAAAACAACTCGGCACCCTCCTCTATATGACAGCCCTTCAAGTACTTGAACATGGTTATCATATCCCCTCTGTCTTCTCCTCTTCTCCTAAACATACCCAGCTCCTTCAACCTTTCCTCATAGGACTTGGTCTCCAGACCCCTCACCATCTTTGTTGCCCTTCTCTGGACACGTTCCAGCTTGTCTACATCTTTCTTAAATTGTGGTGCCCAAAACTGAACACAGTACTCTAGTTGAGGTCTAACCAGAGCAGAGTAAAGCGATACCATCACTTCACGTGATCTGGACACTATACTTCTGTTGATGCAGCCCAACACTGAGTTTGCCTTTTTAGTTACAGCATCACACTCCTGACTCATGTTCAGTGTTTGGTCTACTAAGACCCCAAGATCCTTTTCACACACACTACTGCTCAAACAAGTCTCCCCCATCCTATAATTATGCATTTGATTTTTCCTACCTAAATGCAGAACTTTACATTTGTCTTTGTTGAAGTGCATTTTATTAGTTCTAGCCCATTTCTCCAGCCTGTCAAGATCATCCTGCATCTTGGCTCTGTCTTCTACTGTATTTGCTACCCCTCCCAATTTAGTATCATCTGCAAATTTAATAAGCACCCCCCTCTATTCCTTCATCCAAATCATTTATAAAGATGTTGAACAACACAGGGTCCAGCACTGATCCCTGAGGAACTCCACTAGTCACTTCTCTCCAAGTGGATGAGGAACCATTAACTAGCACTCTTTGGGTACGATCTGTCAACCAGTTGCAGATCAATCTAACAATAATAGGATCTAACCCATATTTTCCCAATTTGTCAACTAGAATACTATGTAGAATCAGTGGGAATCAGTGGGAAACAGGTTAGCAGACAGATTATGTAGATCTGGCATCCCGGCTAGACTACAGTTATTATATGTGAATCACTGTGTCAGATTTAAGTTTTCTTCCAAAACAGCCTTTGTTTGCCTGCCTGCCAGTCTCTCTCTCATTTATATCTTGCCCTTCCTCAAGGGTGCACAGAACAGCATTATGTAGTTCCCTTTAACCTCACAATAAACCTGGGAGGTAGGTTAACTGTGTGTGTGGAGGTCATTGGCTCAGTGAGCTTCATGACTTGAGTTGGGGTTCCAACCCAATCCTAGTTTTCTAACCACTACACCACACTAGGGGTTCTCCTGCAGGCTCCCAGCAAGGGCACACCGAACCTCCTTAGCATCTTCTCATGTTTGTGGTTTTTCTGTTTTTTCTTACTTCATGCTGATGAAGGGGATTCTTGCATGAGGAGAAAGATTATTTATATTTGCTGTTGCATTCAGGACAATGTTCATAGTCCGGTTTTGTTTGCTTGGTTTTTTCTTGTTGCGGGAGGAGGGATTTCCTTGGCTCCTTTTTATTTTTCCATATGCCTTTGAGTAACTGAAAGAAATAAAACTGTCCTCACTTGCAGAATGAAATGTTCCTGAATATAAATACTCAGAGACTGAGCAATAAGGCATTTCACCCGAAGAGAAGTAATGTGTGTGTGTGTGTGTGTGTGTGTTTTCGAACCAAAATGCATGAAAACGAAAGAGTGGAAGAGAAAATACAATATTTAGCAATGGCATCTAGAGCCTACTCACAACATATCTGTGAAGAACAGGACAAAGGAAAATGGGTTTATTTTTCCTTATATAGATTGAATTTTTGCAATG
This sequence comes from Euleptes europaea, assembly GCF_029931775.1. Classification (NCBI taxonomy): domain Eukaryota; kingdom Metazoa; phylum Chordata; class Lepidosauria; order Squamata; family Sphaerodactylidae; genus Euleptes; species Euleptes europaea. Next base: position 157,502,715 of record NC_079312.1, read on the forward strand.
GCTAGGATGATTTATAGACAAAGCCTACATGTTACATTTTAAGACACAGATGGGAACGTTAGTTAATGAAATTTAGCTCGTTGCTGAATCACTAGCCCGAGGGCACATCTGCATGGTAGTCTGAGATTTGTCAAGTTTATACCCGATGCACAACTGAGCCCTGTTGCCCATAGATGTTGGTGCCCAGCTCTTCTGCCTTGCTGATAGACCACAGAGGGCAACGTAGTGTGCTTTGAGCCTGTGTGTGAAGTCAGGTCCATGCCTTCTTTCACTTCTGGTTTAGTGTTATGGCACTGATGGGAAAATGGGTGCTGTCGTACTAGGGCGTCCTAAATGTGACATCCAGTAGTATTTTTATTAATATTTTATTATTTTAAAGTTATGTGCAAATGTAGCAGAATAACACTTCTCAACCTTAGCCCATCTCTCCGTAACATTTTTACATTTATTACAGTAATTTAAAAGTCAGCATCATCAGTAGCACTCTGAAATCCAGATTCTTGATTTATGTTCCTTCCAAAGCAAATGTGAACAACTCATTTTTATCTTAAATGTATCAATGGAAATTCTGACCTTTCTCAGTATTCTATATAACCAAGTTATTTTCTCTATTACTTCCACATTCCAGATTCTGATTAACCTTTTAAATATATATCTGTAAATTTTCAGGTTTTTTCAGAGTTGAGATAAATAGCTGTTCCAAATGGATAAAATCCTGCTCCTCTGTTTTTGTAAACATCACCTTGACTTCCTCTCCTAAATCAAAAACAGGGAGATACTGTTGCCAAAAGCCTCTTAAGTACGAATAGCTCACATCATCTCTACCAATTCAAGGTGTTGCTTTTGTCCTTTAATGCCCTACATGGCTTGGGACCGGGGTTTCCGAAGAACCATCTTCTCCCACACATTCTTGCCCAGGAATTAAGGTCACAGGGAGAGGCCCTCCTGACTGTTCCATCACCAGAGAAGCTCTTCTGGTGGGTACATGAGAGAAAGCCTTTTTAGTGGCAGCCCCAAAATTATGGAATAACCTCCCCAGGGAGGTGTGCCTGACCTCCTCACTTTCAATCTTTAGAAAACAACTTTATTTAGGACAGCTTTATTTAGGACAGTGTTAGATTAGTTTAGGGTTTTTTTCCCTAGTTATTGTAAATTGTGGTTTTAATTTGTGTTTTTAAAATATATTTTATGTAATTCCATGTTTTTATTCTGCTTATATCGTAAACCACCTTGAGTTTTGGAAGGCAGAAAGGCAGCCAATAATTATTTTAAATAAATAATATAAATAAATAGCAACTATGTTCTCATTTTGAAACAGGCCCACCACATGCACATACAAGTTGCCTTTCTATGTTATCCTTTTCAACAAATACCTTCTTCTATTATCATAATCTTTCTTAATTTTCATGAAGTTGTAATAGTTTATTCAAGACTCCTTCTTTGTTATGGAAGCAGAAGAATATAACCCATTGTTCCAGGAATACTTATAAGAGCACCTGGGGGGTGGGCAAAGCTCCATAGGAGCTGGCGTGACCCCATACCGGTGTAGATGCCCATTTAACCCAGGATAATGGGTGCTTATGCCGTCCCGGGTGGCACACATGCCAGCACCTGGGCGTCCCAGATCAACACGGCACTCTGCCACCGCAGCTGCCACACTGGGACCTAAATCCCAGGGCACAGGCCACGCCAGTATTAGGGGGTGTTCCTGGGGCATTCCACGGGACAGAGCTGACGTTAGTCAGCCTCCTAAGCCCTTTTGCCCCAGGAATGCCCCCTTAAGCTGCAACGGGGCTGTGCCACCTTTTTCAGTGGCGCAGCATCACTGTTTGCAATGGGGCATTTCCCCCCCCCTTTTTTTCTTTTTTGTATTTCTAAAAAAGCTTTTTTTTTACTGAAGCAGTTGTGAAGCAGGAACAAATACTAGGGCTTCAACTGTACATGAATGTGTGCACACCAATGTGAAATTTGTAAATATATACATATTAATACAGCCAGCACATATACAATGCACATAAACATTAATTTTTTTCATATCTAGGTTTTTGCATATAGATTCATTTATTTGTTATATTTTGCTCAGTTAGCTCTTTGCCCTTCCTACTTTATAACCCTTTAAGGAGCAAAGTACAGAAGCCAAGAAAAACCCAACCATGTGAAGCAATCCAGTGTAATTAAACTATGCTCATTAAGAACATGTTAACATATTCCTGCATAAACCAGAAGTGAATAGGTATCAGGAATGTGGTGGATCAGTTATTAAATGTATTCTTTTTTTAGATCCATATCTAGCTGCTTTACCTGTTTGTTTTGTTACTGTAAATGCCAATAAAGGTTCTGTATTCTATTAAATGTATATTGGCCTGAACCAGAACCAAATTGTCACAACTGAATCCAACCTGGAACTGAACCAAAAAGTTTAATCATTAGCTTCCTTGGTTGTCAACAACTGTAGTTAAGGGTCAGTCCTCTTGCCAGCCCAACCTCCAACAATGAACTCTGGGAATATTCTAAGCCCTGTATCTCATTCAGAATCTATCTCCAGTTGTGGTCTTCATGAGTGTTTTTAAGGCATCCGTTGGATAGTCTGCAGACATCAGTGAGAGCCAGAAGAAATCGGACCACTAAAGAAAAGCCCCTTGTCGTGTGTTTATTTGTCTTATGCCCAGGTTCCCTGGAGACTTTGAACTAGACACGCATGCCACTGAATTCAGTGCACATCTAATTACACTTCTGTGGTGTTTGTTTTCCTCCATAGATTTTTCTTTTCTTTTTGGTGCAGCTCTTTCTTTAGATTAAAACTCTTCTATCGGGAACAGAAAAGGGAAGATATTTGAATGAAGCTATAAAAGTGTCAGGGGTTGAACAGTAGAACCCATCTAACCCATGTGCATGAATGTGTGCACACCAGTGTGAAATTTGTAAATATATACATATTTATACAGCCCGCACATATACAATGCACATAAACATTAATTTTTTTCATATCTAGGTTTTTGCATATAGATTCATTTATTTGTTATATTTTGCTCAGTTAGCTCTCACCTTTTCCCATATACAACATTCAGAACAAATGCTTACTGCATATTACACAGTCCTCCCATCCTGTTTGGGTCTACCACATTGGTCAAATGTTCAGCGCAGGTTGCATGGTCAGAACTCAGTTCCCAGGAATGCGGGGCCCCAATTGGGATCAGGACTATGGCACCTAGGATTGCCAGGTCCCTCTTCCCCACCGGCAGGAGATTTTTGGGGCAAAGCCTGAGAAGGGTGGGGTTTGGGGAGGGGAGGGACTTCAATGCCATAGAGTCCAAATGCCAAAGCAGCCATTTTCTCCAGGTGATCTGCTATCTATCAGCTGGAGATCACTTATAATAGCAGGAGATCTCCAGCTAGTACTTGGTGGTTGGCAACCCTAATGGCATTATTTTCCTCACCATCTTACAGAGCTGCTGTTTGCCCTATTGGGGAAACTTATGTGTTATCATGTGCAGCCCCAATTGCAGGCCTAGAGCCTGAGAAGATTGATATCTCTGACTGTGACACTAAGAAAAATATAGAAGTTGTTTCCTGTTCTATTGGCATCTCATCCTTCAACCTTTTGCATTTGTGTGTATGGGAATGATTTTTTTTATATACTCTAGTAGGTTTTACAGCTATGGCATGCTTACAGTGGTTTATGAGAAAGAGAACGGAAACCTAGTTTCCAGTGGTGTAGCTATACTGGTCAGCTGCAGCAAAAACAAAAGAAATAACCTGTATCTCAGGTGTCCGCCAACACCTTTTCTGGTGCCCGGCAAGTGTTTTTAGAAACTGGGTGGGGCCGGGTGGGGCTTCTGGCTACTGGAGATTTGATTGGTTGTGCAGATTTTTGTAAACGTTGCTTGAGCAGCTGCTGCCACCACAACACAAGGATCTTCACTGTGTGACTGAAAGTAAGCTGGGGCCAAAACTAGGACTTAAGTACATACAATGCACCCCGCCCAGGCATTCTCAGCTGTTCTTGCTTCCAAAGCCATAAATCTTACACCAGATCCAGAAGTTGTATCTGTAGCAAGTCATGCTCAGTAAACCTCCTGTCCCTGAAAAGAGCCAGAAATGTGCTTCTTCAAGTAGATTCAAGTCTCCAGCTTCTGTGGGCCGACAGAGATCTCGCTCACGGTCAAGGTCTGTGGATAGCAGCAATTGAAGTATAAGTTGCCCTGGGGACTCTTAAAACCATACTTGCTAAAATTATGGTAAGTAAGTGTCTTCTCGAGCAGAGAATGAATGAGGGAGGGAGTGGGACTTAACAGCCTTGTATATGTGGACCACAGAAGTTATCAAACTAATTGTATTGTCTTTTTGATAATCTTTACTGCTCACTTCATTCAGTCAGAAGTGTATAACTTTGTGTATGTTGGTAGAGCGTTTTACAAGGAACTAATCTTTTGTATTTTAAAAAATATGACTTCTGAACTTTTAGTTCTAGGTGTATTCTAGTAATTGGCATTTCAGGGTTTTCAGGGTTTGGAATTGGTTACTGAGCTCTATTCTGGCTGTTAATAAAACTTTATTTCCGAAAGAAAGAAAAAGAGAGACAGTGTGGTGTAGTGGTTAAGAGCGGTGGATAATATAGAGAACTGGATTTGATTCCCCATTTCTCCACATGAGCAGCGGACTCTAATCTGGTGAACCGGGTTCCCCACTCCTCCACATGAAGCCGGCTGGGTGACCTTGGGTCAGTCACAGTTCTCTCTGAACTCTCTCAGCCCCACCTACCTCACAAGGTGTCTGTTGTGGGTAGGGTTACCAGGTCGCCACCGGCAGGAGGTTTTTGGGACGGAGGATGAGGAGGGTGGGGTTTGGGGATGGGAGGGACTTCAGTGCCATAGAGTCCAATTGCCAAAGTGGCCATTTTCTCCAATGAACTCATCTCTATTGGCTGGAGATCAGTTATAATAGCAGGAAATCTTCAGCTAGTACCTGGAGATTGGTAACCCTAGTTGTGGAGTGGGGAAGGTGATTGTAAGTTGCTTTGAGACTCGTTAAAGGAAGAGAAAAGCAGGGTATAAAAACCAACTGTTCTTTTTATTATTCATATATGCCTGCTGGCAGCTGGTTCTACCTTCTGCAGCAGCCATTTTATGGCAGCCATTTTGTGGCTGCACCCATAGGGTTGCCAGGTCCCTCTTCGCCACTGGTGGAAGGTTTTTGGGGCGGAACCTGGGGAGGGTGGGGTTTGGGGAGGGTAGGGACTTCAATGCCATAGAGTCCAATTGCCAAAGTGGCCATTTTCTCCAGGTGAAGAGATTTCTATTGGCTGGAGATCAGTTGTAATAGCAGGAGATCTCCAGCCACCACCTGGAGTTTGGCAACCCCATGCACCCACTATGCTGCATCAAATTCCCAAAGATACCTGCAGGCTCAGAAAGGTTGGAGACCCCTGCAGTAGCTCCTTGAAGACAAACATGTTTATCCTAACATAAGCTTTTGTAGGCTTGAGTCCATCCCATCAGATGCAGCAAATTCTCCTCACTGCATCAGACAAAATGGGCTCAAGACCATGAATGCTTCTGCTATAATAAATGTGTCAGTCTTTAATGTGGTGGAGGAGATATATATATATATTGGTAAACCAGGATTGGAAACTTTAACAAAAGTATGCTGTTGAGGTCTGATTCATGCTTCAAAAAATCTTTGTTAGTTTTCCCAGATCCATTGAAATGTGGGGTAGGCAACAGGCTTATCTTAAGATCAGGTCCTACTTCTTGGCATCGCCTAGTAACGAGGGCACCCAGAGAACAAATGGATTTCTGTTGGAGAGGAAAAGAGCAGTGGATTTTTCAAGTCTCAGTACATGTTCTTTAAATATATTGAGGTCACTAACCTGGAATTTAGCTGCCTTTTCTGTTATGCTTTACTCAGTACCTATTGCTTCTTTAGCATTACAATGTCTGTCCTACTGGCCTGTTTTTTTAGATATTTTATGTGTGTTAGAATATTTATATATATTTAAATCTATATGTCACCATAGAAGAAAGTTTTTTGGAATCCCAACATTACAAAGCAGAGCAAAGTCTCAGCTGGCTTAGAACAGATGTGCCACTTTATCAAAGACACTTATGGCCGTGATCACAGTGTGCAGTTCTAAACTGTTTTTGAAGATCGCTTGATACATCTTGTCTGTAGAAGTTGAGAGGGGAAAAGAATAGAGGTTGTGTATATTTTCACTGGGGGGAAAAGTCTGTGGATAAATTGTGGTGGAAAGCAAAGTATGTTTTTCTCGTGGATATTAAAAAGTTAAAGGCTTGAAACTAATGATTGAATCCTAGATTGGTTCTTGTAGGTTATCTGGGCTGTGTAACCGTGGTCTTGGTATTTTCTTTCCTGACGTTTCGCCCGCAGCTGTGGCAGGCATCTTCAGAGGAGTCACACTGAAGGACAGTGTCTCTCAGTGTCAAGTGTGTAGGAATATATAGTCAGAAGGGGGTTGGGTTTGAGCTGAGTCATTGTCCTGCAAAGTATTAAAGGTAATGTGCAAATCATTGTCCTGTAAGTATCAAGATAATGTGCTAATGAGGGTGTGGTATGTTAATGTGGAACCATTGTGTCCTGAAGTGATCTGTTATCCTAGAATCCTAGATTGCTACTGTCATTTAGACTGAAATTAAAATGTGGTGAATTTGGGTGCTGCTTTTCAGTATAATTCATAGGCAAAATTCTGTTAAGTACAAAATTAAATTGCAAAGGCATGAACATGTAAGTGGCCAAAACTATGGAAATATACACTTGAGCAAGCAAGGGAAGAAAATTAGTCAATTTGGCAGTTTGGACATTTGTTTATTTCTAGCCATGTACTTCTATTCTGTCCCAACCTGGAGGCCCTGGCTAGCCCGATCTCATCAGAGAAACCACCTCTGGCAAACCACTTCTGTTAGTCTCTTGCCTTGAAAACCCCATAAGAGGTTGCCATAAGTAGGTTGCGATTTGATGGCATTTTTCACACATGCACGCACACACACACATTTATTCTGCACTTAATGGCAGAGAGTTGGGGAGTGAGCAGTTGCCATATCACCTCTCTCTTTCTCAAGTATCAGATACTGATTCTACAAATGATCACTATCAGCTGGTCTATCTGTGATTCTGAGAATCTGTTTGGATCCCAACAGCAAAAAACAGTCACACGGACTACCAATATGGATTGGGGCTACAGTGCTGGGAAAAGGGGTGAGCTCTGATCAGGGGAAAAAAAACATGCTTCTTTAATTCTCAAGAAGGAAGGAAAACAGGAATAATGCAAGGACCTGTGATGTATATATTGTATACATTACAATGGAACAGTTCCTCCCTGTGATATTAGCGTGAGTTGGTTTCGTCTCATATGGTGGAATCCACACTGGGTTCTGTTTGTTACTTAGAATTCTACACTGTGGGGTTTTCCACCCACTTGCCTTACTCCTGATTTTCTTGGAATTGGTTTGGGCATGCTTCTTCCACATGTCTGCTGTCCCTCTGCATTTTCACAGTTGTGGAATGAGTTTATTTTCTTCCGCACATGGCTTAAAGAATCAGGATTTTCAAGGGAGGGTGTGGTCACAGCACCCCCCTTTTTTAAAAGAGCCCTAAAATATTAATATATGGATATAGTGTTGTAATGATAGTTTAAGCAGGTTCTTTGAATTCCAACCATGGAAGGCACTAGAGACTTACTTAAAAAATTAAAGCTGGGAATTCAGAGAACCTTCTTAAACTATCATTATAACACTATATTGATATTTTAGGACTTTTTAAAAATCAAAACGGAAACCACTCATCTGGGGTAAGTGGTTTGACAATGATGACGAGTCCAATAATTGAAAAGTGACTGGAGGTGGTTGGGAGTGGGCGGGACAAAGAAAGTCGACAAACATTAAGCATGAGGAAAAAGCTGACTCAAAATTGGCTTCCAGAAAAAGATGGAGATAAAAGAAGTTTCAAAAGAACCGGGGGGAAACCCAGAGAAAAACAAACAAAAATGCAGTGGAAACTGAAGGCACAAAAATATATGCGCAAGTCAGGGGATAAACCAACACAGTATTGGGCCAGAACCTAGGGCAAAACCCAGGCAGAAAAGCCCTGCATAAGCTCCCTTGTTGTGAAACCAGTTGCTCTCATCCCTGTATGAAATGGATGTTGTTTTGAACATGCCCATCTCTGCTGTGTGAACCTAAGAGCAGAAACCTGAGTGTGAACCATATTTCTGACTTGCAGGCAAAAGGAAACATAAATCCTTAACACAGCTAGGGGGAGGCTTTCCAATTGGGAAACTTCCCCAGCACCACACCTGGATCAATTTTTACAGCTAAATTACATATCTGGGGAGCAAAATGTACAGTGCTCAATTAAAGAATATTTTTCTGCATTGGAAAATTGTGTCAATGGAAAACCTTATTTGTTTCTTTAGCTGGAGTTTCCTACTTGGGTCTCATTCATACAATAATTGCTGTGCCTGTTCCAGCAGCCCTGGCCTTTTCCTGGTTATGTTTTCATGAGGTCATCCCTATGGCTGGCAGCAGTTTTCATGATCAAGACAACTTGGGGTGGGGGAACCACAGAAGGTTCATCGGAGCGGCTGCTAGCTGGATCCACAGTTTCCGTTCATCTATATAATCTCATGCCCAGGACAAGCTAGGATTGTTCCTGCAGGCATTTTGTGAACCACCTTTGCTTATTAACTTTGTGTGCAAATATTGAATATGTGATTTAAGTGTGTGCTGAGCAGGCAGATAGATAAGAGAACAAAGAACTTAACTACGTCTGCAGGGACACAATTTAGATTATCCGTATGCTCAACTCCCTTGCCGCAGCTGTTTGCAGGGCACCTGATCTTTCTAGTTTCCGGCGCCAAGCCAAGATTCCTTTGTTCGCTCAGGCTGAGTTTGTGACTGTGCGTGCGCTGCACATGGGTTCACTGAATGTGGCTGTATAGTTGCTGAATTGTTCAGATTTGGGATCCTGCATGGATTTTATCCTTCCCCGTCTTTCTTCCTTGAGATCTGAGTTGTGTCCTCTAAACTTTACATGCTGCAGAAGTTTCAGCAAGCTTTCTGCTAGAAGGATATCGATGCTTATTTATTGATCCTCTGCTGCTTCTTCCCTGAGCGGCATAAAGTCTTTCCAGTTTCCTGCTTGGGAAACCATAGTCCTTCCTGCAGGTTCTCCTTTTTCTTTCAAACGTAGAAGTTGATAGGAAAGAAACAAAATAGGGTTACCCTGGAGTTCTTCGGGAATTATAGCTGATCTCCAGACCAGAGAGATCAGTTTCCCTGGAGAAAATGGCAGCTTCAGAGGGAGAACTCTGTGGCATCACATCCTTACTGAACTCATTCCCCTCCCCACAAACCACCCCCAAATCTCCAGGAGTTTCCCAAGCTGGAGGTGGCAACCCTAGCAGCTTGTAGAAGGAGCAGCATCTGCATGTGCTGTTGCTTTCAGACTTTGGCACAATCATTGTTCTGTCTGCATAATCAGATTGAATAAGGTCAGAAAAGGGGCTATAAGGAAGGCTTTGGCGTGGGAGGCAGAAGTCTCCAGCTGGAATCCCTGTTTTACTGCACGGATCATCAGCACGTTTTCCCCCGCAGTCCTCCTGGTATAAAATGGTGGCCTCCCAACTTCCTTACACTGATGTTGGTTGGATAAAAGCTGTAAAGTTTATGAGGTGTACCCCTCTACCTTGCCGGCTGTTGTGATGGCCACTAGCTTAGGCCTGATTTCTGATGCAGTGGCGGAATGCTGAGGTGCCTTTCACAGGCTGCTGGTGTTCATTTTTTAACTATTGATAACATGCTGTGGGACAATTACGTTTTCCTAGTAGGTCTTTCACCCAAAAAGGAGAGACGCTTTTAAGCCACTTCAAAATAGACTATTGCAAAGTGAACATAGCACACAACTGGTGGAGTGGTGTGTGTGTGAGTGTGTGCCGTCAAGTCACAGCTGATTTATGGTGACCTTGTAGGGTTTTCAAGGCGAGAGATGTTCAGAGGTGGTTTGCCATTGCCTGCCTCCGTGTGGATTGAGGGAGTTCTAAGAGAACTGTGACTGTCCCAAGGTCACCCAGCAGGCTTTATGTGGAGGAGTGAGGAATCAAACCCAGTTCTCCAGATTAGATTAGAATCTGCCTTTGGCAATTGGCAGCTGTGAGATTACTTTTTAGTGTGAGGACAGGGTGTTACAAATATACACAAGTGCCGTTATGTTCCCTGTGAAATGTTGGTGGGGAGTGTGAGGATCCCAACCTGACATCCCCTCCTCTCCTACTGCATGCTTTTCACCCAGACGCTTAACTACAGCAACGATCAGAGAGACTGAAATCAGTATCAAATGGAACGGACTAAAAAAAATGTTATTATGCAGTCTTATGTAATGCAAAGGTGATTAAGCTGGGACTCCCACCCTCCTTCACTGTCCATATCTTTGTGTGTTCAACATCGCCCTCTTCTGGCCAGCAGAGCTGCTGGATAAAGAAGCAGAAGAAACTGATTGACTCAAGAAAGCTAATCCTTAATTTTATTTCTCGGTGCCGTTAAGCATGAGAATGGCAAAGGCTACAAAAGGTGGAGCAAAGCTACTCTGTTCTCGCTGTGGGTGGGGGGGAGCACCAACTCCTTGATATTCAGATCTGCTTCCAAATTCCTGGCATATGAAAAGTTTAATTAGGCTAGGGTTGTTGTTTTTTGTCTCCTTTTCCCAGAACTGGTCTGGAATGAAGTGCCAATTCAAGCTGTTGCGCATGGCTGTGGCCTTGATCTGTAGTAAGTATCCTCATACATTTGACACACATGAAATCCCGCTTTGTTTCCCTCTTTCTCATTAGTGCACCTGCTAGCTCCAAGGTTATTTTGGTCCTAGTCTTTCCTTAAATCAGAGACTTGACGGCTGGAGTTTGTTAGCGGCAAAATGCTGTCTGCCTTGGGAAGCAGAGCCTCAGTTCCAGCATTCGTATTCCCGATCCAGTCATAAGAGAAGCCCACTTTTTGTACTCATTGGGCGAAAACGCACAGTCACTTTAGCCTCCTTTATTCCTTGTTTCAGCCAGGATTAAGCCAGGATTGAACGCATGTTCGGAGAAAACGCATGTGTTTGATCCTGGCTGAATCCTGGCTGAAACGGAATAAAGGAGGCTAAAGCAACCACGTGTTTTCGCCCATTATCTTATTAGGACATAACTGACTGATTCAGGATACAGGGCTGCCTCTAAAAAATGACATCCACCCTGCCAATTTCCCATTGTTTTCTTCCATAATGTAAAGTAACAGTTACTCTGCACTGTTATACCATCACCCTGTATATTTATCTGCCCTGATCTGTGTCAAAGAGTAACATGCAACATGATGCCATCACAGTCTGAGATAAGTGCACATGCATATTTTGAAAGAGGAGCAGCCCCTTGTTTTGACAAGGGTGCCATTTGGGGCAGAAGCCCTTTGATGCACCTAATGCAAGTCTGGAGATAGCTTGAAATGGGCTAATCTGGTGTCTTGTTTCTTCTCCCCTCCAGTGAGCTTTGAATTTGGAAGAGCCGTATGGCTGAGGTTCTACCCATCCGCCTATCCTCCATGTCCACACCCAAGTTTCGTCGCCCACCTTGGTGGGGTAGCGGTCGGAATCACCCTAGGTGTGGTCATCTTAAGGAACTATGAGCAAAGACTCCAAGACCAGTCCTTATGGTGGATCTTTGTGTCCATGTATATGGTATTTGTTCTCTTTGCCATCTTCTGGAACATTTTCGCCTACAGTCTGTTGGACCTGAAACTACCTCCACCTCCTTGAGAGTCTCAGCTAAGGACCTGTAAAGAACAAATTGATGACTTCCTTCTGGCAGCTCCATTGGAAAGAGGATTTATTTGAGGATTTATTTTTGTATGAATATTACTGGATATAAGCAAATCTTATCTTCTGGAAAGGCACATAAGAGGGAAGTATACTGCACATCAGCAATGTGACCATATTACTGAAAACGTTTGCTTAGATGATGGGTGGTCAAGAGAACTTGCTTGGACAAATTTTGTGCACAGAGATTTACAGGTACCACTGTAAGAGCCTAGCCTTGTATCTCTTCGCTCCGGCTACTGGCTTGGTGCTGGTCTTCTGTCGAGTCCTATATCGGTATAACTGGGCACTTACTATCACGTACTCGTGAACGTTAATGCACACAGTGAAATTCTGTTTGGATTGAATACATTTCCCCAGGTTGGTGGTGTTATGGCCGGAAGTTGCTGAGCCCATGGCAAATGGTTTATTTTCCTAAGTGGGGGAATGCCCAGGGTGGGAACATGACAGGTGTTTCTTCCATTGTGATTGGAAGTTTACAAGCCCCCATCAGACCCCAGGGAGAAAAGTCTCCCTTTCTTCAGCAAATGAGGTAGTTCATTGGCTTGCTTTTCACTGGCAGCCTGGACTGCTCTGTGATGCTACTGCTGGTGCCCAATGAACCTGGAAAGTTCATGAAGGCTGGTCTGTTACAGGGAGGCTTTTCCATAAACGTTTCCCAAGGCATCAGCAAACATGGGTTCTTAGGCAGTGGCAGAAGCCAATTTTCAACTGAAGGATAAACCAAATAGATTTTTTGATGGTGCTTTAACGAGGTTGCTAAATACATATTTGATTTGATTTATATACAATTTTTGGCTGGGTTTTTGTTCCTAGAAGCAAACCACTTTGGAGGCTTTGGGCAGACCGGTTGTTTTGGGTATTTCGTTGACAATCATGTTATTCTCTTCCCCCCCCCCCTTATTGTTTCTTGGGCATTCTAAAGCAGCATCTGCTCTATTATCAGAAAGGGGTTGCCAGATCTCTTGTTTTAAAGATGCTATTCCAGAAAGTCACACCCCTGTAGAACCTAACGAATTCATCTGAATTGCTGTGCACTCTATAGAACATAGATCACTGCTACATGGTAGTGTTTTTATTTTTTCAGATTTCGATATTACGTATATGAAAAAGGTGTGGCACTCTTCTAACAAAACCTCTGCTCTGTTCTTGTTTAAAAAAAATTGGATGTGGTTTTTTGTTTTGTGGAAGTAGCCAAGCCAGGAGCTGCTTTCCTCAGGATAAAAGATCTGTCTGGCAATGGTACCTCAGCTGCAGCCTGATTTTCAGGGCCAAGTTACACGTTACACTGGAGATCCATGTTCAGATACCCAGAAGTGGTAATGGAGCTTCAAAAGGCTTCTTGTGGGAAGGCGAGGGTGTGGATGTGGTGCTGGGGAAGCAGGGGTTAACTCTTCCCCCTGCCATTTTCCCCCTTTGGAAATGCCCCTCTCACTGCTTCTTAAAGCCCAAAGGGGAAGAGGGAAAAAGATGGACTTCCACCATCAGATGTAGTTTGTCCTAAGGCAGTAAACCTCAATCTGGGCTTGCCACTTCAGTCAGCTGGTGGAAGCTCATATAGTTTAATGCTTCCAATGCAAGGGATTTCCTGCCAATAGAAAATTAGCATTCCAGGGGGAAGATAACAACTAGCTAGTACCGTTTTCCCTGATGTCTGATTTCTGACCTGAAGGGAATTCTTTGTAGAGATGCAACCCAGGGGCAGCTTTTATAAAAAGAAGCCTTTAACCATGTGAGAGACCCTGAGCAAGGAAGTTTCATCAGGTACAAAGATGGCGGTGGTGGTGATGATTGTTAAAGAACAAGAGCTTAGAAAATTCAGAATGTCATGCTGAAACTACCAAAATCCACACATGCAATAAATTAATGATAATGCAAAGTACACCAGAATGAAGATTGTGAAATACCAAATTGTTGATGGTTGCAAATTACCCCCTTGTCCCATCTAGAACACAGTGAACACACCAAAAAATGCATCGCATCCCGGCCCAAAAAGGTCATTAGACCTGGGAGACGGAAAAATTCTTCTTCCTTTAGCTTTTCTTCTGAAATATCTCAAATATCCATCTCTCTTTTCACTGTTCTGCTTTGTCTTGCTCTGTCCCTCAACACTTCGAAAGCAGGTAAAAATTTCATCAGATGCTGGATGCCCTCTGAAATGGCGGGGGAAGGTACTGCCAACTCCATATTACATATTAGCATACTTTCTGGAAAATAGGGGAACCACAAAGATGCCATTCATTTTTTTCATTAAGATATGGGCAGTATCCTGCAGCAATCCTGCTTAAATCATTGCTTTATTATGTTCCGTGAAACATAGCAGTTACACAGAGCTGAAATCTGACCATTCGGAGCAGGCTGGCCTGTTGTAAGAAGAAAACCGGAATTCTGAAATTCTCCTGCCTGTGTTTTGACTTTGCTGCTGCAGAGTTTACCGACTACTTGTCTACCAAAGGCAAACTTACACATTTGAATGATCTCAACATGGTCTGGCATAATTCTCATTAATCCAATGAGTTTATGTCAAATCCATTCTTCTGTTGTGGATTTTCCTTCTCACACAAGCCTAAAGCTTCAGATTTTTGAGCACTGTTGTGTCCACAGGTGAAAAAGAAGGGGGGATAACACTAAAAAAATTTCCCTGTGACTTTGAATTTACATTCACCTCTGAGCTATTTTATATTAATGAAATGTCCATCCTTACGAAAGGCATGGTGAGGGATGGGGAGGGACATCTCTGCACAGCAGGGAACTCTGAGGAGAAGAATCAAGCAGTGGGGGCTGGGGCATATTGTGAGGAGCCATTTTTGTCCCATCACAACACTGTCCTCATATGTGAGGTTTATTTTTCTCTGGGGGTGGGGGGGGCATTCACTTTCATGGGAGAAAGTAAAAGGTTGCCCTCAGGCATCATGGGAGTGTGTCTCCCCCATGGCTGGGAAGAGGGACATATTGAACCTTCCTCTTCACTGTATTCCAAATTACAGCCCATTTATTTTGCCCCGTAGAACGAAGGGCCAAACTAGACAGGAGAGCTAGTTTGCTCTGATCATGAAGAAAAGGGGGAGATGGAAAGCTTGTTTTTTAACAGTGAAAGAAGCGCATGGATGATGAATGCAGAATCCTGACCCAACATTCACCTGCAGATTATCTCACCACACTGTGTTTCTTCCACGTGCGTTTTCTCTTCAGCTGCTATTGGAAATGATTTTGGTGGAGTGAGGAGTGCTTGGGGAAGAGATTGGGAGGAAGTTACCAGCAGGCGTGAGGAGTGTTGAAGCCTCTACCCTGAGAAATCCTTTTTGCTTTTAAAACTGGCTGTCCCTGCCCCTTCCTTGAGGCATATTAAATGCATGGATCTTTCACCTCCTTGTGTAGCTTGACCCTTAATAAGAGTAATTGAAAACCAAAGCTGGCCTCGTATCTGCCTAGCCCTTTCCTGAGATCTGTTTATTGCTCTTGCTACAGACTGAATCCATAACTTGACTGTTTCATGTATAGTTAGGTTTTCATTGCTATGCATCATGATCACTAATAGGCTAGAGAAGACATAAAAAGTGTGCTGCACCACAGGTGGCAGCAAAAGGAATGGATGTGGATAAGTATTTGTTGTTGATAAGAGGGTGGCATTAAACCTCCAGTGCCAACCAAGCTATTACCCAAGCGATCCCTCCTACATGACAAGGAGGTCACATCTGGCCAACAGGGGGGTCACATCTGGATTGTGTGTGGCAGAATGCCTTAGTGAATATGGACCTACAGTCTGTGCTGTGATAGAGACTCAATAGGTAACCGGAAACCAGAATTTGAAAAACTTGCACAGAAAAACAGTTTAAATGAGGCTTTCAGAACGCCAGCCATGTGAGCACGTGGTCATGGCCTTTCCCCCCAAAAGTGTAACCTTTATGACACTCACTTTTGAGATGTCAAGATCAGTCCTCGTTATCCCAGATGAGGAGATAAGTATTCTGGTCAAGAAACAGACTTGTATGACCATTCTTCCATATATATATTTTTAAAGATCTTGCATTCAGAATACTAGATGGCAGGGTTAAGTGTAGCCCTATCTTCTCCCTGACGGGCCAGTTTTCTAGCTGTTGGGAATTTTTCCTTGTTATGGAAGAACATTAAGTCATGTGACCTCCCCCCTGCAAACTGATGTGGCAAATTCTAGGGTTCAGCTCCTTATCTGCTGTTTATGAGAATTAGGCCTTGATCCTGCAGCAACTTGAGTAATCTGGCTTTGGACTCTAATAAACATTTTCCATGTCAGCGATTAGAAGTGATACCTGCTGCCCTGCCTTGTATTCTGCTCTCCACCATAGCAAAGGGCATGGATCAAGGGCAATACGGTAACCCGTTCATTGCACTCTTTCCCATTGCATAGGCTGTTCAATATAACAGCCTTTAGTACAATGCAGCTATCTAACTCAGTTGCCTTTTTTTTTTTTTTTACAAATTAATATTCTGCAAGACTGTTGAATAAAAGCTAAGTACGGCTTAAGTATTTCTCCTGTCAAATCACCCAAGACATAGAGGCAGTTCTGAGTTAAGCGGCCTCTTAAATTCACCCAGTCATTCCAGGATATTGCCTCTCCAATGAGTGATTAGAGGATAAATTTCTCTCTTACCTCCAGGTGTCCTTGCTAGCTTAAAACATTGCAGTGCCTGAGATTCTTGTAGATTAATTGCAACTTGCAATGAGTCTTAAACTCTTCATGGAACAGTCATTGTGCTCATCTCGGGTACTGCCGCACTTACCCTGTATGGAACTATATTTAGTCATTAAAATGCTCTCAGCTAGGGAGACGGTGCTGGTTTAAAGCCTAGCAAATGCACCCTTTTTAAGCCAGTCTTATCTTTAGATGAGATTTGGATGATGAGCACACTGCCAGAAAATGCTACCAGATTTGCTCTTTTCTGTTTAATGAAGCATTTACAGCCATGAGTTTAAAGAGCAGGCTAATGGGTAGGTGCTGAAAGAGACCGTGGCACAGCTCCTACAGGGACATCTGCTGGCCAAGTGCAGAGGATATTCGTGTAGCAATTCTTTCTAACGGCTATGCTGTCAAATCTGAAACGTGATTTTTTAAAATGACTGCAGGCTTCTTTCTGCATTTGATTCATTTCCCCACATAGGCTGAAAGTGATGTTATTAAACTTTGTTATGGGTACCTTAAGGTTAGGTTTTTCTTTAATTGATCTGGGCAGGAAATGCATCCCTGCATACACTAAAGGTGTGCTATAGTTCTCCCACCCCTTCATGCCGCTGCAGAGAGCCAGCTGGTACATGCTGTAGGCACAAAAACTTTGGCTATGTGGAGCAGGGCTGCCACAAACCCCTTGAAAGAGATCCCTATTGGGGCCACCTTCAAGCCAAATTACATGTGCAAACAAATTACATGAGCTGCCTGCCTCATGCACCTCCTAGCTGGCCAAGGGACCCTAGAAGTTTGCCCCTCAGGGAGTTGGCTTTTATTTGCTGACTTTCTCCACCACTTAAGGAAGAATAAAATCGGCTTTCAGTCGCCTTCTTTTTTCCTCCCCACAACAGACACCTGAGAGAGCTCCAAGAGAACTGTGACTAACCCAAGGTCACCCAGCAGGCTTCATGTGGAGGAGTGGGGAAACCAACCCGGTTCACCAGATTAGAGCCCACCTCTCCAAACCACCGCTCTTAACCACTACACCACGCTGGCCATGTCCCTGCTTCTGTACTGTAAAGTCATAATGCTTTTCTTAACCACCTGGGTGCAAATGTGGGGAGCTGCAGCAAGTTATGGCTCTTGTGCTGTTTTTGCTGCAGCAGCAGCCATAACTGCAGCTTGACCACAGCAACATCCCAATAATTGGTCGTTTAAATGTTTCTATTGCAGACCAAGTTTTCCACTGGAGGCTGCCCAAAAGGTGGGCTTGGTGGGACACTGTGCACGCACCAGGAATTTCTTGGCAGTTTCTCCTTGCATTGCCGAGGGGAGTGATGTTGAAAAAAATCTCATAAGATTTTATGCTCAGCTCACGTTGCTTCAGGTTTCAACATGACTTTGATGATGTGACTTCTAAGTCATCTTTTACAATCACACAGTGTTTGAACCAAAAGCTGCTGGCAGCTCCTAAGAGCAATTAACTAATTAGTTAAAGATGCCTGACATCTTTATCCTGGGCCTCTGTGATCCTACAATAGCATGCATAGGGCATCCTTTGGGCCCAGGAACAGCTTTATGAACACAAAAATGGAAAGAAACTGCAGCACTGAGTGGCACTGCCCTCCCAGTGGCCCTGCCTAGAATGTCCTGGGAAATCAAGCAAGGCCTATTGACACTTTTCCATCACCTGTCAACCTCACCTCTGCTATCCAAAACCCTTGAGAGAATGCAGCTACACCAATGTCAATCTCAATCATGAGGTACTGGTGAGTCAAATGCCGACGTGTCACTGATGGATATGGTTGGAGGGCAGATGATAACAGCAACTTTTGCTAACCTTAAGCAGGTAAGCTGCAGTACTGCAGTCCAAGCTCTGCTCCCAACCTGAATTCGATCCTGACGGAAGTCGGTTTCAGGTAGGCAGCTCAAGGTTGACTCAGTCTTCCACCCTTCTGAGATGGGTAAAATGAGTACCCAGCTTGCTGGGGGTAAAGTGTAGAGGACTGGGGAAGGCAATGGCAAACCACCTCCTAAACAGAGTCTGCCTAGTAAATGTTGTAATGTGACATCACCCCCATAGGTCAGTAATGACCTGGTACTTGCACAGGGGACTACCTTTACCTTTAAGCAGGTCTGGGGTTGATCAGTGCCTGGATGGAAGAAAGGCAGGAGGTAACTGTAATAAATATGCAGAATTAGTTCTCTCCTTTTTGACAATTATTCTGCCTTCAACGAGCTGTGAGGTTGTAAAAAACGTCTTCATGCTGCCAACTGCAAAGACCTTTGCATCGGTACAGGACAGACGTAAGTACTATGTTGGAAATATGAAGACAAAGACTCAGCGATTCAGTCATGTCACAAACGGAAGCAAAACAAAAGCAAACTTGCTTGAAGGTAAATGTGTTTTAATACCATCATTACTCACTGGTTTCTAATCAGAGAAAGTTGTTTGCAGAGGCTCTGTAAAATCCCCCTACACACATTTGTATCACAGAGTGCTTTACAAGACAAGACACACAGAATTTCACAGGCAGGATTTGTGGAACAAAAGACACACTATTTTTAGCAAAATGTATTAAGTCACTGTCTCCCCACAGCATCTATTCCATTTACAGCTAATGCCAGATTTATGAAGCTTTTCTTTCTCTCACTTGCACAATTAGTACCTTTCTAGGTTGTTAACCGTTCAAGCACCCAACGATGTAACGCTGCCTTAAAAAAAGAAAAAGCCGAACAGAACATGCTTTCCCATCAAGGGCTAGTCGAACAAAATGGTGCATTCAAAGTAGCCTGCTGTAAGGAGTTTCCAAATATTTTTCTATCTTGTACATACTGTATAGTTTTGTTCTAACATTTATTTGTGCACAGAGTCCATTAAAGGCTAGTCAGTTTTTCTTTCTGTTAAAAATATGGATGTTAATGTAAACATGCCAAAAAAAGCCTTGTAAAGGGGATGGGTTATGTTTTACAAATACAACTATAATTAAATAATTAACTATTTTTGACGACAGTATGATCTGATTTGAACTCTAGGTCAGACCGCTGCTTCGGACCTACATAGTCTAGCAGAAGTGAGGTGTGTTCAAATACGAGACACTGCAGGCCGATCCCTTTGCTGTGTTAGGGCTTGCCTGTGTGAAGGATGCATGCTGTATCTTTAACTCAGGGCTGCACCTACAACGTTCAGAGCCAGCTCAGACTTTCTACATGCATCACCTTCCCAGCTGCTGTCAGCTTTGACAGAACCCGTCGCCTGTTTGGGGCCACATCCAGTCCCTCGGAAGCGACTGGCACTGTCAAAACAGGCTCCACTGTTTGGCGAGGTTCTGCATGTCAGCCTTCACATGAATGCAGCCCATTGCTGCATGTCAGGATCGTTGGACTGGGGCCTTTGAAACAACATTATTGCAGGACTGAGCTCCCAAGACCAGTGGGAACTAGAAGCCACAATAGTATCAGTGTGGAATGTTTTAACACTCACTACGTATCATGACACAGGGTATAGACCAATGGAGGCAGCTTCTAGATACCATGGCCATGGATCCCGCCAGGGGCTATGCGGGCCTGAAAGCAAGCTTCTAAATACTCATTTCATACAGAAACCAATATTGCATGGGTGATGTTCAGCCTGAATGCAAGAGCCATTAGCGTTCGCATCCCTAATGATTAAAAAAGAACAACCTATACTTTCTCCAACCAGCTGTTCAGAGACAGAGCAGGGAGCACAATTCAGCCCCCACCCCCATGTTTCCCTGCCAAATACCTGTTGAGAAGGAGATCAGTTTTGTTTTTAAAGGCATGAGAGAGATTCCCTCTCAATGGCTGCTGGATCAGAATTCTCTGACTGCTTCTTAAAAATATTGAGACTTGAGAAAGCCATTCAAGGGATCTGGCAGAAGCCTTCTGTATTATAATTTCTGCCACAGGGTGGGAAGTAGTTCTTAAGTTTTGTTTTGTTTTTTCTCAAAAGGGCTCTCACGTCGCAGCCCCAAACTGCTTTTTAAACCTATGGAAACACACTAGCAGTTCTGAAGAGGACAGCTGGAAAGAGCAAATTGCAGAAGAAGTGGAGAGCACGTGCAGATGCCAGGAGGTGGACTATCTAGCTTGGAGCCACAACTGCCATCAAGCACATTCATTCAGTAACTACAACACTCAAGTTCTTACTAATTCATGATGTGTAAGCAAGTGCCAAACAAACTAAGAAAAGGCTTACGTAGCCAACAAAGCCTTCCAGCCTCTTTCTTCAAAGCTACAGTATAATGTAATCCTTTCAACAATTATTTCATTGGTATTTGTTTTATTAAG
This sequence comes from Euleptes europaea, assembly GCF_029931775.1. NCBI lineage: Eukaryota > Metazoa > Chordata > Lepidosauria > Squamata > Sphaerodactylidae > Euleptes > Euleptes europaea. The sequence goes on from NC_079312.1 coordinate 157,523,525, forward strand.
TCTGATCAAAATGTTGAATCATGATCCCCTGTAGCAGCATTTACATATTTAGTACTTTCTGAATTTGTAAGCGTAAAATCATCATTGACATTAAAATGTATTGTTCTTTGTCCCACTATGGAAAATGCAATCGATACATAGTCTGTCCTGCATCCCGCAGCAAAAAGAGGAATCTTCACGGCGTAAGATCTAAAACTGAAAGGAAGAGCTTGTGCAAAATGAAATTTTATAGAGATTAAACCCAAACCATTCTGCCTTTCTTTAGAAAAAGGAAATGTTAAGTGTCGCCTTGATATCCAAAGTTTTCAAGTACAAGTTTATACAACAGTGAATCCTATTTCACAGTGAGAGTACTACTTCTGTACAATCCTCCAACTAAAAGCCATTTTTGGCGTTATGAAACAGGCGGATACAATGTACGGACACTACATGTGGGCACCACTGGGTATACCCTCTAAAATGCAAGAGAAAAGCACGCCTTTTCTTAATCACCTGGGTGCAAATGTGGGGAGCTGCAGCCAGTTATGGCTCCCACTATGTACACGTGGCTAAAAAGGGTAGTTTTCTTTCCCTCATGTTATACCCAGATGCACCTTACTTTTGTTGGGCACACATAGCCCATGAATTGAAGGAAGTGTGATTAGGCCACAGCTGACTCTCTCATAAACTCTTCGAGGACAGTTATTACATTTTTGGCTTCTTGCATCTCTGTGTGCTCCACTTTGACAATCTTCAAGAGGACATCTCCACTCCCGCAGTTCTTCAGAAACAAGTAGCACTTGAACAAAGCGTAGTGGTTCATCTCTGCCTGCTGGATGAACCGCTTCAGATTGTTGATGTCTTGTATGGCCTGCAAAGACAAGCAGCAGAAAAGTCCTCAAGCCCCCAAGGTGGATGAAAAATGGGGCAAAGCCATGTTGCGTCCCCCATTTCCTCCCCCAGGCTAGTTGCTGGGGATGCCTGCGTGTGCAGCCCTGAAAGAAAAGCAGCAATAGTGTGGATCTGCTGCGTAGGGAAGGAGTGGGGTGGGAGCATGGACTGAAGTTAGTTATAAAGACGACTGCCAGGTGTTTTAGATGGTGTGTCTATCTTAGTCTGATCCAAATTCAAGCTCCTCATGTCCACTATGCCAATATATGAATGAGGACCTCTGTAGGTAGAATTCCTTAGCATTAATCAGAGACCTGAAAATTATGAGCACAATTCAACCTAAATGAAACACTTTTAATCCTCCTTGATGACAGTGGGAGAGAAGAATGCTGAAATGAGGGATGTACTGACATTTTGCTACCTTGTGCCCAGTAATCTTTTATTGCTTGGTTACAGCTCATGACACTCAAAAATGCAGGTTCCCTCGGTATTTAATTGTAAATTAAGGTTCTCTTTTGGGGACCAGATACTTTTATCTACCAGAAGGTACCAATATAGATTCCATGGCTTTAAAACCAAAATGGGCAGCCTGATTCACCATCCAGCTATGCTGAAGTACTAGGATTTAAACCAAATGGCACGCATATGCAAGCCAAGGCCATTAAACTCAATGGGAATTTTATCACTGAGCAGCTGGATGCAGTTTGCATCCTAAATTATTTGGCGCAACTGGGTAATGGATTAGGTTTGCACCCAAGTGGCACCTTAACAACTCTCTATTTGAGGATCCATGAATGATGTGTGAAGCCATATTACCTTCAATTTAAAGTTCTCCAATATTTGCTGGAAGAGAAATGGGTTTCCCCCTTCAGAACTATTCAGAAACGCCTGTGTCCATTCTTCACAAAATTTGTTACTGCCTGTCACACATTAAAAAAAGGGGGGGTAATATACTTTCATCACAGAATTCCTCACTTTAAGTAATATGAGGAATATGTTCTATAAAATGAAAAAACAGAACAGAAAAAACAACACCAGGTTGGACCCCACAATCCGTCAATGGAAGGTGCTGATGGTCACAGATATTTCCCATGCTCTCCCCCCGCCCCCGGAGTTCTTTATGACGCCAAGGAAATTTATACCCAGGGTTGCTTGACAATTAGGAAGTGGTGCACAGCCATTCAGTTTTTCCTATTAAAAGAAAGGAGGGAAGAGTGGGAAGAGGCCCACGTGGACCTCACGTGGCCTGCAAAATGCTCATCCTTTTGGACACAGCAGTAGGTTTGCAACTGCTTTCCAGACTACAGACATCAGTTCCCCTGGAGGAAATGGCAGCTTCAGAGAGAGGACTGTGGCATCACATCCCTGCTGAGCTCCCTCCCCTCCCCAAACTCTGCCCTCCCCAGGCACCACCCCCAAAACTCCAGGAGTTTCCCAAGCTACAGTTGGCAACCCTACATGGCAGGTGCCACGTTAGAAAGCAATGAGCAAAGTTGGAGGCCAAAGGATGTTTCTTAGAACCAGTTAACTATGTAAAACTGAACAGCACTGATGCGCCTGCCCCTGAAATCTCACCTGCATTATGGAACTGCGGTTGTGGCCCACTGCAGTCTATGACTGCTGATTTGCACTGTTCCTCGTTCATTGCTATGGATAAGGATGTCATTGTGGCTTCCTGAACAAGACCTTGAAGGCTTGCAGCTCTAAGGAACCTAAAAATGAACATTAATGTTTTTACACACTTTACACCCTTTACATTTGCAGCTTATCACTTAAAGGGCTGCCAAAAGTCACCATGGGCCAACAAATGAAGATTCCCTTGGGGTCCCCCACTCACACATTAAAAAAAATGAGGTGGGAAGGATGAAAGAAGCCCCACTGGCTTCTTTTTCATTGTCGCCTCTCAGCATGGCAAACCAGAGGCAGGCATAGAGGGCTCATCCCTACCTAAGGAACAGAGCAGAAAAAAGCTGCTCTAGGATTCCACGATCACTCACTTTAACCTTTTGCACTTTAACCTAGCAAGCACTGTCTGGCTGCAGGGTTAAAGTAAGTAATTATGGATTCCTAGAGAGGCTTGTAGCTGTTCTGAAGCCCTGAGATTTGAGCTACTGCTCAACTCAGACTACTAAGCATCATTCTGGCTTCTTCCTTGCTTGTGAGAAAGGTGGACTGCTCGGCTTCTTGAGCCCCCATCCTCCCCTGCTGGAGCCCCTGCCCCTTCCCTTTTAACTGAAGTCAGGGGAAAGGCAAGACCCTTGTGATGTGACGAACTAGGCCACCTAGGTGAAACATTATCTTGAAGGGAAATTTGCCTTTACCTGTTAATGTCCTTCTTTGTCCTTCCATCTGACTCTTTGACTTCCACTGGAGTGTAACTCAGAGCCTTGAAATATGGAAGAAACAGTGTTGCTGCTACATTCATAACTTTGGTTTCTAGCAAGTTTCACTCCAACACCTTCGGATTGCTCTCCCCACTACTTTATCCAAACAACAGGTTAGGCTGAGAGGCACTGACTGGCCCAAGGTCACCCAGTGAGCTTCAGGCCTAGAAGATTCAAACCGCTAGACTGCGCTTTCTCTCACTTTCTCATGCTATTCAAGCCACGTGGAATGTTATCATCCTATAAAAAGCGTTAAATGATGGCATCTTTGGACATTAATGCATTCCCAAGGTCACCCAGTAGGCTTCATGGCAGCGTAATTATTTGAATCCTAGCCCAAAACTCTAACCTGGTGATTCTCAGTTTTGGTTTTGCCAGTTCTCTCATGGAGCGCCACAACAAACTTTCAAAACAAAATTCAATTTTTGAAAAATATGCGAAGCAGCTTTTTTGTTCTAGGCCATATTCAAAATCAGAAATGCATTAGAAAGGATTGAAAAGATCCTTTCTGCTGTGCACGTAGTCATTAATCCCCAGAAGCTAAATTTCAAGGAGCACAGCAAGCTGTAGAGAGATGGGGGGAGTTGGAAAATTCGGTTCCACAAACAGAACTTCATTGTTCCTGACTGAATTAAATGCAACTTTTATTTTAAAAAATATTTTATTCCTTTGTATATTACCTAGAGGGAGGGAAGGTGGCATGGTATAGCCCGATCTTATCAGATCTCAGAAGCTAAGTAGGGTCAGTACTTGGATGGAAGACCACTTGCAGAGCAAGGCAAATGGCAAACCACCTCTGCTTCCCACTTGCCTTGAAAACCCCTTGCTGGGTCGCCATAAGTCAGTTAAGACTTGATGGTGCATACATATGTATACTACCTAGAATTGTTTATATGGGGGGGGGGTAATCATGAAATCAAACAATTACAATGTTGCAACTCCAAAAAGGTTGGGAATCACAGTTCTAACCAGTACACCACAGTGGCTTTCAGTGTTTTCACTATTTGATTCACCTGCATGCAAACAGAGCATCAAATACAAGATATCAAAAACAGTCACCTGAATGGAAAAATACATGCGGAAGGTATGCATTTGTGCAATACTCACAGCATGCAACACAAAGGCCAGTTTCTCCTGGAAGAGCTGTACTACCCTCTGAATAGGGCACACACAGTCCTCAAACCAAGTTCTAAGAAGGGGCTGAACACACGTCTCCAGATTATGAGGCTGCAACAAATAGAAAAGTATCAAGCCTTTTATATACAGCTACCAAACTGAATCCCCCTGAATTTCTTTTCAGGGATCCCAGATGGCACTCTAGCCACTCTTCTTCAGATTACACAAGGATCTTGCTAATTAGCCATCCCAAGTCAAACAGCTGAGCAGGAAGAAAAAACACAACTTTTACCTCGATGTCGAGGTTAATCTTCAAGTCTTGCGTATATCTGTCCAGCTCAAGTCTGAATGTAAGCTCATAAGGAAATAATTCTCTACATCTGTTCAGGCATTTAAATGGCATTTTCAAAAGAGATAGGACAGCTGCGTGCAACCCTAAAAAGTGAATCCTAAAAACACTTTCCTGGGAGTAAGCCCCACTGAACAGACCTGCTTAGGATTCACTCCTGTAGAGCCCTTCATTGAAAACTACACTGGAAAGATATGTACTCCTAGTCTAACTACATCTAATTTAAGGGACTGACTAAGGATTGGCCAACATCTTTGTCAGTGAGATGTCCAAAGTATTGTAATTTAGACTATGTACATTTAGGCACATTTATTTATTATTTAGGTATTTATAGCCTGCTTTTCTCCCCAATGAGGATCCCAAGTGGCTTCCAAAATCATTTCCCCCTCCTTTTATCTTCACATCAACAACCCCGTGAAGAAAGTTAGGCTGGGAGAGTGAGCAGCTGGTCCATGGTCACCCACTCAGTTTCCACAGCAGGGTGGGGATTTTAACCTGGATCTCCCATATCCTAATCTGACATTCTGACCACTACACCATACTGGCTCCCTACTTGTGGTTACTAAACTTGGTGTGCCATTTTCAGAAACACAACAGATACTGAACCATAGCTACCAGGCCTGGTGTGTGTGTTAAGTGCTTTCAAGTCGTTTCCGACTCATGGCAACCCTATGAATCAATGTCTTCCAAAGTGTCCTATTTTTAACAGCCTTGCTCAGATTCTGCAAATTGAGGGCCGTGGCTTCCTTTATACAGTCAATCTATCTCTTGTTGGGTCTTCCTCTTTTCCTGCTGCCTTCAACTTTTCCTAGCATGATGGTCTTTTCCAGTGACTCTTGTCTTCTCATAATATGTCCAAAGTACGACAGCCTCAGTTTAGTCATTTTAGCTTCTAGGATCAGTTCAGGCTTGATTTGATCTAAAACCCACTGATTTTTTTGGTGGTCCAGGGTATCTAACACTCTCCTCCAACACCACATTTCAAAGGAATCTACTTTCTTCCTATCAGCTTTCTACTTTCTTTCCTATTAGGCCTGTTACACTTCTATTATTACAATATCCATAATCAAAAGTCATTCCAATTAGAAAAGTATCAACTGCCGGGGGTGGGGAGGGAATCTTGTTCTGAAATGGAGGAAATGATGAATTTGGGATTGCCTTTATATATTTCTTTCCTTTTCCCTTCCTTTCTAGCATTTGATTCACGTTTGCCTACTGATTTTCAAATGTATGCGTGGATCCATGAGGTCTATAATCTTTGCATTCTCATACTTCTGAGACCTAAAGTGCACAAAAAGGAATCATCAGGTGGGCAGGAGTGCCCAGTGTTCTCTGTGCTCAAGGATGTGACTAAAAGGATGTGGTAATTGAATATAGTTTTCCAGTTATGGTCTACTTTTACATTCAAAGATAGCAAAAAAGGATATAGTTCAAGCCCCTTTTCTGAGCCTCCCAAAAAGCAGACAACATAGTCTAGGGGACATATACTTGATTCTGAGCTTGCCGTTTCTGCATGTTTTTCTGGCTGGAGCAGGCAGTAATAACAACCAACTCGGCTTTCTGGTATACTGCATAGAGAAATACATAATTAATTACTTGTAGGCTACTTGTAGGTTGTGTCGAATCAGTTTTATTCTGTATGTCATGCAGGAATTTGTCTGCTCATTGATCATGTTATACACTTGAGTATTTGATCTACTGTGATCTAAAGTGTCCAAGGCCAGAATCTACAGACACTTCACGATTGCCAACACAGCACTTCAAGGAAGCTATGTGGCACACTCGATGCCATCTCAATGTTAAGGCCAAATCTTACTGGAACAACATGTCACTGAGGCTGGAACTATGTTATGACCAACTTACAAACACTGTATCCCACTTTTCTCCCTGATCAGGACCCAAAGCCACCTTTTGCATTGTTCTCCCCTCTTCCACTTAATCCTCACAGCAACAACCTTGGGAAGGCAGGTTAGGCCAGGGGTGTTGAACTCATTTGTGGCGAGGGCTGGACATGACATAATAATCACTTGGTCAGGTCGGGCCGGGCCACGTGTACCATAAAATTTAATGTCAGGTACTGAAGATACAAACTTTATAGAAGACACAGGCAAAGCCAATTAATTATACTATTTTTTAACTTAAAATACATGTTTGTATTTTAAGTTAAAAAATAATATTAATTTAGCTTAATTTTAAGTTAAATTAACTTAATTAATTTAATTTAAAATATAAACATGTATTTTAAGTTAAAAAATAAAGTTAAAAAATCATTGACCGGCTTTGCCTGTGTCTTCTATGAAGTGTGTATCTCTGGCCCCTGGCATTAATTTTTTTAAATATTTTAAACTGGGGGGTGGCTGCCTTGGCTGGCGAGTTCGCAGCGGGCTCACCAGCCCAGATCTGGACTGGGGGCAGGCGTCGCTGGCTGAGCTAGTAAGGCCGGTGCAGCCTTGCCACGTCCAGATGGGGACAGGGAAGGTTGCTGGCTGGGCTAATGAGGCCGCTGCAGCCTTGCCAAGCCCAGATCGGGATGGGGAATATTGCGCATTGGCCCTCCCAGCCTATCCAGACCTCCGCCCAGAGCCCCCACACTGCCCAGAGCTCCCCCCACCCACTGGTATGCTCCCTCAGTCTCCCTGCCCCTGCTCCACCTATTTGATTTGGCCTCTCAATAGGTTAAGCTGTCCCAGGTGTAAAGGCCACTGGCAGCTTCTCCCGCCTGTGTCGTCTGGGCTTAACCGGCTCCACCTCCCCCAGGCATCGAATCCATGCAGCTGATGCTGGCCCAGGAGAGGAGGCTCACTGTGCTGCTCCAGCTGTCTCTGCTGCCCTGGCTGCCTGCCCCTGCTGCTGCCAAGCCTGTCATCCCTGGGACAAGCCTCAGCATCCTGCCCTCTTGGCCTCCCCAAACCTCTGTCCACAGACCCCACACTCACTGATGTCCTGCTCAGCAGCCTATGGGCAGGGGCAGGAGGGCAGGATTCCGAGGCTTGTCCAAAAGACGACAGGCTCGGCAGCAGCAGGGACAGGCAGGAAGCCGCCCACACTCGAGAGGTAGCGACAGGGGAACCCCAGGGAGCCAGCGGACAGGCCCCGGGACCCAGAGAGGGCAGAACCCATGAGGGAGGCAGCCGGGGTGGCAGAGACAGCTGGAGCAGCACAGAACGCCTCCTCTGCTAGGCCAGCATCGGTGGCATGGAGCCAATGCCTAGGGGAGGTGAAGCTGGTCAAGAGCGGAGCCCAGATGATGCAGGCAGGAGAAGCTGCCAGCGGTTCTTTCCACCTGGGACAGCTGCACCTATTGGGGAGCCAAAACAAACAGGTGGAGCAGGGGCAGGGAGAGCAAGGGAGCACACCAGCAGGAGGGATGGTTGCTGGCTGGGGAGCATGCAAGCCACGCAAATCTGAACATTCAGATCGGCGCGGCTTGTACACCCCAGCCCGAAGCGGGGGGAGTGGGGGTGGCTGCCTTGGCTTCACAGGCCTCATAAAAGCCCTTGGTGGGTCTAATCCAGCCCATGGGCCACATCTTTGACACCCCAGGGTTAGGCTGAGTTATGGTAACAGCCCCTGGCTCACCTGGCCAGCTTCCATGGCAGTAAGGGTTCAAATCTGGTTGCCCCAGGTCCTAGCCCAACTCTAGCTGCTATGCCACTCCAAGAAAAGCAACAGCCCTGCATGCCCTCCTCTCCCCCCTGTAACATTGAACAGATCAAGGGATCTGGTGAGATGAGTCTCCTCGCCCTGCAAGTGGCAGCCAATGAAAGACAGAAGGGCCAGGGAAACTCATCCCATGGTAACAGCACTTCACACATTTTCCAGGGGAGAAAAGATATAGGCCTGCTACGTTTGGCAGTGCCCATCACACCTAATTCCAGCCAGAGTATAAAATTATTTGACACACTGGAAAGAAGACCTGGTTAAGTATGTGCTTCCTTACCTCAGCTCTACGGATGCAACGTTGCCCATCCCTTCAAAAAAGGCTCCCTTAGCAAGATGCTTGGCAATAAAACTGTGCAATTCGGTCTCTGCTTCAGCTGGCAAGTTAGTGTCCACCACAGAGAGGCTGAATGAATGAAAAACAAACACTGCTCAGTGAGGCACCGGATTCCTTTGGGCTCAACTGCTGCTTTTGCTAAAGCCCCCATCCATTTCAACGGGCTGAGCATGGGGGTACACAGATCTCAGCGGATTGTAGCAGATCGCTGTTGGAGAAAGTTCATGACTGGATCTCTCAGAAGTCACTGACAAAAGAAAGATACTACTACTACTACTAATTTTATTTATATTTCCCCACCCTTCACCAAAGCAGGGCTCAGGGTGGATGACAACATAAAATACATCAACAATTTATAACACCATAATAATAATATAAATTAAGTAAATATATAAAAATATAAATTAAGTACTACTAGCTTAGCAAGCAAAACCTCCTTACCTGGCTCAGTTTCTAGCAGTATCATTTCAGTACTGACAATGCCCAGATGCACTAAAGTAATCTGTTCAGTTGGACACACTTCAGCTCTCTGACCCCAACTGACTGATTCTCAAAGGTTCTATGCAGGAAATGGAAACTTTGCTCAGTTTTGGTACTGTTGCCTGTACAGGGCTCAAATTAGAAGTAATTAGTTCCTCGGACCTCCTTTAAGGTCCTTATTCCTGCCTCACCTGTAATTCTGGCTCTGGCTATTTTACAATTCTTGTCTCAATAGGGCGGCTGCACAAAAATAATTCTAGAGTTATGGTCTCAAGAGCAACCATTATACAAGCCTGCCATCCCACAAATTCTCCATCCCTTCTGTTTCAGACAGCATTTACAAACAAAATCCAAGCCCCACAGGCATGCTGGTGCTTTGTCAGTTTTTAGAATGTGAGAGCCACATATTATTAAGGTTATTTTTGTAAACAAGCTACCAATATTTACTTCTAGCCCAGGATGTGTCAAGAGATAATCAAGAGGAGGATTCTTCTGTCTAATCAGAACCCATGACTAGCTAAACACAACCAATTTCTGGACATCTGGAATTAGTCAGGCCTTCAAGAGGAAATAATGCAATTTCCTTCCAGTCTGGAATGATTCCATAATAATACTTCCAAAATTCTGCTCCTAGGGGACAGGGAACCTGGATATTTCTGAAATAGGAGTCTGCAGTGGGGAGGGAATAGGGAAAAAATCAACTCTCCTCCTCTGCCAACAGAAGTGGGCCTTTGGATAAAACCCATTATTTTTACCCTCTTCACAGTATGGACCCCCCTGTGAGAAATGTCAACAACGGTCATGTGCTCCATTCATTTTTGAGATGGGTACATGTTTTGAGACAACTTAGAATATGGAAGATCCAGAGTTAAGAGAATCTGGCCATTCTGGGTTACCTGAAGTCATCCGAAGAGGGCGTTTCATCCACTGTACTGCTTGGGCTTCCATCATCACTGTCTCCACCCTGGTACAGCCTAGGGAAAAAAGCCATTATGAAAATTCTGAAAGCACAAAACTCTTCCTAATTGCCTTTGTTGGACACATGAAACTGCCTTATACTAAATCAGACCACTGGTCTATCAAGGTTAGTCTTGTCTACTCTGGATGGCAACAGCTCTCCGGGGTCTTAGGTGGAGATATAGTTCAACAGGAATTGCTGCCAAGTATAATGAGGATTAAAGCCACACAGCCCAATCCTACACTATTTACCCCCACACATGTAAAGGACTGCAGCCTAACATAGTTACTTTTTTGGAAAGTGGTAGTAACTATTTGGAATTAACCCAGAATAACAGGATGCAATTTGGGGTACAAATCCAGCACAGCGAAGAACTCAGAGATGAGAAGGACAAAGGGGCAAGTGTCATTTTAAATTCTCTTCCAAATAACTCCAACAAGCAACATTATAGAAATCTTTGGGACAGCCAAAAGATTCTGGTCATTTTCTTTCAAAAAAGGATACCATTGAACAAAAAAGGACCGCCAATAACCGATTCCATGCAAAGTTACACACACTCAAATTTAATTGAAATATACAGGCTTTAGAAGCATCTGTCAAAATACAGTTGGCCTACAAAACTACCCTATTAAAACTGCTAAATTGTTTGAAGCCCTTTAGCTTAGGAAAAAAATAAGATAACAGCAGATAGTTTTTAAACCATTAAATGTGCAGAGAGGTGGCTTTTTCCTGTGTCTTTCTTAATGCTAGAATTTAGGGTCATCAGTGACATCAACTGGTAGCAGGTTCAAAGGTGGCACTAGTACTTCTTTACACAGGCATAATAGTATTTATCTATTTAAAATATTTTATGTAACACTTCCTAAACTCAATGTACCTTATTTCTTTTACAAAATTTTTGCCCCGTTTTTCTGCCCTCACCACAGCCATCAAGGTTGCTAACAAATTAAAGCATACATATTAAAATCAAATTTTCGAGTTCATCTGGCTATGAGGGTGGATGATTTTAATACATCCCCCACCTAAGCAGAGTTTTAGTATCCCTGTAAGTCTAAACTTAAACACAGCGATCTATCCATGACAAAGGAACTGTCATCGATTCCTCCACACTCAAAATGAACATTATACTTAGGACTATTTATATTTTATGTGCAATTATTTTCTATATACCTTGCAGATATATTCAACAACAAGAAGAAGTTTATTTACAGTCAAAGACCAGCAACAAATTGATATAACTCTAGGCATATATAAATAGTTAAATGGTGCAGTTATAACACTTAGATAACTTTAATTAAAATTTAGGTTACCTTCTTCTGTCTTATTAAACATGCTTGTGCGCAGAATTTTGCCACTTTAAGGGTGGTCTCGTTGGAGCAGTCAGCAAGGAGAAAGTCAGTATAAAAGGAGCTTGTTCTACCCGGGTATTTAGACAATACTGGTCTAATGAGCCTGGATCTAATTTCCTGATAGTAACAGCAATCTAAAAAGACGTGTTCAGTGGTTTCAATCCCACCTGACTGGCAAGGACAGGTTCGTTGATCATATGGGATACGTGCATATCTTCCTTCAATAAGGGCGGATGGGAGTACGTTGAACCGGGCTAAGGTAAAGGCTCTTCTCAACTTTGGGGTCTCCAGCGAGTAAAGGTAATTTAGAGGCACAAAGTTTTTATTACAATCTTTGCTGGTAATAGGGGGGCCTGTGCTCTGTCAGTTTGAAGCGCAAATGTCCCATAGCCTTTGCTTAATTTGTAATTTAGCTCTTTGATAACCTAGTTGTAGTAATGCTTCGCTACTATATCCCAGATGGTACAATTGGGCCTCTATATCTCTTATCCACCTTGAAGGGTGGTTATCTATGAGTATTAGCAAGGTTAATCCAGATGGAGCTAGGTTTAGCTTGAGCCAGAGATTTATGGCTTGGAACCATACGTGTGTTCCTACAGGTACCAGGCCTGCTTCTATCCTAAGTTGGGAATTTGAAATGCAGCTAGGTACTCCAAATAAGGATCTAAGGAATTTAGATTGCATTACTTCAAATTTATGGAGATCCTTATAAAGACATAGCAGTGAGCCGTAGGTTAATTGTGGGATCGCTTTCCCTTTAAATACCTTCAATGCACTGGGTATATGTGCACCTCCTTTTGTAAATAAAAAACTCAAAATTACTGTGGCAGACCTTTGGGCAGCCTCAGTTATGTGCGTTGTCTGAGTCGACCAAGTGCCAGAAGACTGAAACACTACTCCTAGGTATCTGAATATTTTAACTTGTTCTATGTTATGGCCCTCAATCTGCCATCTGTACTTGGAGTTTTTTTTAGAAAAAATAACAATTTTAGTTTTTGAGAGATTGATTGTGAGATGTTCCTCCTTGCAGTAAGCTGAGAGTGCTTGTAGTGCCCTTTTCAACCCTACTTTAGAGATAGAGAGGATAGCACTATCTGCGTATAGTAATGTAGAGATTTGTCTTGGGTGAAAATCGGAATCTGTTAATGACTGTACCATAGAGTTAATGTAGAAATTAAACAGGAGAAGTGCGAGAACACAGCCTAGTTTTACACCTCTCTTTACTGGAATCTCGTGCTTTAAATGACCTTGAAGATTGCACCTTACATTCAAGTTGTTGTTTTCATGTAGTCTGCGGATTAGTAAAAGTAACCTGCGATCAATTGTAAAGGCTTCAGGTTTCGCCCATAACCTATTGCGTGATATACTATTGAACACCATTTTATAATCTACAAAAGCTGTATAAAGGGCTCCTTGTGGTCTAGAAGTATATTTCTCTATCAGATGGCAAAGAATCAGGCATTGGTCCAAAGTGGAACGGCCGCTTCTAAAGCCTGCTTGTTCCTCAGCTAACATGTGTTTCTTGTCAAGCCAATCCCATAACTTCCAGCATAGGTGTCTGGCATATAGTTTACCTACCACAGTTAAAAGACTTATTGGACGGTAGTTAGATGGATCTGTTTTTTCCCCTTTTTAATGTATCGGTATAATGATAGCCGTATTCCAATCATTAGGGATTTGTGCCGTTCGGTCTATGTAAGTAAAAACGGAAGCAAGAAGTAGAGCCCACCATTCAATGTCTGCTTTAATCAATTCTGGAGGGTCATGTCCTTTCCTGGGGCTTTCCCTGGTTTTAACAGGCCTATGAGCTTTTTAACCTCTGCAGAAGTAACTGGGGGCCAAAGACGAGGGTTTCCTAAATCTGTAAGAAGAGAGGAGTTTTGGGCGGGCTCTGTATTGTAAAGTGCAGAGAAGTGGGTTTCCCAGGTTTTTGCCGCTATCTCACAACATGATCTTGGGGCTTCTGTCTGAAGTCCCCCTGAGATTATCTTCCAAAAAAGTGAGGCGTCTTTAAGCTTAGCTGCTTTAATAAGATGTGTCCAGGTCTTTTTTAATGCCTCTTTCTTTTTCATAAAATTAATACTTTGTTTTGGACATTTATGTGGGGTTCCTTGAATTTCTTTAAAGAGGACACCGTTTCCATTCAATGAAGGAAGATTTGGTTTCTCTGATCTTAGTTTATATCATCAGGCATACTTGTTAACTTGTACTAATTACTGGGATCACTCTTTGTAGTTGGGACTACCCGTCTTGGGCTGTTTTGGAGGCTACTCATCTGTTGCCCCACTCTTAAGTGGAATGCATTAGGGTCTACGCATCCTAGAGTGAATTTCATTCCTCCAGCAATTTCTGCGCCTAGAGAAGAGTGGCACAGGTAATGTCACGACAATATCAATTTGATCCACTTTCAGATGCTAAATTAACATTATTGGTCAATCCAGATCTAAAAATTAGAAGAAATAATCTTTTCTTTCCAAGGCGTGGACGGATAGGGATTTGAACATTGGACCAATTGATAGACTATGATGATGAGTTTTTGTCCTTTTCTTAGCTCAGGTCTAGATAGGACTTGTCAACTTCTGTTGAATGGCAGTATTTACAATTGCAACATTTGTTGGTATCTAAACGTGGCCCTACAGCATTAGCTGCAAACCTGAAAGGGAGCGGAGCTGCTTAGGGGACAGCATGACCCTAGCGCCGGCATAAGTGCTACTTGAGCCATCCAAAGTGGCACGGACGCCAGCACAGGGCTACTTATGCTGGCTTTGGGGAGCAATGCAGCAGTGCAAGGCTTGGGCGCCAGTGCTGCCTTCCCAGTAGCGTTTTTCTGGTGCAAGTGTGCTGGTGTCAATGAGGTATTCCAGGGGCATGGGGGGGGCGTTCCCTTTCAGCCCAGGAATGTTTGCACCAGCAAACTCCTCTTTCCCCCTTTATACTGAGAATTTACACTTCAAAGATTCATGGCAGAACTCACAACAAACCTCTCTGCCTCAGCTCCCCCCCCATGAAATCTTCTCTTTTAAGAATTCTCAGTATGATTTTATTTCACATATCTGAAGAAGCGAGCCGTGACTCATGAAAGCTCAAGTCTAAATAAATGCTGTTAGCCTTTAAGGTGCCACGGGCATTCATTTTATATTGGCCTAAACTGACCTTTGGTCTGATCCAGCAGGGCTCTTTTGATTTCTTAGAATGACTCCAAATGGTTCCCAAACCTTTCAGGCGACCGCCCCCTTGGTTCTACAAACTCAACCCCAGTGCCCCCTACCCTATCCTATAAAAAGCATTATTCAAAATAGGGGTTTGCATGAGTCACTAAAGAAGATAATAAAAATAAAATTTCAAAGCATTAACAATTAATTGCACATCCATTCCAAACCAAATCAAAACTTTTTTAGTTGAAATTTATTCAACAAAACTGATGAACTTGACCCATTGGTACCAGCTCTTCAACGTCTGGGGGAAAATTCCAATAGTTTCCACCAAATTTGCCAGCATGGTGCCATAGCTCGATCGATTGTAAATTAGTGAACAACAGTTGAAGGGACCCACCTGTAGCGCCCCCCTCCGCTGCCCCCTTGCCTCTTAGCGCCCCCCTAGCCCTGCATGGCCCAGGCTAGCCTGATCTCGGCAGATCTCAGAAGCTAAGCCGGGTCAGCCCTGGTTAGTCTTTGGATGGGAGACCACCAAGGAAGTCCAGGGTGGCTGTGCAGAGGAAGGCACTGGCAAGCCACCTCTGTTCGTCTCTTGCCTTGAAAACCCCCCAAAAAGGGGTCGCCATAAATCGGCTGCGACTTGACGGCACTTTACACAGGTAATCTCACCGCCCCCCAGGGGATGGTACTGCCCAGATTTGGGAACCACCGATTTAGAGGCATCTCTAACTGGTCACTGTTGGGAATGGAATACTGGGCTACGTGGACGTTGTCAGCAGGGCAGTTCTTAATTTTTGGAGCCTGCGGGGATGGGGTGGAGAAGGAAGGTGAGGATGAGGCACCCTCACAGGGCACGACCAGCAAACCCGGGATTATGAAAGGAGCCAACAAGTTGGGCAAGAAGGCTCTAGGAAGGGGGGGGGGCAGATCCTGGCGAGAAGGGCGCCGCGCCCAGGGCCGGTCCCAGAGGCCGCCACCCCTCACCTGCAGCCTTGGTAGCCGTACAGACAGTAGTAGCTGCTGTTGCTGCGCTCCAGTTTCCGCTCGTCCGAAAGGCCACCCGGCCCCTCCTCGCTGCTCTCCAGTTCCCTCTCGTCCCCATCGACGGACTCCTGAAACGAAGGCAGCATCTCTCCTTCCTGGAGCGCCTTGCTGGCGTCCGGGAGCCCAGAAAACGCCCTCCCCCTCGGCGGCGCGGTTCCGCGACACAGCTCCGTCTCGCCCCGCCTCGCCGACATCAAGGTTCCGGCCACACTGAGTTCCATTAACGTCGGCTGGCGAGCTGGACGCGATGCTGCAATCGTTGGACAGGAAGGATGGAGTCTTTCTTTCTTTCTTTCTCTGCACCCTGCAACTTTACAAGATGCGACAGCGTTGTCCCTGGGGAACATGCAATTTGCGTTTTTGGCCGCCCGCTCTCTTCTTTGGGTTCACTCCTATGTCACGTTAAAATAATGTATTTATAGTCGACAAATAAACAGGAGGAGTCTTGTGTCCCTTTCAAACATTTTTATTGCAGTAGGGTAATATTTTTAGTGAACTTGTGGTTTGTGAAAATTGATGCTAGAGTGAAGCTGCGCTAGACTTGTTTTTGCTGCGAAGATGGCCACCGCTTACTTCTAAGTAAACATGCTTAGGAACAGGCTGCCATCCTAAGGATGCTCGGAGGGGAAAATGCTGTCAAATCGCAGCCGACTCATAGCGACTTCAAAGGGTTTTCAAGGCAGGAGACGTTCCAAGGTGTAGCTTCCCATTGCATCCCTAAGCGTAGCAACCCTGGTCTTCCTTGGTGGTCCCCCATCCAAGTACTAACCAGGGCTGACCCTCCTTAGCTCCTAAGATCTGACGAGAGCTGTCTAGCCTGGGCTATCCAGGTGAATACAAGAACACTTACCAGAGAGTAATCCTTAAGGAGGTAAATAGGACGTATTTCTTATATAGACTAATCCCTATTGAATTTCTTAACACTTCGGTTCCAGTGAATGTGATTTTAAATCGCTTGTTTTATCGCAGACCATTGGGTGGGGTAGAGGAAAACTGGCCTTCGTACAATATTTTGAACTTCGTACAATATTCGAAAATACACTAAGGCATGGGAGATTTTTGCCTTGGATTTGCCGCTCACTAGATGCCCGTTTTCCCCATCTGAATTCTCAAAACTCTGCACGGGGGCTTATTCTTGCGTTTTGAGAATTTGGATGGGGAAAATGTGCACCTAAAGAGTGGCAAATCCAAGGCAAAACCTCCCGTGCATAAATGGCCTAAGACCCGTTCCATTTGAAACTGCAAAGCTGACCGCCATGAGATCCTCACTCGCCCGCGCTTCGCAAGCACCCCGCCAGCAAATAGAGTCAACTGTTGGTTTGCTGCTCGGCATGCTGGGGGGGGGGGAACCGCGCGTTCCGTCCTCGAGTGACGGAACAATACGTAACGTCTCCTTAAGAATCCGTGCGCTCGCGGTGCATGCTGGGTATCGGGGCGCTCGTCGACGCGGCGGCCATTTTGTGGCTGTTTGAGGGGGTCGAGCGCGGGCTGCGGCGGGCGCGGGCGGTTCGTGTGGCTTTTATACTTCCAGCAGCGGAGCCAACGCCGGGATGGGTCGGAAGAAGAAGAAGCAGCTGAAGCCTTGGTGCTGGTATCCTTTGCCCACTCGGTGGCGGGCGCTGAGGGCGGGCGGGCTCGGCTTTCTTCTCCCTGCCAGAGGCGGCGCGCCCCGCGGCCTAGTTGTTCAGCCTGGCCCGAAGGGGGAGGGGGCTCGTGGTCTCTTCAGGCCTCTCGACCGCCTCTCCCGGCTCCTCGTGTCTTCCTGGGCCTACTTCGTGTATCCCCTCATAAATCCTGTGTAATTTCCCTCTTTTCTCGCAACGTGCTCGCCGTTCTTTCATTCCCAAGGCGCTCCTCTTGATCGGTAAGGATTGCCAACGTTTATATGTACCGCTGTGGCTGTGCAGCGTCTTGTAAAGGTATTCCTAGCTGATCATGTTTGTCCCTGTGCCGTGAACACCTTATCTTCTTCCTGCACATTCAGTGGTGGTTAAAAGATGCAAGAGTAGGTTGGCGTTTCGCTTATATGTGTGTTTGGGGCTGGGCTGATTTTTGTTAGTCATTTGGCCACCTAGGCCTCTGGTGCCTCTCATTTCCTGTTGTCATTGTAAGAAACTTAGTTCCTGTAAATTAGCATTGTTGAATTTAAGTACTGGATTGTGTTTCTCAGTGTTGGCCAGTTTGCTTCCCATTTTTTCTGCATTGTGTCTTTATATGCTAACTATGGAAATGAGCGTTGTTATCCATGCCTCTGGCCTTTTCGTTTTGATAGGGGCTGTTACCGCACTAGGTATTCCCAGCGATGTATTAAGAGTTTGAAACTGTTATTAAAAAATACTGTTCGCACTTTGTTTGGCCCCTTTAGCTGTGAAGATGTCTTCCAACCATTTTTTAGCCGTGGCATCCAAAACCCCTTTCCAAGCGATGTTATAAAAAACATTTCCAAACTCTTGATACATTGCTGGGAATACCTAGTGTGGTAACAGCCATTATCTTTCTTTTTTTACTCCACCACCACGCCTTCACATTTAGGAGTGGAGTTGCAGAGGCTCTGGTTACTAGGGGAGGCGATAAAGTGTGTATGGGTGTTTTGGCCTGGCCACCTCCTGGAACTTCGGGTCATTACCTACTGTTTCTGCTTCTTCACTACTCATCCTTTGATCTAAACATTGGACAAGTATTGGAACTGGATCTAATATTGAGAGAAATCTAGCTGTAAGTAGTGAAAGTGAAGTGACTTACAGGAAGTGTGTGTATGTAAAACATTTCTACTTCTCTTTTCGAGTATTACTTTTCAAGATGCCTTACAATGTTAAAGTAGTTCTAGTCCTGTGTTGCCGAACCTATGGCACGCGAGCCACAGCCGGCACGCCGAGCCCTCTCTGTGGGCACGCGTGGACCCGTTGCATCTGCCTAGGGCTGTGCCGTATTGCCGTGGTGAGGGTGCTGAGGGCGGTGCTCCTTCTCCCTAAGCCTGCACTGGCGCCCTCCCTCTCCTTGCACCTGGGGCAAGCCCCTCCCTCTCTCTCAGCTGAGCTTGTGAGCAGCTGTTTTCAGCTTTGAATTATATCAAATCTGACACAACAGCAAAAATCACATTAATTGTTCAAAATATTTGACGATGTCCTCAAAGATGTCACAAAAATGGTGAATTACATCATGGCTTGTGCTCTGAATTGTCGACAGTTTCAAGCACTTCTTGAGGAGGTTCAGGCACAGTATAATTGTTATGTATAATAATGTCCAGTGGCTGAGCAGAGGAAGAGTCCTGGAAAGATGCATGCCAAATGCGAACTTTTACCTTTCAATAAAAAGTTGTTTGTATCATTGAAAGCTCTGTTATTGTGTTTTTCTTTTAACGCAAAATATGTGAATGTATGAGTTTTTTCTAAACTAAAACCTCAGTATTCAGGTTAAATTGCCGTATTGGCACTTGGCGATAAATAAGTGGGTTTTGGGTTGAGTTTGGGCACTCGGTCTCTAAAAGGTTCGCCATCACTGTTCTAGTCTTGTTCCCAAGCTTCCTGTTACTGCAGTTAATACTACTGTTGTTTTTGGGCTTCATAGTGGACTGGGCATTACACACTCCCATACTGAAAATCAGACTTTTGATTTCTGATATATCCATCTGTGAGCTCTTGTCCTTTTTGGAGTAAAATTTACTGAAATTTTTTACACATAATAAACAGTTTACTTCTTAGTGTTTTGTGATATGCTTTTGCCATAGTTGCAACTTGAGCAGCCAGACTCATTTCCATTAATTGATATATGATTTAAGCTGTAATGAGTAGAGAACAGTTCTAACTGCTGAATGTCCCAAAATGGAGCTAGTAAGAACCACAGTAGCGCCTGTGCCTTGGCAGGTCAGTTAAGGTGATGTAGCCACACTGTCACATGGTGTGAGTGTAGCTATGTCACTTCATTTAACAGGCCTCGCAAGTCAAGGGAAGAGGCCCTGGTATGATGTCCAGCAGTACAAAGATTCTGTTCCTTGAGTTCTCCACAGATTGATGAAAATGCTAAGGATGCCACATATGTGACACATTAAGATCAGACAGACTTCTGCTGGCTCCAAAGCTCCGTGTGACATGAAACTTGTTTCATTGACAGAAGAGATGGAGAGCAGTTTTCTTTGGCAGATGGAGCTTTGGAAATATTGGCATTGCTTCTTCTTTTCTGAAGCTCAGCACAGTGTAAGATGCCACACACCCTATCCTAAGTACTTTGGAACATACAGAGGGCTTAAAGATGAGTAGATTGAAGGCACAAACAATAGCAGGCTTATTGAACTAATCAAAATTTGTGGATTTCTAATCTGAAATCCCCCACTCTAATTCATTAGTTATAATCTTATATGGATCTGTAGCTGGACATCCATTTTACAGGTTTTGTTGGGGAGTTTAGCATATCTCCTTTCCAGTAAGAGCTTATAAATCATACTGCATATAGTTCTTTATCAAAGGAATTAAATGTGTAAAGTTGGATTGGGAATAGTAATTGTATATAATCAGAGAAGTTACTTCTGACTTGCTTTTTTGATTGTGGCTATAGTAATATCAATCTATATATGTTTAATTTTAGTAAAGTGTGTTTTGGCTTCATGTTTTTCCTTAACAATCTTGAATAGGTATTGTAACAGGGATTTTGATGATGAGAAAATTCTTATTCAACACCAAAAGGCAAAGCACTTTAAATGCCATATATGTCATAAGAAACTCTATACTGGGCCTGGTTTAGCAATACACTGTATGCAGGTAAGTGCTTAAGAATACCATTGCCATGTGTACTGTTCTGTTGTAAAGCGACATGGTGTTTGCTAATCCTTATGTTCGCATTGTATGAAAATGGGAGCATTAATAAAAGTGCCTTATTTGATGCATATTGCAGCCGGATTCAAGAAACACAGCTGCTTTAATGAAGGCTTAATAGGCTGGCAAGGAAATGGGCAGTACTCATCTATGAACAGTTTTCCACAAGGAAAAAATTCCATTTTCATAAAAATTACCTACTTTTGCCCTACAAAGCGTTAAACACTTGTAATTTTTTAATTTTCAGAGAATTGGGAGTATACAGTGATAAAAACGGATGCTTTCCTTGTGGAATTCTAGCCGCAAGCACTTGTACATCTTTTCTCTCATTTGGAAATTGAAGACCTCATCTATACATATTCAGTCCCTTCCCTGTCTCTTTTTTCCCAAGCAAGAGACATGTTGCATGTTCAAATAAAAATGTTCTCCACAGATCTTCTCCCACCTGGATGTGTCATGATGGTCCTTGGTCCATCTAATCAATTCAGATACCTTCATCTCTGAGTGTTCCAAACACATCATAGGCTTTTTACTTTGCACATCTAGTGTGTAATTTTTTAAAGGTGAACTGGCTTAAGGTAGAATGAAGATGGAATACACTTCTGTGAAACATTGTATTGTTTGAGGACTGAAGGCTGGCCCACAAGCACATGTCTGCTTTTCTGTGGAAAATATTGAAGTCCTCCCTGAGGGCTAGAATCCCAAGTTCTGATGCCTATCTGAAAGAGGTGATGATCCTCACAGGACGAATCCCACAGTAGAGTCCTCAACAGAGCTATGCCCTTGGAGGTCCATTGAAATCAATTGAGGATATACTATAGGACTTGGGGAGGCTTGCTTCCAAGTAGACATACTTAGGATCATGTTGCACATCTACAACCATGTATTAAGTCTACATTTAGTTTTCAAAGTTTAGCTATAGCTGTGTGTAGTGTGTTCATGCTTCATTATAGAACTACTGGTTTTGAAAGTATTGAACCAACCACTAAAATTTAACTTAGACATGGGTTGGACTTGGAAAATAGAGTTCAACACAATCACAACTAATTCCACATGCCCAAAGAGGGTTATGGCTTGTGCATTTTGAATAACAGCTCTCCATGCCACATAGCAAACAATTTGTGAAACATTGTACCTAAAGTAGTGTTGTGTCCCTGCTTTGATCTACAACTGTCTATACGGTTAATACTAATTATACAATTTGATTTTAATTGCAGTTAATTAGGTTTAACTGTTCCTGCAAAAGTTGACAGTTGGTTGAAGAATGATCTCAAATGTATGTTACGCCCTTGACTTACTCTCAGGATGGAATTATTGAAATGGAATTCAACCATGTGCCTCAGTAGCCTGTTCCTTTTGGCACCTTGTTAGCGTGCTTTCTTGCTGCAGCTGCTATGATCGCGTCTCTGTTCAAAGCTGGTATGCATTAATGTTAGCTACTTATTATGTTGTTGGGTTTTTTGCACTTAGGTACATAAAGAAACGATCGATGCTGTTCCAAATGCTATACCTGGAAGAACTGACATTGAACTGGAAATTTATGGTATGGAGGGCATTCCAGAAAAAGACATGGATGAAAGAAGAAGGCTACTCGAACAAAAAACTCAAGGTAAATTGAAACACTTAAATTATTTTGGGCCATCATTGCTGTGGTACAATGTTTAGATCAGTACGTTTTTTTAAATTGTGAACAACGTAAAAGTGATTGTAAAGACTTAAGGGTGTAGTTCTCTTAAGGAACTTGGATATGGTCAGAATCTATTGAATTACAATTTAACACAAATCGACTTATGCATATTTAACTTCCTTTGACGTGTAACCTAGTATTTGCATTTGTGGTTGAGT
Organism: Euleptes europaea; assembly: GCF_029931775.1. Classification (NCBI taxonomy): domain Eukaryota; kingdom Metazoa; phylum Chordata; class Lepidosauria; order Squamata; family Sphaerodactylidae; genus Euleptes; species Euleptes europaea. Next base: position 157,545,880 of record NC_079312.1, read on the forward strand.
CTCAAATTTTAATAATTGGAAGAATAATTAAAATGAATTTACTGCAAGAACCAAGTAGCATTGTGGGTTGATGACTATATTATAATCTTCTATTATATTTTATATCTGATTAAATTTTTTAGCCAGGCTATATTATAACTTGATTATCAAGGAACTCCTCACTTCTGATGCAGTTTAATTCTGTGCATGGTAGCAGAAGAGTGATATATTCAGTAACTGGCAGACTTTGTTTTTTAGTAGTGGATTCTACAGCTAAGACTGAAGTGAATTCACATCTCGTTTTTACACAAAACCAGTGGATTTGGTGGTATCAGATTTGGTCGCATGATTGCATCACTGAGGACACATGAACAGTTTAAATAAATGAACATTTTTTGCAAGGATTGTCAGAAAAAAGGGAGGCATTTTTCAGCCCTGCTGAAAATATGAAAAATAATTGAAAGGGGATTAGCTTGTGGGAAATGGAACATAAACTTTGAAAGATAAGGGCTCTAGTTATAATGACAAACCATTGTTTGGAAACCAGTCCAGTGCGTCCCCACCCCTCACATGTGACTTAGAAATGTCCTGGTTCATGACTAACCACAGTTTGTTGTGGCATCATGGATGGAACAACAAGCCATGGCTTGTTCCCTTGGCTACAAAACAAGATTTTGAACTATGTCTCCAGTCTTTGAGCTACACACAAGCTTAAGAATGTCCAAAGCTTGTTCCCATAATGCTAAATCACAGCTTGTCATTACTTCTGAGTCCATCCCTTCTGTCACAAATTCTGGTTAAAATGATTCCACAATGAAGTATTGTAATAGCAAATCTTGTCTGCCAAAATGATTAAAATTAATTGGAATGGTAAAACTTTATTTTAGCAGAAAGCCAGAAAAAGAAACAACAAGATGATTCTGATGAATATGATGATGATGAATCTTCAGCTTCGACCTCATTTCAAGCACAGCCAGTGCAACCCCAGCAGGGATATATACCACCAATGGCACAGCCAGGTTTACCTCCTGTGCCTGGTGCCCCAGGAATACCTCCAGGTAGCAGGCTATAAAAGATGGAAATAATTGATAGTAATCGAAGGCAGTTCAGTGGGATATTACGTTAGAATCAGAAGGGTACTTTACATAAACTTCCTCCAGAATTTCTTTACATAAGCTTCCTCTAGAATTTCCTCTACATACCAAATGTGATCTTACTAGCATATGTAAGGATGTCAAAAACCAGTGTTATGTTTGTTTAGAAAATATTAGCTACAAATAGCTCATACTGTATGGTTGTAATTTTCACTGGATGTAATCAAGTGTTCTGACTGTCATCCTTATTTTGTATTGAGGGACCATTGTGTTGAGGCACTCGCAAAGACAATGTTAAACTATCCATGCCTAGTTCTTCTGTCTAATAGAAGACTGCATTGTCCTGTCTCTTTTGATGTTTCGTAATGAACAACCCGCTGTTTAAAAGTGAGTTGTGCTTCCTTGAAGAACTGTAATTGGGTGTAAGAAATGTAGGGAAGGGGATATAAGGTCTTTTGTAGAGTCCTTGAAACAAATTGAAACTGTTGATAATGTAGATATTGGAAAAAGGGAGGGTATTCTGAGGTAAGGGAAACTTCCCCATGTTAAATTTTGATAAGGTATGGGGAAGGCTCATGAGCTTTCAAAATATTTCTTTGGAGAACTAGATATTACTACAAATTATTTTTTTATCAACGAACCTTTATATACAGAGCTCACTTCTAACAGGTATTCCTACTTTCAGGTATACCACCTTTAATGGCAGGTGTTCCACCAATGATGCCTGGAATGCCTCCAGTGATGCCTGGAATGCCTCCTGGGTAAGAACAGATAGTGGGTTGATAGTGTAGTCTGTGGTCATTTTTAAAAAGGTGTAAAATACATTTGGAAGATTAATTTAGTATTAACATTTAGCTTTTTTCATTACTTTCAGTCAGTTCCAACCATTTACTTGCTTCTCATTTGATATTCACATTCTTGTATTGGAGTAAATTCTGTGGGCCTTTAAATGCTCCTGATGGTTTATTTTTACTTGGGGTAATCTATCTGTTATAGACTGGGGGGTTCCAGTGACAATGTTATCATATAGAGCTCAGAGTGTCAAACTACCCAGGTTCAAATCCCCTCTGCCATGGAAGTGCGCTGAGTGACCTTGGGTCAGTCATCTTCTCTCAGACTAACCTACGTCACAGGGTTGTTGTGAAGATAATATGGAGGAGTAGAGAATTATGTAAGCTGCGTTGGGTCTCCATTGGGGAAAAGGTGGTGCATAAATGAATTAAGTAAATAAAATAATCTTTGCTGGGGTCCTGCTGCACTCCTTAAGTTAAGCCTTCCATCACCCACCCATTTCTCTGCATCTTTCAGAGCCCCACCTCTGCATCTTTCACAGACATGGGGAGGGTTGGGCCAGGCTGTACAGTACTGTGCACCCTTTACTTTCTGAGGTTGGGGTGGGAAGCAGTAATAGCAGGCTTGCATCACTATCCACACTTTGAAGTAAGACTAGAAGTCTGTGGAAAGAATATAGGAAGGGCTGCCTTGTATGGTTAGTAGAAGGAGGAATTCCTTACGTTTATATACAGCAGTGGACAGGTGTGCCTTTCACCCCCTTATATTGAGGGGAGGTATCTTGCCATTCTGGCACATGCTGTGGTAACATTTATATAAAAATATTGCAATTACTGCACATGGGGCTGCCTTTAAAGACTGTCTAGAACAGGGGTGGGGAACCTTTTTCCTGCCAAGGGCTATTTGCACATTTATAACATCATTCGGGGGCCATACCAGATGTAGATCTCCCGGTGGGGGGGGGAGAGGCTAGGGTTGCCAGGTCTCCGGCCACCACCTGGAGGTTGGCAACCCCAGGGGAGGCCACGCAGAGAAGGCCTGGAGGGCTCTCCCCGGTCCTCCCCCCCTCCCAGGAGGGAGGGCAGCTAGCGGTGGGCCCGAGCAAACGAGGCGCTAGGGAGGCGCAGCCTGCGGTCGATCGGCAAGGGAGGAAGGAAGGAAAACAGAAAGAGGAAAAGGGAGAGAGGGAGAAAGAAATGGAAAGAGGGGGAGAAAGAAAAGGACAGAGGGAGACAGACAGAAAGAGACAGAAAGAGAGGGAGAGAGAAAAGCCTTCCCCCACACACACACCCGCCGGCCCTACGTGACCTGGCCCCAGGCTCCATGCCCTCCCCGCCCCAGAGTCCACAAAAGGCCCACTGAAACCCGATTGGCTCCTGAGCACATGCTCTGCCGCTGGGAGCCACGGGCCTCTTCCCCCCCCCTTGCTGCTCAACAGCCGACAGGCAGCAAGAGGGGCTTACAGTGTGCCCCGGCGTTCCTGCACTCTGCGGTTATAGGGGGAAGAGGAGGCGAGAGGAGGTCCAAAGGGCGCCGCAGCAACCCTGCAAGCCGTGGCCCCAGGAACACCCTCAGGGAGGGCCGCCCTATGCCGCGCCTCCACAGCTGGGCTCCGGAGCTCCCGAGGGCCACAAAAAATGTCCTCGGGGGCTGCATACGGCCCCCGGGCCTGAGGTTCCCCATCCCTGGTCTAGAAGCTACATTTGGTACAGAATTCTGTGGCCAGAATGTTGACTGGAGTGAGTCATAGGGTCTTGGGCTGTCACTCCACTCTTGGTCCGTCCACACTGCCACCCAATTCATGGTGCTCATATTGCTTTTAAAGCCCTATATAGTTTGGCACCAGCATACATTAAGGACTGTCCTCTCCCATATTAGTCTACCCATCCAACTCTGGTCATTTTTTTGAGGCCCTCCTTCAGGTGCGCTGTCATCTGAGGCTAGATAAGTAGTAACCCAAGAAAGGGCCTTGGTTGTGGCATCAAATCTTTGTAACTCCATCCCTGGGATGATTTGTCCGTCTCCCTCTGTTGTTGTTTTCCGCCCACAAGTGAAGACCTTTTTGATCTGCTTGGCATACCCCCAATAACTGTTATTGGCTTGCACCCTGGATTTTGGCATTATGTCTGTTATCAGTATATATACTTTCTCATAAATGTTTTTAATGTTGTAATGTTTGATGTTTGCTCCCCTGGGAGGAGCCCTGTTTGGATGGAATAGAAATGTTATAAATAAATACATTGGAAATCCTTAGATGACTTTGGCATTGCGTGCCTTTAATTCTTCATGGTAGAGTCCATTTTCATGCTCCTATTTGTCTTTAATAGGATGATGCCTATGGGTGGAATGATGCCTCCAGGACCGGGAATCCCACCTCTCATGCCTGGTATGCCACCAGGTAGGTCAGGGGTGACGAATCCATACTGTGGTGAGATTACTTTTATTTTTCATAATTTGGGATTGCTATAGTTGTTGGTTGCTTTGTAGAAAATTCAAAGCTATTTATATAACTATTTCTAAGTGCAGTGTTCATTTTGTTTTATGACAGCTGAAAGCAATTGGCACAAGAAAAATCTGTACCATGTTGGAGTCTTAATGTTTTTATAATTTTGGAGTGAAAATTGTTATAAGAACCTAGCCTGTGGTATGAGAAATACGTATGATTCCAATCATCAAGGATAAGTGCGCTGGGGGGAAAATATTGAACTTAATGAGTAAAATTTAGAATGTGAAGACTTTCTTACTTGGATTGTGTTTGTTTGGTATCAAACTGCCAGACAGATGCCAGTTTTCCTGTCCTAGTAATATGGGAAAAATAGATTCCTTGCTTTTTAGAATGAAGTATTATCATATGAACCAGAAAACCTCTTCAAGCCATTTTTGTAATCACTTCAAATAATTTGAAGCTGTTTGTCTAGAGCAGTGGTCGGCAAACTCATTAGCCAACAGAGCCAAATATCAACAGTACAATGATTGAGATTTCTTTTGAGAGCCAATAGATAAAGATGCTCCACCACCACCTAAAAAAAGGCCTTCAAACTGAGAGAATGGGGCTTGCTGATTGCATGGACATTTCGGCAAACAGCTCCAGGCCTGAATGCCCCGTCTGCACGAGGGGGGGGGAACGGAGGCGTCGCCCGGGGCCTCCGGCCGTTACGCTGCCCCATGAGCCCGTCCCTCTGCCGCGGACCAGGCGCAGCAGGGTGCATGAGTCGGCGCCGCGTGGAGAAGCGCCCTGAGTCCCCGAGCACGCGGAGGGCGCTTCCTGCTGGGCAAACGCGCCCAGCGGCTTCATGGGAGGGAGGGGGCGGGATGGTGCGGCCGGGACAGCGAGCGCAAGGGAAGCCCCGCTGCCCGCCAGCTGCAGACCTGGCGCGGCTCGGGACGAGGCCGAGTTGATGGGCGAGCGCCGCGGCCTTCCACTGGCCCCGCACTCCACTGGAACGCCCAGGGAGTGGGCGAGAGGGCTCTGGAGCCTCCCATCACGTGCAGCCCAGGCGCAGGTGGGTCCCAGCGGTGGGAGGAGCCCAGGCGCAGCGAGAGGCGCCCAGCTGGGCGGAGAGGCGAGAAGCTACCCTGTGCCGGGGCAGGAGCGGAGTGGCTCGGGAGCCCGCACTCAAGAGCCGCACTCAAGGGGCCAAAGAGCCGCATGCAGCTCGCGAGCCGCGGTTTGCCGACCACAGGCCTAGAGCCCCTGAGCATGTTTACAGTGTGTGTTGCTTTCTGAGCTTCTACTCTATTGTTAGTATATATAGAAAGGAGCTGAACCACCCATTTATGTTTAAAACAAACAAACCATAGGCCCAGATTTATCACTAAAATTTGACAGGGTCCAGTACTTTCTGTGTGGCAGTATGTGCAATCATATATGCATATATAGCTGTGCTAGTGTGGAGCAGCATAATAGCATCATGGTGTTATCAGAGGCTTCTGAATATGTGTAATATGGAATCCACTGTGTTCTGCCCATATTAGGGAGTAACAGGATCAGAACTTCAAAACCATCACTGGATTCAGCTTAAAGCCGAATTTGACATCCCATAGTTGGCAGTCTGGATAGGATCTGGATTCTTAACTTTCACCAGTGCTGGATCACCCAGTACATGGTTTTGCCATTCTATCTGCTTAAAGTGGAATTTTTCTGCATATCTCAACATTAACCCAGAATTATAGGGTCTCTGACATGCTTATAAATTATTGTGGTGAAAAAGAAAAGCAGAGAACGTTAAATATCTAGGTATCTGGCTAAGTAAAGATAGAACTAAATGTTTAAATTTAAATTGCGGGAAAATAGCTAAAGAACTAAAAGAATATGTCCAAAAATGGCTTCCTCTAAATCTCACACTTCTAGGTCGAGTCAATTTAATTAAAATGATAATCTTACCAAAAATAAATTTTATTTTGAATAATTTGTAGATATACCAAAGAAAATAATTAAAGAATGGCAAAAGATCTGTAATAGATTTATTTGGCAGAATAAAAAAACACAGATTCAGAAATAGCAATCTATATGAACGTAAAGGCAAAGGTGGGATAGGAATGCCAAATTTACTAGTATATTATCAGGTAGCTGGGTAAAGTGGTTAAAATCATGGGTAGTAAACGATGAAAAGGAACCTTATATTAAAATTGAACAAGATTTTGTTAAATTTCCGCCAAATAGATGGCCATGGGTAAAAAAAGAAAGATAGGAAAATTTATATAATAAAGATAATAACTGCATTAATACCATTCTAAAACAATGGAATGTATTAAGAGAGAAACTAGCCCCAGATATTTCCCCACTGTCTTCCTTCCTTTCGAACATCTTAGCCGAGAATCCAGAATTCCAACTCCCTCGCAGAATAAAGACAGATAAACAAAATGATTATCATTATTGGATTAAAAAATAATAATTTAGAACCTCTAGAAAAAAATTTTGGATAAGAAAGAAGTTAATATTACCTTTATAGAATATTCACAGATGAAAAAGTATTGGAATAATTTAAAAGAAAAAGAATCAACTGAAATTAGAGAAAAATCTGAGTTTAAGAAATTAATGCTTCAAGATAAAGTTTCAACTTCAAAAATATATGCAATTTTAGTAAAAGAAAATTTAAATTCAACATTGGTCTATAGGGACAAATGGAACATTTATTTAGATAAACCATTGAGCGATCAAGAATGGGAATATATTTTTTCAAAGGGATTGGATTTCTCAGTTAGCTTGCAAATAAGAGAAAATCTAATTAAGATGGTATATATGTGGCATTTAACTCCAGTTAGAATAAGTAAAATCTACAAATCAATGAACGATAGTTGCTGGTACTGTGATAAAAAACAAGCAGACTTCATTCATATGTGGTGGAAGTGTGAGAGAGCTATAACGTTCTGGACTGAAATAGTGAAATGTCTGTCTGTTGGAATGGAGATTGATATCGCATGTAAACCTGAGATACTTTTGTTAAAATTAGCCCCTAACCTAACTAAAGATTAACGATGTTTGACGTTACACATGATAACTGCTGCTAGAATGACTTTTGGCAGGCATTGGAAACAAAAAATGACTCCAAAGATAGAGGAATGGTTGGTTAAAGTAAAAGAAATATATGTATTAATTAAGTTAACATATCAGAAAAATGGTGATACAATGAACCTAATGGTTACGAACTGTAAATAAAATGGAAAATCTTATAATCAAGGGTGGGAAAGGACAACTTTCTGCGATGACAGTCTAGCTATTTTATAGAGGACTAAACCGTGAAGCTGTAATATAGAAATTCAGGGTGTGTTTTCTTAAGTTTACATATATATTGTATTTTAAATTTTGAAGACTGCTATGTTTTTCTATATGTATTTTTTGTTTTTGTTAATTTTATTGAATAAATATAATTAAAAAAATTGTTGTGACTTGTGCCTTATCTGCTTGTTCTGTGTTAACATAATATGATCTTGTATGAAAAAGGAAATAGAGGCATGCGGATTAAAACATTGTGTGTGGTAGTGTTAAAAACCTTGAGAAGACTACTATCCGAATAATTATGTTTCAGGTATGCCACCACCTGTTGGACCTCGCCCAGGTATGCCTCCCATGACACAAGCACAGCCTGTGACTGCTCCAGGTGTTCTTAACAGACCTCCGGCTCCTGTTGCAGCTCCGGCCCCTCAGCCTCCAGTTACTAAACCACTTTTTCCCAGTGCAGGACAAGTAAGTTGTTACTTTTCTCCCAATAGTTTATAAATCCTTCAGTATGTGGATTTGTTTTCCTTTTTAGCATGTCAGTTGTAATAGTAAGCTGCAGTATAGGAGCACTAGTATCCTGGCAGTGAGATTGTTAGACAGTTTACTCAAAATTGATACTTTAATGAATACATTGGCATCATCACAGGCATCTTTCCTTCATCTCATAGTTGCTGAAAAAGTAGATTCTCATCAGTCAAAAAGCACAAGAGGAAAAAAAAGATGTTGCATTTTTTTAGCAAATGATTAAATGTGTGTCTGATTTTTATTAGCAGGTGCTTGGAGCCATGTTACCATGGTTGGTAGCTTTCTTACCATCCTTAATACTTCTGTTCTCTCAGAGAGGAGTGAAAGTAAAGGAATGAGGAGTGCATATATGCCTTTTAGAGAAGTTCTCGTACACCTGAGTTGTTAATCATTAGTGTTTTCCATCCCTCTGCTCTTTCATACGAAGCTAACATAACACAGTTTACTTGATGATTTTGCTGGATCACTAAAACAGCTGCACACAACCATGGAATAAAATGCATGGATGATACATTTTGGATTAAAAGTCATACCTTGTCATACCTTGCTTACTACCAGAGTGGTATGGTCTGTGAGGAGAGGTATATGGACCCATTCTGTTTGTTGTAAATTAGTAAGTCTGATTCTTGTATGACTTGTAAATATGCTGCAGAATCCTTAATAAGTTGCTGCACGTTGAATTTCTCTTGGGAAGATAATAAAAACCAGTCTGACATCCTTCCACTTGGTTATTTTTCACACGTTACTTAGAGTCTGTTTACTGTTTCCTTTCTTTTATGCTACAGATGGGGACACCTGTCACAAGCTCAAGTACAACTTCATCCAATTCAGAACTGTCAGCACCTTCTAAAGCTCTGTTTCCTAGCACAGCACAAGTACGCAGGAAGTTGGAGTTTAAAAAAAAATTGGCTTTGCCAATTAACCCTTTAGACCCTTATGTAACCTTAAAATTCTGCCTAAACATCTTCAGATAATTGTGGATTCCTGATCATGTTTAGCTGTTTAGCCCCATTTTAAATTGCTACAAACTTTTACGAGCTGTGTGCAGTATTTTTATACAAAAAGAAAACGAGAGATTCTACATTGTGGTCTTAAAGGGTTAAAAAGCATGAAGCAGTTCAGTGCGTCTTAGCGGGCAGTTGTTTACTTGATGCATGGGTTATCTTTTCTAGTTTACGCTGTTCTAATGCATCATGATAAATGTAGGGAAATACCTGAAATTGCATTATAAGCTAAATCCCCTCCTATCTAGCTGTGGTTGGAAATTCAGTAAATAGTTAAAAACATATGTGCTGTTTGCTTATCAAAGCATTCTCTCATAACTGAAACTTAAGAGCTACATCTGAAATAAACCTTCCAGGTTTTAATAGAGCTACATTTTTCTCAGTGGCATAAATTCAGCTTTTGTAGGCTATTAGGAAAATAGTTCAGAACTATAAATGGATATTTAAAGACCCTCAGAATATTAGCATTGTTTTATGTAGAGAATGCTTTTAAACTGATTTGACTTACTATTAGAAAGTTTCACACAGCATTCTTACAAACACGTTTCTTAAATGATCTAATTTGCTTTGAATGCTAACTTTCTGAAAACAGTTCTAAACTAATTGTTGTTGAACTAGCCTAATTACTAAAAATAACATTCCTGGGGAAAAGTCTGAGGTATCTTCTTAAAGAGATTATTGTATGAAATTGTGTGTGTTTGTGTTTTCAAAGGCCAGCAACTAGTTATGCAGTTTTATGTTGCTTATGTTATGGTTTATGATAAACTTCATAGTTTTTATGTATGGGGTTTTATGTTGATTTTTTTTGTTTGCTTTGTTATGTGCTAAGGCTGAACTTTTACTTTGGGGCTAATTTTACTTTGTGGATAGATTATTTGCTATTTGTGTGTTTTAAATATTACTATGCTTATATTTTAATTTTAATTACAGGCGCAAGCAGCTGTTCAAGGCCCAGTTGGTACAGACTTCAAACCTTTGAATACCACACCTGCAACTACCACAGAACCCCCCAAACCTACATTCCCTGCTTACACACAGTCTACAGCTTCAACCACTAGTACGACAAATAGCACTGCAGCTAAACCAGCTACGTCTATAACAAGTAAGCCTGCTACCCTCACGACAACCAGTGCAACCAGTAAGTTGATCCACCCAGATGAGGATATCTCTCTGGTAAGTTATAAGTACTCTCTTTGCATCATTTATTATCACTAGAATGGTTGTAAAGCAAGTCTGAGCCCCTATTCCCATACCCTTCCTTAGAAATCAGTTGTTTGACATGAATTGTAGTAGATTTAGAATTGCTTCACTTTATTCGCTTTAAGCCTGCTACTGGAAACATTAAAGACTCTTTTCAAACTACCTTTCTCATATTAATTGGTGCTGTATTTAAAGCAGACACAAACAAGCAAGTAAATGTTAGTGGTCTTTAAATCTCCAAAAGTAGAAATATTGGCATAGCACTTTGTTGTATATTTGTGTTCTGTTACATTGAACTTTTCAGTATAAGGTTAACTGTGTAATCCTGTGGAGTTACTCCTGGCTTTAATTTAATGGGCTTGCTGGAGTAACTGCATTGGATTGCACTGTAAAAACAACGCTCATCTATGGTATCTGACAAAGGCAACTTTGACTCTCAAAAGCTTACGCCTTGAAACTTTTGTTGGTCTCTAAGGTGCTACTAGATTCAAATTTAATAAGTTTCCTGTATTATAAAGTATTACTCTGTCAATGTCCGAGGTGTATTTGTCTCAAACTGACTCTTCACTTGATCTCATATTGTTGCACTTCTCTCCATGTGTTTCCCTTCATAGGAAGAAAGAAGGGCACAGTTGCCTAAATATCAACGTAATCTCCCTCGACCAGGGCAAGCTTCCATGGGCAACCCACCTGTTGGTCCAATTGGAGGTATGATGCCGCCACAGCCAGGAATGCCCCCCCAGCAACAAGGAATGAGACCTCCAATCCCACCACATGGTAAGCTTAACTTTATTGTAAGTGTGTAAGGTTTAATGAATCTTAACTAGCAGGAAAGTTATTGGAAATCTGAAGTTAAGTGCTTAAGCTTTATTTCTCTTAGTAAAACTCATTAAGGATTTTTGTAACCTTTTCCCAAATTGTTTGCTTTACAGGTCAATATGGTGGTCATCACCAGGGCATGCCAGGATATCTTCCTGGTGCAATGCCTCCATATGGTCAAGGACCTCCAATGGTGCCTCCTTACCAAGGTGGACCTCCTCGACCGCCAATGGGAATGAGACCTCCTGTAATGTCGCAAGGTGGCCGCTACTGATGCTGCTGCAAACGCTCTAATAGGTTTGGAGATTAAACCTTTTCTCATCTTGTGCTGTTAATATAGCCAAGCTTCCATCAATTAAAACTTCGTTGTGACTTTTAGAAAAATATCCACATACAAGGAACTGTTGGACATTTTTATTTTACATGGGGAAATTATTTAGAATAATAAAGCAGGAACTTTCCCTGATGTTGCAATTTATACTGTATGGCTTCTTTTTCATGTTTCATCTAGGTTTTTAGAAGTGAAGTATAGTAAATATGGTTCGTTAAATTGTGAAGGCGCTGGAATTACATGAACATACCATCTTAAAGGCAAGTTCTGTAACCTTATGTTGCTGTTTGTAAAATGATGCCTTCACAGCACTTCAGGTGCTGTTGGACTTCATGTCCCCAACAATAGTTTGGTGAGGGCTTTAACTGTTACCAGCTGCTTGTACACATAAGATTGAACATGTAACAATATTTAATGTATTTAGAGCTCCTCCTGTTGCAGAGTTTGAAATTGACCCACTAAGTTCATGTGACTCTGTACTGTTAAACTTCATTGTAATAAAACGAAGGAAAAAAATTGTCTTTTTATTCATGACCAGCTGTGGACAACTTCCTGAAGGTTTGTACTGATGCATGCCAAGGTAGCTTGTGATGTAATAAACATACATTTCCTTATGTTACATTGATATATTCTGAATTATTCTAACTTCAGAGTCATTAAATTTATGCTGTAGCTGATTCCTGAACAAGTTGGCATAGACCTGTACATTTATTAACCAGTTGTTACAAAATCTGTAAGAATTGGAATAATGGGGCATCCTTTTTCTAAATGCTTGGATTCTTTAGCTGTTTCCTCTAGACAACGTTTTACCTTTCCTGATTATAGTATTGGTACTTTGTTTAGTATTTACATGTAGAGGGGGTTCTAAGTAAATTTTACTGTGGAGCACATTTCTTGGTCCTTTTTCAGATGCTCCTTCAAATTGTATCTGCTTTTGTGTTGGGATCTCAGTTACTTAATCTTTCACAAATATAGATGTAAAACAGTGCAGCATTTTCTTCTGCAATAAGGATGAATTGCAGCAGAGATCCACTCTAAAACGGCAGTGTTAAAGGGGGAATCAGAAAAACCATGTCGCACAAGCAGAATTCTGCTCACACTTCTCTGAATGAAACCCTCTGTGTGACTGGATAATAGCATGTTGTAAAGTCCCTATTGCAATTTTGTTGAGGTTTCAGCCATAATTGGTTCCATTTATGAAACTTAGTAGGAGTTTGTCTTCAGTGAGTTAGTTTAACTATAATTCTAAACCATGGTTTGGTGCCATATGAACAAGCGTGGAAGAGCCCCTCACACAATCCTATGGTCATTATTCGCTCCAAGACTTATCCATTGCATCCAGATCCACAAGCTGTGTTTTGTGCCTTGGATTTTGCAGTCCTGTTTTGCTAGATGAGCACAAACAATAGTTTGTAAGTTTGGACATAATGTGAAAACCCAGCATATGAGGAAGGGAGAGATCACACAAGTGTGAGACAGCCTTGTTTTTAGGTAGTGCTGTATCATGGTTTGGCTTTGTGTCTGAACTAATCCAATAAGTAGCTGTAACATATTAAGTGAAAGGCATGACAGATTTGTGAGGTTTTGCCCAAGCATCTTGGGTCTCTTTTCTGTATATAAATGTTCCTTTTGGCAGCATCTGAAGAGAGATAGGTGCAACTAAAACATGCTTGAATAGTGCTCTTCAGTCACCTCCTGCTCACAAAGACTTATTTGGTCTTTATTGTGTACATTTGCCCCTCTTAAGAGTAATCATAAGCATCACAGATTGCAGTGTAAACGGGTTCTGACAAGTATATAGTCCTTAAATTTCATTATGCGATACTCTGAATGCTTTATGCTTCAGGCTTATGTCTATATTCTCATATATTGTACTTAAAAACTATGAATACAAAAATTACAGGAATGTCCTGCCTTCTAATAGAAACATGGACCATGTAATTTATATATTTTCTCAGTTCTAATATATTTTGAGAAGCTCATTTTTCTGAAGGAGTTGTAGTTAACTTTTTAGGAGTGGTGTTTGCAGTATATCTAAGTATCATTCTGTAGTCTGGCTATCTATTTCCCAAGTCATGTTCACTTGGAAATTTGCCCATTGTTTTATTGGGAGGTTCATCGCTTTTGACCTATTGTGTTAGCTATCATGCAGTTATGCATATCTAATAATTGTGACCAAAAGAAGCTATATTCTGCTGGGGAAGAAAACAGTAAGCACGTCTAAAACTTGCTTTAACATTGTCACAGTAGATCCCATTATTGATGAAGCAAACCACTTTTCTATTTAAAATGACTTATGAATGCCTGCAAGGCACTTGAGCTGTATGTGCTGTTATATGCATGCAGCTTGGTTGGATTGTCTGTTGTCTTTAAAATAACAAACATATTTTTTCACATTGGTTACTCACCAGCTTCTTTTTTACTTTACACAGCCAGCTGTCTCTGGTAACATGGTTCACAACTGAGAGAAAATTAGTTCAGTGGGAAACTTCTGAATAGAAGATAAAAATTGAACAATGACATTTTGCTTATACCAGAGGCATTCAAAATTTTTGACTAGAGAACCTGAATGTTTTAACCATCATAATTTTTAAATGCAAAAAGTATACTTTTATCTAGTACAGTTGTCTTAATAATTGTACTGGTCTAGCTACTATCTATGGGGTCTAAAGTGCCTAAATATCAGCCGAGTTTTTATTACATTTTTCACTTGTAATAAAGTTAGCTTTGGAATATCCATCACTTGTAGGGGGAACACCCACTGTGAACTGAGTGTTGCGTTGCAGTGATCAAGCTGTAAAGTGGGCGTTCAGAAATCTTTTTCATATCTCAGCTCTGATTTCAAAATTTAATCCCTGACTTGTGAGGAGCTAAAACTGAGACTGCACCTTTACTTGATCATTGGGATTTTATTAGTTCTGATTGCATGTATTTTTAACTTAATTGGGTCATGTTTTTTCTAAAATTTAAATTTTTCTTCTTCCTATAGCCCTGCCATAGGACAGGCTGAGGCAGAGTCAGTGTTGCCCTGTTCAGTCTGAGGCAAGTGGGATTTATTTTATTCATTCCTAGGGGCTTTCACAGCTTTACAGCTGTTGGATATTTATGTCCCCAAACTTGCAGCAAGTTTGGTGAAGGCTCCTACCTTTAATTTAATTTAGGATTTTTAATAATCTTTCAATGGGCTCTATATTAATATTGATACTATTTCTGGCTCTGGTGTTTTTCAGTTTGCTGTTAGCTGTCAAATCTATAAATGAGTTAAACATTCCCTAATCAAACATTAGTCCCTTTGAAATTTAATAATATGATTATCTTTGAAATGGTCACATAACTCAGTGATCTGGAAGTTTTGTTACCTATGTTGAGTGTTAAGAAAATGCTTTTGTAACAGTTTTTCTCCATTGATAATGTATACACTTGATAGCTGGAGTCTGACATCCACTTAACCTAAATTACCTGAGGTAGTCAGAATCATTTTGATTTACAGCACTTTGTTGAATCATAGAAGTAAATATTAATGTAGAGCCTGCAGAGTGAAGAAAAATGCAGATATGAATTGGTAAAATGGGAAGCTGGGATAAATGTTTAGTTGGAACCATGACACTTTCATCAGCCTGTCTTCTGTAAAGGTAAACAATGGTGTTTGCGCACTGAAATATAAGAAAAGAAAGTCAGTGGATATTTGAGAATTGTTGTGATTTGTATGCTTCATCAGACAACTTGTGCTGTGTTCAGGTAAAAGGTATTGAAAATGCATTTTTAAATGAGGGATGCTGATAAGATTTCCACACACAATGGAGAACCTTTCTTAGTTCATAATAGCAGCAGCTGTCAAAGCATAGACATTGCTGTTAATAAGATAAGTGTACAATACATGCATAAGTATACAGGTTTTTTCTGGGCGATAATCTCAGTTGCATTCACAGTACTCTTTGAACTGCTTCTTCACTGAGTTTTTAGAAGTTTGAGGATTTGATACAACAGCTTAAGGGAAAATCCAAGAAAAGTACCATGTGCCCATTGACCATTTCCCAGTTCTATAACTTGGTCCTCAAACTGCTTTTCCAACCTGAATGCTGGTTACTTTTGTAATACACCTCGGCTGAAAGATGGTATCCTCGGCTGAAAGAACTCCAGCTTGAGAAGGCTTCTTGCAACTTAAGTGGCTCTTTCACTTAAGGAATGTTTCAGGAAGGCTTCAAACTTGGTTTAGAGCCTGCTCTAGCAATAACTTGTGTTTTCATTGATGGAATTTTAAAATGCTTGGAAGTTACCATATTTTTTGCTCCATAGCACGCACCTGACCATAACACGCCACGCCCCTGTTGGCCGTCGGGGTGGGGAAAGCCGGCTCGCGCTGGAACGACGCGAGCCGGCTTTCCCCGCCCACCTCCCAGCTGGGAGGCGGGCGGGGCGCACAGAGCCGGCTCGCGTCATTCCAGCGCGCCCACCCGGCTCTGTGCGCACATTCGCTCCATAACACGCACAGACATTTCCCCTCACTTTTGAGGAGGAAAAAAGTGTGTGTTATGGAGCGAAAAATATGGTACCTCGGTAGCATATCATGCTTCCCATCACTGTTTTTCCCCATACACACAAAGCTCTCTCCGGCCTTCTATATTCTCTAAAAATAGCCTGTTGTAATCATGATAAATACTTTAAATGTCCGGTATGACTAGCTTGCTTCCGAACACTTAACTGTATTCCGATTTTCCATTCATTGATTTTTGGCATAGTGTATGACATGTGACCTTTGACATTTAATGGTGAAGATGGACTCCACGCCTAAAGTTGAAACGTCACTAATCAGTATTTGTTCTGCATTTTCTCTTGAAAGACCTGCTTAGTTCATTAAGTTTTGACCCTTGGTCTGTAACCAGTATTGGTACAAGCTTTTGTTTTAGACTTTTGAAATTATGAACGTTGGTGCTTACAATGCCAGTATCATAGTTTTCCATGTAATAAAATAGTTTCAGATGTAACTTGAGTACAGATTAATATTAGATAAGCTTGTGACTTGACAACACAGAAAAAGAAATAAAATGCCTTTAGCACTGAGTATCATCCTTTTAATCCTCTAAAATGTGTTGGGGCACTTCCTGCACAACATTCCTATTTTTTTCTAGCCTCTGCTTTCAAGAAGTTATACTTTATGGTTGTAATCAGAACAGAGATAAACTTCATATTGTACACACGTCTGTGCCTATCTCTGCATCTGTAGTTACAGTGCAACTCAAAAGCATAGCCCATTTCTGTAAAAGAAATACAGATTAATAGCTGCTTTCCTTTGCTATGTTATTTAATGTTGGAAGGTTTACATTTCCTATGCATATTTCTTATGCATGTTTCCTATGCATGTTATCTATTTGTAACATTGCTTGTGAGAAAGCAATCCACTAGGGCTATAATTGACACGTCTTCAGTTTTTAAAAAATGAATCCCATGAGGCCAGTATTCTGTGGAATGTAGCAATATGAACTTGTTTCATTGGTATAACTGCTGAATAGAATGCAGTATTTGCATCTCAGGTTGTTTTCAGTCTCATTTTTGTCCATGAAATGATAATTGGATGTGCATTCACCTAAATGTTGAACTCTTAGTAATTATCCTGACGATCTCAGAATGCATCCTTAACTTGTGTTTAAAAAGCAGTTTGTGAATCTGAAGGAGTAGCAGTTTAAAGAGAAACTGTTCTGGATGCTCATTTTTCCTTCTGTGTTTCCCTTTAAAAGCATTTTTGTCCTGAATTATCAAACTGCTTGTTCAGTAAAAGAATGTAATCAGTAATTGAAACTTTGTGAGGGCAGTTGCGGAGAAGAAATTTGCTTCATACCGTCTTCATACCGCACTTTTAACTTTTGAATACTTGTATTCTCTGAATTCTGTTCTGCTCTTTAAATTCTTGTATTCCCTTTGAGGTTACAAAAATGGGAATTTAGTGAAGCTTGTGTGTATTCGAAATTTAGAAGAAATCAGCTTCACTGGACTACTTCCTGTTTACTTAGATTGCCACTATCAGATGTTTAATTTGTGTGAGGCTTATTCCTAATGTGGAACATTAAGGAGGATGTTTAACTAACCATTTTTAACTAACTAAAGTATTGTCATTTCATAAGCTTTCTATCAGTTAAGTTTGCCACAAAGCTGTTCACTAAGCCAACAGCTTGCCTAATATCTCAGGGCTTTAGTTCTGGACACTGTTAACCCATTTTTAGTCTTAAGGGTTGCAACATACCTCACTTTAAAATTGGCATGGACTTATATTTTGACAGATGTGTGTGAATTTGCAGTCACTTTTGAAACATAAAGCAGTGTTTTGTGTGAAGTTAAACAACTCTGTCACTTATTGAGCATTGTGAAGCATCTTCGTTAAGTCATTTACAGAACTTGACCTATCACGTTATATTGAGTGGTTTCATAACTTTTTGATACATGAAGCTACAGACTGTGTCAGGTATGTACGATGTACAAGCTAATGGGGTTAAAGGTAATTACTCTAAGAAGTAATTTTTCTTAGAGAAGAAAAAAATGAGCCTTGCATTACCCTTGAAATGAAAATTCTTTGTTGCTTTTAGGTTTTTGAGAGATGCTTTGGATATTTGAAACTAGACTAATTTACATTTGCTTTGTATCTCTTTATTTACATATGTTCAACTTTTGTGCATTATTTCAGACAATACTGTTGAGGAGATTAACCATAAAATGGAAAAACAGTCCTCACTATATTTCCAGCTCCATTCATTGGCTAATAAGAACTGTGCTCTTAACAGGTTGGAATGTCTCATTGCATTGTTTTGACATATCTGTTCATGGGCTTCATGTACTGTATTTACTCAAAAGGGAAGATAACCCCAAATGTAAGATGACTGCCAAAAAAAAGTTATACCAAAAATATGTTTATTGTTGGACATACTGTAACTTGCGTACAAGTTTAAAATGGCCACCTTTTTTAAAGTTATACCAAAAATATGTTTATTGTTGGACATACTGTAACTTGCGTACAAGTTTAAAATGGCCACCTTTTTTAACAGCATATCTGGGGGGGGGAATCTAATCTTGCATTTGATTAAATACAGTTACAGGTATTTGCAATGAGCATTTTGACCAGTGTTCAGCTAGTTGGAGATTAGAAGGATTAAGCTGCCACACAATCATGTTGTATCAAAAACATGTTGAACATTTTGGCCAGTGGCCAGATATTAACTCTCTCCCTCAAGTCAAACTAAATAGTAACAACTGACATGCCTTTCTTCACATCTTGTATCACTGGCATGTGCCTAGTAAATATTACTTTCAAAGGTATTCCTGTAAATATGATACATTCTACAATTTCAGAGGAAAGCTAAGTATAGCTTTGTACCCTGTTGAATCTCAACAGTTCAGCCAGTGCTACCTACTCAGTTTTTTAAGTCCTCAGTACTAATTCAGACAGCATCTGAGGAGTCAGTTATATTTGCATAGCCAGGATGTATGCTTGAAGTAATGTGAGAACACAGTTCTATATTTTTTACTATTATGCTTGAAAAATTGCCACTTTTTCAGTTTGTACCTTGACCCCTTAACTTTCAGACTGATACCACAAATATATTTCAGTTCTGAGTTTTTCAAAATGCATAGTTGACCTTTTTTCCAATGAAGTACAGAAATTGGGGTTTTTTTATTTAAAGCTAAATAATTAATTAAGCTCCTTTTGGTTTAATGTAATTTGTGTTTTTGTTGACTAGCAGCAGGATATCAGCATTTGCTACTTACTGGTAGAGAAGAAAAATCCCACAGCACTGCCAGTACAGGTTAGTTTAATCTGTAAGTACCTGATGTTTGTTTTGAAATCCTGTACTACAAATACCTTTTTAGTACATAAGATGGAGACTTGTAATCTGAAGAGGGTCACATCTTATACCTAAAGGTGATAAGCCTGAACAGTAAACTGCTAGAGAGAGAATGGTTACTGAAATAGCCAGTTGGGGTTCGTATATGGCTTCACGCCAGTCAAATCTGCAGTTACACACTTACTTTACACGGGAATCATTTGATTAGGTTTACTTAGGAAAATATAGCTGGCTCTTGTGGGGCAGATGATTATGCCATTAACACAGAAGAAGTAAAGGAGTATTTTGAACTTCCTCCTTCCGCAGACTTTTTTACAAACACCCACCAACACAACAGATGCTATGGAGGGTGTTTTTGACACGGAATGATGTGTCCTCTGAAACTCTTGGCCCTTGAATCTCTGCACTTCAGAACAGAGTTGTTCACTTAGGTAGTCCTTTCTCTTGCTTTCATTATCTCTTAAGTAGATTATGCCTTTTTGTTGTACTTCTGTTTTGCCTGAACTGGTGGTTTGTGCAAAAATATAGTCGCATCATGTTAGAATTGCATGTTTCTGTATCTCTTAATTTTCTGCTGCAGTGTCTAGCCATCTTATGTAACATTTCTTAAATGCTATTAAAACCATCTTTAAAAGTAGCAAGCTAAAGCTGCTGGCAGACTTCAAACTGTTTAAGTGAAGGACAGGATATGAGCTGTAGTGTGGGATTAGAAACCTGAACTGTCAGCTGGAACCCTTCCTGTGTGACTAGGTAAATTGTTATTTTCTTGACTGCTGTCTGTATGGTACTGTATATCACTGCAGTGTCTTAAGATCAGCTGAAAACTTCAGTACCATCAGTGGTGCTATAATTCAGTAAGATATGTGTAGTGGGGTTCTCAATAGCTACCCTACAACTGTGGAAATCCTGTCCTTAGAACAGTGACAAAATTTCCCTCTGATCAGTATGTTTTTGGTTAGCTTTAACCTAGCAGAGGATTGTCTTTATGATATAATTTAGTAGGAGTTAATTTTATTGTACAAAAAGCATTTATTGAGTATAACCAAAGGCCATTATAATCAAACACAGAGCATAAAGTATAAGACATAAGTAATGATGCTAAAATAACTATCTCAAAGTACTAATTTCTTATTGTGTCAATGGGATATTCGTACAGTATTAACTGCCCAGGTTTGGGTTAATCACAACTTTAAAATAACTATGTGGTCACTTAAGTTGTAAGGCTAAATCTGTTGGTGCCTATTAATCTTTATCAGGGAGAGTCATACAAGGCTAATGAAAATGCATCTGAAAACTGCACTAAATCATAGCTGAACTCATATAAATCTAGTTGCAGCTACTCCATATTAAATATTTCAAGTACCAAGAGACACCCTTCCCCATATCATAGTGCTACTATTATTGGTGCTAAATTGAGCATTGTGCAAAAATTTTGTCTTGCCCATGATTAACTTGCTTGCCCATGATTAACTTGCTGTCTGAAACTATGTACACTAAATGACAGCCATATTTTTTATCCTGCCTTATTCAGTCTGGCTGAATATTACTGAGGAGCCATAGTGAATAATTTTTAGTTGCGTTAGTGCTCCTATTTGCTGTTTTGTGAAGGACTGCATGTGGTGGCACAGATGCCATTGGGATCTCAAGCTACATGGGCACCTAATCAGTGTTTAGTCCTATGTGTGAAACAGTACCCAAGTGGCTTGTGAAAATTTCAGCCATCATCAAAATGCCTAACTTCTCAGTCTTGCTGCTTCAGTGGATCATGTAGTACTCATGGTTTGGGATCTCAACGGCAGCTGTGCTTCCAGGATTGTCTTTATCAGCTCCACTCTGTGGGAGAATATTGTTTGTATTAAAAGTAGTGATATTTCAGCACAGTTATACATACTTTATTGCTGGCTGGATTGATATAACTTGATTTTACACAGAAAACTGGAAGGACAGTCTTAAATCATTTGGACCAGTTGATGGATTGAATCTATTTCTATGATACAGAGAAGCTGGTTTTTGTTCTACTTATCACTGTGCAGCTGTTTGGCATGCACTATGACCAAGCAAAGGAGCGTTTTGTCCTGAGTACAGTGATCATACTCTGATTCGTATGAATATAACTTCTGTGTAGCCTTCCAGACTCTAGCAGCAGCAGAAAGCAAGGGCGCTCATTTCAAGCATGGCAAATTGGTAAGTATCTAGTACCTTGAATGCTTCTTATTTGTAGAAGTAAATGTCTTTGATTTGATTTTGTGTAGTATTTTGCTCATGAGAATTAAATACAATTGGAGAAGTCAAGCTTGCTTGTATATCAGTGATGGTAATTCTCTTACAGTCAACTATTCTGAAATGTACACTTACATAAAACTGTGTACCTTCCATTCATCTATTAAACTCTGAATCTTAATGAATTACTGTGCCTGTGTATGTTTCATCCCACTAGGTCCTTGAATAGTTTGTATGCACAAATTACTCCTCCTGAGATTGTATTTCAGGGTTCTTTGGGGTTCCATTGAAAAATGCTGCATTTGCACAATTGCTCCTAGGTGCAGATTTTGGAAATTATAAAGGCGCACATGTTGTTCACTAAAGAATAAGTTGTTTAATTTGGGGCTGGCATTTGAATAAACATGCATAACATTGGGCTGTACCATTGTGAAAGAGGACAGAGCTGAAATAACATAATGGGACTTGAAGGGTGGGGGTGGTTAATTTAATTGCAAAAGCTGCATTTGAGCAATTGTACCCAAGTAGACATTGATTCTTTCACACCCATTGTGGAGGAAATGTCAGTCACTGCATAGAGATTGATGCCATCACTACCAATCATTCAAACTGGTTTAAAGACAACATGCTTTTGTGGCAAGAAACCACGAAGTGGAGCTCACCAGCAATAGTTCCAGGTATGTGATGTGAACTGTGTCTGTCATGTAGTCAGCCATTGCAAAAATCTGCTGATATGAACAAATCTTAAGGTCACCATTTGGAATTAAAACTGGGATCCTCCTTTGGGCTTTGTCTTGTGTCCTTCCCTATTCAAAATCCTCTTTTCTCTTACAGATCATAAGAGAGTAAATTGTCCCAATACTTTTTTCAGGAAGGAGTGTGTATCAAGGCAAATGAGAGCAATTACATCAAAACAAAGTAGTGGGAAATAAAGGTTCAATTTTAATTGCTGCAGAATCCAGTTTTAAGCTAACTGTTTAAATCAGAAACTGTCTCTGGGGTTCCAAATCAGAAACTGTGTTAGAAATAAACCACTGGCATTTAAGACTACAACTAATTACATTAAAAGTATTTTAGAAGCTGGATGTGGCCCTCAACTTTTAAAATCTGGATGCATTCAAACCTTTTGCCAGCAGATGGAAGCAGAAAATGGGTGGTGCACCTGTTGTTCTTAATATCTACAGACTGAAGCAAAATTAATCTACCCCATGAAGTTGCAACTTTAACTCGTGCATTCTTGTTTACTATGAATGACTAAACCTATATGGTTTTAAAAGAAATGTTTTTTTTTTAATTGTGATAATCATGGATTTGCCCAAGAAGTTTTGAGGTTAACTGAGAACACACTGCAATAACTGACGTCATTGGTGCTCAGGGCCCTTTTCAAATGTTTAATGAAAACATCCTTCAGTTTATGTGTATACAGCCATTACAATAAAAATTTAAAGCATTGAGGGGGGTGTTTTAAATGTGGCATGCAGTGAAAGCAGTTGAGAAAATTATCCTCAAAACAATCTTTAATAGAATAAAGGGACTGTTTCCTCAGATATGCGAATAACTTCATTTGTAGAAGCATCTAAGATAATGGGTGAAAACTCACCTGTTTGCAAGTTCTCTCCTTTCAACCCTTGGGTTCAGCTTCTGCAGTGCCATCCTGAATACTCTTTAAGTTGAAAAGCTGGATGTATATACTTCAGTAAAATATGTTAACTTCACAGGCTGAAGATATAAGCAGCAGAAAATGTAATTTAGCGAAATGAGGAATCAGTTTGGCTAGGAAGCAGTGGTGAAACTGGCAAGGCCTGGATAGGTGGGCAAAGGATCTCAGGCTTGTGGGCTGTGGGGCTCTGAATAGGGAAAGGTGCCAGCAATGACTGGCTAATGTTAGAATCCCTGGCTTGTAAAAGTTCATTCATCCGGTTTTAAAACGGGAAAGGTAATGTTCTTCCAATTTGGTTTTTTTGATAGGAGGCCTTACAGTTTTGAGATGAACTGGGAAAACTTCATTTTGAAGAGGCAGGTGTGATGTACAGTTTTGGTCTGCTGAATGTGATTGTGATTGCTGGCCATAGCACCATGCTTCACAGCACAGGCCTCATATCACGTGTGCTCAGTTCTTAGATGTTAAACTGCAGAAGCTTTTTCTGGATGACAGATCTCCAGAGCAAGCCTGGAGCGGACTTTGCTTCTGTTGTTCGTTGCTACACACAATCTTTCAGTGAGAGCCAGCCAAGGCAACAAACAGCTAGGTACATGAGAAGCTCATTGGTAAGCCAGCTGTAGTTTTATTTTAGAAATACACAGCAGGTTGAAGAGCAACATGGTTTGTCTGGCATGTTTCCTTGATAAATAAAATTAGATACTTCGGTCTAGCACAGTGGCTTCATTTTAAGGAGAGTAAAAAATAGAACACTTGGGGGTGTTCAATAGTGGTATCATACAGAGGGAATGCCAGCATGGTGTAGTGGTTAAGAGCGTCAGACTCTAGTCTGGAGAACCAGGTTTGGAGCCTGCTGGGTGACCTTGGGCCAGTCACAGTTCTCTCAGAACTCTCTCAGCCCCACCTACCTCACAAGGTGCCTGTTGTGGACAAGGGAATGCGATTGTAAGCAGCTTTGAGACTCCTTGGGGTAGAGAAAGCACTATTACTGAAGCATTTTGGTGCATAGAGCAAGTTATTGGAGATGACAGACCAGAATATAAGCAAAAGCCTTGTTCCCCTTTGCATATGTGCTCCTGAAACATGTAAAAATTGAGTCAATGAACCCACAAGGATTCACTGAAGAAGTGGAATGGGCTATTAGAAAAATGGGGGTGTTGTAGGCTGTGTTCTTCTGTACTTCATGTACTTGGAAAAATAGCAGGTAAAGGTTTCTGAATGAGCTATGCTTAGCCCTGTCACTAGATAGCTGTTTTTCTTTGTGTACTTAATTGCAGCTGAGAAGATCCATGGTATTTCCACAGGTTTAATACTGGAGAATGCATCCTTCTGAGTGTGTGCAGTATTGAAGCATCTGCGGGAAAACTGCCAAAAATTGTTCTGGTCGCTTAATAGACCACCGATTTTCAAAATGTGGAAAGAACTTCACTGGGGAGGTATGATAGCTACTAGGGAGGCTTAAGCTTGTCCCTGACTCCATTTTAGTGTTTGTTGTCACTGAACTACCAGTTGCTTTCTTCCTGCTCCTTATCAAGAACTGTAAAAACAGGAAGTGGTTCTATTCATCTTGTTGCTGTAATGTGACTGACTGCTGCTGAAGAAAAATGCTTGTTTGCTTGCTTGTTCAGTCTCCCATTTCGCATCCATTACCATGTAGATGCTGTGTGTTACCAATATAATGTGGTTAGTTTGCATTCCATCTCAAGATGTGGCGCTGGCTAGGGAAGTAACCAGGTGAGAACCCCACATGGATTCTGTTTGCCACAAGAGAGGATAAGTGCCAGCCCATACTGGACAGGTGATACATTGCTCATTAATAGGTTGCTGGCCAGTTTCTATTATATTAGGTTCTGTGGAACACAGGCAGGGCAGTGCTGCTGCAGTCATCTTGTTTGTGGGCTTCCTAGAGGCACCTGGTTGGCCACTGTGTAAACAGACTGCTGGACTTGATGGACCTTGGTCTGATCCAGCATGGCTTTTCTTATGTTCTAGTGGGCTGCCAACTACCGTTTAATGGTATTCATGAAAAGAATGATAAAGAAAATAGACCTTGATCTGGCCACTGAGTCGCATCGTATGGTCATCTGGTATTAAATGTTTGATTGTGAAACTTGTGTTTAGCTAAGAGTGACTTTCAGGATCACTTAAAAGAGCTTGAGTAGGCACTCTGAAGTTTTAAATTTATGAATCAAATCAGCCAACAGTGGAGATTCAAGTAAAACAGTTTACCAAGCAAGACGAGTCAGCCCACTGGACAGGCTGTGGCTCAGTGGTAGAGCATCTGGTTGGCATGGAAAAAATTCTAGTTTCAGTCTCTGGTCTCTTCATCTTAAAAGAAGCAAGTACGGTAGGTGATGTGAAAGACCAGAGACCATGGAGATCCACCACCAGGTAGAGGAAGCAAATACTGACCTGGATGGACCAATGGGCTAGTTCAGTGTAGGGCAGCTTCATGTGACAAGTCTGCAAACCCCCCCTGTCTTGGTCAGCCACAGGGTAGAGGATGAGTAGAAGGACATCAATTCTCGTATGAAAAAGTGGGAACATTACTTCGTTATACGCAAGAGCCATACATAGACGAGGCACACCCTCCTGAGCAGCAACTACAGACTAATGCTGTTTGCCTTTTAGTCAGATTACTTCTTAATCAATGGGATAAGATAAGTGCCTTATGTTTTCTAAGTGAGCTAGACCGCAGAATGGACTGTTTCAGATACTGTAAGACTCCTGCCAGTCTTCTCCAGTGTTACTTGTACCTATTTACTTCAGTGATTCTCAGAAACCAAAAGTGGGTCACGAGTGTGTCTGAGGTGGGTTGTAAAGCAAGGAGGGCCAGCTGGGAGAGAAGACTCCAGGAGACTCAATGGCAAATTTTAGTTAACCTCTGGATAAAGCATAAAATGGCCATGAAATACAGCCAGTTACTAACGATCGAAGGAGCCCCGTGGCGCAGAGTGTTAAGCTGCAGTACTGCAGTCAAAAGCTCTGCTCATGACCTGAGTTCGATCCCGACGGAAGTCGGTTTCAGGTAGCCGGCTCAAGGTTGACTCAGCCTTCCATCCTTCCGAGGTCGGTCAAATGAGTACCCAGCTTGCTGGGGGTAAAGAGAAGATGACTGGGGAAGGCACTGGCAAACCACCCCGCAAACAAAGTGTGCCTAGAAAACGTCGGGATGTGACGTCTCCCCATGGGTCAGGAATGACCTGGTGCTTGCACAGGGGACCTTTACTTTTTACTAACTATCAGTATGTATACAAAACAGTGAAAAATAACATTGATGTCAGATTCCTGCATTTTATGTTGAGGGGGAACTTTTGTGGAATTTCTCTACAATTGGGTCCCAAAAAATAGTTCAGAAGTGAGTTCTGCTTCAAAGAGAGGGTGCAAATCACCGCATTATTTTTATATAAAAAAGTAACAGCTGTTAAGACTGTTAAGTGCTTCTTAACAGTATTTACCATTATAAATTACAAATTTCTGAAAGATGTTGAACTAAAAGTGACAATGCTATCATAGAAAAAATGTTCATGAAACATTTTCAAAAATGAATGGTTATTTTTGAAGCTGGGTACCCAAGGTTGGGTGAAAAGAAAATATATAGGTCTATGTGTAAATATTGAAAGTATAATTTATTAGAAGCGCTATGTAAAATTTAAAATTCTTTAAAAGCATTAAAATAGCACAATGGCATATCCTGAGGTTGATGACTAACCACATACCAAATGCGTTTTGGCCTATGGGGCCTTCATCAGTGGTTAATTAAAACCCCTTCTTAAGCCTGCACACATACACAGAAATACAATAATGAATACAAATACAAACAGTTCAAACCCAACCAGGCATGTGTATATGTTGTAATTTCTATTCCCAATTACTCTAACATCTGGTATAATAGGTTCTTGTTGTAGTACTGGTTAGTATAAGTCTCTCATATATTCTGTGTGCAGGTATCAACCTAGTAAAGCAGCTTTCAGTTGTAAATAGTAAATTCTTGGCTCAGAGGGACAAAGGGTATCTTCAAAATGGGTGTTTCCTTTTCCTCTTAGCTCGGGAGGCAGGATTTAATATTTAAATTTTTCCTTGACTTCAGAGGGTAAACGCCCCCTAAAGCCAGTTCTATTTCCTGCCTTATCGGGAGAGCAGCCTTTCGCAGCTCTTAGCTTCAAGGAAAACAAAATCTTTATCCTTGCCTTTCTTAACTATTCTATCCTATCTCTACATTTCTTACCTATATTGCTATTTTTCTTATATATCTCCTCTTATCTGTCACTAGTAGACAAAGGGCAAATTAATCAGGGAAATTCTTCCCGCCAAAACAAGATGGCGGATCGGCAAGAAGACGACTACATAGCATCAGCCGATTTAGATCCTAGCCTACTAAAGGCCATGCCGGATCCTAACGTACCCTCCACCAGTCAATCTATTGACTCGAGGGTTAAAACTAAAAAGAAAACCGGCACAAGCGGCGGAGGCGGCGGCAAGAGCAAGAGGGTCGTCTCGGCCGGCGGCAAGCGCGCTAAACACCTGGTAGACGCCGCCTGACTTGCAGACGCGCCAAAAAGAAGCAGATGGACTCCCGCTACGGTTAGCGCTGCGGGGAATACAGCGGCTCTTGCCGCTCCTCCTCCTCAACAAATACAAAGTGAAGACCAGCAGGCTGGCGGCTCGCCTTTGCCTCTTAACGCTCCGTCCTCTGGCGGCTCGTCTTTTTCTCAAGGATGTGAAAGCGTCGACGGAGACATCAGCTTCTGGTAGGATTCCCCCCACCTTTTGCAAGAAGGCGGGTTAGCCTTCCTTCGAGCGGAGCTCTCGGTTCTTATTAAGGACGCCTTCACTGAAGGCTTGAGAGCAGTCCAACCCCCTCCTCCGCCAATATATCCACCCCCCTCTCCAGCCAGGCAAACCCAGGCTTTGCAGGACTATGCGTCCTTGGGAGCACGCCCAAAGCAACCTAATGCTGGCAATACTTATTTTGGGGACGGTAGATGGCCCATGAAGGCAGCCCTTAAAGACTCCTCAGGGCAGCAAGTTATGCAAGGGGAGGAGGGAGATGAATCAATATCTTCAGCTGACGAGAAGGCTGAAAGAGGAGGGCGAGTTCAGTTCAGATGGGGAAGACATAATCGAACAGCCTAAACAATCTAGAGTGTTTAATGCAGAGGAATTTCCTCTACTACTTTCTAAAACTCTAGCAGCACTTGATCTTTCGGATGACACTGACTCTTCAAACACTCAAACAAAAAAGGATATGAAAATTCTTTCATATGCATGACATTCCAGACAAAGTAATACCTGTACCGGAATATTTTATATCTCTCATAAAGTCAGAATGGGACAAACCGATGGCTTCCAAACAGTTCCCAATAACATCAAAGAAATTTTACAATTTAGATCAGGTCACTTCTGAGATGCTCAGGGTGCTCCCGGTGGAAACACCAGTAACTACACTGCACACCTCAGACACAGTCACAGAAGAAGGCCAGGCCTTGATCAGAGATCCTGCAGATCGAAAGGCAGAGCTGGCCTGCAAAAAATCACATGAGGCTTCCGCCTTGGCTATCAAGGCCTCAATTACATCCGCTCTGGTCTTGAGAGCAGCAATCATATGGGCCAGAAAGTTAACTCAAATTATTCCACAGGAAGAAAGACAGGCCTGTGAAGGTGTCTCTAGAATCCTAAGGGCTGTGTCTTTCCTGGCCGACTCTACCCTAGACACCATGGCTTATGCGGCTAGAGCCCTGGCTACTTCAGCAGCGGCTAGAAGGGCCTTATGGCTCCGCCCCTGGCAAGTAGAGCACAGGTCAAAATCAGTTCTAATGGGCTACCCTTATCAGGGAAAGCGCTTGTTTGGAGAGAAATTGGATACCATCTTAGTGGAGACTAAGGATAAAAAGCAAGCCTTGCCTAAGTCTCTTCACAAAAATGTTAAGAGCTCCTCCAATCCCTCCTCCTTTCATTCTTACCATACCCTACATAAATTTAGACCCGACCAACGTAGAAACCAATGGGGTCAAAATAACCAATGGCGCCAGAACCGTCATTCCTTTCGGAGAGGAGGTAGATTCAATAGGAATTCAAAGTTCTCCTCATTCCAAGGTGATAAAGGGAACAAATCCGGCCAACAATCCAAACAGTGATGCTGACCTTCAGCCTGTGGGGGGCAGGCTCAGTCATTTTCTCCCACAATGGTCAACTCCCCATGTAGACTTGTGGGTACAAAACATAATAGCTCAGGGATATCAAATAGAGTTCTCTCACATACCTGTAGACAGACTATTGACATCCCCAACTCCCAAGAACAAGGACAAACTGCAAAGAACCTCAGAGGCGATACAACACCTAATAGACATCAAAGCGATCGAGATAGTGCCTCCATCGGAACGCTCATTGGGAATCTATTCAGTATTCTTCACCGTTCCCAAAAGAGATGGTGGTTGGCAAGCCATATTAGATCTGAAGTTTCTGAACAGATTTATCCCACTGAAGCGCTTCAGAATGGAGACACTGAAGTCAGTCTCGGAGGCATTGAGACCAATGGACTTCCTAACGTCCATAGAGACCTCACAGAAGCCTACATGCATATACTCATATGCCCACAACATCGACACTTCCTGAGGTTCCTCTTATCAGGGGACGCACTACCAGTTCAGGACCCTCCCCTTCGGGTTAACATCTGCCCCAAGGGTATTCACCAAAGTACTAGTTACTTTGGTGGCAGACTTGCGCAAGGAGGGCATACGCATACATCCATACTTAGACGACATTCTGGTATGTGCAGACTCTATACAACAAAGTCTACAACACACAAGACAAGTACTAGACAAATTGACAAAACATGGCTTCATAGTAAATTACAAAAAGAGCAAGTTAAGCCCTTCACAACATCTACAACATCTAGGAGTAGTCATAGACACACAGCACAACAAACTATTCCTGACGGAGGAGAAGGTCAACCTTATTTCCTCACTGGCCAAAAAAGCATACAATTCCCATCAATCCAAACTCATGTTCCTTGCCAAATTGCAAGGACACGTGGTAGCTTGCATCCCCATCATACAATGGGCTCGTCTACACTCGAGGCCCCTACAGTGGTTACTCAGACCCTATCAGAGGGACATTCAAAGAAAGCGAGACCTAAACATTCTCCTTCCCAAAGAAGTCAAACACAGCCTACTGTGGTGGTCACGAAGGGACAAACTCTCAAAAGGTCTCAGATTCATCCTCCCAATACCAGAACAAATTTACACAGACGCATGCACAACTGGGTGGGGAGCAACCCTTCACGAACACATAGCGCAAGGCAATTGGACTCGCCAGGAACAAAAGTTACACATAAACGCACTAGAAATAAGAGCGATATTCAGAGCTCTCCAAAGCTTCACAACACTTATCCGAGGGAAAGACATTCTAATAAGAACAGACAATGTGGCCGCAAAGGCACATTTAAACAAACAGGGAGGATCACGATCATCAACCCTACACAAGCTCTGAAAATACTAAACTGGGCAAAGTCCAACCTAGCCTCTCTTCAAGCGGAACACATTCAGGGAATCACGAATGTACAAGCAGATTGGCTCAGCAGGGAGACCATCAGCGAAGCAGAGTGGTCCCTCCACCCAGACATATTTCAGAACATCACACAACGATTCGGAACACCAACAATAGACCTATTTGCCTCCAATCTGAACCACCAACAACCTCGGTACTATTCCAGGTTTGCACAACAAGGGGCGGAACAGACAGATGCACTAACAGCTCCATGGCCCAAGGGGATGCTATATGCCTTCCCTCCTCTCCCCCTCATACCAAGAGTACTGAGGAGACTAAAAACATTGAACGCACATGTCATATTCGTAGCCCCTTATTGGCCCAGAAGACCCTGGTTCCCGACATTAGTACAAATGTCTCACAACAACTTCTGTAGGATTCCAGACAGACAGGACCTCCTGATACAGGGACCCGTATGCCACCCCAATCCAGGATGGGACAAAATGACCGTATGGGTATTGAACGGCGGAGACTCTTCAATTTAGGTTACAGCGCGGAAATAATTAATACTATACAATCGGCACGCAAACCTTCCACCCAAAGAATCTATAATTCAACTTGGAAGGCCTTTACTAGGTGGTGCAGGCGAAAAAGATTCAACCCACTCAAACCGACCACACTTGGTATACTATCCTTCTTACAGGAGGGTCAAAGGATGGGTTTAGCCACATCTACATTGCATCGACAACTAGCTTCCATAGCCACCATCGTTCCAAGAGTGGCAGGTTACAAGTTATCCAATCACCCCCACATCAAACTATTCTTTAGAGGTCTAAGCATTATCAACCCACCGGTAAGACACAGGTTTCCTACCTGGAGCCCGCACACAGTACTAACCGCACTCACCAAACCTCCCTTTGAACTGCTCACCAAAGTTGATTCAAATGGCTTAGGATGAAAGTGTTATTTTTGACAGCAATAACATCAGTTCGCAGAGTATCTGAAATAGGAGCCTTATCGGTTCGTCCCGGCCTTATCACCTTTCACAAGGACAAGGTAGTCCTCAGGCATGATCACTCCTTTTTACCTAAGTGTAATACAAAATTCCACAGAGAGCAGGACATAGTTCTGCCTTCATTTTGCCCCAATCCTAAAACACCGAAGGAGAAGACTTGGCACTCACTAGACGTAAGGAGGGCCATTCACATTTACATTTACAGAACAGAGTATCAGAACATCAGAAGCCCTATTCATTAACGTCTCACAGCCAAGATTAGGTAAACCCATGTCAAGGGCATCGATCAGCCGCACAATCTCCTTGTGCATAAAAACAGCTTACACGGAAAGCAAATTACCAGTACCAGGGGGCATAACTCAGTCAGGAGTGCGGCCACTTCAACCGCCTTCGACAGACAGGCTCCCATAGATGAAATTTGTAAGGCAGCCACATGGTCGTCGGTGTCGACCTTCGTTCAACACTACAAATTAAATCTATTCTCTTCAGCAGACGCAGCATTCGGTAGACGAGTGTTGCAAAGCATATTAAAGGATGTCTGACCCACCCTAGGCGGGGACTGCTCTTGTATGTCCCATTTTGAAGATGCCCTTTGTCCCTCTGAGCCGAGAAAGAGCCTTGGCTACTTACCGTGAAGGCTTCTTCTGCTCAGAGGGACGAAGGGCATCTTGCCCTCCCAGACGTCCACTCAAACCTTAGTATCTTCTCATTCCATAGTTAATGTTATCAGTTATGTCTTAATATAGTAGTCTCTTTACTGATTACTCTTCAAGTTTTTCATGTTATTCCTGATAACTGTTCACGGTTTATTGTCAACTAATTATTGCAAGATTTTTCTCAGTTAATTCTATAAGGCTTGGAAAGTTTTTAACTGGCTTTAGGGGGCGTTTACCCTCTGAAGTCAAGGAAAAATTTAAATATTAAATCCTGCCTCCCGAGCTAAGAGGAAAAGGAAACACCCATTTTGAAGATGCCCTTCGTCCCTCTGAGCAGAAGAAGCCTTCACGGTAAGTAGCCAAGGCTCTGTCACTCAGTTGAGGGAAATCCTTCCAGCAGCAGAAACACTCCATGGAGAGATGACTAGTGGTGTATTATAGATACTTGTGGGAGGAGGAGCTGGGCGCAATAAGTGCTATTCAAACTTGGCAAGTACTGCACAGTATGGAACTTGCAGGCTCCCTCTTCATATCTGAATCATCTGTTTTCATCACATGAGGCTAACTTCTCAACTTCTATATATCTAATAGCAGCGTATGGCCCCCATCTGCAGATATCTAAATCTGTGGATCATGGCCACGCTGACACTAAAAACCTCACCCTCCCAAGGCTCCATCCCCAAATGTCCAGAAATTTTCCAGCCTGGAGCTGGCAACCCTAATAGGGACTGATCTCTAGTTGGGAGATCTGTTGTGATTCCATTAGATCTCCAGGCTCTACCTGGAGGATAGCAACTCTACTAGGAGAGAAAGAAGCAGGAAATGGGGGTTTTCAGGAAAAGGAAAGAGGTAATAGTGAAGGAGGAGGGAAATAAGATACACACATATACAAGTTCTTGCGGGTTCCTGCTTGTTTACACAATATTTCCCATTATTTTTTGACCAGAAGCATCTACACTTACTGTACTTTTTCTAAAGCAGTATGTAGTCGAAATCATGTTGGGGAAGGGAGGAACAAACGGCAGAGTGAGCCAGAGTCCCAGTCAGTGCTATCCATCAGCAATAATTTTCTCTGACTTATGACACTAAAGATGCAAATGCCCCTTCCTTTCTTCAGTGAATTGGTGTCAAACATTAGGACCCTGGCCATTGTAGTATTGCCCTGGGAGATCAACAAAATGACCCTCCAATAACAAGCTTCAGTACAATTCAGACCTTACTCCCCTGATAACTGGAAGACACACAGATTCTAGGGCTCTCAGATCAACATAAACTTCTACAAGGTGGCACTAAACAACTTTTAGTTTGTTTAAAAATGTATATTCTACCCTTCCAGGATTGTTTTAATCAAGCCCAGGGTGGTTTCTATCCACTTCTTTCTCTGCATTCACAGGGAATTCAAAGTTTACCTACAGCACTCTTGTCTTGCTTTCAGTCCACAGCCTCAAGGCTATGCTCTCTCCATTCCCTCTTGCAGATCAGTGATCTCATTACTTTGGAAGACATCCAAGGAGAACTAAATGCACTCCCCATAGATGGCATCAATTTTTAGAGCACCCAAATCTGTTCTTTGGTGCTGATGCTGTGCCTTTAGAAATCTCTTAATGCACACTTTGTATCCACAGGAAAAATGCTGCTGTGCTACCCTACTACATTATTGTCCTCCACAATATTCACAATAAAGTCATAATGGCTCCCTGGTCTAATATTGTCGGATCTTCTAATATTGTATTATAGACAAAACTAATTTTTGTTTTCTTTTATCACAATGCCAGTAACATTTGATTTAGGGGAAATCTAACCATCTTTCACGATACTTGACCATCTTCTATAAGAATGAGGAATAATGGCTTTGTTGATC
Organism: Euleptes europaea; assembly: GCF_029931775.1. NCBI lineage: Eukaryota > Metazoa > Chordata > Lepidosauria > Squamata > Sphaerodactylidae > Euleptes > Euleptes europaea. The sequence continues at coordinate 157,580,078 of NC_079312.1, forward strand.
ATGCCAGTTGGTGGATGATCTTTGGTAAGTAAGTTGTCATTACGTACAAAATGACATGGGAGAGAGGCTTATATGGCCCATTCTGGTTTTACAGCCTGAAAATTCTATATTAATTGAAAATCAAGATGATTTGTCCCAGTAGTATGAAATTCGACAGAGTAAAATTTCAGAAAAAGCTTCCTGACCTGTAGCAATTTAAAGTATTTACTATGTTAAATTCTCCATATTTGCAACTGGCTCTTTAAACCAAAGCACAATTACATCTTTTGCTTTTTTAGATTAAAACAAAAAAATAAGAAAATTCTAGGGGTATTATGTCCATGTTTTTGATGAAAATCCTTTGTGCATGCTTAAACTTGCAAGATTTCATATGGCCCATTACAGTGGATTAGAAATAAAGTAAGGGTAGGTACCCAAAGATATGAACATGGAGGATTCATTTGGTAGCCATGGCTAAAAGCCATTGATCCATTTATTGATTAATTTCTCAAATCCCTCAAGGCTTGTGGTTAAAATATGAAAAGACTGTTTTCTGCTGGTGGACTGCCTAGAGACATCTCTGGCTCAGCAGTTCCTCCTCTCCAAAAGCAAGCTGTAACTTCGTATTTGAAGTATGCATTACCATCTAAAAGAGCGATTCTATAAGATGATTAAAGACATTATTTAACACCACCACTGCTTCTTGATTTATTTTGAACAAGCATCTGAGCCAGTGCTGGCTGCTGCACATAAATTATAACAATAGCTGATTTCTCAGCATTTAAAGGGGTCTGCAAACGATCCTCCTTTCTACCTTACGTGTATGTGAGGGTGAAACTGGGCTGCCATTTGCCTGGGAAATACAGAACTACACTACGGTGATTGATAAACCATCTGGTTACACAACAGTCAAAACCTACCCTTGATAGTACCAAAGAGGAACAAGAAGGGTTTCACAGGCTGGAAATAGAGGTGGTCAATGCCTCCATACACACTGATATGTCATGAACAAGCCATTTCACTTGCTGGCATCAGACACTTTGCATTTTAAAGTGCAATTCAGTATATTTATTTATTTTATTACTTCAATTTATAGCCCGCCCTCCCCAGTCAAGAACAGGTATTATCAGCCATATCGGGAGGAAGAAGAAACAATGTCATTTTGAAAGTACTTCCATGCTAGTTAAGCAGAGCAAGGCCCCAGTCCAAAACACTTGTAGCAAAAAAGGGCTTTTAAAAAGTGTTTAATGTCTTACAAGGTGGACTGTAGGCTGAATATGAGCAGTCAGGGTGATGCAGTAGCAAAAAAGGCTAACGTGGGCTTGGGGTGTCATAGTCCCATAGTCCCACTGTACACTGCATTGGTCAGGCTGCACATGGAGTATTGTATGCAGTTCTGGATCACTTCAAAAACTGGACAGGATGGAGTGGGTGCAGAGGAGAGCGATGAGGATGATCAGGCACTTTCCACCACCACATTTATGAAGTGAACTGACTTCTCCCTGCCATGAAAAGCTTCAGCTGTCCACTTCCACACATTAACCCTCTATTGAAGCAACAGGGTACGTTTTATCCAGGCCAGAAGGCAATTCTAAGTTGTGAAATGCAATTGGATGCGCATCTTTTTAAATCAACTTGATCCTTCATGCTGCCTAACTTCTTTAGGTCATCCACCGCATTGTTGCAGCTCTAGAAGCCTCACTTCTGAAAGAATGTAGTCAGAATGAAGCAGGTACAGAGGAGAGTGACGAGGATGATTGGGCCTGGAGACCAAGGCGTACGAGGAAAGGCTGAAGAATTTGAGAATGTTCAGTCTGAAGAAGAGGGTATAAATTACCGGTACAAAGATACCGGATGGACATGAGGAATTTTTTTCATATTGTGAGAGTAGTTCAGCAGTGGAAGTGGCTGCCTAGGGAGGCAGTGAGCTCCCCCTCACTGGCAGTCCTCAAGCAGTCGCTGGACAAACACTTGTCAGGGATGCTCTAGGCTGATCCTGCATTGATATGGCCTGTATGGCCCCTTCTAATTCTATGATTCTTTCTAAAATGCTCCAGCATTTCTTCTGGATTAAAAGATAACAGATGTGGAAATACGACCACAGGATATTTTAATAATGTCATCTCCTGTACTAGCTGCTGCACTGACAGATCAAAGGAAGTAATGAAAATCCCAACTCAACAATCTCCATTACAGATAAAATACTTCATTAAGCAGGACAGAGAGAAATAAATAGGGTAGACTGAGACTGATCAACACTAAGGGTGCTTTTTTACAGCCATAGTTTCACAAAAGAGCCCTGTGGCACCTTAGAACAGTCTTATCATAGGTTAAACTTTGGCCCCTGAAAGCTTTTGCTACACTAAATTTGCTCATCTTTAAATTTTCAGGGTATGAGTTTTTAGGAGTCAAAGCTCCCTTCATCAGATACCAATACCATATCTGACAAAGAGAGCTTTGACTCTCAAAATCTCATACCCTGAAAAATCTAGCTATGATATTAAAGTATTTTTCACCCCAAAAGACAGTTGGCTGGCATATGAGGAAGGGTTGAAGGAGCTGGGTATGTTTAGCCTGAAGAGGAGAAGACTGAGAGGGGATATGATAACCATCTTCAAGTACTTGAAGGGCTGTCACATAGAGGAGGGTGCCGAGTTGTTTTCTGTTGCCCCAGAAGGTCGGACCAGAATCAATGGGTTGATATTAAATCAAGAGTTTCTGTCCAGATATTTGGAAGAATTTTCTAACAGAGCGCTTCCTCAGTAGAACAGGCTTCCTCGGGAGGTGGTAAGCTCTCCTTCCCTGGAGGTTTTTAAGGAGGTTAGATGGGGGTCACTGGGGGTGGTGGTAGTTGTGAATTTCCTGCATTGTGCAGGGGGTTGGACTAGATGACCCTGGTGGTCCCTTCCAACTCTATGATTCTATGAGATGCCACTTTTCATGGTCAGGTCAGGTAATGTTGTATCACGGTGATGATGATAATTATACATCTAGAATAGTTTCCCATTGATAGGAATTAAAGAAAACACACTCTGCCATTATCATGATGGACATCTGTCTTAGTTTAAATTGGGTCATAGTGAATTTTGTATGTGTGTGTTTATGTGCATTTTTGGGAAGGTCGTAGCTTTCATCAAATTTTCCAAGGGGTCTGTGGCCAAAAAAAGTTAAGAACTATTGTTTAAGCTATACTGGTAGCAGCTGAGTCCAGGAATCTCCTATGACTTAACTTCTAAATGAGCATGTCAAAGGTATAGCTGAATGTTTACTGAAAGAGCTGATTTTAAGAATCGAGATCCAGCTTCTGAAATTAGCTTCTTTTAGCTGAGTGCTTTCAATGAGCAGGCATATCAAATGCATAAAGAAGAGATGGAAAAGCATACACTGTGTGCCAATATATTCCTTTATGAGATTCCAACGAGATTAAAGAATGTAATGTTACCCCCAGAACATAAGAAAATCTTTTAAGTGGCTAGGCTTCATCATGGAGATCACCAGCTTCCAGAGAAGTAACTTAGTCAACTGCTATGCACAATCTCCATGATTTAAGCAAAGTGAATTCCATTTGCTGCCTAATCAAATATTGTTTTATTTCAATTGCATAAGGAAGACAGCCCCTATAGATATAGAGTAGGATCAAGTGCAAAGATTGCACAGGACCACAGATCTTCCTAGCTTCCCCCCCCCCCACTAGTCCTTTCAGACCCTGGGAAAGTTTATTCCTGAGGCTGTGGGATCTACATAGAGTAGTAGAAAGGTTGGGAAAGGAAGAGAGTGAAATTGCTTGCTCCTGCCTCTTCCCTGAGCAGAGCTCTGCCAATGGAAGAGGGAGAAAGGAACTAATTTGACTCCTTCCCACTCAGCATCCTTGCCCTACATGGCTGTTCCTATATTTGGGTCCCACAACCCCAGGGACAGGAAGTACTTCTGGGGAAGGGTAGATATGTCCCTTCTGCTGATGGATTGTGAGATCCAACCCATTAAATGCTCCCAATCAGTGAAAAATCCAGAGGTAATGGATGAGAGGCCACTAGAGACTACTCAGCTTTAAGGTTGACAAGGAGGAAATTGAAATTGTTCAAGGCTTTCTGTTCCTTGGCTCCATCATCAACCAAAAGGGAGACTGCGGCCAAGAAATCAGAAGGAGATGGAGACTGGGAAAGGCAGCCATGAAGGAGCTAGAAAAGCCATGTGGAGGGGCTGTGGCTCAGTGGTAGAGCATCTGCTTGGCATGCAGAAGGTCCCAGGTTCAATCCCCAGCATCTCCAGTTAAAGGAACCAGGCAAGTAGGTGATGGGAAAGACCTCAGCCTGAGACCCTGGAGAGCCGCTGCCGGTCTGAGTAGACAATACTGACTTTGATGGACCGAAGGTCTGGTTCAGTATAAGGCAGCTTCATGTGTTCATGTGAGACATATGGTGTCTTCATAATACAAGCAGACTATATTGGAAATAAAGGCCTGAATAATAATAATGACAACAACAATAACCGCGCACCAGATTGCCCAAGAATAAGTGCATCCCAAATGTCCTTTGGTTTAACCAACACCAATCATACAGCTCTAATTTAACTTGATCAAACTATTGGAACTCTTTCAGACCCTCCCTTAAGCTTTGGTAGGTGTAGCATTTACAGAGATTCCAGGAAATGAAAGCTCTTTTACAAATCTACCATCAAGCAGGTCATGCAAAACCAAATGTACTTTCATGCTAATAAAGACATAACAATGTTTAAAAGTTCCTGAAAGATACACCAATATATATATATTTACAATTTTAACCTAGTTAAGTAAAAGTTTTAAGTGAGAATGTTTCTAACTTCATTTTGAAGTGTTAAAATACCCCCTTTCAAAAGGTTCCCTCCTAAGCAACATTGGATAGTGGTTGTAGTTGGGGGGGGAGTACTAAGATGCCCAATTGTTTTCTTTGTAGTAGAAACTTTATTTTTCTTTTAGTTTATATGAGATAGGTTGATTGTGATTTTAATAGGAGCCTGTCTAATAATTGTATCTAATTTTTATTACCGTAATATTTATTTGTAAGTTGTCCGGGGAGTCTGCACATTAGACATAAAATAAAAAGTTGTGTGTATGTCAAATTGCTTCTGACATATGGCAACCCTATGAATTAACAGAATCATAGAGTTGGAAGGGGTCATACAGGTTATCTAGTCCAACCTCCTGCTCAATGCAGGATCAGCCTAAATTATCCCTGACAAGTGTTTGTCCAGCCGCTGCTTGAAGACTGCGAATGGCAGGGAGCTCACCACCTCCCTAGGCAGCCGATTCCACTGCTGATCTACTCTCACTGTGAAAAAAATGTCCCCCTAATATCTAGCCAGTAACTTTCTACCTGTAATTTAAACCCTTTATTGCAAGTCCTGTCCTTTGCTGCCAACAGGAACAGTTCCCTGCCCTCCTCTGACAGCACTTCAAATACTTAAAGAGAGCAATCATGTCCCCCCTCAACCTCCTCTTCTCCAGACTGAACATTCCCAAGTCCCTCAACCTTTCCTCCTAGGGCTTGGACTCCAGGCCCCAGATCATCCCCGTCACTCCTCTGCACCTGCTTCATTCTGTCCACATCCTTTCCGAAGTGAGGCCTTTAGAACTGCACAAAGTATGCCAGGTGCAGCCTGAATAATGTGTTGGATGACCTAAAGAAGTTAGGCAGCATGAAGGATCAAGTTGATTTAAAAAGATGCACTTCCAAGTGCATTTCACAACTTAGAATTGCCTGCTGGCCTGGATAAAACTCTCCTGTTTCTACAATAGAGGGTTAATGTGTGAAAGTGGGCAGCTGAAGCTTTTCATGTCAGGGAGAGAAATCATTTCACTTGGTAACTGGTGGTGGAAAGTGCTGTCAAATTACAGCTGACTTATGGCGACCCCATAGGTTTTTCAATGCAAGAGACATGCAGAGGTGGTTTGCCATTGCCTGCCTCCACGTGGGCTGAGAGAGTTCTGAGAACTGACTAGTCCAAGATCACCCAGGAGGCTTCATGTGGAGGAGTGGGGAATCAAACCAGGTTCTCCAGATCAGAGTCCATCGCTCTTAACCACTACACCACACTGGCTTTCTCAGTTCCTAAATAACATCCCATTAATCTTCTGTTGAGGAGCCCCGTGGTGCAGAGTGGTAAGCTGCAGTACTGCAGTCCAAGCTCTGCTCATGACCTGAGTTCGATCCTGACAAGTCGGTTTCAGGTAGCCGGCTCAAGGTTGACTCAGCTGTTCATCCTTCTGAGGTCGGTAAAATGAGTACCCAGCTGACTGGGGAAGGCACTGGCAAACCACCCCGCAAACAAAGTCTGCCTTGTAAATGTTGGGATGTGATGTCACTCCATGGGTCAGGAATGACCCGGTGCTTGCACAGGGGACCTTTACCTTTTAAATCCTCTGTTAAAGGGCCAGGAATTTTTTTCTCCAGGCAGTTGGCAACCCTGTTTCAGCTACAGGAATAATGCTACTTTCTGGGGAGAGAGTGAGAAATTTTAGTAATCAGATCTATGACACTGGAGCAAATGCCATAACCACTGCCCACCCCCTCACACACACACATCAGTTTTCTTCAACCATTTCATTAACATTACAGCCTTCCTCAGTTACTTGTTCCTCTAGCATAAAAACTGCACCGTATCAGCTCACAGGTTTCCAGCAAACTAAAAACTTTCCAAGTTTAAATTACATGCTGGTTATGCTGGTTTACCCAGCTACTGGCTAATAACTTTGGCACAGAAAGCCCTTGTGCTTTTCCAACTTCCTCTTGGTGTTCCTTTTTTAATTTCACCCTTTGTACTCTGTGTTGACCACAGCATTTCTAACAAGGAAAAAAACCCCACACACTTTCCCAGCTTTCACTCATCAGGTCTTTTATTTATGCCGGCCAACAGGCCTGAAGAAATAATGTTCTACCTATTTAGTAGAAGTTTAATGAGATGTTATTTACCAAGTAAAGTTATTGACTTCCAAGCCATGAAAAGGTTCAGTTTCCCATTTCCACACTTTAAGCCTCTGTTCAAGTGACAGGACAGTTTCCTTCAGACCTGCTGGCAACCCAAGGCCAGGTATGTCAATCGATCCACAGGAATTCCTGTCTTAAAGCTAACGCATAAATATGACATTCTGTGAGTAGCCACAGTGCTACTGTTCTGTACCAAAGCATCCACACATTTCATTTGCATGGTTAACATCCAAAAAAGGATCTACTGGATGCATCAGCATTAATTTTTAAAATGCCACACCTGAATTCCCACATAAGAGCCCAGATAACTTTATTTATATATTAACACCCTACTTTGATCCCAAATGGGCCCCCAAAGCAGTTTACACAGTTCTCTCCTCTTCCATGTTATCCTCACAGCAATGATTCTGTGAGATACCGGAGACTAGCCAAAGGTCACCAAGTGAACTTCCATGGCAGAGTTGGGGTTCAAACCTGTGTCCCCCAGATTATAGTGGACCTGAAGGAAAATGTCTTGTCCCTTTCATAGAAGCTTCATGGGATTGGCTGCCCATTTCAATACATTCAGCCAGAGGTCTCCAATGTGATACCTGGGGGTGCCATGGTGCCCACCAACACCTTTTCTGGTGCCTGCCAAGTGTTTTTAGGAAGTGGGTGGGACCAAGTAGGGTTTTTGCTCAACAAGGCTTCTGATTGACTACTGGAGATTTGATTGGCTGTGTACATTTTTTTAAAAGTTTCTTTGGCGGCAGCTGCCTCCACAGTCCAAGGGTCTGCACTGTGTTACTGAAGTTAAACTGTAGCAGTCATTTTGTGGCTGGCTCTGCCTCCTGCAGCAGTCATTTTATTGCTGCACCCACCATGCCGTGTCAGAATTCCAAATGTGCTTTCAGGCTGAAAAAAGGTTGGGGACTCCTGCTCAAGCATTTATGAGTTGGGCAGTACATTTTTCTCCTAGCAAGAACTATCAACAAACATAAGGTATTTAATTTAAAGCAGGATTGGCTGATAGCCTACAGCTAGGGTTGCCAGGTCCCTTTTTGCAACTGGGGGAAGGTTTTTGGAGCGGAGCCTGAGGAGGGCGGGGTTTGGGGAGGGGAGGGACTTCAATGCCATAGAGTCCAATTGCCCAAGTGGCCATTTTCTCCAGGGGAACTGATCTCTATCGGCTGGAGATCAGTTGTAATAGCAGGAGATCTCCAGCTATTACCTGACTAGTTGGCAACCGTACCTACGGCCCATACTTAATGAGATTTTGACTGTAATGGGCTCAGGTTAGGGTTGCCAGGTCCCTCTTCGCCACCTGTGGGAGGTTTTTGGGGTGGAGCCTCAGGAGGGCGGGGTTTGGGATGGGACTTCAATGCCATCGAGCCCAATTGCCAAAGCGGCCCTTTTCTCCAGGGGAACTGATCACTGTCGGCTGGAGATCAGTTGTAATAGCAGGAGATCTCCAGCTACTACCTGGAGGTTGGCAACCCTAGCTCAGGTGCCTCTAACTCTGCAACGGACTAGTTAACCTGCTGAATAGGGGAGAGCTCCTTGAGACCGTACGTATTACAAAACTCCTCAATTCATTTCCTTTCTTGCATTTAAACGGCTGCGAAGAGCAAGCAAAGATGGAACTGCTGTAATATGAGACGTCGGAAGAGTCAATGCCAAGAAATCCCGTTGCTCCAGTCAGAAGAGTTTCTACACTCCTCAGACCCTTTGTTGGTGCACAATAGCTATTTAAAAATAAGTGGGAGCCGTCTGTCTGGAATTCTTCCAATATTTATTTAGAAAACAAATGTTTTAAGCATAGGAAAAGGAGACGTGTTAGTTGTTCCGGCTAAGCCCGCCCAACGGGGGAGGGGGGAGTCCAAGGAAGGGGGTAGGAGCCATGGTAGACTCTCAGCAAAATGAAAAGCCAACACTGGGGGGGGGGGGGGTCAGAAGCTTTCAGACCAACACCGGCCATTTATGCATGGTAGGTTTTGCCTTGGATTTGCCGCTCTTTAGATGCGCATTCCCCCCATCTAAATTCTTATAACTAAACAATAAGCAAAATATTGTCGAAGGCTTTCACGGTCAGAGTTCATCGGTTCTTGTAGGTTATCCGGGTTGTGTGACCGTGGTCTTGGTATTTTTTTTCTCGTGGCGTTTCGCCCGCAGCTGTGGCCGGCATCGTCAGAGGAGTCACACTGAAGGACAGTGTCTCTCAGCGTCAAGTGTGTAGGAAGGGCAATATATAGTCAGAAAGGGGTTGGGTTTGAGCTGAATCATTCTCCTGCAAAAAGTATCAAAGATGATACTCAATGATTCAGCTCAAACCCAACCCCTTTCTGACTCTATATTACTCTTCCTACACACTTGACACTGAGAGACACTGTCCTTCAGTGTGACTCCTCTGAAGCTGCCGGCCACAACTGCGGGCGAAACGTCGCGAAAGAAAATACCAAGACCCCGGTCACACAGCCTGGATAACCTACAAGAACCAATGAACAATAAGCCCCCATGCGGGGAAAATGTGTATCTAGAAAGCTGCAAAACTTGCAATGTATAAATGGCCAGCCTATATTCTGGGGAAGTCCCACGCAAACTTCTACAGAAGCGCCAAGCCGACGTCAGAGCCCCTCCTGGCTCCTATAACGGGACGTTTCCCCCACCCTTCCTGTTGACTCACTGGGGCGTGAAGGTAAGTCCAGTCATCTCTCTCCCCCCCCCCCTTTCCCCTTTCCATCACATGATGAGCAGCTGGGCGCTTTCCTGGAGTTACGCAGGCGGGGCGGGCAGCTGGGCAGGCGGGGCGGGGCGGGGAGCGGCGCCAGAGGAGCGGCCAGGCAAGGAGAAGGCAAAGCGCGAGGAGGAAGCGCAACAGTTCGGTGCGGGCTGGGCTCTTTGTGGACTGGGGGCGCTATCAGGTAAGGCCGCTCCTGGGGTGGGAGGCGAGTTGAGTAGTCGGAGACGCGGGTTGCGGGGGGATTGGAGAGGTTTCTGGGCCCCTTTGGATCCCCCCGCCCCCCGGTTTTTAATTGAGGCTCGGGAGTTTGCGAGGTGGGAAGGTGGCCCGAGCATTGCATGGTCCAGGAGCTAGCTGCGTGTATGCGAAGGGAATGCGGTTCTTTACGGGGAGCGGGGGGGCTATTTTCTTTCCGCCCCGCCCGCCTGCCTGCCTTTCCAGGAATGCAAGACTGGTTTTCTGACGAGGTGGAAGACCCTCGCTTCTGGCAGCCAAGCAGGGGTGGGGGGATACCTCCGTTGCAATAAAAACCATACTGTGTCACAAGTCTCTCTCCCCCCCCCCCACTTTGGGAGGCGGCGTGTGTCGTTCCCGCTCACTAACAACCATATTGGGCGAACTCGCACGGTCGCTTGAGCCTCCTTTCTTCCCAGTTCCAGCCAGGATCCAGCCAGGATCGAACGCACGGACGTTCGAAGAACGTTCAGCCAGGATCGAACGCACGGACGTTCTTCCCTGTTCCAGCCAGGATTCAGCCAGGATCGAACGCACGGACGTTCGAAGAACGTTCTTCGAACGTCCGTGCGTTCGATCCTGGCTGAATCCTGGCTGGAACAGGGAAGAAAAGAGGCGCAAGCGACCGTGCGGTTTCTCCCATTGTTTCCCCCTTTGATAACCCTTTAAAGGCCCCACAAGACCCTCTTTGTCCGATGGGATCCCTGTAAAGCAGTCGTTTTTATTTGACGTGATGGAGAGGGGGGAGTAGTCGAGGCACAGGGTCGGAGGGCTGTGAAATGCAGGAATTGCAGTGTGGTGGAAGGGTGCGGACAGCTGTATGCGGGCCTGGTTAGGCAGAGTTGGACTTTGTGGTTGAGGGTAGGTGTAGTTTAGCTAGTATGTTGAAAGTGGCCAGAAGAGGAGGCCTAGTATTCCTAATAGCTGCTGGGAGTAGGACTGTTTTCTGTTCCCTTCGGGAGTTTCCACCCATGCTTACTAGAATCACACCCTCCCTCGAGGGCCTGAATCCTTTGATATTGTGTCTTCTTTTCTATCTGTCTGACCTGCATTAATAATGCCCCAGTTTTCCTAGTTTTCTTTTTTTTTCCCCTTAATGGCCTTTTCTGATGCTTCTCCATTGCTTTTCCTACAGGGACTGAGCTTCAAAATGGGTGTCGAAGGTGGCATGAAATGTGTCCGATTCTTGGTTTTCTTCTTCAACTTTATATTCTGGGTAAGTTACGGGCCTTGGCTCTGCAAGTGGTGAAGAATTGCAGGGGGGGGGGCTGTTTTTCCTGAAGGAATTCTAGGCTGTGTTTGTGCAAGAAGAAGTCTGCAACTTGATACTGCAGATTACTTGGTACAGAAGTTAGGGGGTTACCACACTTTGTATTCCCAGCGACGTATTAAGAGTTTGAAAATGTTATAAAAAACATCGCTTTAAAAGGGGTTTTGGATACAACGGCTTATAAATGGTTGGAAGCTAAAGGGGCCAAACAAAGTGCGAACAGTATTTTTTATAACAGTTTCAAACTCTTAATACATCGCTGGGAATACAAGTGCGGTAACCCCCAATGTCAACAGGCTATTGTGCCTTAAGGCCACTGTTTTAAATCCTGGTTACTGCCAAAGGGTTGGAAGAACCAGTTGTTGCCCTAATGTAATGGGCTTCTATATATTGCGCTTTTCTTGGGTTACTTCAGACTTTGGAGATGGGATATTTTGTCAGGTTTGGCTAGCTTCTTTATAGGTAGTCCAGTTTTTAGGAGTGTTAATGGCAGAAACTGGGGCATATTTTTAGCTGTGTGATTTAAGCAGTTTGGAACTGTTATTGGTTGCCCCATGGGACTCTGGGAATTTGGCTTTGAGGATGCTGAAGCTGTTGTAAGAGTCCCTGATTTCTAAGGTTGCCAACTGGCATGGAGAAAAATATCCTTCCCCTTTAGTAATAATTAAGTGCCATCAAGTAACAGCTAACTCCTGGCAACCCCTGATAGGGTTCTGGGGCTTTATTGGTTTGGGTAAGGAGGCTGCTGAGCCACCTTGGTGTAGTGGTTAAGAACAGCTGACTCTAATCTGGAGAACTGAGTTTGATTCCCCACTCCTCCACATGAAGCCTGCTGGGTGACCTTGGGCAAGTCACAGTTCTCTCAGAACTCTCTCAGCCCACACAGAGGCAGGCAATTGCAAACCACCTCCAAATGTCTCTTGCCTTGAAAACCTTACAGGGTCGCCACAAGTCAGCTGTGACTTGATGGCACTTTCCACCACCAAGGAGGCTGCCGAACATATCTAACCAGCTAGTGAAAGGGTTTTCAATTTCCTTTTTCAGTTCAGTCTTTTCACCTTCTCTAGCTGGCAGGTTAGAAACCTGTTTGTCCTATAGCAGCTGCCATAGCGCCATGTGTGATTTAAGCAAGGCTGTTGTTGCTCTGTCTGCAGATGGGTTGGATCCCACTTTTAGTACTGGAATAAAACAAATAAGCTCCTATTGCACTGGATTTGGAAGTCTAGAACCTAATGTTTTTGTTAATCATAGTATGGGATCAGTTTCTGTCTGCATTTTTTTTAGTGATTCTGCCTAAGGCACACACTTGTAATGTTTTGCTGTTGCTCAACAGCAGGAACAAACAGCTCTCTGCATCTAACAGCAGCCAACTGATGCTTGTTCTGTGACAAATCATGTATTGCAAAGAGTTGTGTGGCAGAAGAGGAAGTCCATATAGAGAGGGACAAGCTAGAGAAGTCTGACTTAAGTGTGTCAGAACATACAGAGGGCACCGTAACATGGCAGAAAGAGTGGGCTTTCCTACTCTAGTTTCTTTCCTGTCTCATTAGCGACTTTGAAATGGCAGCTGTTAAAAGGGGAGAAACCCCTGCTGTGAATGTGTGAGATACACTAGAGATTGAAATTAAGGGGGAAGCATGCTTAAAGCCTTGACTAACCCTCAGCTTTATTAGATGGACATTCTGAAGCCCTGCCCCCCTCCCTTATCAGGCTTTTTCAGCTTCTACCTAGTGGTTCTAGACAGAGCCAGGATGGCAATTGAGGACTAGAATTTCTGGATTTGTGACCTCAAGAGGGATCACATAATATATCTCCTCTCATTTAATTCATACCATGGTGACTAAGCCCAAGGGTTCTCTTAACGCAGTTGTATCCTACCATCTTGATTGAGTTAACAAGAGAAGCAAATGTATGATTGGCTTGCTTTTTCTGTGTCTCCAAAGCAAAAGCTAGCCAAATCCACTTGCAGTTGATACTACTTGTCCTTGTTAAAAATTTTGCATCTGTGTTTGGTGATTGAGGACCCAAAGGTAGCTCTTCAGAAGGATTTGGGAGCCACTGGTCGTTGGTCCAAGGTTTACACCTATCTTGTGGTTTTACTTATCCAAGTTTGAAGCCTTCTCTGGACTGAGGTGCTTTCCTCCAATGGAAGAGGCTCTTCTATTGGAAGAAGTGTCCTTGTACTGGAGGAAGGCTTCCAGTTTGGCTGAGCAGAGTGGTAAGATACAAACCCGGAACCTGCGTTTGTGCAATAGACAGTGCATGGCTTTGTTCACCCCAGTATACAGGCCAAAATATTTCCTGTCTGGTGGATCCCATTGGTGCCATCAGATTTCTCTGCTAGCTACTGTTAAACTAATTGATGTCCCCATCAACTAGATGGTTGGGAACATAAGGTCCAATGTGGGGTTAGATATGGATCCAGCAGCACCTTAAAGACCAACAAGATTTTCAGAGTATGAGCTTTCGAGAGTCGACTCGTCAGAGTCAAAAGCTTATACCCTGAAAATCTTCTTGGTCTCTGAGGTGCTTCTGGACTCTGCTACCCTGTGAAACTATCAGAGTGGGGCCAGAGCTTGCAACAGAGAGGGGAACCTTTGCTAAAGGACGGAGGAGGTGGGGTTAATATGTCCTTAGTACATGGCTACACAACATGTGTGTTATAGTGACACTGTCTCTTCTTCTGTCTACCCCCTACACATGTTCTCGCTATTACAGCTCCTTGGTAACCATCCCCCCTCAGTAAGGCTTTAGTGTTGAATACATTCCAAATACTTGCCTTTCATGGTATCAGATAGCATTTACTTTGTCAACCGCAAAAAGGGTGAGTCAACCATATGTTTGCCTTTCCTGTTAATTTGACCAATATGGTAAATATACCTGGGTGAAAGAACCCTGGGACTCCTTGTCAGCTAAGGCTTTCTGCCTCTGCCCCTCCCCCCTGGCATCTACACCTCAATGGAGATCTGCCCGGCTAATCGTTAGTGTGTTACCAGGTCCCGCGGAACAATGCCTGGGAGCCCTGGCAATCACCTAGCTATTTCATGCGTTAGTTTCATGTATGGGTTTTTCAATGAGTAGTTACCGGCAGTTCTTCCGTATTTCCTTGTATCTGAGCCATCAAGACAACTCTGCCACACCTCGTCCTTTTGTGTTATGCCCGGAACCTAATCAGTCCTATTGTATGTACCCTATAAATGTACCGGTGTTTCCCCATGTCTGTATTATGTCTCTATGGACTGACTGAACTCGCTGGCTTTCTTAATAAAACTTTTAAACTCGCTGGAGTGAAGTTCCTTATGAAAGAAACGCAACGAAGTACTGCAGCCTGACACTCCTCCAGTAAGATATGAAGAAGGGAGGGAGTATATTATGTGACCTTTTTGTGTGTTTGTTTTGCTGCCAAGTCAAAGCTGACCTATGACGACCCCTGGTGGGGCTTTCAAGGCAAGGGATGTTCAGAGGTAGTTTGCCGTTGCCTGCCTCTGTGACATGCCCCTGGTATTCCTTGGAGGTCTCCCATCCACAGAGTTGCCAAGGTGGAGGCAGAGAGTGTGTGACTGGCCTAAGGTCAGCCGGCAAGTTTCCATGGCAGAGTGGGGGTTTGATTCCTAGCCCAACACCTTAACCACTATGTCATGCTGGTTCTCCTGTTGTTCAATAAATCCAGGAATGTTAGCCCTCAGTTCCCAAAGTGAATCTAGAAGCTTTGTTTTCGTTCTGCTGAATTCCAAAAGCTTGACACAACATTTTGAGGTCTGCATGCAGTTTTTGTTTGCAATAACTGTGCATTTTATGAATGTTCTCCTTTGGGGGTTAATGTCCCTTTTGAGTTCTCAGATACAAATGCTTCTGCTTTTTAAAAAACAACAACACACAATGCAATGGGTTGGATCCAATGAACTGTGAATAGAAAAGCGTCCAAGGAATGGATTACTTCTTCTTCCTTTGTGGCTTCCGGCAGTTGTTCTCCCCACCCCTGCTGCCCAAGCTGCTTCTGAGGAGAACAGGATGTAATCTGAAATGCTGCAACCAGAAAGGGGAGTCAGTGGAAATCACCTCGTTCTCCCCCCCCCCTCCTTCCACGAGTTCTTGCTTTGTTGCCTGAAGCGATCATTGGAGAAGGTTGACCCCCCCCCCCCATGGCCTGCAACCTCTTTCCCATCCTATACATACAACATCCTGCTGTGTACCTGAGGGGTTTCAAGCAGCTTTGGTGGGGATTCAGGAGGAGGAGATACTGGTTCCATAAATGCTTTCTGTTCTGTACAGTTCACTGGATCTAGCCCAAATAACTCGTACAAGGCTAGCCTTTTCATGATAAAAAGCAGAATGTTAAAATGATTTTGGTATTTTCTAGGTTCTGCATTGTTCAGCTAGAGCTGAAACAATTCAGTGATTTGGCCCCTCATACTTTTGAGCTTCAGTTCGACATCTAGAAGTCTGCATTTAAAAAATCTAGGCTTCGAATGTTTGAATATATACCCCCCAAAAAAAATCTCTAAGCCTCTCTTTTTACATAGTAAAGCATAGCATATCTTAAAGTCTCTTCTGTTTGCAGCCGAGCACTTATTGCAATGCTGGTGTGAAACAAGTGGGGAAAACTGTGGTTTTTTGCTTCTGCTGCCAAAGCAGAGATAAACTGAAACGGAAAAACATCCATGTAAAGGAGGAAACGATGATGCTTCTGTGGGCTTCACGTATGGGGCCATTTCAAGTTGCTTTGCTAATTCCTCCCATATAATCTTGTGTCTGATGTAATATGATCTGGGTGCTGCTGCTGGGCCCGTAGCTCCCTTCCACAGCAAAGAACCGTCTACAGGTTTTTCCACAAGTGAGGCTGGTGTGTGTTTTGTGTGTATAAGTGTGTATAGCTGGCTGAGCCTTGCGTGTATATGTTAATGTTTATTTATTTTGGATCTTTTTGGAGTGTGTGTTGTCTGCTCCTGACTGCCCACCTACTGCTAAGCTGCCCTTCCCTTTTCCGCTTTGTGTGCTATGTGGAAAGTGTGGAAGGTTTCCCAGAAAACATAATGCAGCAGTCGGGCCTCTTCGCAGGAGGGGGAGAAAGCGAGTTGATAGAACAGTATAAGCTAACTCTTGCAGCAGCAGCCAGATGTGATGGGCCTGCAGGGAAAGAGGGGCTGTAAAGGAACAGAGGTTCCTGGTAGTGCTGAAAGTAAGCAGTTCTCACTTTCAAGGGTGGCTGCTATTCCAGGGGCTCCTTCCAGGGTGGGGCACCTATAGCAGTGTCCCTACAGCATCTTCCCTCGGATGGTAATGCCACACACACTGAAGATGGAAGTTAAGCCTGTGGAGGTGGGGAGGCTCAAGACAGCCCTTGCTGATTTTGGTAATTGTTGCTTCCACTCCTGTATCTAGCTGCTGTATAACCTACATTTCCTCTCCCTTCTCTCTGCGCTAAAAACAGTGATGATTACTAAATCAGTATCTTAAACTCCTCTCGCTGTATTGCTGCAGTGTAAAACATGGTATCTCTTTCTGAAGTGAGATGCTTAACTCTTTGCTCATGGGATGGAGTAGGGCAAAGAGGGGAATAATGGAATGTGTGGTGTAACCTCATGAAACTGCCTTATACTGAATAAGACCACTGGTCCATTAAGATCAGTATTGTCTGTCAGACTGACAGTGACTCTCCAAGTTCTCCAGTAGAGAGATTTCACATCACTTACTACCTTATCCTTTTAACTGGACATGCTGGGGATTGAACTTGGAACCTTCTGCATGCCATGCGAAGCAGATGCTGTATCACTGAGCCACGCCCCTCCCTCTCCAGCCTTCTAATGCTGGTTCTTTGCTTGTTCCCCAGAAGATCCCTCCTCTGCTCTTAGAGGAACTTGTAGTTCTAATGGAAGTTGGTTACTCAAGGCAGAGGTGAATCAGCAAGTTACAATGATTAAGTAAAGTTAACAGTCTTTTTCTGTGTGCTCTTTTCTGCCCCACCTGGCATATCTGTGGCATCCATTTGGCACAGTTGGGCCAATGAGGTTTCCACCACTAGGCATCTGTTTGGGTAAAGGTGGCAATGTTCTCTCCTGCTCTGGTCTCCACCACTGGGTGCCATTTAGAAATGGGCTTGGTCTCTTTGCTTTGAGTGCCTCCACCCTGCCGTGATAGGGCAAAGTAAATACCAGCTCCAGAAAACACACAGACTGTTTGGGAACTGGGTGGTGAATCCAGCTGGAGAGGCAAGAAGCTTTCTGCGTAGTCTTTCAGCTTCAGGCCTGAGTTGGATTCTTGCTTATGATCTTGTGTAGGCTCTCGTGGTCCCTGATTAGCAGGAATGGGCCTGACTTTTCTAGTGCCACTTCTGGAAAATGACTGTCCTGCTCCTGTTCCTTGTCTTGTAAAACTTTTGCTGAGCACACGTAAGCTTTCAGTCCTCACCCCGTTACTCTTTCCAGTAACAGTGCTGCCTTTTATGCAGAGTTAACCCACTCAAAGCCCAATGAAATCCATGGATTTAGAGTGGAGCAACTCTGCATAAGATGGCACTGTCCGGCTTGCGTGGATGCAGCTTGATTCTAGTACCATGTAGGGAATCTGAATAAGCCTGAACTTTCTCACATTGTAGCCAGTGGGGCTTGTTTTGAACTGTGTGGTTATTGTATGTCAATCACACTTTATTGGTGTACCTTGAACTGAAAGAACAAACACATTTTTAAAAGCATGTGGCCTGTGTGGCCAAGTACAGATGCCAGGGCAGTGCTTCCTCTTCTATCCTCTGCTATATCTGCCTGTCCTACCAACTAATATTGCTGGCTGTGTGTTTAAGTGCTGTTCCTGATAAGTGCTATCAGATCCATTAAATCAGGGATCCCAACATAATGCCATGGGCACCATGGTGCCCGCAAACACCTTTCTAATGCCCACCAAGTGTTTTTAGAAAGTGGGCGGTGGTACCAAGCGTGGCTTTTGGACAGCAAGGGTTTTGTTTGGTTGTGAAGATTTTTAAAATTGCTTTGGCAGCAGCTGCTGTCACAGCTCAAGGATCAGTCACCACGATGACTAAAGGTAATTGAGACAGCCACCGTGTGGCCTGGTTCCACCTCCTGTGGCAGCCATTTTGTGGTTGTGCCCACCACGCTGTGTTAGAATTCCAAAGGTGCCCGCAGGCTCAAAAAGGTCAGGGAACCCTGCATTAAACATTTGTTAAAGGAAATGTGTTGATCACTTTACTTACACACCCTACTTCAGAGGCCTGTGAAAGAAAGGAAGTTCTTAAGGGAATACAGGATATACAAGTGGAGTGGATGGGATAATGGTTGATCATGGAATTTTGTAGGAGGGTCGGACATGTTCCAAGAACCTTATCATGTGAAAATCAGTGTGCTAGAAGAAAACAGCTGTTCTTACTTTAATCTGACTTGGCTTTTTTTTGTTTGTTAAAACATTTATACCTGGGGTTGCCAACTCCAGGTTGGGAAACTCTTGGATATTTGGGGGTGGAGCCTGAGGGGGAGGGGCCTCAGTGGGATATGCCATGTGGGGTTAGTAAAGCACATTAGTGTGACCTGTTTTTTCAGTCCTGTATTTGTGATGGATACCCTTGATATTGTGGTTGCAGTTAACTCCACTGATAACCGTCTCCTTTTGCCCCATTGATATGGCGAATGGATAACTGTGTCTAATTCAATGCATTAACAGGCAGTAAACCTAGTTTTGCTATTAATCCCTTTTCAAGACAATTCTAATACATGACTCATGGTCCAAGTAGATTAGTCATTCAAATATTGCATAGTTTAGAATTTCCCCTTTCTTCTCCAGACCGTGAAAGAGAGTCTTCTGTCTGGCACCTCCTTCCGCAGATTAAGATGGAACATGTTGGCCACACGCATGAGCTTGAATGTGATATTTTAAACAAGTGTACATCCTCTCGTAACATGCATTGCCCATATGCTAGGCTACCAGTATGCCAAACTATGGGCCGGACTACACCTTATTGGTTTTTAAAGGGTTGGGTCTGAGTTTCCAGACCCTTCTCATGTTCACTGCAGCCACACAGTGGTTGTGGGGAATGGCTTCTTTTTTTTTCTTAAAGGAGAGCCCAGGTAGGCTTCGAACGGCACTGTGAGGGGAATCAGGGCTCCCCCACTCCTCCTGCAAGCCATTTTCCAGCACATTTTGCACTGGAGGTGGGGAGTTGTACAGTTTCATGTGCACAGATAACTCCACATGGAGCAGCAAAATTGGGGAAATAACCCCCCTGCATGGTTTTTGGGCTTAAAAAAATGGCTTGTGGGGAGAGGCAGGAGCCCTTACTGCCCCCATAGTGCCAACCTGAGCCCATATATGTTTTCCTTTTTTAATGAAGTTGTTCCCCACAGTTGCTGTGTGGCTGCGGGAAACACAAGTTGAGTCTGGGGAACTCTGACCCAACTCCTTAAAATCAGAAAAGTCTAATTTGGCCTTATGTCTGACCATCGTTGGACCTGTGTATGCTAAGGAGCAAATAATTTGGCTGCTAAGCAGATGCAAGTTTCTTCTCTGCCTTCCCCCATGCAGTATAATTGCTTGTTGGAAGGGTTGTTGAGATGGAGACGAGCAGACCTTTGGTTCATCATGTAAAGACTCCATCCTTGCTGTACTGACATCTTGTTTTTCTCCTACACAGATCTGTGGCATCGCTCTCATTGCCCTGGGGGTTTATGTACAGATTAAGTTGAATAACACCCTGCATATGTCTAGCCTGTCTTCTTCAGGGGCTCCCATTGTTATCCTGATTGTGGGCGTCATCATCTTCTTCATCTCTTTCTTCGGCTGCTGTGGAGCATGGAAAGAGAACTATTGCATGGTCACCACGGTGAGGGTTGATGGAGTGCTGAAGCGGGGCTAAGATTTGAGGGGCATCGGCACAGCGAGGGCTGTAGGCTGACACTGAGAAGCTTGGGGGCACTGGTCTGCATCCCATGGGTGGGAACACTTAGATGCATCACGGAGCACCCCTGTGAATAAATAAATAAATTTTATTTGCGGCTAGTATGCCAGATAAAATTGGTAAAACAGAAACTGACCATACAGAGTAGATATTTACAACCAAGGCTAACAAAATTAGGAATCACCCAGTTTTACATTTCCACAGATTAAGGAAGTGCATTAAGGCAACGTAGCTTCATTGCTTCTGCACAATATTTTGCGGCCTGGGTGGTGATTGGTGAGCTGTCTCTCAGCAGAAACCTTTTGGTCCATTCACCCTCCTCACCAGACCCCATTTCCCTAATCAAAGGGTCAATAATATTGAAGCGAGCTGACTTGTAGAGGGGACATCTAAAAAATACATGCTCGATGGTTTCCAGCTCCTCTGTGTTACACAAGCAAAGTCTCTCCACTCTGGAGATCTTCTTAAATCTCCCTTCTAATATGGCAGATGGTAGGGCGGCACACCTGGCCAGTGTATAGGCCCTCCTATGCATCCCACCTCTTGAAATCAAACACTGCACCTACTATGGCATAAGATATACCCCTGAACAAGAAACAAAGTGACAGAACTCCCCATTTCTGGAGGTAGATTCTTCTCCTCGGTCATTGAGCTCCAGAGTCATGCCCATGTTATAAAATGAAGAGATTAACGCACGCTTATGGTCTTTAACAATGGTATGCTTTTCTTAATAGTTTGCTGTCCTTCTGACCTTGATCTTCCTGGTGGAGATTGCTGCTGCTATTGCTGGCTACATCTACAGGGACAAGGTAAGAGATGTGCCTGGGCCCTGTGAATTGTGGGTAAAGGGCTGTTCACTGCCATTTCTAAATGAGAGTAGCGGGGAGACTCACAAGAGAATGCAGTCTTTCTTTGGACTATTAAATCTCCCCAGAGTCGATTCCACCAATAGGTATTCCATCCAGCAGTCACTCTTGTTCCTGCAAAAGGATTTTGTATGGCAGTTAATTACTCTATGTGTGTTCTAGGGGTAAGCCTTATCATTTATCAACCACTTCACCTTTGCTTTTTGTTCAAAGATCCAATCAGTGGTTAATGAACAAATCAGAGAAGCAATGCGTGAAACTAAGAACAATAAAAATACGACGCTCACAAATGATTTTGATGCATTGCAGAAACAGGTGAGTGCAACAAGGAAGTTCTGTCTTCTGGGCTAATTGAATAGGAAAACCATGGTGGTGCTGTGTTGTTTGCGCATGTGCTTCCTAACCAGCAGCCTATCTGAGCTGGCAATAAAGTGCTTAGAGCAGGATCTACCCTGTCCACTTTATGTATATTCAGGGCCTTAAGTATGCCTCTTTCAGTAACGTACTTGCATCACAGATGGCTTTTGAAAGCGCACTCAATTTCAGAAGTGATTTGTCAGGCAGTGGTTTGAGAAACACAGGCTTGAAGCAGTCTTGGGCCTGCAGAGCTACTCCTGTGTTCTTTAGATCCCAGCCATGTAGCATAAGGAGAGCCCTGCTGGATCGGCTTGTGCCATCTCTCCAAATGCCAGGCAGGTGTTTCTGGGAGTCTTGCAAGCCCCTGATGCCTTCCCCTGTTTGTCCTCAACCTCTCCTAGTCAGAGGAATGCTGCCTTGGATCATCAGCTGACATTGATAATAGGCCTACCAATTCCGATCTTCTAAGTTTGGCAAACCTTTTTAAAAAATTCTGTAAGGCCACCTTCTACACTTTGATAAACGAAGCACAAGGCCACATGCTCCGCTCTCAAAGGTACCCTATGCCACCAGGGAGCGTGATCCAGTGGCTGGAGTGCTGGCCTTGGACTAAATAACTTAGTAGTCTTGGGTTTGTCATTAGTGTTGGGAGCTAGCATGGTGTAGTGGTTAAGAGCAGTGGTTTGGAGTGGTGGAGTCTGATCTGGAAAACCCTCTCCTCCACACGAGCAGTGGAGGATAATCTGGTGAACTGGATTTGTTTCCCTACTCCTACACATGAAGGCAGATGGGTGACCTTGGGCTAATCACAGCGCTCTTATAGCTCTCTCAGCCCCAACTACTTCACAAAGTGTATGTTGTGGGGAGGTGAAGGGAAGGCGATTGTAAGCAGTTTGATTCTCCCTTAAGTGGTAGAGAAAGTTGGCATATAAAAATCAACTCTTCTTCTCTCCCCCCCCTCACCCTTGTGAAATTGGAATAATAATAGTGTTGCAAAATGGCTGAGGATGAATGTGCTGAGGAACTAATATCTGCTCTGAAGCATGGGGTTAGGGCAAACTAGGAACAAAGAAGCTTCTCCTTCTGGTATGATTCTGTGAGATGCTCACTTCCCTTTCTCCATACAATTCTCCTCTCCACTCCATTGTAGTATTCTTGCTGTGGAGCTACAAACTTTACCGACTGGTTTAATGCAACAGGGGTTTTCGATCGCACAGTGCCTGCATCATGCTGCAAAAACCATACAGATGATTGTACTAAGAACCCAACGAGTTCAAACACCTTCACAGAGGTATGTGTGGAGGAGAACCGACAGTCGATTGTGGAGGGGCGGGGGAAGAGCTTTGTTCCTGGATACCAGAGTCTCATGCTGGGGGGCCCTCCAAAGTAACTCTTTCCATTTTTCTATCCCTGTAGGGTTGTACGTCAAAAATAGAAGAATTGCTGAGGAAACACATTCTAATTATTGCAGGAGTAGCATTGGGCATCGCATTCTTTGAGGTACTAAGAATTTTAACAGACTATGAGGAAGGGTGTTTGTGTGAGAGTATATGTAATGTGATGGTTGTACTAGGTAAGATTTGAGTTTATAATTATTATTATTTTGGTGCATGTTAAAGCTAAATTCTGCAGTATGAAACATTGTTTTTAAAAATCTGCTTCTGTTAGTCATGGAGGGAAGCAAAGAGCGATACAAGAGTCTGAGGTCCAACCCTATGTCACCTGAAGCCCTAGTTGACTCTCCATCTCTGGCTTCTGAGACTTCACCAGGAATTGTCTATGTTGGTAACCTTAAGGGTTAGAAAGGTCTCTCTTCTAGTAAACTGAAATTCTCAGCACGGTGAACATTTCTCCCCTTTTTGTACTGCAAACTGTGAGGAGTGTAATACAGCCTTGCCAGACAACAGTTCCATTAATCGGGAGTAGCATTAATCAGTATGCTACTAAATTTCCATAAATGTAGTGTTACTATGTAAGTTAGATAGCTGGATTGCCCCATCTTCAGGAATGCAAAGATCATGTGGTCTCCGTCACCCAGAGCTGAGATACTTGCTGTATTCTTAACGTGTACCCAGCGGGCTCTCATCTGGGGTCAGGAGTGATCTCCTGGTATGATTTCTTGCAGTGAAGGGCTAAAAAACAAGGTATTTCTATAAAGTTTTGGAATAGAGGCCCTTCAGATACGCAGCCTCCTCTCTTTTTTGCTATTTGTAGATTAAAAACTACTGCCATGTCTTGCTGGTTGCTTAGCTCAGCTACCCACAATAAAGCCAAAAAGCTCCATATTCAGATCTATAGTACTGGCAGGAAGCTCAGTATGTTTCCACAGGCCCTGACTTACTTATCTGATCTGAAGATGAAACTAGATATCAAGGGTTGGGTGTGGAGATAACATGAATGAGGTGTCTTTTTCCCCCCTTGGATGTGGTGCACAGGTGCATCTCTTCATTCCACTGTTATCTGTAGTCAAGCAACATTTGCAGTTTGTTCAAAGCAATGTTTAAAAGAAAAAAACAACCCTTGTGAGCAGACACTATTAGGGTGAATATATAAATGCCGAGTGTTGATGATCCTCATTCTACCACTTTTACTTACCCAGAAAACAAAACTACTATTGTCTGCATCTATCTGGTGTGGAGGAAGGGAATAGAAGTCCCACCTTGGGACACTTACTATAAGTCACCTAAAGGCTATAACAGCCCAATGGGGAAACCAAGCTTGGTGAGCATGTCAGGAGTGGGACGGACTATACAGACAGGGTTGGGGTTGTACAAGTAAACAGCTAATTCCTGAGCTTTCGGTGTGCTGCAGCCCCTCCTAAGCAGTTCTCTGCCCACCGAAACCTTGAAAAAAGCCTTTTTGTGGCTTTTTTTCTTTTTAAATGGGGCTTTTCACCCCATTGAGAAGAGCGAGGCTGCGTCTGCTAAAAAGTAGGCACAACCTCGCTCTTCTCCCCACCGGCATACCTGGGGCAAAAGGGGACCAGAGACTGCCTACAGGCAGCCCCGCCCCAGGAACACTGCCCGGAATGCCGGTGCGGGCCGTTACACTGGTGGGATGCTGGTGGAAGGCCCCGCCTGTGTCCCAGGGCAGCTCCAGGACACCAGCGTCTGGGCCTCTCTGCTGGCATTGGGGCCACTTATGGCGGCATAAGTAGCTTGGATGCCAGCATGTGGGGGGGCAACCCACGCAGCCCCTTCCTAACCTGAGGACTTTCATCCTCAAAAGTCAGGAATGCGCTTGAAAAGAACTGGAACGTTCTCTCCCATCTCTTGTCAAAAGATAAGAGACAGTATTCCGGCTCTTTCCCCTGCTCATTATAGTGTGAAAGATTATCCGCCTGCATACATAACCCCCCTCCCAAAAACAATACCAGCCAACCCATAACTGATACAGTTTCTGTAATCTCTTTTTCAGCTCCTCGGTATCATCTTTGCCTGTTGTCTCATGAAAGGAATCCGCAGTGGCTACGAGGTCATGTAGCCGCTCCTCCGTGTTGTGCGTCTGCTGCAGCAGTTCCACAAAATGGTGGAATGTTTCTGGGGTGCAAATGGCAGGTTCCAGTGTACTTGGGGCTTTATCATGGGAAAAGAGCGGATGGTTGCCTTCTTTTGTTGTCTTTTATAAAATGTGTACAGCCATCTGGAAGGATTTACTTGTGGCCTTATCTTTTTTCCTTATCCCTCTAACAGGAAAGTGGGGCCCCTATCATAAGTTCCACTCCCCTTCAAAGTTACTTTTTTCTGCACCTTAATTCCCCTCTGCTGCTGATCATCCTTTACATTCAGGTGGGCTCTTAGACTTTTGCCGCCTAGTGGGCATGTTGTGACATGCAGCTGCTGCTGGGTTCCCGGCCGATGTTCCTAGTATTCTTATTAGGTGTAAGCGAGCACTCTCCAACTGTTGCTTTCCCCAGATTCACACTTCTTTAGACTTCTGTAGCTTTCTATTTTGACATGCCTCCTAATAAGCAGATTATCTTGTGCCTTTTCAGCTTCTCCTCTTCTGCCTTAGAAAGGCAGGCTCTCCATTCAGACAAATATTTTTGTTTTAGAAAACCACAAGGAGATGGGGGGAAATAATTTTTTTAGCTGGTGTCATTATTTTGGAAAATAAAAGCTTTTGGTTTCCCAAAACGTTTGAATATTATTTTAACTCTATTCTGGTTTGGGTGTACTTTCTAATCTTAGATCTTCTCTTTTATGTACCTTTGGAGTAAGCATCCCCTCTCCAATATTCTCTTGCAGAAGCTCAGAATGGAGGACTACTAATATGACTGAACTACTTCTTTCATTAGTGTGATAGTGGGGGTGGGGGGATCCATCCAGTGGGAGCACTTCCATGCTGAGCCAGTAATACATGAATTGGCCTATAGTCTTGTGCTGTAGGGTACATAGTGTCTGTAAACACACAGGATTCTCACATTCATCATTCTCATGTTTTACTTAGTGCTGTTCACAAACTTAACTGATACACACGAGTCCTTGAGATCGGTAATGGAGGCTCTTGCTGATGTTTTGAAGAGCCTTGATTATGTGTAAAGGTTCCAGTTGTGCATTTAGAACCTACCCGATACCATTTAAGAATAATAGGTACCTGGTTGGGAGAGGGATTCCTTTTAGCTCACTCCAGTTGCAGCATCTTCACCTGCCTATAATGGTATAGTAGTTAAGAGTGGTGGACTCTAATCTGGAGAACTAGGTTTGAATCCCCATTCTTCCATGTGAGTGGCTAACTCTAATCTGGAGAACTGGGCTTGTTTCCCCGCTCCTCCACATGAAGCCTACTGGGTGACCTTGGGCTAGTCACAGTTCTCTCAGAACTCTCAGCCCCACCTACCTCACAAGGTGTCTGTTGTGGGGAGGGGAAGGGAAGGTGATTGTAAGACGCTTTGAGACTCCTTAAAGGTAAAGAAAGGCAGGGTATAAAAAACAATTCTGCTGCTGCTTTTTCCCATAGGATCAAGTACTCTGCCTGGAAACTCTTGTTTACTTATATGCAATATCATCATCTTATCATACCAGGAGTCAGAGATGACTGTCTTATGCAGTGAGGAAGATCAGGTGGCAGGGCAGTGGCATTTATTTGATGACAGCTTTATTTTTGCACCATTTAGTGTTTGTTTTACACCGATAGCTGGATCACAGGCTTGGTCTGGAATAGGGAAAAGCACCCTTTGGAGCCTAGCGGACGCGATGGGCTGGCTTTGGTAGGATGGTAGCCAGTGCAATGTCCACTACGAAAGCAGGCAGATAGGAGGCTGGAAGCCACAGGAGCTTGGCATCCCAACCAGCACTATATCGTGTCCGGGGATGCTTGGCCTGCAGAGCGTGCTCCATGCAGTTGGTCACTTTGCTGAGGTCTGGGTCACAGATGATGTTCATTATGAAGTTCTGGACTTTCACATCTGGGGAAAGGCAGAGGATTGCAGCAATCAAAGTGGGAGACTGTGTTTTGTAGCCTAGTAACCACATGAAGGAGTCTTTGAGGTAGGACCAAGGTGAAGAGGAAGTTCCTTCACCTGGTACAGGCAGGGAGACTCAGCGTAACAATTAGCCAGCTGTGACCCTAAATCCCATAACTTTTTTTTCTTAATATAACTTGGAAACAAAGCCAGAGCTGCTTTTCAGCCTTTGACTCATGTGCATCTGTGCTGCTCTTAGTGCTCATCTACATGCCGCTATTATGGAGCTCTCAAAACACTGCATCTTAAGAGATTGGAGGATGCTTTCTGGACTGTGCAATATTGCTCCTGATAGTTCTGAAGAGCAGGTTTTCCCCCCAGCCTGATATCTCTAAATACTTGCCAAAAATACAAGCTCTGGAGGCTGTTGTAAAGTCATGATGCCTCCCAGCTACAAACTCAAAAGGGAATATTTGCTGGTACATACCAAATCCTCTCCTTACACACACACACACACACACATCAAATAATGGGAGGTGTGGGAGCCAGCACAAAGCCTCACAAAGAAGAGAAATTTTTTAAACACCAGCAGTTTTAATAGATTAGGACTGTGAGCTTACAGACAGAGCTTGACTCTCTAGAGCAGGGGTGTCAAGCATAAGGCCTGGGGGCCAGATCCCGCCCTTTGAAAGCTCTTATCTGGCCCCCGAGCCAGCCATGGCAGCCACCCCCTCTCCCGATATGGGCTGGCAAGCCTGCTGCGGGCTCACCAGCTGAGGCAGTCTCACACACATCTGGGCTGACGAGGCCTGGCCCTATGAAGTGACATTTACATCATATCCGGCCCTCGTAACAAATGAGTTTTGACACCCCTGCTCTAGAGCCTCGGTTGCCCAGCTTTAATTGTACATAGTTAACTAACCTTTCTAGGATTGCGTTGAGTAACAAGTGGCTGAGGAAAACAAAGTGCTGATTAAAAATAGGACAGTCAGGATCTGACAGCCAGCGTGGCGTTAAGAGTGGCGGACTCTAATCCCATGAATCCTGCTGGGTGACCTTGGGCGAGTCACAGTTCTCTCAGAACACTCTCAGCCCACGCAGAGGCCGGCAACAACAAACCACCTCTGAACATCTCTTACCTTGAAAATCCTATGGGGTTGCCATAAATCAGCTGTGACTTGATCACACACAGAGAGAGAGAGAGAATCTTGAGTTCTGAATCTAAATGAGGTTACTGGTTGTTGCTGCTTTCTCATGCCTCTTTTGTACCTTCCACTGAGGTAGAGGTTGGTACAGCTAAGAGCTACATTTTCCCTCAAGTCAATTTTGCTCTCCTCTGCAGTAGCCGCAGCTGTAGTGACACTTACAGTGTGGAAAGAAGTCTTCTCCATAGCTCCGCCGTGTCTCAGGGCTCAACCGGTCCCAGAGTTGCCGCAAGGAGGCCTCTATACATTCAAGATTAGTCACCGCTGTCTTGAAGAAGCCTGGCTCCACAATGGAAACCTTTACCCCAAAATGATACATATCCCTCCTGTAAGAGAAGTGTTCTATACTGACAAACTGATTGAAAATAGCAGCCTTCCCCATAGACGTTTTAACATAACAAAAGCTTTTCTTTACCCATTTTGTTAACACAAAGTTAAACCTAACAGTTTGAATGAAGTTACTGAAAGTTGTTGCTGTTCAGCATCTTCTACTGAAATATAGGGTTGCCCAGAGAATTGCATTTGATATCACCTTATAATGTTCTCCCAGACTGACAAGTTCATCTCCGAAATTGTGTGAAACCTTGGCTTAATGAACTTTGGCTACTGTGATTATTTGACTGCAGAGAATTCTGCTTCTAGGTAGAGTCCATCATCAAGCCAGGATCTGAAGCTGGCTCATTAATAGGGTTGCCAGGTCTCTCATTGCCACTGGTGGGAGGTTTTTGGAGTAGAGCCTGAGGAGATCGGGGGAGGGGAGGGACTTCCAATTGCCAAAGCAGCCATTTTCTCCAGGTGAATGGATCTCTTATCGGCTGGAGATCAGTTGTAAAAGAAGGAGATCTCCAGCTAGTACCTGGAGGTTGACAACCCTACTCATTAATCTCTATCTGAACTATGGTTTCACATAGGTGTTTTCCACTCCAGACAGCCTTTAATGTTCCAGTTTCATTTCTCTTTGTTACCATTTTTTCCTCATTTCCACACAGCTCCATTAGCAACCCCTGGAGGAAAACAGGCTTTGGTAAGGAGAGGGTGAGGGGCGCTGAAAAAATGGGACAGCAAGGGAATTGCTAATGAAGCTGCGTGGAAATGAGGAAAGGTAACAAAGGAATATGAAACTGGAACATTCTGGAAAATGCCATAATGTACAAATGCAAACCACCTGGTTCAGGTTGTTCTCAGGCGATGCCCTCAGGCTACAGAGGAACGGCAATGAAACCAGCATTTGTTGAGGCAACCCAGAATTTGAGTAGTCATGGTTTCACAAACTAGTCATAGTTAAAAATAAACCATGGTTTCATGGGATAACTGACCTGAGCCAAAGTGGATTACTTGCTATTAGGACTGTCACGTGGAAAATAACTGGATGTATCATGGACTCTGTCACTGACGGCATTAGTGACCCAGTTCCAATTTCCCTGTCACACAAGGGCTGGGACAAGATGGTAAGACAAATCACTTTTCTTACACCCTAACCTTGCACAACAATGAATAAGAGTTTACAGATTCCCAGGTGCCAGATGTCAAAATCCAAGTTTCCTCATGTATAAGTGCTTGGGGCCCAGACTATCCTGATCTCATCAGATCTCAGAAGCTAAGCAGGGCCAGCCCTGGTTAATATTTGGATGGGAGACCACCAAGGGAGTCCCAAGGTCTCTATGCAGAGGCAGTCAACGGCAAACCACTTCTGAAGGGCTCCTGCCTTGAAAATCCAACAGGGTTGCCATAAATCAGCTGTGACTTGATGGCAAAACAAAAAAAGTGTTTGGGATTTTTCCAGCCTTTCTCTCAACTACTGCTCTGTTTTGTTTTTAATATGAGGCCTCCTGTTTTGGCAAGTCAGAAGGGTATTACCATTGCAAAGGACTAGCCTTTTCTCATTAGCAAGGGGAGCAAAGGTGTCCCTACTCCATTCTCCTTGTTGCTGGAGCAATTCAGCCTGTAGGAAGTACCTTCTACAAGGATGAAGAGGAGTTTTGGGGTGAAAGAGTAATAGAATGAAAGAGGACATTAAAGAAGCAGAGGTGGGTGTTGGAATAAAAGGTGTTTTCGAACCAAGAAAATGTGAGATGGCAAAAAGGAGGGGGGAGGGGTGGAATGAGACATAAGAGAGCAATGTATGCACAGAACAGCAATTGATTAAGTGCTAGGATGGGAAAGGTGACAGGGATGAAAATAAGCAAAGCCCTCCCTGGTCTCCTACCTGAGGCTGTCGGAGAAGGCCTCAATCGTGTATTTGGAAACACAATAGCCACCGCCATTGGCTGAGAGACGACCCAGAATGCTGGAAATGTTGACCACGCGGCCACGTGCCTGTTTGAGGAGAGGTAGGAAGGCCAAAGATACTTCGATTACCCCAAAGGTGTTAACTGCCATGACCTTGCGGTAATCTTCTACGTGCATCCATTCAGTGGGTCCAATGGGGTTGGCCACGCCTGCATTGTTCACCAATCCAAAGAGCCCTGGAAAGAGAGAGAGAGACTGATGGGTGTGGGCCAGAGGGAGCAGAAAGCTCCAGTGGAAACCACCT
The DNA here is from genome assembly GCF_029931775.1 of Euleptes europaea. Classification (NCBI taxonomy): domain Eukaryota; kingdom Metazoa; phylum Chordata; class Lepidosauria; order Squamata; family Sphaerodactylidae; genus Euleptes; species Euleptes europaea. The sequence goes on from NC_079312.1 coordinate 157,610,506, forward strand.
TGTTTTTCATGCCACAAACTGCTCTTTGCTCATATGAAGTGCCTGCATGAATTCCATCGACGTTCACGATTGGGACTCCAAGGGGAAAGAATGTCACTCTCTATTCCTTGTTCCTCGATCAGTTCCATTGTGTTGCTTCCTATAACACTTCTTGCTGGGACTAAGAAAGACTATGGGCACTTTCACACATGTTGAATAATGCAATTTCAATCTACTGGTTTGAAAGTGCAAGATCAAGACACCATGGACACCAGGCCACAGAAAGAATCATCAGCCATACAGGGGAGCAGCTAGTGACACATCCCCATGCTTTTATATGATGTCAATAGGTTCTTTTGTAACATGTGCTACAAATATTAAAATTCTGCTTCAGGCAATCCAGACTTTCCATAAAGAAAAGGAAAACTCTTTATTAGTTATACACATTAAGAAAATCTGCTTGATTTCTATTGTTTTATGCAATTCATTGTGCTTTTACAAAATATAACTTTTGTGTAATTTACAATGCAGACCTAAACAGAGTTACACCCTTCAAGTCCAAAGGGTTTAGGATGGTGTAACTCTACTTAGGATTGCAGTGTTGTTCTGATTCTGCTTATAATGAAGAGAGGCAAAGAACTATGCAGGTCCTGGAAGCCCCACCCGTGAAAGCTGGAAGTTTGGAGAGCTGCTGGATACATTGGCCACATGTTCAAGCTTGGCTTCCCAGCCACAAGTGCTGTGAAACTTGCTATATTTTGTAAAATGAAATCTGAGATTCCTAGAAATCTGTATTCTATGCCTACGGCCTATTTTCCCCACTGTACTTTTACAGAATCCTAACTTTTCACAGCCTTTCCCTCAGCCCATGGCCAGTTCCAAGTTTTGGGGGCCCCTAGGCAAACAGTGGGATTTGGAATGGTATAGTACTATAGCCTGATCTCGTCAGATCACAGAAGCTAAGATGGGTCGGTACTTGGAAGGGAGACCTCCAAGGAAGACTCTGCAGAGGCAGGCAATGGCAAACCCCCTCTGCTTAATAATTTGCCTTGAAAACCCCACCAGGGGTCGCTATAAGTCAGCTGGGACTTAATGGCACTTTATACACACACAGGCAGACAGTTCCCAGGAGTCCCCCTCCCCTCTTCTGCCCATCACTCATGCCCTCTGTGACCAGGGTGGAGATTCTCTCCCACGTCACCTACTTTGCTTTACCTCAGACAATTGTGACACCAGAGGCTTTACTCAGTTCAACAATAAAACAACAGAATTGTATTATATTTCATAGGGAAAGGTACGGGAGGGAAAACTAGTATCAAGGAAAGGTACAACGTTTCCATACATATAATGAGTTGCTCAACACATACAGCACAGATGATATTGTATCTAACTTAGGTTTCCAACACTTTAAGGTGGCTTTCTCCCATCACCTGTACACAGAGGTTCATGTGTATACTCTGATGCCCAAAACTAGGAAATACAACTCCTCGTCTTTCTAGAGCCTTCTCTTTAGCTAGATTGAATGCTAACCCCTCTATGGTTATGCAGGGCAGAATTTTGAATATACCATACCCAGACAGGTATTAAGTCCTTGCTCTTCTGGCTCTATCGATTCTCTAGCTCATGCCCTTTTGGAATGCCACTTTTACGAGGAACTTCGATCACATTATATCTCCCCTCTTTTAACATACAAATCTAATGCCTCTGTCTCTGACATTATGCCTTTTCTACTAAGCGATAGAGATCCCAAGGCTACATTGTCAGTGGCAAGATTTGTTTCAGTCCTTATATCCCTCAAACACTAGATATATGCTGCTCAAGATCAATGGATCAAGGAGCTTCTAAGGGATAAAAGGAAAACTAGGAAATGTGGCAATTCTCCCTTCTCCTTTCCTTTATCTCTCTGTGGAATTACTTCACAGCACTTAAAGTAATTTTCACACAACACTTGGGCCAGGAATACCCCCTTCCCTAGAGATTATTCCTCCCCCTCAGTGACTAGAGTAGGGACCTTTCTCCCCAAGCTCTCTCTTTCGTCACCCTTGAGGTTTTTGCCCCAGTCACACTAGGCACAACCTCTCACACCGGAACCCAGAGTAAAAGACCCCTCTTCTCTTCCAGAATCTCGGAGTAAGGGCTTAAGGGAGGAGACTCTCTCACACTCTCCTTTCTTCCCACCCACCAGCATGCCTCCCACAACCATGTGTGTCCTTCCCTTGTCTCCCACCACCCTGGCTCATAGCTGCCTGCTGACTAGGGTTGCCAGGTCCTTCTTTGCCACCAGCAGGAGGTTTTGGGGGGGGGGAGCCTGAGGAGGGCAGGGTTTGGGGAGGGGAGGGACTTCACTGCCATAGAGTCCAATTGCCATGGCGGCCATTTTCTCCAGGTGAACTGATCTCTATCGGCTGGAGATCAGTTGTAATAGCAGGAGATCTCCTGCCAGTACCTGGAGGCTGGCAACCCTGCTGCTGACCTTTCCCCAGTGGAACTAGGCGGTGGATGCAGAGCAGGGAGCATAGGCAGTGGCGTGCTAGTAGGCCCTGCCAGAAACCCTGGGCCTCAGCAGCTGCCCCACCTCAAGTGATGCCGTACCTGCCTCAGCCTTTGTTTTCTTCCTGATGCCCACCGGGTGAGACTCACCTTTCCCGCCCACTTCCGTCTGCACCCACTCCACTGCTGTGCGGATGCTCTCAGAGCTGGTGACGTCGATCAGCGTGGTGCGAAGGTTCGGTGATGCGGCCCGCTGCAGGCTGTCGGCCCCCTTCAGGGTTAGGCAGCCTGCCAGCACGTGGAAACCCTTCTTGTCAAGTCGCTTGGCCAGCATGTTCCCAAAGCCAGTGTCACAGCCCGTGATGAAAACATACTTATCCTTGAAGGAGCTCAACATCTGCCGGTCACGGAGGTACCAAACTGCAGCCCAGAGGAAACTTGCGAGCAGCACGTAGAGCCACATAGCAGAGAATCTAGCTTAAGGCCCTGCAGGGATAGGCAAAAATAGCTGGCACTGTAGGCTTGTGGCATATAAATGTATCTATATAAAGTAGGGTGGCCAACCTCCAGGTAGTAGCTGGAGATCTCCAGCTATTACAAATGGCTGCTTTTGACAATTGGACTCTACAGCATTGAAGTCCCTCCCCTCCCCAAACCCTGCCCTCCTCAGGCTCCGCCCCAAAAACCTCCCACTGGTGGCAAAGAGGAACTTGGCAACCCTATTCCCCATTAATTAGAGCTCATTGTTCTTCACTGGTGGCCTCAGCTACAGGGCAACCCAGGTGCTGCCCTTCCCTCCCCAAACCCACCCTCCTCAGGCTCCGCCCCCAAAAAACTTCCCGCTGGTGGTAAAGAGGGACCTGGCAACTCTAATATAAAGAAAGTTGCCTTGTCCAAAGGGATGGTTTTATGCATTTCTCCCAAAAGTGAAGGAATTAGGAAGTCTAACCTTTTAAAGTACGTTCCTTTAAGCGTGGGATGCAGAAAAGAGAGCTACTCTGGACTAACCCAAAGTAAGAGACTGGCACAGGTGGTTTGGGCCCACCTGCCCCCCCACCCCTCAAAACAGCTAGGAATCAAAGCAGGGCATCCTGTAGTCTTCTTAGCTGACCCTCATGAAGACATGAGACTGTGAAAACAACCCGTGTGCTAGTGAAATAGGTCCTTGGGAAACTCTTTTCCAGCCAGTATCACGTTAATCCGTGAATGCAGACTTTCCCAGGCTTACTAGGAGGCTGTTCAAATGCTGCATCTAAAGTGGTACTGACTTGATAGCATGGGAGCTTTACGGAACTAATGCGGCTCATTAGAGGCATTAGAGGATAAGCCCCCTTCTCCAGACTCTCAGGATAAGGGGTGGTGATGGTTTTCATAACCCAGTTTTGTAACTCGCCTGATCCAAATCAGGGCAGGACCCGGGTGCCTTGCATTACGTATAGTCCAGCTCCATGTTTTCTTTCATCAAGTAGAGGGCCAGGGTACAATAATCAAAACATACTTTTATATAATTTCCCCCAAGCAGGCTGAATGGGGGACAAAAGCTCTGACTAGTTTCCATTACTCTGAATTGGTAAAGGCTATTGGGGCTAGCATTAGGATATTTTTGCAAGGCTTTTCACATCTCTGGGATTTAAAAAACAAAACAAACGTTGTTGATATGTTGGTGCATTTAAATATACATGAAAATTTACCCGTGTAGCACTAAATATCACACTGGTGTAAAACCCTAACTGACGTTTAAACCAACAAGATGGCAACTCCAGATGGGGCTTAATACTTCACGTGATATAGAGATGAGAGAGCACACTGTTGTCTTAGTCTATGTGGGGTGAAGGACAAGGCACAGCTGTGACTGCATTCTCATGGGTGTGTGAAAATGCACCACTGCCATGGTTAGGGTTGCCAACTCTGAGTTGGAAAATACCTGCAGATTTTGGAAGCGGAGCCTGAGGAGAGCAGGGTTTGGGGAGGGGGGTGGATTTCAAAGGGGTATAATGCCATAGAGTCCACCTTCCAAACTGGCCATTTTCTCCAGGTGAACTGATCTGTTGGCTGGAGATCAGATGTAATAGCAGGAGATCTCCAGCTACCACCTGGAGGCTGGCAACCCTATCTCTAGGGAAATGGATCTCTGTCACCCGGAGATCAGTTCTAATTCTGGGAGATCTCCAGGCCCCACCTGGAGGTTGGTGACCGTAGCCATGGTACCCGCAGCAACAGACTTGGGAATCGGTGGGAACAGTGTCTGCTCGCCCTGTCCCCACGCTGCTCGCTACAGCTGCAGCTACCTGCCCCCTTTCCTCCGTCACATCTGCACAGAAGCACAGTGCAAAATAATAACTCTAAGCCTTTCTGCAGCCCAGAAAAACATGCTTTCAATTCCCTTTCCCTATCTCAGCCAAGCTGCCCTGTAAAGCTATATAGCAGCTCTGCCAGGAAAGGAAAAAGCCCTTTAAAGGGCCAAGGGGGGAATGGGGTGTGGCAGTGAGATCCCTATGATTTTGGAAGTAGAGCTTAGCTTCACCCTCCTCTAGGATTGCTAGCTCCAGGTTGGGAAATACCTGGAGATTTGAGGGGTGGAGCCTGAGGAGGGCAGGGTTTGAGGAGGGCAGGGACTTCAGTGCCATAGAGTCCAATTGCCAAAGCATCCATTTTCTCCAGGTGAACTGATCTCTGTAGCCTGGAGATCAGTTGTAGTAGTGAGAGATCTCCAGCCACCACCTGGAGGTTGGCAACCCTACCCTCCTCTCACACTGGCTATGGGTGGAGCATCTAGATGGATGCCCCACCCACAGCCACCCAGGATCACCCTTTAAACTGGATCAAAGGAGAGTTTTTTTAAATCTGGGGAAGAACGTTGCTAGGGTAGCCAACTGGAGAAAAATATCCTGTCCCTTTAATAGAAACTTCATGGCATGGAGGTAAATAACACACCAAAAAAGAAGGGGTGGGGACCAAGGCCCAAACACTGAATTAAGTACTATAAAGGATGAGCAAAAACAATATAAAAAATTAATTCATTTTTATATTGTCTTTGCTCAACCTTCATGGTACCTAATGGAGATAAATAACATCACACGGTAAAATAATATCCCATGAAGCCTCTATTAAAGGGACAAAACAGGTAACTGGCAACCCTAACCATGAGTCATGCTCAGAATGAACATTCCTATTAAATCGGGGGGGGGGGGTGTTCCTATTCCAAGTGTGGAAGCAACCTATGTCCCAGGATGGCTGGCTCACTGGCTGGCCAGCGGCTCTGTGAAAGATCACATGCATTGCATTCAGAAGGTCCCAGGCCCAAAGTTATTCCTTGGGATCTCCAGTTTTTTAAAAAACAATCAAGTACCAGGTGTTAGAAAAGACATTTCTCTGCTCAGCACCAGTCAAAACATCTACCAAAGAGTACATAATATTGAGCTAGATGGACCAATAAGGCAAAGGCAGCTTCCTATGTTCATATACGAGGGCAGGATGCAGAAATGCTGGACCAATCTTTTTTGGTTGCTATCAGGAAGCAAATCCCATGGCTTTTAGCATCTGCTGCCTCTAAGTAAAGCAGCAGCCCTGCCACTCAAATTAGGGATAGTTTTTATCCATCTGCATTCAGTTAGATATTTTATTCTTCAGAGGCTGTTCATGGAAGTCCCTCCTGCTGGGGAAACAGAGGACAGATTGACAGAACTCTTTTTTTTCTGTTCTAGGGTAACCCTTTGGGGTCACCTTTGAGCAAAGTCCACAGACAGCTGATTTGAACTGCTCTGCATGTCTTTGGAGTGTGATCCAACACAAGGCTGGAGATCTCTGACGGCAGATCTGTTGACTTGCTCTCTGAATGCATGCTGCACCAGCCGTAAAACTGGAATGCCTGTGGTTCTTAAGGGCAAGGACAGGCATAAAGGGACCCAGTGCAGCAAACTAAGTAGATCAAACTGTTAAAAAAGGATGACTAAAGTATAATACATGTATGAGTTTACTATGGATACACGATGGCAGAACTGGATACTGAACTTAAGATTTAAACTTTTATGCTTTAAAAAAATTGTTCTGGGGCAATTCTTAACTTCATTCTTATCTGGCACACGCAAGATCTCATCTCTCTCAAATGCTCCTATTTGCATCCTGGAGAACTGAACATGCTCTCTCTCATACCCACTCACAGGGCTGCAGAGTAGTGCAAAGGGATATAGAGGTTGGAAAAAAATTGTCTGGAACTGGAAAGAGTACAGTGCCAGCCCACCTGCCCTTCCCTTTACCTGCTAACAAGGTGTAGGTGTTGATCAAATCAGCCAGACGTTGGCAGTAGAAGCAGCTCCTTGCCCAGTGCGGTTAGGACTCTCTACCCTGTTCGGCTGCACAGAGCAGACAAATGTCCTGCTCTTAGTCAAAGTCCAGGGGGGAAACATGCCAGATCCCTCCCTCCCCACCCAGCTCCCTGATAAAGGACTTCCAGGGGCAGGGACTCAGTCCACTATTAACCCTTAGCTTAGTTTCAAGTAAAACCACCCAGCTGAGCCCTTCTACATTCCAGATAGATCTCTGGAGAGTCCAGTTGGGTAGGGAACTGGACAAAAGACTGGACCCAAAGCTATGTCGACTAAATTGATCTGAAGGATAGGAGACAAAAAAGGCAAACTCTCCTGGCCCCCTGCCCCACAAGCTCTACAGGGTAGCTAGCAAATTGCAGGCAGGACAACCCGCCAAGAAAATCAGCTGCTTTCAAGAACTAGTTAAGGATTTGGGGCTTTCAGTAACTGGAGGGAAAAGAGGCCTTCAAAGAAAATAAAACAACTCCTTTGTGAATTGAGCAATTCAGAACAGAATGAATTATACTGCAGTCATTTCTCTGAGCGGGTGGGAAGGCAGCACGGTACAGTCTGGTCTCGTCAGATCTCAGAAGCTAAGCAAGGCCACATGAACACACATGAACACATGAAGCTGCCTTATACTGAATCAGACCCTTGGCCCATTAAAGTCAGCATTGTCTACTCAGACCGGCAGCGGCTCTCCAGGGTCTCAGGCAGAGGTCTTTCACATCACCTACTTGCCTAGTCCCTTTAAGTGGAGATGCTGGGGATTGAACCTGGGACCTTCTGCACGCCAATCAGATGCTCTACTACTGAGCCACAGACCTCAGTATCTGGGAGATTCCAGTTCAAGTCCCCACTCATGCTATAGAAGCTCACTGGGTGCCCTTGAGCCAGTCACACTCTCTCGGGCTAACCTACCTCACAGGCTTATTGTGAGGATAAAATGGAGGTGAGGAGAATGATGTAAGCTGCTTTGGGTCCCAGTTGGGGGGAAAAGGTGGGGTAGAAATAAATAAAATAAATACAATAATGAATAAGTTGTTGTATGAATCCTTTTCATTTAAGGCTGATACAGCAATCTCTCTGGAATAGTCATAAACAGTCCTTCAAATAGGGTTGCCAACTCCAGCTGGGGAAATTCCTGGAAATTTGGTGGGGGGTGTGTGCCTGGGGAGACAGAGTCTGGGAACAGGAGGGAGCTCAGCCAGGCCGTGAGGCCATAAAGTCCTCCCTCCGAAGCTGCCATTTCCTCCAGGAGAATCTGATCTACCCTCCAGGTAGGGCTGCCAACCTCCAGGTACTGAAGGAAAAAACAGACACCTCTGTACAAATATCAAAAGATGAGAAATTCAATACAGGAATATAGCTGTAAGCAATGCCAATTATGTTATGGCTATATTACCAACAGACAAGTGTATTTTTTACATATTTTTATAGAATATTCCAACAGGTAAGTTTTCAGCAAATTCCTCTATCAGGTAAGTATTGAAGCAAAATTCACTTGAAATTGTCCTTTAAGATGTATTTCTTTCTTTACAGCAGCAGAATAAGTAATGAAGGAGAAAACGATAGTTTCGGAGCATGAAGCCCAATTCTTCCTCAGTTCTTCAAAAATACAAAATACATCACCATCCATAATATCTGGTTTCAAACGAATACCTTTTTCAGGATTAAAGTGCATTATGCTTCCCTAAAAGGGGTAAGATGTTGAATTCCTTCCACTCTAGGTAAGGATTCAAGTGGCGCCACTTACACCAACTCAAGTGGCGCCACTTACACCAACTCTCTTGTGTTTTCTATTGTTAGGATTGTCAGGTCCCTCTTCGCCACCAGCGGAAGGTTTTTGGGGCAGAGCCTGAGAAGAGCAGGGTTTGGAGAGGGGAGGGACTTCACTGCCATAGAGTCCAATTGCCAAAGCGGCCATTCTCTCCAGGTGAACTGTTCTCTATCGGCTGGAGATCAGTTGTAATAGCAGGAGATCTTCTGCTATTACCTGGAGGTTACCAGTGCTAATTGGTATATAGTTATTGCTGTGTTCCTTATGGAAAAATACCGAAATAATGAACAAAATTCACAACTAAACCTTGTTTGCTTTTACTTGATGTTGTATATACTTCATACAAACTTACAGTCATATGGCTTATCTCATACACATACATACAGATTTACATATCTGAATACACAGGCATAATATGCCCTTGCAATTTTTCCAAATCTGGTGTAATTGCCAATTTTTCTATGAGCATAACTTGCCCTTACAATCTATGCTGTGCCATATGCCATGCCATGCCAACTTTATTTCCCGGGATTGGGTAAAGTTTCAATAATCTTTATCAAGGCATCAACCTAAAAAATAATAATGAAAACATTTATAATCAAATACAAACACCATAGATTAATTCCTTTTACCTTTACCATACTTACTGAATTGGAGGCAACAGCCTTCCCCTGCCGGTCACAATTGAAAAGTGCCGGACCTAACATGAGGTCCCTATACTTTTTATTCATCTTAATCCATTTAACTTTTTAACTTTTTCAAAAGATACAGATTTACAAGTTTGTATGAAGTATATACAACATCCAATAAAAAGCAAACAAGGTTTAGTTGTAAATTTTGTTCATTATTTCGGTATTTTTCCATACGGAACACAGCAATTACCTGGAGGTTGGCAACCCTATCTATTGTTGACAACCTTTTTCAGTGGAGATAGATCACAAAGTAAATCCAGAACATTAAAATGATATTCACACAACTGAATAACCTGTGCTTAGACAAATGATCTGTGATACTTACCCAGATTAAGACCCCTTGGCAGGTGTAATTTAATATATGCTACGTTTGACCTCCCCAAGGGTTCCCCCAGGGATTTTAAAAATATTTATAAATGTGTAAGGGGTGAATATAAATCAATTATATTAGTTTAGGGAACATTCATTTTAATTACCTGAACCATTTGACATAACAAATTTAGTGCCTTCCATCTCTTTAAGTCTGTCACAATTTCCAGCATGATTTATCGAACTTGGTTTTAAATACATCAGCCATTTTTTGTGATTAAAACACTCGACCATTTCAGACCAGCTCATTTCACAGGGAAGTACGGATGGTGAAAAAGTATTTGCCAAGAGAAGCATGAACACACTTCAACCTGCCCGAGTTGATTGTATGAAGGGAAACAAGCTGCCCATTTCTCTTCACCACAAAAAAGTTGAGAAAAATGAAAGTACAATATATAATGCAATTTACAAATAATGATCAATTGTGTGCACAAAGCACTGCGCAGACAATTTAATATAATAACAACCATAAAGACCCACTGGAGGAACAAATTAAAGGCTTGGAATATATAATGAACTCCTTATAACAAAACACTAGGCTTCAATATTATCATTCACATTTGGATATCACTGGTCAAAATAGCAATACCAGTCTCACACATGGGTATTGGTGTTTTGACCAGTCTTTGCGGTTTATTATGATTTTTCACTGTGTGTAAAAGGTAAAGGTCCCTTGTGCAAGCACTGGGTCATTCCTGACCCATGGGGTGACATCACATCTCGACGTTTACGAGGCAGACTTTGTTTACAGCAACTCCTCTTCCCCAGTCATCTTCCCTTTACCCCAACAAGCTGGGTACTCATTTTACCGACCTCAGAAGGATGGAAAGCTGAATCAACCTTGAGCCGGCTACCTGAAACCAACTTCCATCGGGATTGTTTGCCAGATAGGAAACTTTATTTTATCCCATTTCCTGTGGATGCTAGCATTCTGTCCTTGAATTGTTGTTTTTATTAAATTATCTGTATAATGGTATGCGCACACAATTGAATTGGTAATTATTTGTCTATTTTATTATATATTGCCCATTTTTCTACAGCCTGTAGGGAAGAGGAAGAGGAAGGGAAGCACAGTGAGATCAGAGAATGCACACTTCCAGAGAATGCCCATATTCATTAAGTATGTTTCTATCACACTCCTAGAGATCTTTTCCATGCACATTAAGGGTTAGATCCACAAATCAAGCTGGTTTATGAAGTGCAATAGCACATTATTCTGGTAAGGGCAAATAATCAAGGAAAGGGCATACGAACATATTACCTTACACCTGATAGTTCATATGGTACCGACTAAAAATTTCAAGGTGGTCAGCTGTTCACTTCAGGAGTAGAGAACATGGTTAGGCTGGGTCTTCTCAGGGATGGCAAGCAGGCAGCCAACACCCACCATTGCGCCTAGCTGGGCCTTGCTGCTTTGAAAAGCCTAGAAATAGGTGTCCCCGCAGGGCAGTTGATTGGGGGGAGGAGTAGATCTGAGCTTCTCCCATCCTAAATTGCTTGGAGTTTTTGTTGGCCAGATAGTGTAAATGTAAAGGAAAATGTTTCTACTGCTTTCAGTGAGCATGTAAAAAACTCAGTTGCTGCAACAGGCTCCTACTCCCCAATGCAAACTGGCATCATCTGCTTCAGGCAGCTAACCACAAACAGTTAGCAACGGCTTAAGCAAGTTTTGCAATCCTGGCTACATCCAGTGTGACATCTCCCATTTCTGTCTCATGTGTGTGTTTGCTTTGCCAGCACAAATAATCAGTAGTACCACCAAACTGCCCACCCCTCATGCAGACAGCCCCCAAGGTTGAACTTCAGATTGCTTATTTCTTGCCCCACAACAATCCTCTTCTCCCTGCTTAGCAAACAGTGGCAGCCTGTGGTCCTCTTTTACAGCTGGAAACTTTTCCTCTCCACTGTAAAATTTCTGAGCCTTTGATTTTTTAGCTAAAGTTCCAGTGTTGTTTTGGATCTGGGGTTCTCAGAGCCACACATTCCGGAGCTCCTGGGCAATACAACTAAAAGCAATACATCAAGAGAGGAGAGGAGAGCAACAGCAGGGAGATGATGTGCCCAGGGACACTTATCTGACTTAGGCAGTTTCTGCTCTGGTGAGCATTGCAGGGATGGGAGGTTGTCTCAGCCCCAAGCTCCTTGAAGGAGGAAACGATGGAATTGTTAAATCAAGACGATGCCCCTCCTCCTTTTCGTTGGGGCAGAGTCTCCTGGCTTTGAATGAAAACGTGGGAGTTGAGGCTGTAAAAGGATGAGGAGGCATCCTCCTTAGCAGGGTTAGCAAAGGTGGAGGGAAGAGTGAACTTGGGAGCAAGGATTCCATTGCCAAGCTCTGCCTCTGGGGCTGTGACTCTCAGACTGTTCTAATTTCTAGGACTAGATATTGAAAAAGCACCTATTTAAGAGCTTCCATCGGCCTCTTAACAGCCCCTGTAGCTATGGAAGCCACAGCCTTCTATTTGCAAGATCTGAGCAAGGCTGTCAAAGACAGGACATTTTGGAGGACTTTCATTTATAGGGTCGCCATGAGTCAGAAGCGACTTGACGGCACTTAACACACACACACAGCTATGGAAGCAGATACAAGGGGAAAGTCTGCCCATTCAGATCCATGGGGGGAATCGGCCACTAAAAACCTGCTTGGAAAAGAGAAGTGGAATTGAATAAATTAAATATTTATTCAAGGAGTAGGAGAAGAGGTGGGGGAGGGAGCTTTCTTGAACTGGGGATTTTCCACGGCCCTTTTAGAATGTCCTGAGTGCCGGGTCTGCAAGGAGGGGAGGGAGCAAACCAGAATGGGGCCCGAACCCTCTTCTTTGCCTAGGCCAAACCCATTTAGCAAGCGTGTACTGCATGCTGAATCACGGCAGATTAAGACAAGCTGCTCCAAGAAAGGTTCCTTTGTTAATGCTTAGAAAGGACTTTCAGAGAGGAATTTAAGAACTAAAGAGGATGAGGAGGCCAGGCAGGGAGATGTAACGGGCTTGGAGCCAGCAATACAATCCTATGAATCTTCCACCGCCCCAGACCAACGCTACCACCAGCGTGGAAAGAGGAAGTTGAGAGTTGGTACTTGCTTGTATTCTCAGTCTCCCTAAAAAGGGATAAGCAGTTGAGAAAGCCAACACACACACCCTGGCCCACTAATAAAGGCAAAACAGTGTTTCAACCAGGTGTTTTATTCTGTTCTGTAATTTTACAATACAGATCAAGACAAACTGGTCCAAAAGAGGCATGACCCCCTTCTCTCCCATCACTGTGTTCTTTCCTCCAAACCCTGTGCCAGTCTGGCTTCAGTTCACCAGATACCATTTACACTGGCTCAGCAGGAGCACAGGCAAAAGCCCAAGCTATGGAATCTCAGTCCAGCAACCCCCCTCGCAGCAGATGGGGAAAGATCTCATTCGCTGCTGCAGAAAGGCAGCCAGGGAAATTTAAATAAGGAGCTTGCCATTCCGCTGCCCCCCCCCAAAGCTGGCAACGGTGGCATGAAAGAAGCTGCATCTCTTGTGCTGTTAGGGGTAGGAACCCAAGCGGTGCAGGCGGCAAAAGGACCAAGAGGGACGCTGTCACTTCAGGAGGTGGAGGGCTGCAGCTGCCCTTTGTGAACATACTCCAGGGCTGTGGCAATGGTCCGCATGTCCATCTCAATGCTACGCGCCCAGTTTTCCACGTCGCCAATCTCCTGCACAGAGCAAAGAAGTCATGAACAACATTATGCCCTTTAATGCCTCAAATTTTGAACGTATGCATGCAAATTTCATTTCCATCCCCCCTTAGTTGGAACTGAACATCTTCTAGTGTCCAATCTCTTTTGTCTCACCTGAAATTCTGAGCTGAAATAGCACCCAGAAAATAAGCACAATGATTTAGCCAAATAAACTATTCCCCCTCCCAGTCTTCCCTTGCTACCCCTTATAAATACAACCTAAGGTGACACCACGTGTCTTTTTTCAAACCTCTAGTAAAGAGCCTCCTTTTCGATGAAGGCTTTGTCTTAACTTCACCCACGGCCAAAAAAAAAAGCCCAAGCAGACATGCCACACCTGCTCACTATTACCTCTTTTCATTTTATTCTTTCCTCCACTGTCGAGATTTACATTGCATGCCTGCAGGAGTAAGGGATCTGTCTCCTTTGCTTAAATCACAGTGCCACTGACTCATATTATATTATGAAAATGAATGCCACTTCATACGCAACTTTCAGTTGCTGGAGACTGTATTTTAGGAGGTCAGACTCTTACACCCAAGGTACAGGAAAAGGAACAACATATACTGGCCTGTATCTAACTATCTTGCAGAGAACACAGTATTCTCTTGCATTCCTCTCTGTTCCTGCAGCCCATTCTGACCCCCCCCCCCACTCAGAAAGGGATGAGGATGGGACCCATGCAGAGGAATACCTGGGTGGCTGAGGAGGCTAAAGTGAGGAGGGACAAGGGGTGAACTGTATTTTTATTTATTCCCCACCTTTCTCCCCAATGGGGACCCCCCAAAGCAGCTTATGTTGTTCTCCTCTTCTATTTTGCCCCTCATCTCTTTTCTAAAAGCACAACTCCACTGAAGGGGTGATTTCATGCTCTTGTCCTTTATCACTCCAATTCCCTGACTGAGACAACCACAAGGTTCAGAAGAGGTTGCAGGAATGGAGAGGAATGTGGGAAAATCTTGCATGACTGCTGAGCGCATATGATTAGATCAAAGCCACTGGCTGCTCCTTCCAGTGGCTGGCATGATGAAATTCGTTATGCTGCTACTTCCTTATTTCAAGACGTGCTTCTTAAATTACTAGGGTGGAAAAAGATACACATGCACAACACAATATACAAGGCTCAATCAGGGGAGCTGGAAACCACTGAGCATGTATTTTTTAGATGTCCCCTCTTCGAGTCAGCCTGCTTCAATATTATTGACCCTTTGATTAGGGAAATGGGCACTGGTGAGGAGGGTGAATGGACCAAAAGGTTTCTGCTGGGAGACAGCTCACCAATCACCACCCAGGCCGCAAAATATTGTGCAGAAGCAATGAAGCTACGTTGCCTTAATGTACTTCCTTAATCTGTGGAAATGTAAAATTGAGTGATTCCTAATTTTGTTGGCCTTGGTTGTAAACATCTACTCTGTATGGTCAGTTTCTGTTTTACCTGTTTTATCTGGCATACTAGCCGCAAATAAAATTTATTTATTTACAAGGCTCAACACAGCAAATACAGTAAGGCCATTTATGCATGGCTGTTTCCTCGCGGTCACCCTGCCGACTACTTCGGGGCTTTTATTTGATTATGCTTGCATTTTTTGACCATCAGAGGTTGCCTCGCTCTCCCCGTGCATTTTCTGGATACTGGCTAAACACAAATCCAGAAAATGCGGGCAAAATATGCAAAAATGCGCAGGGACAGCGAAGTGACATCTAACGGTCGGAAAATGTAAGCATAATCAAAGAAAAGCCCCGATGTAGTTGGTGGGGTGACCGCGAGGAAACAGCCATGCATAAACGGCCTAAGACTGATCTCTCTTGTATCTCTTCCAGAATGAATAGCTTAAGTGGAACTTGTCCAGTAGGTGGGGCTCTCCAACTGTGCAATGCCAGGGCTGCCTATAGCTGGTACAAGCAAGAACTGCATTGACACAATCAGAACCACAATAGAGAGCCTCCGGGTCAAAGCCTCTTGTTTTTCCCTGGTTACTCAACCACTCCCTTGCCACAACGTCCATGACCCAACAATTCCAGCCAGGACTTTCTTTTCTCAGCTCAACGATTCCCTTCCCTCTGCACTCTGCATCTATGGTGGCCCTTGGCTGCTGCTTCTTCCACTCCCTCCCAGGACCAGCTCCTCAACAGAGGAAAGAGCAAGCCAAACACACACACACACACAATGTTTACGCTGAGTGGTATTTGGGCAACAGGGCATACACAGCCAGACAGAGGAGGAGGCAGCAGACTGGCTTCTCAGTGGGAATTGGAGAAGTAATTGGCATTGCCAGGTGGTGCCAGATTGAGACAGTGGATGTGTGTGCCTGTTTCGCATGGGCTACTGCCAGGGAGGCAGCTGGATGGGGAGGAGGCCTTGGAATAGGAAAGTGCGCTCTCCATTCCAAGCACTGAAGAGGGAACTCGTCTGGCGCCTGCTGCTTCAGTCCTTCTCCTGTCCCAGTTTCACCCAGCTAGGCCAGGACAATGGAAACCCTGCCAGCGACAGACAACTTGCAAAAAGTCTCCAAAAACTGTAGAAGCAACCTATGCCATCATACTGTGACGAGGGGAATGCTCTCTTCAGAGGGAAGAGTACTAAGCCCTTTCTCCTCCATGTTGCTTTCCCCCAGAACCTCCCCCAAGCTGTGGGAGTCCAGACTTGTGTTTGTGAGATAAAACTGGCTGCAGTTGGGGGTTTGAAACTGAATGGGGGAAACTGATACCCCCTTCTCTCCCAGTGCAAGCCACTCCCTCTCAAGACCACACTGCTAGGAAGAAGGGGCTTCATTAGACACACCGACAGTGCAATGACCAGTCTGCCCTGCAGTAAAAGAGAAACCATCTCTGTTTTCGTGGCTAGAGAATGCTTCTCCAGCCCCCAACATGGCAGACCAGCAGAGCCTCTGCTTTTAAGACTGATGACACAATTCAATGCAGTCTCTTCCACAGAATCTCCCTTCGCTACATTTGGCCCACTCACCCTCCAGAAAGTCAGAATACACACCGTCTTTCATTTAGTACCAATTCCAGGTTTGGGGCGGGGGGGGGGGGTCAGGCAAAGAGTGCGCAGGGGGTTCCTATGCCCATTACCAACCCCCTGCCTTCCCACATGCCTGCATGCCCCCCAACTGCCTGTGCATCCTTCCCCTGCCCACTCAAAAACTCACCCACTGCCTGAGGTGACCACTGACAGCACCTGCCTGCGAGCTCTTTCCCCAGTGGTGCTGGGGAGTGGGTGCAGCTGAGACTGCCAACCACCAGGAGTGATGCTGTTGTGTGTACCACCCACATACCCTTCCCCAGGAGTGCTAGGCAGCATATGGAGCCAGGAGTGTGGGTGAAAAAAGCACATGCAGGCTAGGTAAGGGCATGAGTGCGGGCATCAGAGGAGATGCATGGGTGGGGAGTCAGCAGCAGTGGGCTCCACCAGAGGTCCTGAGCCCTGGCAGCTGCCCCACCTCAAGGTATGCTGACGCCAGCCCCACTTTTGCTCACGCGGAGGCAGCTGTTTCTCAGCTGTTTCTCTTGTGTGTATAGAAATACCATTGTGCTGCATACGCCTATGTCTCCACCCATTCCTTAAACATCCTTTCTTTTTTTAAAAAAAAGTGGGGCTCAAGCCTACCTCTGGATCATGAAGGCCAAACTGTAGTTACTCCGTAATGAGAGAAAAGCACACTGCACATGATCAGCGTGGTGTAATGGTTGACAGCGGCGGACTCTAATCTGGTGAACCGGGTTGGTTTCCCCACACCTACACATGAAGCCAGCTGGGTGACCTTGGGCTGGTCACAGTTCTCTCCAAACTCTCTCAACCCCACCTACCTCACAGGGTGTCTGTTGTGGGGTGGGGAAGGCGATTGTAAGCTGGTTTGACACTCCTTAAAGGCAGAGAAAATAGGGATACACAAACCAACTCTTTTTCTTCTTCTTCAGGCTCATTTATTATGGTTTCAGAGAAGAGTCCTGGCACACACTAAGCCACAGCTATACCCACCTTCCTCTAAGCCCTTGAAGCCTTGTCTAGTTGTCTTCGGAAACCCACATGGGGACCCCCTCCCCTGCAATCCACTGAGTCCAACCATGCCCTTTTAAGGGCTGACCTTGAGGCTGCTGGGTCTTTCATTCATGCAGGAATCCGACTGACCTTCAGAGCTTGGTTGAAGTTCTCCACCATGCTGATCCACTGGCCTGTTTGCTTGGCAAATTGAGCAGCCTGGATCTGCAATGTCTTCACCTCGTGGTCAAGCTTCCTCTGGTTCACATAGGCCTGTGCAACCCTAGCAGAGGAGGAAGAGGTTCAGCAACAAATCAAGGCAAGCAGGGGAGGAATGGAAGGCATTTCCTTCATTGAACACTTATCGCTATATTTTCTGCTCAGCCCTTCTGCATACTGAATGGTTTCCCAGTTCAGGGCAGGCTAACCCCAGGGGCAGAGGCAGGCGCTGGGAGTCTGCAGCTGGGTAAGTTCCCAAGCTGCAGTGGATTTAATGGCTCGGCAACATCTGGGAACCATTAGGCAGCACTGGGAACATCTGGAACTCATCTTCCTGAACCAATGGGCAGGTGATGGGATGGACAAGACGAGTGTGTGATTTTCCTCACCACGGAAGAAAATACCCCCAAATAGGCGGAAATTGGTGGGGGGGCTTGTCAGTCCCCCCCCCCCCCCCAGTATGAAATACAGCCAAAGACAATATCCGGACAGTTACAATAGTTCCAAGACTGGCTGCTGCGCTGGTCCCACTTGAAGACAGATGTGCTCTGAAGTAGATCAAAGGATACCTTTCACTAGGTCAACTGCACTTTCAAGGTAACAAGCTTCCATGTTACACAAAGCTCTGTTTAGGAAACAAGGAAGGTTTTCCTGCCTGAAAAATATTTCTGTGCAACTCCAAAGCTTGGCACTCAACCTTCTCACCATGAGGTGATACTTGAACAATTTTGTACTCTGCAAATTGGTGCAGGAATATCCTATTCCATTTCACTGAGCTACCTTCACAGGGATACCGGGACACGTGCTGTAAAAGAAAGTGTGATGGGCAGGGTAACAGCAAAAAACCCAGAATGCTGGTGCCCTGACTCAAAGTAAGCTCTCCTCTCCTGATCTATGTGGCTAAAAATTGCTTTCTTGCAGTAACTAGGCATAGAAGCCAGGCGTCCAAAGGAAACAGGTGGTCATCTTTGCCACAAACCCTTAGCATACCACACAGAACCCCCACATACCACCTCTCTCTAAAGATCAGGATACAACAGCAAATTGCTCTAGCCTGCATATGTCTAGCTAGATGGCAACAAGAGCTTTAGTTTTTCATTCTGCTCTGCCTTCCAGTTTCTCAGAAGTGGCAGTCCGTAGGATTGTCCAGTCAAAGCAGAATCAGACACCACCCACCCACTCCTGGAAGTCATGCAGTTGGAATCCAAATAACTTTCCCAGGGCGTCAAAATACAGCAGATGTTCAGGAATACTGAGGCAAATTCCTGCTTTAAAACAGCAGGTGGGAAACAGGTGAACAAGAGGCACGCTCCCAGCAAAGGAATTATAACATCTGAACATTTACTTCAGACTTGTTCACATCGTATTTGTCCGTACAAGACCTCCTGTCCCACCCCCTCTCATCTATATCACGAGAAAACAACTTGAGGAAGGAACTAACCAAGGCCTAGCAAGCCATCTCTCCCATCATACTAAACAACCACAGAGAACCGTTCGGGATGCTTAAAAGCCCTGGGGAAATGCAGGCAAAAGCAACTTCCTCCCATCTCATCAGCTAATCACAGAAACAAAACAACAGCAGAGACCGGACAAGCCTTATCAAGGCCAGGAGTCACGCTATAAGAACCCAGAACCCAGTTATTTATAATTTAGAATATGAATATAGTATAAAAGCAGAAGGAGCCCCGTGGCGCAGAGGGTTAAGCTGAAGTACTGCAGTCAAAAGCTCTGCTCACGACCTGAGTTCGATCCCGACGGACGTTGGTTCCAGGTAGCCAGCTCAAGGTTGACTCAGCCTTCCATCCTTCCGAGGTCAGTGAAATGAGTACCCAGCTTGCTGGGGATAAAGGGAAGATGACTGGGGAAGGCACTGGCAAACCACCCCGCAAACAAAGTCTGCCTTGGAAACGTCGGGATGTGACGTCACCCCATGGGTCAGGAATGACTCAGTGCTTGCACAGGGGACCTTTACCTTTATAAAAGCAGAAGGGTGGGATAAAGGGGGGCAGTTCCGCTGCTCGACCAGAGCATTAGTGGATTGGACTCCGTGCCTGCCTTTTAAAGCTACTGTTTATTATAACAGGGGAGCAGAAATTCGCCAGTTACATGGGCTGCAAGAAGTTCAGCTCACCAAAACTGGGAAAGAATTCCCTTCACAATCCCATGTTTGACCATACTAATGCCGGGAGTTCTTGCCTTGGGACATTTTGCTGTCATCATTATATTATTCCTGGCAGACCAGCAGCTTAGCCAGGAAATAATAATTTGTACTAATACTGAGTTCAAACCCATTAAACTCTTTACAGTGATTTTTAAAATGCACTACTTAAAATAAATAAGCTGCCTGCTTTGTACATTTTGGCTCACTCTTCCAAGTATTCTGACATAAAACATGAGGGCTAGTAACCTAAAACTACAGTTCTCACAGCTGTATCAGGCCCTCTCAGGCTAAAGCAAATTGCTTTCCTTGGCAATGTACAACCTGGGCTAAGACAAGTAATCGAAGGAACAGCAAGCACAGGATATCTATATCCTAGTTATTCAATAGTAGTAGCTAAAGGCAACTTAACAATATGCACAAGGCCCTTTCACTAAGATACGCGAGGCAATTTTTTCCTTTTCAGATTTTCACAGTGACCACCATTAATAGCAGAGCCCCAAACAAAGACACCCTGAATAATATAGAACGTATGCCCATCCTATAGATTATGCGTACTGCTTTAACACCCTTCACATAGTGAGTGTGACACACAATAATTTGTAACAGAACCATACCCAAAGCCTGAGCTTTTGTTGTGTTTCTACATAGCCAAAGAGTAAACCTGTTTTTAAAACTGGTGTGTGCCACTGGCTATGGGAACTGTAGGCAGTGAAAGGTTGCATGGCTGTATTAGAGACTCCTTACAAAGGTGCATAAGGATCTCTTTAGGTTGCAGCCAGCTGTGATTAAAGCAGTATGTTGCATGAGGGGAGAAAAATGAGGATGGGCACATGACAGCATAAACCCCAAGCTACCCAGTTTGGGCCTGACCTGGATAGCTCCAGGCTAGCCTAATCGCATCAGATCTCAGAAGCTACGCAGGGACGGCCCTGGCTAATATTTGGATGGGAGACCTCCAAAATACTAGGGTTGTGACATGGAGGCAGGCAATGGCAAACCACCTCTGAACACATCTTGCCTTGAAAACCCCACCAGGGGTCGCCATAAGTCAGCTGTGCCTTGACGGCAACCCCCCCCCCCACACACACACAGTTTTGGACAGTGGAAATGTGCAGGTGGATCACTGCCCCACCCCTCATGCAATATTCCAAGGGCACAGCTTCATTTCAGCAATAGATTCAAAACTGAAGTCCGGATATACTTGCACTGGGGTAGTACTCACAATGTTGTCGTGTAACTAGTATGCCTGGCCAACTAGGTGCTGAAAGCAAGGAGTTCTGAAGACCCCATTTGACTTCCAGATCGATTGCTGAGTATTTCTACTCTATTAGCGACTCAGTCATTGGGAGGGAGGAGAAAAAAAGAGCATTGTTTTTATATCCTACTGCTACGAGTGGAGGCATTTCCTATTTTGGTCCTGGAAATCCTTGCCTCAATAGGAGCAAGTTACAGAACTCTCCAGTGATGAATTCCGCTGGCTATTTACAGACTGCAGACAAGGAAAGCCATATAATCGAGAGGAAGCTTCCAATGCCCACTCCTCAGGGCACCTAAATTTGCCCCATGGATTCCAGATCCAAGGCCAAAACGAGATCAATAAAAAGAACATAACTTAGCATTTATACAGCACAGTAGAATTTTCAAAGCACGTCACATGTGCTCTTTCAGTAATTCTTATTATAGCTCTCTAAAGTAAGGCAGTATTATTATTTCTATATTGCAAGTGGGGACTAAGGCCAAGAGACTTAAAAGGGGGAGGGGGCCTTCCTGGGTCATATAACTTGGGCTCTTAGCCGCTCCACACCACCAGTTGTCAGTTCCTGTCCCTTGCTAAGAAACAGCTTAGCAGCCTAAAGGCAGAAAGCTACTTACACCCAGGGAGAGTAACATCTATACATGAGATTAGCAACAAATCTTGTTTGTTGCTCCCCAACGCTCAACACCACTTACCCTACATTCAAGTGGTCCACTAGGGCTTCTGTTAAGCAAGTGGCTGCAGCAATAGCCTCTCGACGCCGCCGATCTACAGGGGGAAACAGAAGCCCTTTCCCATCAGCATTACTTTGGAAGGTCAATATATTTGTGTGTGGGGAGAAGCATAAGCAATGTATTTTCACGAGAACTCTTGCCACGTTTGATCTATTCATTTTACTTTTCTCCTTCACATATGCATATGATTCCTCTTCTCCAAATGCCAGCTTGGTATTGTTTAATTTTTTACTTTTACTGAATAATTATTGAGACAATTGCTCTTGTGCACCTGTACAACCCAACAAAATTCAATGCAATTTGTTGGAAATTTGGAGTGGGGTTTTGTTTGCCTTGCATTCTGAACCACAGGGCTTTTCTAAAAAGCATCCACGTGACATCATGCTTTAATCATCCTCTTTCCAAGTTTTGCTTGTCCTCAAATATGCTTTTCCCCAAACCCACTTTATTCTGATCTGGGAAAATGCAGTCCAAACATTTTTAGTGGACTGGAAGAAATGGTGCATAGAATAGTGCACATTTTCCTGCTGCCAAAGTCTCGCCCACATTGGTGCCATGTCCCCCCCCCAAAACCACCCCCCCCAAAAAAAAATTCCTGATCCAGTAGAGGCAGAGATAGAGTTTAACATGGTAATTGCTATTACTCTGTATGGTCTATTACCACTTATCGATTTTTATGTTAAATGTTAGTATCTCGGAATTTCCAGTTTTTCACTTAAACTAAATGACATCTCCAGCCATTTTGATGCAGCGATAAAATGGGAAAGGTGTGGAAAGCTTTTGGCCTAATTCACTAGAAAGGAACAGGGAGGTGAAGCTGCAACATGGCTGCAGGAATACTATTTATATGTTGATATTGCACTGTAGGACATGTGCATAGAGTTGTAATAGCAGTTGTGACAACCACAATCCCAAAAGCCAAAGCAGAATCACAGCAGAGGAGGACAGAGGAAAGCACATATAAAACTCCTGGTATGGAAGCTCTGTTGCCTGAGCATGCATTCAGAGAAGTGTTTGAAAACAACACAAAGAACCCTCACAGTGTTTAATCAGCTCAAGGCAGAATCAGGAAGGAGCCAGGCCTTCTGGATAGCAAAAGGAGCCTAATGTGAATAGGTGCACAAAGTTTCTTGCCCCACTCCATAATATTTTGAATTTCCACTTTGTCAAGCATTTTTTCAATTACTCTTCTAGCATTTATGATCACTACACTGAATACTTCAGTCTACTCCAGGGGTCCCCAATCTTTTTGAGCCTATAGGCACATTTGGAATTCTTAGAGGTGAGTACTGTGTGTGTGTGTGTGTGTGTGTGTGTGTAAAGTGCCATCAAGTCGCAGCCGACTTATGGCGACCCCTTTTTTGGGGGGTTTCAAGGCAAGAGACGAACAGAGGTGGCTTGCCAGTGCCTTCCTCTGCCCAGCAACCCTGGTATTCCTTGGTGGTCTCCCATCCAAATACTAACCAGGACCGACCCTGCTTAGCTTCTGAGATCTGAGGAGATCAGGCTAGCCTGGGCCATCCAGGTCAGGGCTTCCACAAGAGGTGGAGCCAAATCTCAAATGGCTTCTGCAGGAGGCGGAGCCAAATGGAATACATCCCTCCTCACACCTCCTGGGAAGAAGGAAAGCCTGAAGGGAGAGTGGAACCACATGGTCTAAGAAAAGCCCAGATGCTTACCAGTCCTTCTGATCTTCCACCCTTTCATTTGAATGAAGGTAGCCAATAAGGTGCCCTAATTTCTGACAATCTTGGTGGGCACCAAGAGAAATACTGGTGGGCATCATGGTGCCCACACGTACCCCATTGGGGAACCCTGGTCTACTCCCAATTCTGCACAGTAAAAATATGTGTGTGGCTGTATATAAATCAAGAATATTGCAACACCCCTCATTGCAGAAATGGGTTGCCAACTTAGACTAGAGATCAAAACAAGGAACCTAATTAGTACGGGGGGAGGGGAATTAAGCAACGTACTTTTTTTTAAAAGCCAAAACCACACATCCCTGCTGTTGCCTCAAGCGCCTGCAGGTCATATTACAGATGTGGCATTACTGACTTCAAACTATCTGCTCTAGGGTTGCCAACCTCCAGGTACTAGCTGGAGATCTCCTGCTATTACAACTGCTCTCCAGCCAACAGAGATCAGTCCCCCTGGAGAAAAGGGCAGCTTTGGCCATTGGACTCTATGGCACTGAAGCCCCTCCCCAAACCCCGCCCCCCTCAGGCTCCGCCCCAAAAACCTCCCGCCAGTGGCGAAGAGGGACCTGGCAACCCTAATCCGCTCTCTGGCAAGCACAAACCCAGGGATGAGGGGAAAATAGAAAGCACGCTTTTTAAAGAAGGAATGAGTGAAGCGTTTGTCGCCATCCCTGCGCTGCTCAAACAACAAGGCCCGCAAACGTCGCGCCCATCTTTAAATTTTTTTAAACGAATGAGCTACAACAGCAGAGCCGTTGGTTTTTACTGCAGGAGGCAACGGGTAACGGCGCGCTCTCCGCATGGCAGCCCTCCGGCCAATGGCAGCCCCGTGCACAGGCAAGCGACCTTCCTCAGGAGGGGAGGGGAGAGGAGGGCGGTCCTCGCTAACGATACTCGGGGCACAGCCTGCAAAGCCCCGCGCTGCATTCTTTCCCAGAGCGGGCGAAGCTACTCGAGGCCGAGGCTTCGGAACGCGCGCTAGGCCGCTCACCTTGCAGCTCCTTCCTCTCGCTTTGCTTCGCCTGGTGCTCCTTCAGCAGGCGAGAGAGCATGATTGAGGCAAGGCTCGAGGAGGGCCGGGCAGCCGGAAAGGCGGCCTTCTCCTTGTCAGGTGACAGCAGCCGGGCTCACATGACTTGCTAGGCGGCTCTCCCTCCTCCCCCCCCCCGGTAAGAAAATGCAAAGATCCACATAGCTCTGGAATACAGTAACAGTCCCCACACCTCGTGTTTTTCAACAGCTGCAATTCAGGCATATTCTTATCTGATGCATTTAAATTCTCACCGTGGGGATGGGGGAGGAAAGAAAAGGAGGCTTTACATGTTGGGTTTCTGTCTGTCGTGTAGTCTGAATAGTTGTAACTGTACCCTGAAAACAGCACCTTTCTTTTCCCCTGTTCCTAAGAAACAGCTTTGCCATCTGCCACAACGCTGTTACTTGAGTTCTCTCGTGCCTTTTTGACTCTGATGAGTCTTTTTAAAAAATCCCTCGGAACTATTTTGGCAAAGCAGAGTGCAGTAATTATAGGGCCTTACAGTCTAGTTGCATGATCTGCAAAACTCTGTGTAGCAGGTCGTGGCCATTGTAAACTTGCCTCGGCAATGCCTGTTAATTTTCATGTTTTTGTACTGTTTTGTATATTTTTCTAAGGATTATGTATTTTCATGCAAGCAAATAAGATTCCCATTATTGACTCCATGGCTGCCAAGCAGTTTGAATTCCATTGAACGTAAATAAAAACGATGTAAATAAAAACTGAAGGCAGTTTTCTTTTACAGTTTTACTTTTTAATAAGAAGACAGATTGATATTTCTATAAATTGGGAACATTTACAATCTTGTGGAGAAAAGTATTTCAAAACATCTTCCGTTGCCAGTGCTACAGTATTATCATCAATCTGAGCAGCATCTTGAGCATGTAAGTCTTATATGTTGTTTCTTTTGTTCTTAATTTTTACTGTTACTGACTCATGAAGTCAAACGTTACTGGCCAGTCAAGGTGATGCGTCCATGAAGCCTATAGAGCCCACCAAAACATATCAGGGTACCCCCACCACCTATTGCAAATAGGTTGTATAACTCAGGCTGTGATCCTTAGGCTGTGCTGCAGTGGTTTTGGTTTCCATCTGGAATAACATTGTTATGAGTGCAAGAACTTCCACCTATAAAGCGTGACTTTCCTACCTTCCCACAGTAGCCTGATCTACCCCCTGAAATCTGTTCCTGGGACTCCCCTTTCCCACAGAAACCAGATTTTGGGGGGCATGTTAGGCTACCGCAGGAGGGGGTGAAGGGGAAAGTCACACTGAGTGCGTGGAAGTCCTTGCACTTGTAGAAACACGTAGTCGGCATCCCCATAAAACGGAGTAGAGTACAATAGTCATGTATTTAGACAGGGATTTATCACCTTGGATCAGAGATGTGCTGTATTATTGTAATGGTGATATCTGATAATTTTAATATGGCTGGAACTATGTCAACTGGTGCTGGTCTTTGACCATAAATAAACTTGATTTGATTTGTGTAGTTGGCATCCAACCCTGTGAGTAGGAATGAGTCCTACTTTGGGGCATCTTTGAGATACTTGCATTAGGGCCAGAACTGGAAGGCTTCAGTGGAGGTGTGGAAGTTAGTTGGCTTCCTAAGCCCTCTCAGTCCAGGTCCTGCACCCACAATGGCATAATGAACATTGGAAAAGGAGGTGGCATAACTCTAAATATTCCAATTCAGTTCTATGTGTGAACAAAAGAATCTCTCTCCCACCTCCAAGAAAAGCACAGAAGGCATCCAGAACATGGGATGACTCAAAGGGTTGGAAAGTCATACAAAAAGGAGAGCAAGAAAGTGTACCTATTTTGCACCGAGCAACAACTTACTGATTGTGTTGGAGAAACAAATACATTTGAACCAATACTCCCACCCTTGATCACAGTTCACCTACCCTCTCTCACTCACTTCCTTGGTTTATGAGATTCTGATGATCTTGGCCTACTTGGAGATAGTACTGCCATTTGAATCACCCAAACTTCATGTTGAGAATGTGCACAATTAATTGTTCCTATGTTTGTGTATTGTTTGTGTATTGATATCTGACAATTAATTGTTCCTATATGTTTGTGTATTGATATCTGACAAAGTAAGCTTTGCATCATGAAAGTTTATACCCTATAACCGTGTTGGCGAACCTATGGCACGCGTGCCATTTCCGGCACACGTCACTCTTTCCGCTGGCATGCCCGGCTTGCCGCAGCTCAGCTGCTCCTCGCCCCTCCCTCGCTGAGCTGAGGCCGTGACTTAGCTCTTCCTGCAAGTCGCTGGCCTTTCCGGCTCTGCCCCGCCCACCTCCACTGTAGCCTCCCGGTGCCTCGTGGTTCCCAGGAGGTTTTTTGGTCCGAGGCAGGAGCTGCCTGCCTGCCTGCTGTCTCCGGAGGCCCTCCCACGCCCGGCAGCAGCAGCTCGGCTGCACTTGGTGCTCACTGGCTACCTACTCGTGAGTCGCCTCCCTACTCGTGAGTCGCCTGCCCCGCGGAGCGTGCTTGCGCCTCCCCGAGCCCTCCCACCAGGGCGTCCGCCTGCCAAGAGAGAGAGAGAGCTGCCGCAGCGGTTTGAGTGGTAAAGCTCAAATGGCTGGGGGGGGGGGGGAAATCAGCCTCCGTTTGCATAGTCTGGGTTTTGGGGGGGGGTCGTTTGCTGGTGGAGTTTGCAAGTGGGAGAGGGAAGGGTCTGCTTCAGCCAGAGGGGGTGGGGGGGATCAGCCTCCGTTTGCATAGTCTGGGTTTTTTTGGGGGGGGTGTCGTTTGCCGGTGGAGTTTGCAGGTGGGAGAGGGAAGGGTCTGCTTCAGCCAGAGGGGGTGGGAGCGGATCAGCCTCCGTTTGCATAGTCTGGGTTTTTTGGGGGGGTGTCGTTTGCCGGTGGAGTTTGCAGGTGGGAGAGGGAAGGGTCTGCTTCAGCATGCCAAATGCAAACTTTTACCTTTCAATAAAAAGTTGTTTGTATCATTGAAAGCTCTGTTATTGTGTTTTTCTTTTAAGGCAAAAGATGTTAATGTATGCGTTGTTTTTTCTAAACTAAAACCTCAGTATTCAGGTTAAATTGCCGCATTGGCACTCGGCGATAAATAAGTGGGTTTTGGGTTGCAGTTTGGGCACTCAGTGTCTAAAAGGTTCGCCATCACTGCCCTATAACATTTTGTTGGTCTTTAAAGTGCTACTGGACTTGAAATGTGTATGGTTCGTTACCCAGACACCAACACAAAACAGTTCTCCCCCACCATTCTCTTCACCCTGAGATTAACCAGTTTCAGCGGCTCCGCCATCAGTCACATTTGCTGCTCCTGTAGATGCCATGTACTATTATTTCGCCATGCATTCTCTGTGTATGATGGATTGTAGAGACAATGAGCTAAAAGTGAAAAAAGTTCAGTAAAAAGCTGGTTGAAGTTCTGAAGAAGCAGGGATGAACTTGGGCATCATCACTAAGCAAGCCAAGGAGCATTACGGTAATTAAAAATGCTCTGCAGTGCACTCGTCATAACATAACCATGGAGAGGGTGACTCAGCAAAATATGACACCTCATTGATCTCATCGGACTGAATGCTGGGTGAATCAGCAGTGGTGCTGCATCATGGGAAAAAATGGTTGGTCTTGGGCCAGAAGAAAGTACTGTATTTTTCGCTCCATAGGACGCACCGCTCCATAAGACGCACCTAGTTTTTAGAGGAGGAAAACAAGAAAAAATCTTGTTTTCCTCCTCTAAAACTTGTCTTATGGAGGGTGCGTCGGGATGGCGCGAGCTTGCGTTCCCCGCGCCGACGGCCAGCTGGGAGGTGGGCAGGGCCGCGCAGAGCACTTTCCAAGACCTCCCCCACCCCCGCCCGGCTTCTAGAGACTCCCTGGAAGCCCTGCGGGGGGTCTTTAAACTCCTCTGCGCTGCCATCCCAGGCAGCACAGAGGAGTTTAAAGATCCCCCCGCCCGGCTTCCAGGGACTCCCTGGAAGCCCGGCGGGGGGGTCTTGAAAGTGCTCTGCGCTGCCATCCCAGGCAGCTCAGAGGAGTTTAAAGACCCCCCCGCCGGGCTTCCAGGGACTCCCTGGAAGCCGGGCGGGGGGGTCTTTAAACTCTTCTGCGCTGCCATCCCAGGCAGCAAAGAGGAGTTTAAAGATCCCCCGCCCGGCTTCCAGGGACTCCCTGGAAGCCCAGCGGGGGGGTCTTGAAAGTGCTCTGCGCTGCCATCCCAGGCAGCTCAGAGGAGTTTAAAGACCCCCCCGCCGGGTTTCCAGGGACTCCCTGGAAGCCGGGAGGGGGTTTCTTTAAACTCTTCTGCGCTGCAATCCCAGGCAGCACAGAGGAGTTTAAAGATCCCCCTGCCCGGCTTCCAGTCCCTGGAAGCCGGGCGGGGGGGTCTTTAAACTCCTCGCTGCCTGGGATGGCAGCACAGAGGTGTCCAAGCCGGCTCCCGGGGCTGCCTGGCTCTGCGCCACGCTGCCACTACGCTGGGTGGCTGGGAGCCCCGGGAGCCGGCTTGAATGCAGCCAGCCAGCTGGGGTGGGTGGGAAGCCCCTCCCAGCCGCCTAGCGCAGCGGCAGAGGGGGGGCAAAGCAGGGCAGCCCCGGGAGCCGGCTTAAATGGCGCCAGCCAGCTGGGGAAATGGGAGGGCCTCCCACCCCCCCAGCTGGCTGGCAGCACCCGAGCCGGCTCCCGGGGCTGCCCGGCTCTGCGCCCCACTGCCACTACGCTGGGTGGCTGGGAGTCCCGGGAGCCGGCTTGAATGCAGCCAGCCAGCTGGGGTGGGTGGGAAACCCCTCCCAGCTGCCCAGCGCAGCGGCAGAGGGGCGCAGAGCTGGGCAGCCCTGGGAGCCAGCTTGAACGCAGCCAGCCAGCTGGGGTGGGTGGGAGGCGCAGCGGCAGCGGGGCGTGGAGTCAGGCGTCCCCGGGAGCCGGCTTGAACGGCGTCCCCAGCTGGCTGGCAGCAGCCGAGCCGGCTCCTGGGGCTGCCCGGCTCTGCGCCCCGCTGCCGCTGCGCTGGGTGGCTGGGAGGCCCCTCCCATCTCCCCAGCTGGCGGGGCGCAGAGCCGGGCAGCCCCGGGAGCCGGCTCGGCTGCTGCCAGCAAGCTGGGGACGCCGTTCAAGCCGGCTCCCGGGGCTGCCTGATTCTGCGCCCCGCTGCCGCTGCGCTGGGCGGCTGGGAGGGGTTTCCCACCCACCCCAGCTGGCTGGCTGCGTTCAAGCCGGCTCCCGGGACTCCCAGCCACCCAGCGTAGTGGCAATGGGGCGCAGAGCCGGGCAGCCCCGGGAGCCGGCTCGGGTGCTGCCAGCCAGTTGGGGGGGCGGGAGGCCCTCCCACCTCCCCAGCTGGCTAGCGCCATTTAAGCCGGCTCCCGGGGCTGCCCGACTCCGCGCCCCGCTGCCGCTTCGCTGGGCGGCTGGGAGGGGTTTCCCACCCACCCCAGCTGGCTGGCTGCATTCAAGCCAGCTCCCGGGGCTCCCAGCCACCCAGCGTAGTGGCAGTGGGGCGCAGAGCCGGGCAGCCCCGGGAGCCGGCTCGGGTGCTGCCAGCCAGCTGGGGTGGGGGGGTGGGAGGCCCCTCCCACCTCCCCAGCTGGCTGGCGCCATTCAAGCCGGCTCCCGGGGCTGCCCGACTCCGCGCCCCACTGCCGCTGCGCTGGGCGGCTGGGAGGTGCCTCCCACCCCCCAGCTGGCTGGCAGCAGCCGAGCCGGCTCCCGGGGCTGCCCTGCTTGGTGCCCCGCTGCCGCTGCACTGGGCGGCTTGGAGCTGGCTGGCGGCATTCAAGCCGGTTCCCTGGGCGTCCCGGCTCCGTGCCCCTCTACCGCTGCGCTGGGGGGCTGGGAGGGGCCTCCCACCCACCCCCAGCTGGCTGGCGGCATTCCAGCCGGCCCCGGCGTCCCGGCTCGGCGCCCCGCTACCGCTGCGCTGGGGGGCTGGGAGGGGCCTCCCACCCCCCCAGCTGGCTGGCGGCATCCCAGCCGGCCCGGCGACCCGGCTCGGCACCCCGCTACCGCTGCATTCGCTCCATAAGACGCACTGACATTTCCACTCACTTTTGAGGAGGAAAAAAGTGCGTCTTATGGAGCGAAAAATACGGTATATAATAATAATAGTACATGGCATCTACATGAAATAATAGTACATGGCATCTACAGGAGCAGCAAATGTGACTGATGGCTGAGCCGCTGAAACTGGTTAATCTCAGGGTGAAGAGAATGGGGGGGGGAACTGTTTTGTGTTGGTGTCTGGTAACCAACCATACACATTTCAAGTCCAGTAGCACTTTAAAGACCAACAAAATGTTATAGGGTATAAGCTTTCATTATGACAGCCCCGATATAAAGATAAACAGGAAATATAGTGAAGGGAAAAAAGTCTTGAGAAATCTGTGGTTCATTTGGAAGAAGGATGGACCAGAGGATATATCTGATCGAGATCTGGGTGATATAGATTCCAAAAGCAATTTGCCTATGCCCCATTTAGTTGTAAATAAATCTCACTATTTTGAATGACTTTTCTTCCACTTGAGGAATTTCTTGAGGAATCATAGAGTTGGAAGGGACCACCAGGGTCATCTAGCCCAAATCCGAACATCTTCATATCTTCACATCACCCATTAGTGCCATCAGGGCAGGACTTTGGGGTGAAAGTCCAGAGTCTCAGATGGGGGTGGTGGTGGAGGGATACTGTCTGTAGCTAGAGATAGGTGAGCCCCACCCAGCTCACCTCCATCTTTATTCCTT
This sequence comes from Euleptes europaea, assembly GCF_029931775.1. NCBI lineage: Eukaryota > Metazoa > Chordata > Lepidosauria > Squamata > Sphaerodactylidae > Euleptes > Euleptes europaea. The sequence goes on from NC_079312.1 coordinate 157,641,635, forward strand.
CACTTTTTTTCTTGCCTTCCCCTCAGTGCATTCTGTGAATTGCTGTTCTCAGAATGCCTATAAATGATGGGGTGGGGCTACGACCATTGAGTCCAGAGTCCTGATTGCACCTAACCACTCTACATGTCCGTGTGGTCCTATCCTTTGCTTACTTTTGGCTGCCTTGTCTCCCTCCACCCCAACATTATCCTTACAGCATTACCCACATGATCGTCTGTTATGGCTCCTTCTCCACTGCATGCAAATGCTGTTGGCTCCCCCATTTGAAAAATAGCCCAACCCACCTTGGTTCATTACCATGTTGCCCAGTCTGCTTTCTACCCTTTGCCTCCAAACTCCTGCTGTCTTAACTTTCATTCCTGGGTTCCTTGCCGGGGCCCCTACAATCTGCTTTCTCCCATTTGTACTATGTATTTGATCCCTCTTTCTTTTCTCCTCCTTGGATTCAGTCTGTTAACAAGCCTTATCGCTTCTAGGTATACCAAATAGACAAAGACCTTCTGTTACCTTTCTGTCTTCTCCTCCACCCCCTTCCTTCTCTCTCTATCTTGTGTCCAGCTGTCAAGATTTAGATCAGGGGTGGGGAATCTTTTTCCTGCCGAGGGCCATTTGCACATTTATAACGTCATTCGGGGGCCATACCAGGTGTAGATCTCCCGGTGGGGGGGAGACGCTAGGGTTGCCAGGTCTCCAGCCACCACCTGGAGGTTGGCAACCCCAGGGGAGGCCACACAAAGAAGGCCTGGAGGGCGCCCCCCTCCCCCCCAGGCGGGAGGGCAGCCAGCGGTGGGCCCGAGCAAACGAGGCGCCAGGGGGGTGCAGCCCGCAGTCAATCAGCAAGGGAGGAAGGAAGGAAAACAGAGAAAGAAGAAAAGGGAGAAAGAAAAGGACGGAGGGAGACAGACAAAGAAAGAGACAGAAAGTGAGGGACAGAGAAAAGCCTTCCCCCTCCACACACACACACACACACACACACACACACACGCCGGCCCCATGCGACCTGGCCCCAGGCTCCTTGCCCTCCCACCCCCAGAGTCCATAAATGGCCCCCCGAAGCCTGATCGGCTCCTGCGCATATGATCTGCCGCCGGGAGCTGCGAGCCTCTTTCCCCCCTCCCTCTTGCTGCTCAACAGCCGACCGGCAGCAAGAGGGGCTTACAGTGTGCCCCGGCGTTCCTGCACGCTGCGGCTATAGAGGACAGCCCTGGGGGAAGCGTCCCTCCCCCTCCTCTCGGCGACCAACAGCCGTCAGTCGGCGAGAGGAGGTCCAAAGGCCGCTGCAGCGCCCCTGCAAGCCGTGGCCCCAGGAACACCCTCAGGGAGGGCCGCCCTGTGCTGCGCCTTCGTGGCGGGGCCCTGGAGCTCCCGAGGGCCACAAAAAATGTCCTCGGGGGCCGCATATGGCCCCCGGGCCTGAGGTTCCCATCCCTGATTTAGATTGTAAGTTCTTTGAGGCTGGAACTTTGCTTGTGTTAGTGTAGGATTGTTGCTTTGTTCACAGTTCAACATCTCACACACACCCCTTTTTGATGGTACGCTTAGTCTTATTGCTGCAGGAATTAGATAGGCAATATCTAGCTGATTTCCAGAAAACAAAACATGGCCGAAGAAGATTTCTGTGATCAGCCTCTACTGTGCTGTCCTTATCCATCCTCTCAAAACTAGTAAAAGCAGAATACGTTATACAAGTTTGGTCATTTATGCTTGGGAGTTTTGCTTGAGGTTCGTTGCTGGCTGGACCCACACTTTCCTGTTGGAAATCTCTGCACCAGCAGCCTCCAAGCTCAAATCAAGTCCCGCCCCTTTAAATGTTGTTTTGTAAGTGCAATGCTCACTGTGAGAGAAGATTCCCCCCCCCCAAACCCAATTGCCGCATAAAAACCCATTTTAAGAACAAAAACCAGAGCAATCTGAAAGATGTTGGGGGGGGAGAAATCCAAACCTCTGTTTTAAAATGCCTTTCTTTTGCTCAGAAAGAGCTCTGAGAAAGTAGGAAGTATTTGAATCTCCACATCTTTACACGCTGCTTTGTGATGGGCTGTGAGAGAACTCAGTCTTTTTGTGGCCCGGTTTTGCCCTCTGCGTGGAGATTTAAGCTGGGCTGAGCTCAGGTTAGAGGGAAAACTTGGATTAACAGAGGAATGGAAGACCCCGACATTGTGAGGGCTGGCAGCGAGGTCATTTCTAATGGACAGAGAACTCCTGCAGAGTTCCAAGGAACAACTGAGTCAGACTGGGCCGAACATGAGTCCAAGTGCCCATGCATAATTAATTAAGATGTAGAATTCAGGCAGACAAGCACAGTGACCACAGCCCTTTCGCGGCAGCAGCATCTGATAACCAGTTCCTTTGGAGATGGAACTTTAATAACTGCTTGGCTGTGGTTATCAATGTTCCTTATCAATTGGGCCGCAGCTAGAAAAATCTTAAGAGTTTCCAGATGAAGTCATTCACATGATTCAGTTTGTTTAAGATTATGATCTGCACTGGTTATTTAAATAAAATGCATAAGGAAATCTGGAAAACAGGTGGACTGATGCCTTCCCACCCGAAAGCCCAGCAGCATAGAGGTTTTTTTTTTTAGCTTATTATGTATTTGATTTAAAATATTTTAAAGCTACCTTTCCACCCCACTTAGGGTCCCCAAGATGGCAAACATTAAAACAAGATTAAAAACATAAATACATGAACAGGAGGAAGGCTGAACAAGATTCAATGAGGGGACAGCAGACAAATCAGAAAAGTCTTCACCTGCGCAGGAAGAAAAGGATGATTCTGAAGAAAACAATGATAAAGCATGAGGAAGCCTACGGTGAGCACGAAATAACAAAGAGTGGCCATTTCAGCCAATATCAGTCAGTGATACCATTCTCAATGTATGTTCCGATCCTTCAACGCTGCAATCTTTTGAGAGCAATTTGTTCTGCATGAGATGATTGATTTATCTCATGTTTCAGATTTTACTGAGTGCTATACAAAGAATAGACATTATGCAACAAGAAGGGATAGTAGAAATAAGAGGAAAGTTTAAAAATCCAGCATTTGGGTACAAATTAATTTAGATCAAAATGAAGAAGCAATGGGGGCAGGCAGTAGTTCACTGACAAAGCTCAACACATTTGAGTTGATACGTTTTTCACAAGAGGATATCTAGAACTATCATACTTACAAAGGTATGGCATAATAAAGAATGTAATAAACATGTAAAAAAAACCTATCATACTGTTTCTTAGTAATCACAAAAAAGCAGATCAAAGTTATAAAATATTAAAACAATTTTCTCTAATGGTTTCGTAGGTAACCTAAAAACCAAAGTGAAAATTTACCAATCAAGATATGATACAATCAGTGATTTGGACCTATACATGGTTGCTTTGTTCATCCAAAGAGACAAACTCTTGTTAATAAAGTTACTGTTGCCTCCCACAAAGACAATGTACTCAGTGCAATCCTGGGGGGGAGGGAAGGAAGGATGCAGGGAGCTGATGAGGCTCTCTGCCAAGGTATCTCCAAGATACCCCAGCGTATCTCTGCTGGCACTGGCAGAGTGCCCCAGCTGGGCTCTGGTGCAGCAGGAAAAGGGGTAGGAACAGGGGCATGGCAGAAGTTAGTTGACTCCCAAAGCCACCTCAGCCCCAACCAGCGGGATGTTATGCCATCCATCAAGAACCACAACATAGCCCATACAATGGGACAGATGAAGTGACCCCCTCAAAGGCATGGTCCTGCCCAAAAGCAGCTGTGGAGCCCAGGATGCTGAGTATACCTGCAACCAGTCTTTCCTTCCCCAGTGGTGGCCAACCCCCATCCCTTCACCCAATCACAGCACCCCCCCCAGCACTCCATAAACCCCAGCCAGGAGGCCCCATAGCTCCATAGGCAGTCTGCGTGGCATGGGACGCTGTCTCAGAGGTTTCTGCCATGCACACATGGTGGCGGGAGAGGCACAGACACACTTAGCACTCGCAGCCCGGTACTGAGCTGTCAGTAGACTTCTTTGACAGAGTGCCCCCTCCCCCTATGCAGAGGACAGGGCACAACTGTGGTTTGTGGTAGAGGTGATATTTACCAGTCCAGAAGAAGGACATCCATTGAAAGCAGTGCTGTGAGGCAGAGAAACGAACCAGCGGCTGTTACCACACTTGTATTCCCAGCAATGTATTAAGAGTTTGAAAACGTTATAAAAAATACTGTTCGCACTTTGTTTGGCCCCTTTAGCTGTGAAGACATTTATTAGCTGTGGTATCCAAAAACCCTTTTAAAGCAATAATGTTTTTTACATCATTTTCAAACTCTTAATACATCGCTGGGAATACAAAGTGTGGTAACAGCCATAATTCCCTGAAAATATGGTTTACCTTTGTGAAGCAGTGCCCTGCTTTTTCGTGTTAGCCTTGGCCCTATACACCTCAATGGTGTACTAGGTTGCTGGGGCAGTTAGGGGGCCAACAGCACAACTGGTGCAATTCCTGTCACTGCTCAGTCACTGGTTCCAGCCTGGATCCTGGGGTGTCCTGCCTTGGGCAGTCTTCCCACCAGCAAGTCTGACTAATTCACATGCATACTGTCCTGGGGACAGCTCCGCCTGTCTCCCCGTGGCCCCTGGGAGCTGCTGGCAAAGGCATGGATGCCATACTGGACAGAGGGAGTTGGCAATAGGGTTGCCAGGTTCCTCTTTGCCACTGGCAGGAGGTTTTTGGGAGCCTGAGGAGGGTGGGGTTTGGGGAGGGGAGGGACCTCAATGCCATAGAGACCAATTGCCATGGCAGCTATTTTCTCCAGGTGAACTAATCTCTATCGGCTGGAGATCAGTTGTAATAGTAGGAGATCTCCAGCTAGTACCTGGAGGTTGGCAACCCTATATCATCAAACCCCTCTTCATGAGTTGCTATTCAATAATGTCTGGGGTGTTCTGCAACTCTGTTCCTGTCTGTTTGTTTGTGAGCAGATGAGACTAGCTCCATGGCCCTCCCTGCCCCACCTCCCCCCCCCCATGTGTGACTTCTCCTTAGGGCTGCCTCTTCACATGTCCCAGAGGACAGGCTCTGACTCAGGGATTTGCATGCTGGGGTAGCTCTTGTTGGCTCTGGTGCCGCTGGACCTGTTTTGTTCAGCTGCAAAACATAGCAGAGCCCCAGGGGCATCTTGAATGGTGACCCTACATATTGGTCCCCCCACCCCTTCCCACTCACACCCTCTGCTCTGTGCGCCTTGCACAAGGAATAGGCTGGTGGGTGGTTTGAAGGTGCGTGTGTCTGCTGTAGCCCACACACTCATCCACTTACTGGAAGATGACCTAGCATTTGCTGATGCTGGGATTCTTACAAAAAAATCTGAATTTGGGGAATCTTGTTAATCCAACAAGAAACTTCTTATGTTCTTAAGCAAGAGGCTGCATTCAGGATTACTTAAAACAGATCAATGATGCCTTTGTTTGTAAGGTGTCAGTAAGTATACACATTTGCTTTGTAAGTATTTTCATTTAATAAATCTCCCAGAAGGCTACAGGCCTTAAACATGAGCAATGTGATGTTTCAAAACAATATGTAGTTAATAATGCTTATAATGAATCCAAAACAGGAAACAGCTAGATAAACTCTATGGCTGCAATCCAGCCAAAGTTATATACTTTTCTAGAAGTTAAAAGGAGCTTCTAGGTTTAATTTGCTTTCAGTAAGAGAAAACTAAGCATGTCACGTTAACTAACTGCAACAGTAACTGGACTTAAAAGTACTTTTTGACATATGTCTGCAGTTTGCTAGTAGTGCTATTCAGGGTGAATTTGATTTAAATCAAGTCAAACTAGTCGGTAAGACTAGATTTAAATCAGGGTTTTCTACACTCTTTTACAGCCTTCAGGCATTATAGGTTTTCTCCTCCAGGGAGAGAATAATATGATAAACCTCAGGTTTATACGCACAAAGATCCCAAGACTTATGGAGTATTCTGCTCAAAAGGTTTCACTTTCATTTTTACTGCTTGCCCCTCCCTCCTCACTCTTAGATCCTTGTGCAGATCTATTCTACTCCTAACGATCTTCTATTCATTGAACTTCTTGAAACTTAGCACCTAAGGGGTAAGGAGTTGATTCTGTTAAGGTTGCCAGGTCCCTCTTCGATACCGGCCATAGAGTCCAATTGCCAAAGCGGCCATTTTCTCCAGGGGAACTGATCTCTATCAGCTGGCGATCAGTTGTAATAGCAGGAGATCTCCAGCTAATACCCAGAGGTTGGCAACCCTAAGAATGCTGCTGTTCAGCCCAGTGCTTAGAGCAGTTGTGTTGATCCTATTGTCAAGAGAGTGAGGGGGAAGGGAGTAGGACTCCTACTGAAACTACCTTTAATTCACCTCAGTTCAGAGATTCTTGCAACAAAATGCACACTGCTATGCGTGCAAATTTCCTCCGGCTCCAGCTAATTAATGAAACAAATCTTTTGTGTGGGATTATGGAAGGTACAGTATGTTTGGGAAGGGAACTTGAGTTTCAGACTCTTTGAAAAATGAATGTGTATGTGACTCCTGCCTTTTTAAAGGCAGAGATCAATAATGCTATTCTTACCCTTGGGATTCTGAACTGTGATGCTGTAGGGGAGGAGATAATTAGACCAGCCTAAGAGCATTAAGACATCATCGCAATGCCTGTGGTTCACCGCCAGACCTGTCAGAGGAGAAGTGGGGGAGCAGTTGCTTACCAAGAGAAGACAAGGAACAACCGAGAGAACAATTAAGTTAAAGACCAGTAAGGGATTTCCTGTCTATGCGTACTTTAAAAATGAAACAGGTTGCTTAGGACAGGTTGTTTCAGCGTCTCTCTTAATGGTTGACGAAGCATCTGTTGGGGAGGCTTTAGATTTAAGGTGCGACGGGAGAAGGACAAATAAACCAAGCCCCTCCCAACTTTATGATATGGTGACAATACCTGGGAAAGTTTATCTGCTGCACGCTGTCCAGTAGTTTTGACTTGAGCAACAGAAATGTGTAAAGGATGCATGTGCCAGTCAGAAGTCAATCCAGTCTCCTGAGCCATCTGTTAAAGGGAAATGTGTTGCTCTCCTATTACAAAAATTACATGTGCATTGTAAAACGTGTGTGTGTGTGTGTGAAATGTAGTTGTAGATCAACCTTCCTACACGACCTTCAAATAATTCAGAAATCTGGTACAAGCCCATTTAAAACTCTGTTTTTTTTCACGTCAGAAAACAGAGGTTTGCACATTCAAAAGTTTCTTTCTGTTTTTCCACACACATCCTCGGTAGTAGAATGGCTGAAAAATGCTTTCAGTGACTCCTGTGAATTTAGTCTATCATTATTCAGCTGAGGATGGTTTTTGTTCTGCATCCCCATACCTTCTAGCATAGCTGTATTTCTCAATGTAGAGTATTTCTCAAAGGGAGAGGAACCATAATTGAAAGAGTGGTGTTTGCTTTCACAAAGAATGAGAAATTACAGCTGGTAGAAGAATGATGGACAAGAAAACAGAGGTGGTAAGTTCATGAGGAGACATTGGGTAGAGAAGCAGAGAATGGTAAAGGTTGTACATGAGCTGGTAGTAGGGTTGCCAACCTCCAGGTGGTGGCTGGAGATCTCCCACTGATACTACTGATCTCCAGGAGACAGTCATAACTTCACCTGGAGAACATGGCTGCTCTGGAAGGTAGACTCTATGGCATTATACCCCATTGAGGTCCCTCCCCAAACCCCACCCTCCTCAGGTTCCACCCCCAAAATCTCCAGGTATTTTCCAACCCGGAGCTGGCAACCCTAACTGTTAGGCAGTGAATCAAAAGGGCCTTCTTAGAATCATGGGGTTGCAAGGAGCCAAATGGCAATTTAAGTCTAGGGAGATAACCTGTCCACCTACTCCCTGTGTATTCGTGTGTAAAAACCTGGCCACACAATGCCACAAGCAGAGCTCTTGCAGCACTAAAAGATCTGTCTAGAGCCAGAGATCCAAATGTTTCTAGTGACATTTTATGGCCATGGAGGAAGGGGTATCGTGGCTATGCAGAGAGCTTGGTCACTCGAAAAGGAGGAATCTCTCCAGTGTTACAATTTATCCTTTTATCTTATGCTGTGTATGTTCCATTGGTTATACATTGCACTGTGGAATAACTATGGAAGGTTTTAAATGGCGTGGCTGTTAATGGAATTCACATTATAGGTGTGGTTCCTGGATGATTCCTCTGTCTCCTTGTCTATCCACCCCTTTTCATTTGGCAGGAAATGGAAGCCAGTGAGCCACATGTGCCTCTGCCTGCACCCACTTCTTCCACATGTATTTCTAGCCCCATGACACCTGCTGCCTCTTTAAAGAGAGGATCGATGAGTTGCATCCCTCAGGCTGTTGTGAGTTACAAAAAGAAGCCCTCCTGGTTGGCTGCTGTCTTGGCTGTTAGAATCCCTCATCCTAATCTCATGAAAGTTAATCAGATAGTTTTGGCTGCCTCTCAAAAAAACAGCGTGATCAGAGGTT